>NC_064930.1:64120055-65320055 GCF_023897955.1 Schistocerca gregaria | reverse complement strand
GTTTCTGGTCATTTGTTCGCTCTTAGTAGCCACGCGGAAGGCCTCTTTGCTGATTTACTGCGGAACAGCGGAACTTTTAATTGAATCGCGCTCTCCAGTAAAACACAGCCGAGCGAGTACAGTCTGTCGTCGGCGAAAGTCGTGGGCAGAACGACTTGGTAACGGGTTTTGTTAAAAGCGGGGCTGGAATCGAAAAGAATCGGAGGTTCTTTCCGTCGAACTGTGCGGCAGCGGAAGAAGGGAAACGTAGAAAGGGAAAACAAAAAGGAATACTTCGCTTCTGCAGAGTTGTTGTGCGTTACTTGTGCTGAATCCTGTTCCACGTAAGTGCTTCCGTGTCTCGGTAACAAGTTGCGGAGAAGAGGATGAAATCCTTGCTGGAGTAAGTTAAACGAGTGAAGCAGATTTCTGCGACATACAGGAACGTTTTAGGACCGATTACCGGCTGTCACTAGCGCTCATACGTCTTTCTGTTTATGTGACATCATCCATATATATAAAATTCTCGTGTCTTAGTGTTAGTTGCGATACTCCTCCGGAACGGCTAGATCGATTCTGATGAGATTCTAAAAATCTATTCGGTACGTCTGAGAATCAGTCGTAATCTATTTTTCGTACCCCTAGGTCACAAGGGTGGGCCACCCCAAAAATGTTTGACTCATTTTTTTGGACAGAACTCTTTATTTTTATTTTTTATGATATAGCATAAATATTCACCCTTCTACCACCAACCCCTATCTTTTCATAGCGATTTTAGCAGTGTAATAATTTTCAACCCCGGTCGATAACTGATCAATTATCACTTGATCAACGGTCGTTCGATTGTGATGAAATATTAGTTGTATATATCCGCTACGTCTGAGAATCGGTTGTAATCTATTTTTCGTACCCCTAAATGCTAAGGGTCCACCCCAAATATGTTTTATTTTTTTGGACAGAACTTTTTTTATTTTTTTATGATGTGTATGAAAAAATACACGCAACCCTAAAGCTTCACCCTTCTAACACCAACCCCTATTTTTAATAGCGATTTTAGTCGTTTAATAATTTTCAACCCCGGTCGATAACTGATCAATTATCACTTGATCAGTAATCCCCGCCAGGTGTCTACCGGTGATTTTCGCTATTCGGTAGATAGGTAATGGAAGAAAACGTACCAAAAGCAACGACTCGAATATCCCTCTTTGAATCGACGTAACTGGTCCGAGAAGTTTAACTAGGTAGCACGCACCATTCGCCAAACCGACATTTAGGCTTAGCGTACACACATCGATTTTTATCGTACGGAAATATTTCGTACGATCAAATTCTTTTAGTGGAACAAAGAAGTTCCTATGCTCTTCTTTGTTCCCCTAAAAGAATTTAATCGTACAATATTTTTACGTGCCATAAAAATCGACGCGTGTGCGCTTGGCCTTATTCATAATGCTGGCGAACACGTTTCGATACGAAATTGCAGCTATGTTTGTATGCCCATGGACGAGCCGTGTATCGGCTGCAATTGTTAAATCCGCGCGATCTACCGTAGAAACACCAGAACTAATAGTGATCCGATACAGCCCAACTTCCCCCCTCAGCTTTTTATCATTCCCTGCACAGTTTTCGGCCATTATCATTCTTTGTGTCACGAGGTCCCGCCAACAACGGCTGTTGTGTTACACGTATGCATTGTGTCACACGTAAACATTATTCTTAAAGACTGGAGCCGGCCGCGTTGGTCTCGCGGTTCTAGGCGCGCAGTCCGGAACCGTGCGACTGCTACGGTCGCAGGTTCGAATCCTGCCTCGGGCATGGATGTGTGTGATGTCCTTACGTTGCTTTGGTTTAAGTAGTTCTAAGTTCCAGGGGACTGATGACTACAGCTGTTAGGTCCCATAGTGCTCAGAGCCATTTGAACCACTTTTTTATAGACTGAAGACAATTTATATGGCAAAACAACGTTTGCCGGGTCAGCTACAACATACAGAGATTTTCCGAGGCGGAACGAAGTAAATTGTACAGAATGCAGGCTGCAGTTATATGTGTCGAAGGACGTAAAAGGGGAGCAGTGTTTGAGAAGCGAAGCGTGACAGGGTTGCAGCTTGTCCCCGATGTAAACACTGACCAACCAGTAATTGAAATGATGGAGAAATTTCGAAAGTGAAGTGAATTTCAGGTTAATTCAGGATTTGTATGCTGATCAAAATAGCAAGAAACGCTGTAATTCTGTCAGAGAAAGTAAAGGAATTGAGAGTGCAATCGAAGGGAATGGACAGTGTCTTGAAAGAAGAGTATAAGATGAACATCAACACAGGCAATGCAGAGGTGATGGAATGGAGTCAAGTCACGAGATGGTAAGGGAATTACATGAGAAATTTAAATAGTAAATGGGTGCGGGCTGCAAAATAGCCGATGATGGCCGAAGGGAGGATATAGAGTGCAGACTGAGGATTACAAGCCTGGCACGAGAAGTGTGTATGAAATAGTAAATTTGTTACTGTGGAATATAAAATTATGTTTTGGGGAGTGCCTCCTGATGGTACTTGTCTGGAGTGAAGACTTGTACGAAAGTGAAATATGGACGATAAAAACCTTAAACTTTGTTTTATGCCTTATGGCAGGTCTTGTCATGGGGGAAGCCTCGTCTGAGAGGTCCACCGCATGAGCGTCTAGGGAAGTGATTCCAGTGGTGGCTTCCCGTTGCCTTGGACTGGTGATGATAGTAGGGAGAACACAACACCCAGTTCCTGAGCGGAAAAAATGTCCGACCCAGTCGGGAGTCGAACCCGGGCCCCTTGGCGTGACAGACCGCCACGCTGACCACTCAGCTATCGGGGTGCAGACATGGACGATAAGCAGATCAGAAAAGAACAGAATAGATGCTTTTGAAATGTGGTGTTACAGAAGAATGCTGAAGGTTAAATGGGTAGATCAAGTAACCAATGAGGAGGTACTGAACAGAATTGGTGACGCAAGAAATTTGTGGCACAATTTGACTAAGAGAAGGGTTCGGTTGATAGGAAACATTCTGAGACTTCAGGGCACCGTCAATTCAGTATTGGAGGGAAGTGTTCAAATGGTTCAAATGGCTCTGAGCACTATGGGACTTAACATCTGAGGTCATCAGTCGCCTAGAACTTAGAACTACTTAAACCTAACTAACCTAAGGACATCACACACATCCTCGGCTCCAGACTGTAGCGCATAGAACCGCACGGCCACACCGGCCGGCCGAGGGAAGTGTGTGGGGTAAATTTGGTAAAGAGACATCACGAGATGAATACAGTAAGCAGATTGAGAAGGATGTAGATTGCAGTAGGTACTCGGAGATGAAGAGTCTTGCACAGTACACAGATAGGCGTGGGGGGGGGGGGGGGGGGGGAGATGTCAAACTAGCTCAAATGGCTGTGCACTAAGCGACTTAACTTCTGACGCCATCAGTCCCTTAGAACTACTTAAACCTAACTAATCTAAGGACATCACACACATCCGTGCCCCAGACAGGATTCTAACCTGCGACCGTAGCAGTCGCGGTTCCAGACTGAAGCGCCTAGAACCGCCCGGCCACGCCGGCCGGCGTCAAACGTCTACCGTCTGAAGACAACAACGGCAGAAAGAACAACAACACGTCTGGCCTATTCTGCGCGTTGGAGAAACCCCTTTTCACATTGCTATGAGTTGTTTAAGGCTGCAAATTAAACTGCACTAGTGTACAAGATATGCTACCATTTTTGTGACAGATGCAAAGTGTCTTAAGTATTTTGTGATGGCGTTTATACCGCAGTTCCGTTGAATGAAAATAAGATTGAAGAGCGTGGCTGTTGCACTATGTGATCAAAAGTATCCGGACACCCACAAATACATAATTTTTCATATAAGGTGCATTCTGCTACCACCTACTGCCAGGTGCTCCATATCAGCGACCTCAGTAATCATTAGACGTCGTGAAAGAGCAGAATGGGGCGCTACGCGGAACTCACGGACTTCCACTGTGGTCAGGTGATTGGGTGTCACTTGCGTCACACGTCTGTACGCGAGATTTCAACACTGCTAAACACTCCTTGGTCAACTGTTTCCGATGTGATAGTGAAGTGGAAACGTGAAGGGACACGCACAGCACAAAAGCGTACAGGCCGACCTCGTCTGTTGACTGACAGAGACCGCCGACATTTGAAGAGGGTCGTAATGTGTAGTACGCAGATATCTATCCAGGCCATCACACAGGAATTCTAAACTGCATCAGAATCCCCTACAAGTACTATGACAGTTGGGCGGGAGGTGAGAAAACTTGGATTTCATGGTCGAGTGGCTACTCATATGCCACACATCACGCCGGTAAATGCCAAACGACGCCTCGCTTGGTGTAAAGAGCGTAAACATTGGACGATTAAGCAGTGGAAAAACGTTGTGTGGAGTGACGAATCACGGTTCACAATGTGGCGATCCGATCGCAGGGTGTGGGTATGGCGAATGCCCGGTGAACGTCATCTGCCAGCGTGTGTAGTGCCAACAGTAAAATTCGGAGGCGGTGGTGCTATGGTGTGCTCGTGTTTTTCGTGGAGGGGGCTTGCACCCCGTGTTGTTTTGCGTGCCACAGCACAGGCCTACGTTGATGTTTTAAGCACCTTCTTGCATCCCACTGTTGAAGAGCTATTCGGGGATGGCGATTGCACCTTTCAACATGATCGAGCACCTGCTCATAATGCACGGCCTGTGGTGGAGTGGTTACACGACAATAACATCCCTGTAATGGACTGACCTGCACAGAGTCCTGACCTGAATCCCATAGAACACCTTTGGGATGTTTTGGAACGCCGTGTCAGGCGTCTCCGACCGACATCGATACCTCTCCTCAGTGCAGCACTCCGTGAAGAATGGGCTGCCATTCCCCAAGAAACCTTCGAGCACCTGACTGAACGGAAGCCTGCGAGAGTGGAAGCTGTCCTCAAGGCTAAGAGTGGGCATTACCAATGGAGGGCACCACAAATTTGTAAATCAATTTCAGCCAGATGTCCGGATAATTTTGATCACTTAGTGTATATATAAATTTTTCGTAGAGCAGTCATATACATCTGCATGTACACATTGGTTTTGTGTTGCTTTATTCAGAAAAAGCGTTACTGGTATCGAATGTAAACAAGTTAACCTCAGACGGCTATCATTTTTCCGCCAAAGCGCAAGTTACGTCGACGTAGAAGTGAGAAGCGTCAAATATCCGCTTGGAACTTTCGTTTTTACAGTTTCTCACGAAAGAATCACATTCATGCTGTTTCTACTCTATCCTGTGCAAACTTCTTCATCTCCCAGTACCTACTGCAGCCTACATCCTTCAGAATCTGCTTAGTATATTCATCTCTTGGTCTCCCTCTACAATTTTTACCCTCCACGTTGCCCTCCAGTACTAAATTGGTGACCCCTTGATGCCTCAGAACATGTCCTACCAACCGATTCCTTCTTCCGCTCAAGTTGTGCCACAAACTTCTCTTCTCCCCAATCCTATTCAATACCTCCTCATTCGTTATGTGATCTACCCATCTAATCTTCAGCATTCTTCTGTAGCACCACATTTCAAAAGCTTCTATGCTCTTCTTGTCCAAACTATGTACCGTCCTTGGCTGCACTCCATACAAATAGTTTCAGAAACGACTTCCTGACACTTAAATCTATACACGATGTTAACAAATTTCTCCTTGCCATTCCCAGTCTACATTTTATATCCTCTCTACTTCGACCATCATCAGTTATTTTGCTCCCCAAAATAGCAAAACTCCTGTACTACTTTAAGTGTCTCATTTCTTAATCTAATTCCCTCAGCAACACTACATTCCATTATCCTTGTTTTTCTTTTGTTGATGTTCCTCTTATACCCTCCTTTCACGACACTGTCCATTCCGTTCACCTGCTCTTCTGTCTTCTGCTGTCTCTGACAGAATTACAGTGTCATCGGCCCACCTCAAAGTTTTTTATTTCTTCACCATGGATTTTAATACCTACTCCGAACTTTTCTTTTGTTTCCTTTACTGCTTGCTCAATATACAAATTGAATAACATCGGGGAGAGGCTACAACACTGTCTCACTCCTTTCCCAAGCACTGCTTCCCTTTCATGCTCCTCGACTCTTATAACTGCCATCTGGTTTCTGTACAAATTGTAAATAGCCTTTCGCTCCCTGTATGTTACCCCTGCCACCCTCAGAATTTGAAAGACAATATTCCAGTCAACATTGTCAAAAGCTTTCTCTAAGTCAACAAATGCTACAAATGTAGGTCTGACTTTCCTTAATCTTTCTCCTAATATAAGTCGTAGGATCAGTATTGCCTCACTTGTTCCAATATTTCTACGGAATCCAAACTGATCTTCCCCGAGGTCGGCTTCTACTAGTTTTTCCATTCGTATGTAAAGAATTCGCGTTAGTATTTTGCAGCTGTGACTTATCAAACTGGTAGTTCGGTAATTTTCACATCTGTCAACACCTGCTTTCTTTGGGATTGGAATTATTATATTCTTCTTGATGTCTGAGGAAATTACGTAGCAAGGAGGGCATGAAAAGCATACAAGCAATAGCAAAAAGGGCATTGCTGGCCGGGAGAAGTCTACTAATATCAAATATCGGCCCGAATTTGAGGAAGAAATTTCTGAGAATGTATGTCTGGAATACAGCATTGTACGGTAGTGAAACTTGTACGGTGGGAAAACGGAACAGAAGAAAATCGGAGCATTTGAGGTGTGGTGCTATAGACGAATGTTGAAAATTAGGTGGACTGATAAGTGTTGAGGATCGGTGGACAAAGTTCAAAACCGTCGTACAATATGCGTTAGATGAGTATGTGCCATGCAAGATCGTAAGAGATGGAAAAAAGAGCCGCCGTGGTACAAAAACCGAGTTAGAAAACTGCTGCGGAAGCAAAGGGAACTTCACAGCAAATATAAACATAGCCAAAGCCTTGCAGACAATCAAAAATTACGCGTAGCGTAATGTAATGTGAGGAGGGCCATGCGAGAGGCATTCAATGAATTCGAAAGTAAAGTTCTATGTACTGACTTGGCAGAAAATCCTAAGAAATTTTGGCCTTATGTCAAAGCGGTGTGGGATCCGTACCAGATAGGGTTGACAGAAGAGATAGAAAAGATACAACGGAGAGCAGCGCGCTTCGTTACAGGACCATTTAGGAATCGCGAAAGCGTTACGGAGATGACAGATAAACTCCAGTGGAAGACTCTGAAGGAGAGACGCTCAGTAGCTCGGTACGGGCTTTTGTCGAAATTTCGAGAACATACCTTCACCGAGGATTCAAGTAGTATATTGCTCCCTCCTACGTATATCTCGCAAAGAGGCCATGAGGACAAAATCAGAGAGATTAGAGCCCACACAGAGGCATACCAACAATCCTTCTTTCCACGAACAATAGGAGACTGGAATAGAAGGGAGAAGCGATAGAGGTACTGAAGGTACCCTCCGCCACACACCGTCAGGTGGCTTGCAGAGTATGGATGAAGATGTACATGTAGAGGTAGGATGCTTCGTGCAGAATCTGAGAGGAAATAAATATATGGAGAGCACTGATAAGAACATCTGTTAAGACACGAGGCAATGACTTCCGTTACTAGAGGGAGCTGTAGTAGTCAAAAACTGTAGAGGAAGACTGGAATACATCCAGCAAATAAATGAGGACGTAGGTTGCGAGAGCTGCTTTGAAATTAAGGGATTGGGACAGGAGAGGAATTCGTAGCGGGCCACATCAAACCAGTCAGAAGAAACCGGAAGCGGTGAACCTTTTGCAAATCGAGTGAGCGTATGTAAAGGGTCACGAAAGGTACAGAACGTTGATGTTCTGCATAGTTATCCCACTGTTTGTTATTTAGAAATAAACAGTCTTTAAATGAAAAGTGAATTTGACAATATTTAATTCCGGTTTTATGAGAAATTTGTTGGTCTCTACCGGCCGCGGTGGCCAATCGGTTCTAGGCGCTTCAGCCCGGAACCGCGCGACCACTACGGTCGCAGGTTAGAATCCTGCCTCGGGCATGGATGTGTGCGATGTCATTAGGTTAGTTAGGTTTAGGTTGTTCTACGTTCGAGGGGACTGATGACCTCAGATGTTAAGTCCCATAGTGCTCAGAGCCATTTGACCCATTTGTTGATCTCTAACATGAAACAGAACGATGTTAAAGTAAAAATATGATCATTAGAGTGGATACACCAGATAGCATATAGAAAGAATACCATTTCTGACAATATTATAAAAACCAGTTTCTGTAATCCAATGGCTCATAAACATTCCTCAATCAAAACATTTTTATTTAAGCGTAATACGTTTCATTCACTTGCTAATTTCACCCAAACCACAACAAAGAATTTGCTACTACCAGTCAGCAATCAACGATTAACTTTAACGTCTGATAAATCATCTGTAAAGTAACGCTTTTACGATTAATGCAGTGACTTTTTTTAGTAACAGGGGCGAAGAAGTTAGTTTTTTTGTTTACCATTGTCCAGTTATGCGCCGGCCAGAGTGGCCGAGCGGTTCTAGGCACTTCAGTCTGGAACCGCGCGATCGCTACGGACGCAGGTTCGAATCCTGCCCGTGTGATGTCCTTCGGTTAGTTAGGTTTAAGTAGTTGTACGTTCTAGGGGACTGATGACCTCAGACGTTAAGTCCCATAGTGCTTAGAGCCATTTGAACAATCCAGCTATGTTTCCAGCACGCCCCCGTACTTTCTAACGACGTAACATTGTTGTCGTCTGCTTTGGTGCCGATACGGCGATTCCATAAGGAGCTCTTCTGTCCACACCTCTGTAAAGAGATTTCCGCCACACATTGAACCCCGCGAGACCTGTCTCGGAGTGCGCCTAACCACTGCCGTGCAGGCAACCCGGCGTACTCCGGTGACTAGCGGGCAGCCGCCCTCTAGTCGGGTCAGGCGCGGCGCGGCTATCTGCGCGTGACGTCACGGCCCCCCTTTGTGTGTCTGGAGAGGGTCGGCCTCTTCGATTACGGACCAGCCAGCCGGGCATCGCTTACCACTGGTGCGACGCCAGCGTCAGCGGATCCGGCGAAACTCCAACCGTGTTCCCAGCAACGCCGAACCCAGTGGTCGGTCAATTTCCGCTGCTGCGTTCACTAGCCCAATACTCTGCATCAATGTTCGATTTACGAAGGCACTGGTGGTGACACAAACAAGCTAGTCAAATTTTGAAATAAAGGTGTCTGTTAGTAATAATTCTTACTTCATGCGAAACAGATCTTCTGCCTGAAAAGCATAATTAGAGTAAGGGGAATAACAGGTAGAAGTACTGTAGGTGTGTTTAAGTGTTTAACTGAATAAAAAAATCGCTCTGAGTACTATGGGACTCAACTGCTGAGGTCATTAGTCCCCTAGAACTTAGAACTACTTAAACCTAACTAAGCGAAGGACATCACACAAATCCATGCCCGAGACAGGATTCGAAGCTGCGACCGTAGCGGTCGCGCGGTTCCAGACTGTAGCGCCTAGAACCGCTCGGCCACTCCGGCCGGGTTAGCTGAATTAAAAAAAGAGAGAAACAATGTACCTCAACGGACCGGCAGACACTATTCGGTGTCTTAGAGGAATTCGGAACAAATAGAAGAACTAAGGCAATACAAGAGCTAATGTACACCTTATCCCAAGTAAAATATCATGAGGATATCAGAGCCCATTGAGGTTATGACAGGAGTTATCCCAGGGAAATTGCCGTCGTGCTGGAAAAGATAACCTGAAATGATCCTGCCGAAAGTAATAGCCATACATTCTGCTCCCCTGGGTGTACAATTACACAAGTGTTCATCGTTGCTTTGATTTTCTCAATGTTTTTGCGCTAGTATTGTGTCTGCTGAAATAACCTGTTCTTGTACATACTAATGGCCATAAATATGTCTTATGAATTGTGCGGCAATGGGATACAAAATTTATTTTTCATTCTTGTGCATGTAAAACGTGAAAAGCAATAAACACTATATGAAAAAAGGAAAGAAAGGAACAGTTTTGTGCAATTGTTCGCCCACCTCGTGCAAGTGTTTCTATTTCACGTCACATTGGCGCCTTTCGTGTCGATAACAATGGGACGAAATAATAAAAACAACACAGAAAACACCCAGTCTTGAAGCGATAAAAACGTCCGATCGCGACGTGGATCGAACCCGGGACTCCACGGTCTACTGGTATGATCGCTAATGAGTGGTCAACGAGCCGCATACAACACACAACAAGCTATTTCTCTCTCTGTGTCTCAGTCTCCCTCCATCTCTATCCCCACCACACACACACACACACACACACACACACACACACACACACATATTCACATACAAATGGATACCCGTACGCTGGTGCGCAAAACGTAAAGACTAAAGTAACTTCGGGTGATGAAACTGGCGGCCAGATTCGGTCGACATAAAAGTTTTCTGGGTATGGTACCGCGTCTTTTTCTATAAAACTACTGCTGGAGAAAACCAACGTTTCGGCCACGGTTGAGGCGGCATTGTTCTGGGTCTGCTGGTGCCTTCTACCTATGCAGTGTCCCATAATATTTTGTTATTACTGTTCACTGCGCATACCATTAGATCATAATTTTTAAAAAGATAGAGCCCAAAAGACCACACTGTCAACATGAGGCACTGCAGCCGCGCGGACGAAGTCCAGCAGTTGGTAAACAGCGGCAAACTTCTCATTCGACGGTGATCACCAGTCAACCGTGAATTTACTTTCAAAATCTTTTCTTAAATAATTTACTTTCTTTACTAGCGATACATCGAGAACATTAACACATTTAATCACACTATGTGAGCGTGGAAGTAGTTGCCAGGGAGTAACTGATGGAAACAAATTAAATTTCAACAAATGGAAATTTTATTGCTAAAACCCTTTCTTTTTTTTTTTGAAACAGATTTAAAATTATAATCAGCAAGCACGCTGTAAATATCAAGTTACAATGTATTCAGAGGTAGAAATAACAATTTTTTTATGACAGTATGAGCTTTCAGGCTGAGAACCTTGCCGCTCCCTTTTGACACGGCCGTAGTCACGATCGCTCACAACAACCTCTGAAAGGTTGCAACACACCAGTTTACTTTAAACTAAACGTTTTAACAGTTCACACAAACACATAATTATGCACCCCTTAGGAGGGACGGAAATGGTACAAAACAGTCACATTAAAAATTATTTGCCTCCGAAAGTGTGTGACTTGTTTTTAAAAGAACTCTCGCGGTGGATAGGGTGGCAACTTTATATACTAAAATGACCATTTAAATAAAATCCATGAAATACAATTTTACATAAAATATACTAACATTATCTACATTACACATATACCACCTCGCAAGATGATAGGCAAGATAAAACATATTTCAGGAATTCGGCATTTACACCTTAAGCAATAAATTCGTTAACACCGAATCCGACAAACATGACACAGGCAGCTATTAACGTACGGCTGACCGACAGACAGACAGACACTAACTGCCTAACAAATGCGGACGAGAGACAAACGAGCAAGCTGGGTACCAGAGACTCACCCAGACTGACCCCCTGGCGAGATCATAGCGCCCCTTAAATGCCCGTCAGCAGGCAACCTGCAACCTTTCCCCTTTCCCACCCAGAGGGAGACACCAAAGCTGCGATCACCACAGCGGCGCCACCGCCAGAAACGGAGGGCGACTGCTTCACACAAGCAGTGCTTCATGGCACGTAATACACGAGCCAACTGGTTACGCTCTCCCTCCGCTGCAGTAACCTATCAACATAAAGTTCCATCCCTTTCTTCCTTAAGTGACCAGTGATACGAAGTAACTTTTTTCAAAATTATGACGTAATGGAAGCGCAGTGCACAGTAACAACAAATATGTAAGGGACACTGCATAGCTAGAGCCCACCAGTAGACCAGAGAGATCTATTGATCGACAGCTATGCCCTAAGCAAAGTGTATCAAATCGCAGCAGTGTTAGCAGAACCCAAGGATATAGCGCACACGATTTTAAACTGCAGCGTATTGGTTCGTCTGGAGCGGAAATACACTCCTGGAAATTGAAATAAGAACACCGTGAATTCATTGTCCCAGGAAGGGGAAACTTTATTGACACATTCCTGGGGTCAGATACATCACATGATCACAGTGACAGAACCACAGGCACATAGACACAGGCAACAGAGCATGCACAATGTCGGCACTAGTACAGTGTATATTCACCTTTCGCAGCAATGCAGGCTGCTATTCTCCCATGGAGACGATCGTAGAGATGCTGGATGTAGTCCTGTGGAACGGCTTGCCATGCCATTTCCACCTGTCGCCTCAGTTGGACCAGCGTTCGTGCTGGACGTGCAGACCGCGTGAGACGACGCTTCATCCAGTCCTAAACATGCTCAATGGGGGACAAATCCGGAGATCATGCTGGCCAGTGTAGTTGACTTACACCTCCTAAAGCACGTTGGGTGGCACGGGATACATGTGGACGTGCATTGTCCTGTTGGAACAGCAAGTTCCCTTGCCGGTCTAGGAATGGTAGAACGATGGGTTCGATGACGGTTTGGATGTACTGTGCACTATTCAGTGTCCCCTCGACGATCACCAGAGGTGTACGGCCAGTGTAGGAGATCGCTCCCCACACCATGATGCCGGGTGTTGGCCCTGTGTGCCTCGGTCGTATGCAGTCCTGAGTGTGGCGCTCACCTGCACGGCGCCAAACACACATACGACCATCATTGGCACCAAGGCAGAAGCGACTCTCATCGCTGAAGACGACACGTCTCCATTCGTCCCTCCATTCACGCCGGTCGCGACACCACTGGAGGCGGGCTGCACGATGTTGGGGCGTGAGCGGAAGACGGCCTAACGGTGTGCGGGACCGTAGCCCAGCTTCATGGAGACGGTTGCGAATGGTCCTCGCCGATACCCCAGGTGCAACAGTGTCCCTAATTTGCTGGGAAGTGGCGGTGCGGTCCCATACGGCACTGCGTAGGATCCTACGGTCTTTGCTTGCATCCGTGCGTCGCTGCGGTCCGGTCCCAGGTCGACGGGCACGTGCACCTTCCGCCGGCCACTGGCGACAACATCGATGTACTGTGGAGACCTCACGCCCCACGTGTTGAGCAATTCGGCGGTACGTCCACCCGGCCTCCCGCATGCCCACTATACGCCCTCGCTCAAAGTCCGTCAACTGCACATACGGTTCACGTCTACGCTGTCGCGGCATGCTACCAGTGTTAAAGACTGCGATGGAGCTTCGTATGCCACGGCAAACTGGCTGACACTGACGGCGGCGGTGCACAAATGCTGCGCAGCTAGCGCCATTCGACGGCCAACACCGCTGTTCCTGGTGTGTCCGCTGTGCCGTGCGTGTGATCATTGCTTGTACAGCCCTCTGGCAGTGTCCGGAGCAAGTATGGTGGGTCTGTCACACCGGTGTCAATGTGTTCTTTTTTCCATTTCCAGGAGTGTATTTATTCAGATGTGCTAACAAAACTAACGTGGTTCCATTTAAGAAAACGTAGGTTTGTGTTAAAAAACATACTTCCGTGCATTTTTGTGTGGTTTGTATTAACCAATTACACTAGCCCCTCTCCTCACGTTCGGTCTGTGGAATCGGTTCGTCAGTATTTGACGTGGTTTACGAAATATAACGATAACGTTAGGTGACGCACCCTGTATACAACGCAACATCTGCCAGGAAGTTTCATATTAACTGGATGAAATTTGCTGCATAAATAGGAAGAACTGACGGCAACGTATGGTCTGCAACATGACCCCCTCCTGATCACTTCGTTGGAAAGGAGTTCTTGTACTAGGTCCTTCCATTCCTCCACCAGTAACGGACGTACGATTATGTAGCGTGAGACAGCAACACGTAATCCACACAGGAACATTGTCGAATTTTATCGTTTAGGTGTTCCCAATGTTATGATGTGGGGAAGCATACTGTTGCGTCGGCATACCGACCTCTAAACCTTTTAACACTGTACACTGACGGATCAACGTCATTATGACACTGTAATTCTTTCCCACGTGCGTCTTTTCAGGGATCATTCGGCCCCGATTTCATATTCATGGATGACAACGCGCGACCGCATCTGACAGTGCAGCTGGAGCAGTTCTTGGAACGACAGCACGTTCGGCGAATGAACTGGCCTGCCCGCACCGCCGCCTATAAACTCGTCCAGCAAGTGTTGGATGCGTTGGGATGACGCATCGCAGAATGTCCACATCCAGCACTTGTCAACCGCACTGGTGGAAGAATCAGGCTACCACAGTAACTTCCTACACCAGTCTTGTCGGCAGCATGAGAGCCTATTGCAGACCACACATAACTGTTCGCGGTCGTCAGATGCCTTAATACGAACCGTGTCCCGTCTTTTCTTATGTCCTAACCAAAAATAAAAAAAAAACTCGGCCATGATGGTCCAACGGTACCGACCGGCAGCCCTGTCATCCTAAATCTACAACTACACCTACATATATACTCCGCAATCCAGTGCGTGGCGGAGGGTACCTCGTACCACAACCAGCATCTTCTCTCCCTGTCCCACTCCCAAACAGAACGAGGGAAAAATGATTGCCTATATGCCTCTGTACGAGCCCTAATCTATCTTATCTTTGTCGTCTTTCCGGGAAATGTAAGTTGGCGCCAGTAAAATTGTACTGCAGTCAGCCTCAAATGCTGGTTCTCTAAATTCCATCAGAAGCGATTCACGAAAACAACGCCTCCTTTCCTCCAGAGACTCCCACCCGAGTTCCTGAAGCATTTCCGTAACACTCGCGTGATGATCAAACCTACCAGTAACAAATCTAGCAGCCCGCCTCTGAATTGCTTCTGTGTACTCCCTCAATCCGATCTGATAGGACTCCCAAACGCTCGAGCAGTATTCAAGAATAGGTCGTATTAGTGTTTTATAAGCGGTCTCCTTTACAGATGAACCACATCTTCCCAAAATTCTACCAATGAACCGGAGACGACTATCCGCCTTCCCCACAACTGCCATTACATGCTTATCCCCCTCAGCCCACAGGCGTCACTGGATGGGGAAATGGAGGGTCATGTGGTCAGCACACCGCTCTCCCGGCCGTGTGTCAGTTTACGAGACAGGAGCCGCTACTTCTCAGCCAAGTAGCTCCTCAGTTTGCCTCACAAGGGCTGAGTGCACCCCGCTTGCCGACAGCGTTCGGCAGACCGGACGGTCACCCATCCATGTGCTAGCCCAGCCCGACACCGCTTAACTTCGGTGATCTGGCGGGAACCGGTGTTCCCATTGCGGCAAGGCCGTTGGCTGTTATGTCCAACGAGCCATTAAAAATCGTGGCTACTTCAGTATAAGTACCGCATTTTAATTAGAGCGTCATTTCTGTTCGTCTAACTGCGTATTTCTTTCATTTACCTTCGGTACTCTTCATCTACATCTACATGCGTACTCTGCATATCATATTCAAGAGCCTACCAGAGGGTTCATCGAACCACCTCCACAAGTCTCTATTATTCCAATCTCGTATAGCGCAAGGAAAGAACCAACACGTATCTCTTTCCCTACCAGCTCTGATTTCCTTTATTTTATCTTGGTGATCGTTTCTCCTTATCTAGGTCGGTGTCAACAAAACATTTTCGCATTCGGACGAGAAAGTTGGTGAATGAAATTTCTTAAGAACATATCCAGCCCATATCCGTTGTCATTTCTGTGACACACTCTCCAATATTTCGCGATAATACAAAACGTGCTGCCCTTCTTTGAACTTTTTCGATGTTCTCCGTCAGTCCTAACTGGTAAGGATCCCACACCGCGCAGCAGTATTCTAAAAGAGGACGGACAAGCGTAGTGTAGGCAGTCTCCTTAGTGGGTCTGTTACATTTTCTATCGTGTCCTGCCAATAAACCGCAGTCTTTGGTTAACCTTCCCCACATTTTCTATGTATTCCTTCCAACTTCCGTTGTTCATAATTGTAATTCCTGGGTATTTAGTTCAATTTACGGCCTTTATATTTAACTGATTTATCGTGTAACCGAAGTTTAACGGATTCCTTTTAGCATTCATGTGAATGACCTCACGCTTTTCGTTATTTAGGGTCAACCGCCAATTTCGCACCATTCAGATATCTTTTCTACATCGTTTTGCAATTTATTTTGATCTTCTGATGACTTTATTAGTCGATAAACGACAGCGTCATCTTCAAACAACCGAAGACGGCTGCTCAGATTGTCACCCAAATCGTTCACATAGATAAGAAACAGCAATGGTCCTATAACACTACCTCGGGAAACGCCAGAAGTCACTTCTGTTTTACTCGATGACTTTCCATCAATTAATATGAACTGTGACCTATTTGACAGGAAGTTACAAATCCAGTTACATAACCGAGACGATATTCGATAAACACGCAATTTCACTATAAGCCGCTTGTGAGGTACAGTATCAAGCCTTCTTGAACTCCAGAAATACGGAATCGATCATAAATCACCACTTCATGGGAATGAAGAGTTACTTGTGTTTCACAGAAACGATATTTTCTAAACCCATGTTGACAGTGTGTCAATTCACAATATTCGAACACAACATATGTTCCAGAATCCTGCTCCATATCGACGGTAACGATATCGAGCTGTAATTTAGTGGATTACTCCTACTGCCTTTCTTGAGTATTGGTGTGACCTGTGCAACTTTCCAGTCTTTGGGTACGGATCTCTTGTCTAGCGAATGGCTGTATATGATTGTTACGTATCGAGCTAATGCATCAGGATATTCCGAAAGGAACCTAATTTGTATACAGTTTGGACCAGAAGACATCCTTTTATTAAGTGATTTAAGTTGCTTCACCACTCTACGTTACTCATGTTGGCAGCTGTTTGCCATTCGAATTCTGGAATGTTTAATTCGTCTTTTTTTGTGAAGCCATTTCGGAGGGCTGTGTTTAGTAACTCTGCTTTGGTAGCACTGTCTTCGATAGTATCTCCATTGCTATCGTGCACAGAAGACATTGATTGTTTCTTGTCGCTAATATACTTAAGATACAACCGGAATCTCTTTTTTGCCACGTTTTGAGACAGAGTTCCGTTGTGGAAACTGTTATAAATATCTCGCATGGAAGTCCGCCCTATATTTCGAGCTTTTCTGTAAAAGATAGCTAATCTTGGGGATTTTGCGTCTGTTTGAATTTGGCATGTTTGTTTTGTTGTTTCTGCAACAGCGTTCTGAGCCGTTTTGTGTACCAATGAGGATCAGCTCCGTCGTTTGTTAATTTATTTGGTATCAATCTCTCAATTTCTGCCAATACTATTTCTCTGAATTCAAGCCACATTATAAATTTGGAATGAGTGGAGATCGTCTCTCAGGAAGGCGTCAAGTGAATTTTTATCTGCTTTTTTGAATAGGTATATTTTCCGTTTATTCTTGGAAGATTTGGGGTTACAATATTCGATTTTGCTACGACAAACCCGTGTTCGCTAATACCTGAATCGGTTCTGATGCTCGTTATTAACTCAAGATTATTTGTTGCTAAGAGCCCAAGTGAGTTCTCAGAACCGTTTACTATTCGCGTGGACTCATGAACAAAATGCTCGAAACAATTTTCAGAGAATGCCTTTAGCATAATTTTGGGTGATGTTTTATGCTTACCTCCGGAATTAAAAATGTATTTTCGCAAACATATCGTCATGACCAACTATAATCTCATGAGTCGTGTACGTATTTGAAATCAACCTAATGTTTTCTTTGAACCTTCCCGCAAGTGTATCATCTGAATTGGGAGGTCGGGAAAAGGATCGAATTGTTATATTATTTTGGTTGCCAACAATGACCTCTGCCCATACTAGCTCGCAGGAAGTATCTACTTCAATTTAGTGACAAGTTAAACAACTTCTGACAGCAACAAACAAGCCACCGCCAACCGTGTTTAGCCTGTCCTTCCGGAACACCGTTAGGTTCTTCGCAAAAAGTTTCGGTTGAGCTTATCTCCGGCTTTAGGCAGCTTTCAGTGCCTATAGCGATTTGAGCATCAGTGCTTTCTATTAGCGCTTGGAGCTCTGGTACTTTCCCTACACAGCTACGACAATTTACAGGTGTTATACCGATGTTCCTGTACCTACGTTCTCCCTGTGTTCGGCCTGCACCCTTTGTGTTGTCCGTAGACTCGGCGAGGAAAGCGAGTATGTGGAATGCTCTGACAAGGAGAAGGGACGGTATGATAGGAGATCTGTTGAGACATCTGGGAATGACTTCCGTGGTACCAGAGGGAGCTGTAAAGGGCGAAAACTGAAGAGGAAGCCAGAGAGAGGTACATCCAGCAAAACGCGGACATAGATTGCAAGAGCTACTCTGAGATGAAGAGGTTGGCACAGTAGAAGAATTCGCGGAGGGTCGCATCATTCCTGTCAGGAGACCGATGAATCGAGGAAAAAGAATGTCGCCGATAAGCAACTGGAAGTCGAAGTCACTGCACTGAAATGTTTTATTTGATATTTTACATTTTTCAGTCGCTGTCGTAGAAGGATTGTCACTTACGCCGTTGTCCCTTTCAGAAAACTTCTGTTGGGTTGTCCAATGGAAGCAGGTGTCTTCTGTTTAGCTTCCCTAATTGTCATTTTCTGGACTATCGACGTAAACAGATCTGAAAATGCCAGAAGCCAATGCAATACAACATGCACCTTTTCCCCACGGGAATATTTGCGTGTAAAATGTTCTGGGTAACATCGGGTAACATCGGGTAACCTTATTCCGAGCTCCGTGCCGACCAATCGACAACAGATCAGCTTCGAGTATGGCATATCTGTGAGTCGAAACTATGTGCGCTAGTGTCAGCATCGAGTATGGCATATCTGTGCGTCAAAACTATGTGCGCTAGTGTCAGCATCGAGTATGGCATATCTGTGCGTCAAAACTATGTGCGCTAGTGTCAGCATCGAGTATGGCATATCTGTGCGTCAAAACTATGTGCGCTAGTGTCAGCATCGAGTATGGCATATCTGTGCGTCAAAACTATGTGCGCTAGTGTCAGCATCGAGTATGGCATATCTGTGCGTCAAAACTATGTGCGCTAGTGTCAGCATCGAGTATGGCATATCTGTGCGTCAAAACTATGTGCGCTAGTGTCAGCATCGAGTATGGCATATCTGTGCGTCAAAACTATGTGCGCTAGTGTCAGCATCGAGTATGGCATATCTGTGCGTCAAAACTATGTGCGCTAGTGTCAGCATCGAGTATGGCATATCTGTGCGTCAAAACTATGTGCGCTAGTGTCAGCATCGAGTATGGCATATCTGTGGGTCAAAACTATGTGCGCTAGTGTCAGCATCGAGTATGGCATATCTGTGAGTCAAAACTATGTGCGCTAGTGTCAGCATCGAGTATGGCATATCTGTGCGTCAAAACTATGTGCGCTAGTGTCAGCATCGAGTATGGCATATCTGTGCGTCAAAACTATGTGCGCTAGTGTCAGCATCGAGTATGGCATATCTGTGCGTCAAAACTATGTGCGCTAGTGTCAGCATCGAGTATGGCATATCTGTGCGTCAAAACTATGTGCGCTAGTGTCAGCATCGAGTATGGCATATCTGTGCGTCAAAACTATGTGCGCTAGTGTCAGCATCGAGTATGGCATATCTGTGCGTCAAAACTATGTGCGCTAGTGTCAGCATCGAGTATGGCATATCTGTGCGTCAAAACTATGTGCGCTAGTGTCAGCATCGAGTATGGCATATCTGTGCGTCAAAACTATGTGCGCTAGTGTCAGCATCGAGTATGGCATATCTGTGCGTCAAAACTATGTGCGCTAGTGTCAGCATCGAGTATGGCATATCTGTGCGTCAAAACTATGTGCGCTAGTGTCAGCATCGAGTATGGCATATCTGTGCGTCAAAACTATGTGCGCTAGTGTCAGCATCGAGTATGGCATATCTGTGCGTCAAAACTATGTGCGCTAGTGTCAGCATCGAGTATGGCATATCTGTGCGTCAAAACTATGTGCGCTAGTGTCAGCATCGAGTATGGCATATCTGTGCGTCAAAACTATGTGCGCTAGTGTCAGCATCGAGTATGGCATATCTGTGCGTCAAAACTATGTGCGCTAGTGTCAGCATCGAGTATGGCATATCTGTGCGTCAAAACTATGTGCGCTAGTGTCAGCATCGAGTATGGCATATCTGTGCGTCAAAACTATGTGCGCTAGTGTCAGCATCGAGTATGGCATATCTGTGCGTCAAAACTATGTGCGCTAGTGTCAGCATCGAGTATGGCATATCTGTGCGTCAAAACTATGTGCGCTAGTGTCAGCATCGAGTATGGCATATCTGTGCGTCAAAACTATGTGCGCTAGTGTCAGCATCGAGTATGGCATATCTGTGCGTCAAAACTATGTGCGCTAGTGTCAGCATCGAGTATGGCATATCTGTGCGTCAAAACTATGTGCGCTAGTGTCAGCATCGAGTATGGCATATCTGTGCGTCAAAACTATGTGCGCTAGTGTCAGCATCGAGTATGGCATATCTGTGCGTCAAAACTATGTGCGCTAGTGTCAGCATCGAGTATGGCATATCTGTGCGTCAAAACTATGTGCGCTAGTGTCAGCATCGAGTATGGCATATCTGTGGGTCAAAACTATGTGCGCTAGTGTCAGCATCGAGTATGGCATATCTGTGCGTCAAAACTATGTGCGCTAGTGTCAGCATCGAGTATGGCATATCTGTGCGTCAAAACTATGTGCGCTAGTGTCAGCATCGAGTATGGCATATCTGTGCGTCAAAACTATGTGCGCTAGTGTCAGCATCGAGTATGGCATATCTGTGCGTCAAAACTATGTGCGCTAGTGTCAGCATCGAGTATGGCATATCTGTGCGTCAAAACCATGTGCGCTAGTGTCAGCATCGGGCATTATTGCAGAATACTGTGAGTCGGGTGAAGTTGCCATCCAACTTTCAAGAAATATATATATATATATATTTTTGTTATTTTTGTTTTCTCAGACATACGATCTCGGTACAAAATTTCATTATTTCTGCAACATTTCACGAAGAAAACATAATTCGAAAAAATTTTAATTTACAAAAAAAAAAAATACACTCCTGGAAATGGAAAAAAAGAACACATTGACACCGGTGTGTCAGACCCACCATACTTGCTCCGGACACTGCGAGAGGGCTGTACAAGCAATGATCACACGCACGGCTCAGCGGACACACCAGGAACCGCGGTGTTGGCCGTCGAATGGCGCTAGCTGCGCAGCATTTGTGCACCGCCGCCGTCAGTGTCAGCCAGTTTGCCGTGGCATACGGAGCTCCATCGCAGTCTTTAACACTGGTAGCATGCCGCGACAGCGTGGACGTGAACCGTATGTGCAGTTGACGGACTTTGAGCGAGGGCGTCTAGTGGGCATGCGGGAGGCCGGGTGGACGTACCGCCGAATTGCTCAACACGTGGGGCGTGAGGTCTCCACAGTACATCGATGTTGTCGCCAGTGGTCGGCGGAAGGTGCACGTGCCCGTCGACCTGGGACCGGACCGCAGCGACGCACGGATGCACGCCAAGACCGTAGGATCCTACGCAGTGCCGTAGGGGACCGCACCGCCACTTCCCAGCAAATTAGGGACACTGTTGCTCCTGGTGTATCGGCGAGGACCATTCGCAACCGTCTCCATGAAGCTGGGCTACGGTCCCGCACACCGTTAGGCCGTCTTCCGCTCACGCCCCAACATCGTGCAGCCCGCCTCCAGTGGTGTCGCGACAGGCGTGAATGGAGGGACGAATGGAGACGTGTCGTCTTCAGCGATGAGAGTCGCTTCTGCCTCGGTGCCAATGATGGTCGTATGCGTGTTTGGCGCCGTGCAGGTGAGCGCCACAATCAGGACTGCATACGACCGAGGCACACAGGGCCAACACCCGGCATCGTGGTATGGGGAGCGATCTCCTACACTGGCCGTACACCTCTGGTGATCGTCGAGGGGACAATGAACAGTGCACGGTACATCCAAACCGTCATCGAACCCATCGTTCTACCATTCCTAGACCGGCAAGGGAACTTGCTGTTCCAACAGGACAATGCACGTCCGCATGTATCCCGTGCCACCCTACGTGCTCTAGAAGGCGTAAGTCAACTACCCTGGCCAGCAAGATCTCCGGATCTGTCCCGCATTGAGCATGTTTGGGACTGGATGAAGCGTCGTCTCACGCGGTCTGCACGTCCAGCACGAACGCTGGTCCAACTGAGGCGCCAGGTGGAAGTGGCATGGCAAGCCGTTCCACAGGACTACATCCAGCATCTCTACGATCGTCTCCATGGGAGAATAGCAGCCTGCATTGCTGCGAAAGGTGGATATACACTGTACTAGTGCCGACATTGTGCATGCTCTGTTGCCTGTGTCTATGTGCCTGTGGTTCTGTCAGTGTGATCATGTGATGTATCTGACCCCAGGAATGTGTCAATAAAGTTTCCCCTTCCTGGGACAATGAATTCACGGTGTTCTTATTTCAATTTCCAGGAGTGTAATTATCACAGTTCCGAAAAGTTCCCCAAGAAATATACAGAAAACGCGAACGACATTTTTTCTGTAGATAATACACTCCTGGAAATTGAAATAAGAACACCGTGAATTCATTGTCCCAGCAAGGGGAAACTTTATTAACACATTTCTGGGGTCAGATACATCACATGATCACACTGACAGAACCACAGGCACATAGACACAGGCAACAGAGCATGCACAATGTCGGCACAAGTACAGTGTATATCCAACTTCCGCAACAATGCAGGTTGCTATTCTCCCATGGAGACGATCGTAGAGATGCTGGATGTAGTCCTGTGGAACGGCTTGCCATGCCATTTCCACCTGGCGCCTCAGTTGGACCAGCGTTCGTGCTGGACGTGCAGATCGCGTGAGACGACGATTCATCCAGTCCCAAACATGCTCAATTGTGGGGACAGATCCGGAGATCTTGCTGGCCAGGGTAGTTGACTTACACCTTCTAGAGCACACGTTGGATGGCACGGGATACATGCGGACGTGCATTGTCCTGTTGGAACAGCAAGTTCCCTTGCCGGTCTAGGAATGGTAGAACGATGGGTTCGATGACGGTTTGGATGTACCGTGCACTATTCAGTGTCCCCTCGACGATCACCAGAGGTGTACGGCCAGTGTAGGATGATGCCGGGTGTTGGCCCTGTATGCCTCGGTCGTATGCAGTCCTGATTGTGGCGCTCACCTGCACGGCGCCAAACACGCATACGACCATCATTGGCACCGAGGCAGAAGCGACTCTCATCGCTGAAGACGACACGTCTCCATTCGTCCCTCCATTCACGCCTGTCGCGACACCACTGGAGGCGGGCTGCACGATGTTGGGGCGTGAGCGGAAGACGGCCTAACGGTGTGCGGGACCGTAGCCCAGCTTCATGGAGACGGTTGCGAATGGTCCTCGCCGATACCCCAGGAGCAACAGTGTCCCTAATTTGCTGGCAAGTGGCGGTGCGGTCCCCTACGGCACTGCGTAGGATCCTACGGTCTTGGCGTGCATCCGTGCGTCGCTGCGGTCCGGTCCCAGGTCGACGGGCACGTGCACCTTCCGCCGACCACTGGCGGCAACATCGATGTACTGTGGAGACCTCACGCCCCACGTGTTGAGCAATTCGGCGGTACGTCCACCCGGCTTCCCGCATGCCCACTATACGCCCTCGCTCAAAGTCCGTCAACTGCACATACGATTCACGTCCACGCTATCGCGGCATGCTACCAGTGTTAAAGACTGCGATGGAGCTCCGTACGCCACGGCAAACTGGCTGACACTGACGGCGGCGGTGCACAAATGCTGCGCAGCTAGCGCCATTCGACGGCCAACACCGCGGTTCCTGGTGTGTCCGCTGTGTCGTGCTTGTACAGCCCTCTCGCAGTGTCCGGAGCAAGTATGGTGGGTCTGACACACCGGTGTCAATGTGTTCTTTTTTCCATTTCCAGGAGTGTAGTATATGAGGTATGTGCGATAGAGCTCGACAGATTTTTACCGTGTGGCACTGCAGCGAGGTAGAAAAATGACTATGCTGAAAATACGTGGAAATATGTGCAACTCAGATCCATATGAACTCGTCAAGTGTACTGTTAAGGTAATAAGAGAGCTGTTTATAATAGTGCATGCACACAGAGGAAACTTTGTAACTAATGATAATATCGAAAAGTCGCTATATGTAATTGCACCGGTTTAAAAATGTCGTGGACATACCTTCAGAAGCGCTACCCGTATTATTTTATCCTGAAAAGCAGGCAGGATCGCAGTAATACAGGGTGTAAAAAAAAGGCACCGCCAAACTTTCAGCAAACATTCCTCACACACAAAGAAAGGAAATGTGTTATGTGGACATGTGTCCGGGAACGCTTACTTTCCATGTTAGAGCACATTTTATTACTTCTCTTCAAATCACATTAATCATGGAATGGAAACACACAGCAACAGAACGTACCAGCGTGACTTCAAACACTGTGGTACAGTAAATGTTCAAAATGTCCTCCGTTAGCGAGGATACGTGCATCCACCCTCCGTCGCACGGAATCCCCGATGCGCTGATGCAGCCCTGGAGAATGGCGTATTGTATCACAGCCGTCCACAATACGAGCACGAAGAGTCTCTACCTTTGGTACCGGGGTTGCGTAGAGAAGAGCTTTCAAATGCCCCCATAACTGAAAGTCAAGAAGGTTGAGGTCAGGAGAGCGTGGAGGCCGTGGAATTGGTCCGCCTCTACCAATCCGTCGGTCACCGAATCTGTTGTTGAGAAGCGTACGAACACTTCGACTGAAATGTGCAGGGTCTCCATCGTGCATGAAGCACATGTTGCGTCGTACTTGTAAAGGCACATGTTCTAGCAGCACAGGTAGAGTATCCCGTATGAAATCATGATAACGTGCTTCATTGTGCGTAGGTGGACGAATCTAAAATGAGCTCTAACATGGAAATTAAGCGTTTCCGGACACATGTCCACATAACATCTTTTCTTTATTTGTGTGTGAGGAATTTTTCCTGAAAGTTTGGGCGTACCTTTTTGTAACACCCTGTATACTGAAAAGACAACACAAACAATGCCTGAAAATCGTGTCGCTCTCCGACTCACTGTTTAGCGTCAGATGTCGCGGCTCCTGTCATATCGACTCGAGACTAGAATTACAGCAAGCACTGAGCAAAAATTTAGCAGTGCAATCTACACAAGATTTCACGGGACTAAAGTCGGAAAGCGCGCCTCATTTTTCTATTCTGTCCAAGGTTTGAAGCGAGTTGCCCACTTTGCGCCGGATCAATCTACGGGAGGGAAGTTCAGGAGGGAAATTTGAGTCTCGCCTATGCGTAGTGAAGTCGGTGGCAGTAGCCGCGTAGCATGGGCTAGAGCCATATGGGACGGTGTGCGGGGTTTATTAGCGAGATGGTCAATTAGGCTGAGTGGTTCCGTGCGAACGATAAGTCGGACATCGGTCTGTCCCTGACACGGCGGCTGCGAAAAGGCAGCGCCGCGACTTTCTGCACGACTGTCTGTGTCTCTGTTAGAAATTGACGACTAATTCCCGTCACGTCCCGTCCGTAATCCATCGTACTACGTGCTACTCTACCGTGGCAAAGGAATGCGACGACAAGCTTAAGGGCAGGTTTACTATCTTTTGGTTCAAAAAATCGTTTTTTTTTTAAATGCATTTTTGAATCCATAAAAGTGTTTCGAACGGTTTTTCCGAATACGGAACGGAAATGAAACTTCTTGGCAGATTAAAAATGTGTGCCGGACCGAGACTCAAACTCGCGATCTTTGCCTTTCGCGGGCTAGTACTCTACCATCTGAGCTACCCAAGCAAGACTCACGCCGTCCTCACAGCTTTACTTCCGCCAGTACCTGGTCTCCTACTGCCCGCGAAAGGCAACGGTCCCGAGTTCGAGCCTCGGTCCGGCACACAGTGTTAATCTGCCAGGATGTTTCATATCAGCGCACACACCGCTGCACAGTGAAAATCTCATTCTGGACGGAACGGAAATGTTTGTCATTCGAGGTTGAACAGAAAAATGCACCTGTCTGAAATCGGCCTTTCTCACGGCCGAGAACCGCTTGTCAGCGGCCTTACGAGCGGCTCTGGAGCAGCGGAGGATGGCCCAGGTCGAGCAGAACGCCCTCTCTGAGGAAGAGGAAGGACTAGTTTGTGGACCCGGAATAGCAGATTGGACGTACGCTGCATGATATTGCACTGATATGTAGTCAAAACTTCAAACGCGTTTTTCTCGATTTTTTTTTTTTTTTTTTTTTTTTTTTTTTTTTTTTTTGTCGCGGCATGCTTACTATAAATCTACTGAACCGATTGGCACGATTCTTTGTTTCCGAGGAAGCTAACTAAACTGTCTAGGAGTTGTACCACTTTTATTCCGATCAATCAACTATAAATATTTTTACTTGGCCGACAAAGTCAAAAAATCGATGGGAAACAGCCTATTTTTTTTTCAAATGGCCGCCATTTTGTTTCCTATGGTCCAAGTAACTTAAACGCGGTACAACTCCTGAAGAATCTCGTATACTTCGCTAACGTCAACTCAATTTTGATTTCAGACGAGCCGGCTGAGCTGTGACATACCGCGCGTGGAGGTCTACATCTAAAATTTGTTTCGTTCCGACGGCACTTCCGCCTCTGCTCTTCGACATTTACGGTCGGAAAAAAATTCCAGTTTGTAGGGGAAATATCAATAAACATTTTGACCAAATTTGAGCCGGCCGGGGTGGCCGAGCGGTTCTAGGCGCTTCAGTCTGGAACCGCTCGACTGCTGGGGTCGCAGGTTCGAATCCTGTCTCGGGCATGGATGTGTGTGATGTCGTTAGGTTAGTTAGGTTTAAGTAGTTTTAAGTTCTAGTGGACTGGTGACTTCAAATGTTCATCCCCATAGTGCTCAGAGCCATTTGAACCAAATTTGACTTTGATCTCTATAACACATCCCGAGAAAAAAATTCTCAAACAACATGCTTTTTTCGGGCCAAAGATAGTAAACCTGCCCTTAAAAGTAGATGACATTATGAAAATGTTTGCTATTATACAGAATGCTATAGGTAGAAAGCAGGTAGTCCGATACTTGGTACCTTAATACGTATTCAATTTAGCGTGTCAGTAGCTTTTTTTCTTTGTGTCAAGCACTCTTTGCCCAAACACATCGCGTAATTTGCTACCTGCTGTTTTCCGCATGGTCGGCTACTGCTGCCAGTATATACTAATTGTCTTGCAACCATGAATTCACACTTCAATACCCGACCTGCTACCGTGATGAAAATATACATTAATGGCTGGCTCTTGCCACAAAGGTACTAACCAAATTAAACGCAAACTACGGCAAATAGCTATAATTATTAGTCTGCAGATGAAATAAATATTGATGTAAATTTTTTTAAAGGAAAATACCGCCATTTGCGCAGGAAATATACAGAAATATACAGCAAATGACGGTGTATTGCTTCGAAAAATACTCTGACTGTGGCTCACCATCATTGAAAACGTTTCTGATGCAATGTCGGTTGCTCCGAACAATGCCCTCAGTCACCAACACACACCCCTGAGGTCACACAAATGGTATCATTATCGGTTTTAACTTGTCAGCAAGTCATCGTCAGATGAGCTACATAAAAAAAAATCCAGAAAAGCGAGATGCTAAAAAATTAGAATCTTCTTCGACTCACTCCTCCTTTGTTCGATGTCTGCGTTAATTGCCGAACCGATAGTAACAAAAAACCTAAGAGCGGTTATTACAGAAACCGATTATTTTGGGCGCTGATATGAAACTTCCCGGCAGATTAAAACTGTGTGCCCCCAGGCTGTGGCTAAGCCATGTCTCCGCAGTATCCTTTCTTTCAGGAGCGCCGGTTCTGCAACGTTCGCAGGAGAGCTTTTGTAAAGTTTGGAAGGTAGGACTGGCAGAAGTAAAGCTGTGAGGACGGGGCGTGAGTCGTGCTTGGGTAGCTCAGTTGGTAGAGCACTTGCCCGCGAAATGCAAACGTCCCGAGTTCGAGTCTCGGTCGGGCACACAGTTTTAATCTGCCAGGAAGTTTCATACTTAGGTTAGTTAGGTTTAAGTAGTTCTAAGTTCTAGGGGACTGATGACAGTAGCAGTTAAGTCCCATAGTGCTCAAAGCCATTTGAACCATTTTTTTTTTAAAAGTGCGCGACATGGAATAATGAAAATAGTATGCCAGTAAAGAGCGTGTTATAAGCTTCATTTAGAAAAAAAAATTACACCGATAAGTCAAAAACTGTAGATTTTATAGGAGATGAAAGAAACCTAATGGATATGGAACTTGCACAGCACCGCCGAATTGCTCCACTTTGGAGGAACCGCACTCTGTCCCGAAAGGGTTAATGACCTACTAAGAGTGTATAAAGTTTGAAGTCAATCCCTGAACCAATATCAGGCATGGGCTCTTACTGCGAATTTCCTTGCACATTTCATTCGATTCCGTAATCGCTGAAACAATATCACAGACCCTCTCAACCAGAGAAGTTACATTTCGCTTCCTCCTCTCCCTTCCATTGTTATCAACACCAAACACCGCCTACACGATTAGAGTTCCCGCACAGCAGCCGGTCTCTGCAGGATGCATAACACACAGTGCTTAGGGACATCATTGCGGTACGATGTCGCATGTAGGGCTACAATTAAACTGACTGACTGACTTCACTCGACAGAGCAAAGTCCACTGAACCTGACGGGATACCAATTCGATTCCACGCAGAGTACGCGAAAGAACTTGCCCCTCTTCTAACAGCCGTGTACCGCAAGTCTCTAGAGGAACGGATGGTTCCAAATGATTGGAAAAGAGCACAGGTTGTCCCGGTCTTCAAGAAGGGTCGTCGAGCAGATGGGCAAAACTATAGGGCTATATCACTGACATCGCTCTGTTGTAGAATTTTAAAACATGTTTTTTGCTCGCGTATCATATTTTTGGAAACCCAGAATCTACTCTGTAGGAATCAACACGGATTCCGGAAACAGCGATCGTGTGAGACTCAACTCGCTTTATTTGATCATGAGAACCAGAAATTATTAGATACAGGCTCCCAGGTAGATGCATTTTCTTCGTTCGATACAGTTCCGCACTGTCGCCTGATAAACAAAGTAAGAACCTGCGGAATATCAGACCAGCTGTGTGGCTGGATTGAAGAGTTTTTAACTAACAAAACACAGCGTGTTGTTCTCAATGGAGAGACGTCTACAGACGTTAAAGTGGCCTCTGGCGTGCAACAGGGGAGTGTTATGGGACCATTGCTTTGCACAATATGTATAAATGACGTAGTACATAGTGTCGGAAGTTACGTGCGGCTTTTCGCGAATGATGCTGTAGTATACAGAGAAGTTGCAGCATTAGAAAATTGCAGCGAAATGCAGGAAGATCTGCACCGGATAGGTACTTGGTGCAGGGAGTGGCAACTGACCCTTAACACAGACAAATGTAATGTATTGCCAATACATGGAAAGAAGGATCCTTTATTGTATGATTATATGATAGCGGAACAAACACTGGTAGCTGTTACTTCTGTAAAATATCAGGGAGTATGCGTACGGAACGATTTGAAGTGGAATAATCATATAAAATTAATTGTCGGTAAGGCGGGTGCCAGGTTGAGATTCATTGGGAGAGTCCTTAGAAAATGTAGTCCGTCAACAAAGGAGGTGGCTTACAAAACATGCGTTCGACGTAAAATTGAGTATTGCTCATCCGTGTGGGATCCGTACCAGGTCGGTTTGACGGAGGAGATAGAGAAGATCCAAAGAAGAGCGGCGCGTTTCGTCACAGGGTTATTTGGTAAGCGTGATAGCGTTACGGAGATGTTTAGCAAACTAAAGTGTCAGACTCTGCATGAGAGGCGCTCTGCATCGCAGTGTAGCTCGCTGTCCAGGTTTCGAGAGGGTGCGTTTATGGTTGAGGTATCGAATATATTGCTTCCCCCTACTTATACCTCCCGAGGAGATCACGAATGTAAAATCAGAGAGATTCGAGAGCGCACGGAGTCTTTCCGGCAGTGATTTTTCGCGCGAGCCATACGCGACTGGAACAGGTAAGGGAGGTAATGACGGTGGCATGTAAAGTGCCCTCCGCCACACGCCGTTGGGTGGCTAGAGGAGTATAAATGTAAATGTAGACGTAGATGTAGACGCCCAAAATTAAATGAACAAAGCGCTGTTTCCCTGTTCTGTGTCTAATTCATGACATAATCGTACAAACTGTCAGAGATGTCCGTGCGATCGTGTTCTGCACGGAAGATGGCATTCCGATCAACGTACAACCTGTATGACGTCAGGACACCTCTCAAACTGGTTAGTGTTTGCCGACTAGTCCCGCATCCACAGTCGCCTTCTACAGTCACAGACACTACAGTATGACACAGAGAAGACGTCTACGAGCCCCTCTGCGGTGGAGGGCCTTAGGAAAAATGGAAGCAGAACATTCGCAAACTGATCAGGCCTGATGACGTAGAAGATGCGACAAACCCACTAAACAGGCAGCCTGCACTACACTTGTCCGTCCTCTGCTGGAATATTGCTGCGCGGTACGGGATGCTTACCAGGTAGGACTGACAGAGGACTTCGAAAAAGTGTAAAGAAGGGCAGCTCGTTTCGTGTTATCGCGCAATATGGGTGAGAGTGTCACTGATATGATACGCGAGTTGGGGTGGCAGTCACTGAAACAAAGGCGGTTTTCTTTGCGACGTGATCTATTTACGAAATTTCATTCACTAACTTTCTCGTCCGAATGAATAATTTGTTGGCACCCACCTACGTAGGGCCAAATGATCATCATAATAAAATAAGAGAAATCAGAGCTCTAACGCAAAGATTTAGGTGTTGCTTTTCCCACGCGCCATTCGAGAGTGGAGAGGTAGAGTAGTAGTATGAAACTGGTTCGATGGACCCTCTGCCAGGCACTGAAGTGTGAACTGCAGAGTAACCATGCAGATGTAGATGTAGAAACGTGAATCGTTGTTTCTCGGATATGGCGACAGTTTATGGAGACTGAAAGTATATCCCGAAGACCACGGCAAGGCTGGGCACATGTGACATCAGAAAGAGAGGGCCGTTTTTGGCTGCAAGGGCACGAAAGTACAGCGCTAGTACCGCACAGCAACAGCCATCTGACCTCGCAGCAGCCACTGGACGCGTTGTATAGAGGCAAACGGTGTACAGAAGGCTTTGGCAGAGTGGCATTTATTGTCGGAGACTGCTGTATGTTTACCTGTGACGCGACGTCTAGAGTGGAGTTGTCAACACGTCACAAGAACGGTCCAACAGTGGGCAAACGCTCTTTTCACAGATGAGTCGCGATTTGGTCTTTTTTTCCTGATCTATGGTAACGACATAGGAGACAAGCTAAGTTTCCGTTTTAGATTGTTTGCAGATGATGCTGTCAATTCCAAGTCATCAGATGCCCAAAACGGATTGCAAAATGATTTACATGAGATATCGGTATGGTACGAAAAGTGGCAATTGACTCTGAATAAAGGAAAGTGTGAAGGTATTCACATGAGTACTAAAAGAAATCCACAAGATTTAGATTACGCGATAAATCACGCAAATCTGAAGGCTGTACATTCAAATAAATACTTTACGAGTACAATTACAAATAACCTAAATTGGAACGATACCGTAGATAATATTGTGGGTAGAGCAAACCAAAGACTGTGATTCACTGGCAGAACACTTAGAAAGGCGGCCGTTGTGGCCGAGCGGTTCTAGGAGCTTCAGTCCGGAACCGCTCTGCTGCTACGGTCGCAGGTTCGAATCCTGCCTAGGGCATCGACGTGTGTGATGTCGTTAGGTCACTTAGGTTTAAGTAATTCTAAGTCTAGGGGACTGATGACCTCAGATGCTAAGTCCCAAAGTGCTTAAATCCATTTGAACACTTAGGAGGTGCAACAGGTCTACCAAAGAGACTGCTTACACCACGCTTGTCCGCCCTATTCTGGAGTACTGCTGTGCGGTGTGGGATCCGCATCAGATGGGACTGACGGATGACGTCGAAAAAGTACAAAGAAGGGCAGCTCGTTTTGTATCATGGTGAAACAGGGGAGATAGTGCCACATATATGATACGTGGATTGGAGTGGCGATTACGCTGATACTATAGCTCCCTACTTAGCACTCATATACAACCAGTCGCTCACCGATAGATCTGTACCTACAGATTGGAAAATTGCGCAGGTCGCACCAGTGTTCAAGAAGGGTAGTAGGAGTAATCCATTTAACTACAGACCTATATCATTGACGTCGGTTTGCAGTAGAGTTTTGGAGCATATACTGTATTCAAACATTATGAATCACCTCGAAGGGAACGATCTATTGATACGTAATCAGCATGGCTTCAGAAAACATCGCTCTTGTGCAACGCAGCTAGCTCTTTATTCGCACGAAGTAATGGCCGCTATCGATAGGGGATCTCAAGTTGATTCCGTATTTCTAGATTTCCGGAAAGCTTTTGACACCGTTCCTCACAAGCGACTTCTAATCAAGCTGCGGAGCTATGGGGTATCGTCTCAGTTGTGCGACTGGACTCGTGATTTCCTGTCAGGAAGGTCGCAGTTCGTAGTAATAGACGGCAAATCATCGAGTAAAACTGAAGTGATATCAGGTGTTCCCCAGGGAAGCGTCCTGGGACCTCTACTGTTCCTGATCTATATAAATGACCTGGGTGACAATCTGAGCAGTTCTCTTAGACTGTTCGCAGATGATGCTGTAATTTACCGTCTAGTAAGGTCATCCGAAGACCAGTATCAGCTGCAAAGCGATTTAGAAAAGATTGCTGTATGGTGTGTCAGGTGGCAGTTGACGCTAAATAACGAAAAGTGTGAGATGATCCACATGAGTTCCAAAAGAAATCCGTTGGAATTCGATTACTCGATAAATAGTACAATTCTCAAGGCTGTCAATTCAACTAAGTACCTGGGTGTTAAAATTACGAACAACTTCAGTTGGAAGGACCACATAGATAATATTGTCGGGAAGGCGAGCCAAAGGTTGCGTTTCATTGGCAGGACACTTAGAAGATGCAACAAGTCCACTAAAGAGACAGCTTACACTACACTCGTTCGTCCTCTGTTAGAATATTACTGCGCGGTGTGGGATCCTTACCAGGTGGGATTGACGGAGGACATCGAGAGGGTGCAAAGAAGGGCAGGTCGTTTTGTATTATCGCGTTATAGGGGAGAGAGTGTGGCAGATATGATACACGAGTTGGGATGGAAGTCATTACAGCATAGACGTTTTTCGTCGCGGCGAGACCTTTTTACGAAATTTCAGTCACCAACTTTCTCTTCCGAATGCGAAAATATTTTGTTGAGCCCAACCTACATAGGTAGGAATGATCATCAAAATAAAATAAGAGAAATCAGAGCTCGGACAGAAAGGTTTAGGTGTTCGTTTTTCCCGCTCGCTGTTCGGGAGTGGAATGGTAGAGAGATAGTATGATTGTGGTTCGATGAACCCTCTGCCAAGCACTTAAATGTGAATTGCAGAGTAGTCATGTAGATGTAGATGTAGATGTAGAATTAAAACGAAGGCGTTTTTCGTTGCGACGGGATCTTCTCATGAAATTTAATCACCAATTTTCTCCTCCGATTGTGAAAACATTCTGTCGGCACCTACCTACATAGAGAGAAATGTTCATCACGATTAAATAAGCAAAATTAGGTCTCGTACGCAAGTGCTCGTTTTTCCCACGCGCCATTCGGGAGATAGAGAGACAGCTCGATGGTGGTTCCTCTGCCAGGCACTTCACTGTGAGTAGCAGAGTAATCACGTAGATGCAGATGTAAAATGCTATTGATGTTAACAGACCCTATCCTGTAAGCTTGTTGCATGGCTGTCAACGTAGACAAGGTACCTTACAGCCGCTAATTCTTCCGCAGACAGGCTGCTTTTTTTTTCTAACGTCCCCGGCCGTTCCCCAAGGGGGTAGGACTTTTGACCAGCCCCCCAGCGTCCCGTAGGCGCTGTAACCTCCTCAGCAGCCTGTTTCTGTTAGAAATTGACGACTAATTCCCGTCACGTCCCGTCCGTAATCCATCGTACTACGTGCTTCTCTACCGTGGCAAAGGAATGCGACGACAAGTTTAAGGGCAGGTTTACTATCTTTTGGTTCAAAAAACCGTTTTTTTTAAATGCGTTTTTGAATCCATAAAAGTGTTTCGAACGGTTTTTCCGAATACGGAACGGAAATGAAACTTCCTGGCAGCTTAAAAATGTGTGCCGGACCGAGACTCAAACTCGCGATCTTTGCCTTTCGCGGGCTAGTACTCTACCATCTCAGCTACCCAAGCAAGACTCACGCCGTCCTCACAGCTTTACTTCCGCCAGTACTGCCCGCGAAAGGCAACGGTCCCGAGTTCGAGCCTCGGTCCGGCACACAGTGTTAATCTGCCAGGATGTTTCATATCAGCGCACACACCGCTGCACAGTGAAAATCTCATTCTGGACGGAACGGAAATGTTTGTCATTCGAGGTTGAACAGAAAAATGCACCTGTCTGAAATCGGCCTTTCTCACGGCCGAGAACCGCTTGTCACCGGCCTTACGAGAGGCTCTGGAGCAGCGCAGGATGGCCCAGATAGAGCAGAACGCCCCCTCTGAGGAAGAGGAAGGACTAGTTTGTGGACCCGGAATAGCAGATTGGACGTAAGTTGCATGATATTGCACGGATATGTAGTCAAAACTTCAAACGCGTTTTTCTCGATTTTTTTTTTTTTTGTCGCGGCTTGCTTACTATAATTCTACTGAGCCGATTGGCACGATTCTTTGTTTCCGACGAAGCTAACTAAATTGTCTAGGAGTTGTACCACTTTTATTCCGATCCATCTTCTGTATCCACGGTCTGCTCTCTACCCGAAAAAGCCTCAGCATTGCCTGATGGACCTGATCGTTCGTTCTCCACTGAGCGGCTGCGCTCCTTCCTGCGTTTCGCAGATCGTTGTTTTCGTTGCCAAGCCTCGGAATCGGGCGTCAGCAAGTTCGTGGGTGACTTCGGAATCGCGCGCCGTCGGATTGTCGACGCGCGCAAGTGCCGTACCCGAGGGAGCCGTAAGCGGGACCAATGGAAGGGCGTCGTGTGACTGGTGTAGGCGGTCCAGCGCAATATCAACCTTCCGTGGCCCGCCACGATCTGCCTCTGTCTCTACGTTCCGGTAAGTTTCTGTCGCGCGGCCTACGTCATCCCGTAATGCCGCGTCATACACAGTGTGATAAAAAGTACCCGGTCACCCGAAAAGACATACGTTTATCATATTAGCTGCATTGAGATGCCATCTACTGCCAGGTACTCCATAGCAGCGATCTCAGTACTCGTCAGGCGTAGTGAGAGAGCAGATTGGGGCGCTCCGCAGAACTCACGGCCTTAGAATGTAGTCACGTGATTGGATGTCACTTGTGTCACACGCCTGTACGCGAGATTTCCACACTCCTAAACACCCCTCGGTCCACTGTTTCCGATGCGATAGTGAGGTGGAAACATGAAGGGACACGTACAGCACAAAAGTGTACAGGCCGACCTCGTCTGTTGACTGGCAGAGACCACCGAGAGTTGAAGAGGGTCGTAAGACATACGTTTATCATATTAGCTGCATTGAGGTGCCATCTACTGCCAGGTACTCCATACCAGCGATCTCAGTACTCGTCAGACGTAGTGAGAGAGCAGAATGGGGCGCTCCGCAGAACTCACGGACTTAGAATGTAGTCACGTGATTGGGTGTCACTTGCGTCACACGCCAGTACGCGAGATTTCCAAACTCCTAAACACCCCTCGGTCCACTGTTTCCGATGCGATAGTGAGGTGGAAACATGAAGGGACACGTACAGCACAAAAGTGTACAGGCCGACCTCGTCTGTTGACTGGCAGAGACCACCGAGAGTTGAAGAGAGTCGTAATGAGTAATAGGCAGAGATCTATCCAGACCGTCACACAGGAGTTCCAGACTGCATCAGGATCCACTGCAAGTACTATGACAGTCAGGCGGGAGGTGAGGAAACTTGGATTTCATGGTGGAGCGGCTGCTCGTAAGTCACACATCACGCCGCTAAATGCCAAACGACGCCTCACGTGGTGTAAGGAGGGTAAACATAGGAAGGCTGAACAGTGGAAAAAAACGTTGTGCTGACTAGCGAATAACGGTACAGAATGTGGTGATCCGATGGCAGGGAGTGAGTGTGGCGAATGCCAGCGTATGTAGTGCCAACAGTAAAATTCGAAGGCGGTGGTGTTATGGTGTGGTCGTGGTGTTCATGGAGGTGTTGTTTTGTGTGGCACTATCACAGCACAGGCCTGCACTGACGTTTCAAGCCCCTTTTTGCTTCCCACTGTTGAAGAGCAATTCCGGAATGGCGATTGCATCTCTTAACACGATCGAGCACCTGTTGATAACGCACGGCCTGTGGCAGAGTAGTTACACGACAATAACATCCCTGTGATGTACTGGGCTGAATCCTAAAGAGCACCTTTGGGATGTTTTGCAACGCCGACTTCGTGCCAGGCCTCATCGATCGACATCGATACCTCTCCTCAGTGCAGCACTCCGTGAAGAATGGGCTGCCATTGGCCAAGAAACCTTCCAGCACCTGATTCGACGTATGCCTGCGAGAGTGGAAGCTGCCATCAAGGCTAAGGGTGGGCCAACACCACACTGAATTCCAGCGTTACCGATGGAGGGCGCCACGAACTTGTAAGTCATTTTCAGCCAGGTGTCCGGATACTTTTGATCACACAGTGTATGTCATGGGGAGCAGAGTCGGATGCGGTGTGAGTGGTGGATAATTCCGTGGCAGCCGTAACAACCTTCGTTGCGTCAGACCCTACGTGTACAAAGAAAAAAGTTCAAATGGCTCTGAGCACTATGGGACTTAACATCTGAGGTCATCAGTCCCCTAGAACTTAGAACTACTTAAACCTCCTAACTAACCTAAGGGCATCACACACATCCATGCCCGAGGCGGGATTCGAACCTGCGACCGTAGCGGTCGCGCGGTTCCTTATTGAAGCGCCTAGAACCTCTCGGCCACAACGGCCGCCCCCACGTGTCCCTCCTTCCCTACCCCCACAACACGTTATTGGTTGTCCAAAACGGATGACAATCGCCCTACAACCAGCCATGTACAGTTATGACGGAACATGTTTTCGAAGTTCGGTCCGTATTTGTCTGACGCCATTGCGGACAGGATACGTTTAGTAACCCGCCCATTTTTCAGCCACATGGTACAAAACCGTTCCGTAAGACCCAGGGCCCCTACGTGTCCCTCCATCCCTACCCCCACAGCACGTTCTTGGTTGTCCAACACGGATGACAATCGCCCTACAACCAGCGATGTACAGTTATGACAGAACATGTTTTCGAAGTTCGGTCCGTATTTGTCTGACGCCATTGCGGACAGGATACGTTTTGTAACTCGCCCATTTTTCAGCCACATGGTATAAAACCGTTCCGTAAGACCCAGGGCCCCTACGTGTCCCTCCGTCCCTACCCCCACAGCACGTTCTTGGTTGTCCAACACGGATGACAATCGCCCTACAACCAGCAATGTACAGTTATGACGGAACATGTTTTCGAAGTTCGGTCCGTATTTGTCTGACGCCATTGCGGACAGGATACGTTTTGTAACCCGCCCATTTTTCAGCCACATGGTACAAAACCGTTCCATAAGACCCAGGGCCCCTACGTGTCCCTCCGTCCCTACCCCCACAGCACGTTCTTGGTTGTCCAACACGGATGACAATCGCCCTACAACCAGCGATGTACAGTTATGACGGAACATGTTTTCGAAGTTCGGTCCGTATTTGTCTGACGCCATTGCGGACAGGATACGTTTTGTAACTCGCCCATTTTTCAGCCACATGGTATAAAACCGTTCCGTAAGACCCAGGGCCCCTACGTGTCCCTCCGTCCCTACCCCCACAGCACGTTCTTGGTTGTCCAACACGGATGACAATCGCCCTACAACCAGCGATGTACAGTTATGACGGAACATGTTTTCGAAGTTCGGTCCGTATTTGTCTGACGCCATTGCGGACAGGATACGTTTTGTAACTCGCCCATTTTTCAGCCACATGGTATAAAACCGTTCTGTAAGACCCAGGGCCCAAACGTGTCCCTCCGTCCCTACCCCCACAGCACGTTCTTGGTTGTCCAACACGGATGACAATCGCCCTACCACCAGCGATGTACAGTTATGACGGAACATGTTTTCGAAGTTCGGTCCGTATTTGTCTGACGCCATTGCGGACAGGATACGTTTTGTAACCCGCCCATTTTTCAGCCACATGGTACAAAACCGTTCCATAAGACCCAGGGCCCCTACGTGTCCCTCCGTCCCTACCCCCACAGCACGTTCTTGGTTGTCCAACACGGATGACAATCGCCCTACAACCAGCGATGTACAGTTATGACGGAACATGTTTTCGAAGTTCGGTCCGTATTTGTCTGACGCCATTGCGGACAGGATACGTTTAGTAACCCGCCCATTTTTCAGCCACATGGTACAAAACCGTTCCGTAAGACCCAGGGCCCCTACGTGTCCCTCCATCCCTACCCCCACAGCACGTTCTTGGTTGTCCAACACGGATGACAATCGCCCTACAACCAGCGATGTACAGTTATGACGGAACATGTTTTCGAAGTTCGGTCCGTATTTGTCTGACGCCATTGCGGACAGGATACGTTTTGTAACTCGCCCATTTTTCAGCTACATGGTATAAAACCGTTCCGTAAGACCCAGGGCCCCTACGTGTCCCTCCGTCCCTACCCCCACAGCACGTTCTTGGTTGTCCAACACGGATGACAATCGCCCTACAACCAGCGATGTACAGTTATGACGGAACATGTTTTCGAAGTTCGGTCCGTATTTGTCTGACGCCATTGCGGACAGGATACGTTTTGTAACTCGCCCATTTTTCAGCCACATGGTATAAAACCGTTCCGTAAGACCCAGGGCCCCTACGTGTCCCTCCGTCCCTACCCCCACAGCACGTTCTTGGTTGTCCAACACGGATGACAATCGCCCTACAACCAGCGATGTACAGTTATGACGGAACATGTTTTCGAAGTTCGGTCCGTATTTGTCTGACGCCATTGCGGACAGGATACGTTTTGTAACCCGCCCATTTTTTAGCCACATGGTACAAAACCGTTCCATAAGACCCAGGGCCCCTACGTGTCCCTCCGTCCCTACCCCCACAGCACGTTCTTGGTTGTCCAACACGGATGACAATCGCCCTACAACCAGCGATGTACAGTTATGACGGAACATGTTTTCGAAGTTCGGTCCGTATTTGTCTGACGCCATTGCGGACAGGATACGTTTTGTAACTCGCCCATTTTTCAGCCACATGGTATAAAACCGTTCCGTAAGACCCAGGGCCCCTACGTGTCCCTCCGTCCCTACCCCCACAGCACGTTCTTGGTTGTCCAACACGGATGACAATCGCCCTACAACCAGCGATGTACAGTTATGACGGAACATGTTTTCGAAGTTCGGTCCGTATTTGTCTGACGCCATTGCGGACAGGATACGTTTTGTAACTCGCCCATTTTTCAGCCACATGGTATAAAACCGTTCCGTAAGACCCAGGGCCCCTACGTGTCCCTCCGTCCCAACCCCCACAGCACGTTCTTGGTTGTCCAACACGGATGACAATCGCCCTACAACCAGCAATGTACAGTTATGACGGAACATGTTTTCGAAGTTCGGTCCGTATTTGTCTGACGCCATTGCGGACAGGATACGTTTTGTAACTCGCCCATTTTTCAGCCACATGGTATAAAACCGTTCCGTAAGACCCAGGGCCCCTACGTGTCCCTCCGTCCCTACCCCCACAGCACGTTCTTGGTTGTCCAACACGGATGACAATCGCCCTACAACCAGCGATGTACAGTTATGACGGAACATGTTTTTGAAGTTCGGTCCGTATTTGTCTGACGCCATTACGGACAGGATACGTTTTGTAACCTGCCCATTTTTCAGCCACATGGTACAAAACCGTTCCATAAGACCCAGGGCCCCTACGTGTCCCTCCGTCCCTACCCCCACAGCACGTTCTTGGTTGTCCAACACGGATGACAATCGCCCTACAACCAGCGATGTACAGTTATGACGGAACATGTTTTCGAAGTTCGGTCCGTATTTGTCTGACGCCATTGCGGACAGGATATGTTTTGTAACACGCCCATTTTTCAGCCACATGGTATAAAACCGTTCAGTAAGACCCAGGGCCCCTACGTGTCCCTCCGTCCCTACCCCCACAGCACGTTCTTGGTTGTCCAACACGGACGACAATCGCCCTACAACCAGCCATGTACAGTTATGACGGAACATGTTTTCGAAGTTCGGTCCGTATTTGTCTGACGCCATTGCGGACAGGATACGTTTTGTAACTCGCCCATTTTTCAGCCACATGGTATAAAACCGTTCCGTAAGACCCAGGGCCCCTACGTGTCCCTCCGTCCCTACCCCCACAGCACGTTCTTGGTTGTCCAACACGGATGACAATCGCCCTACAACCAGCGATGTACAGTTATGACGGAACATGTTTTCGAAGTTCGGTCCGTATTTGTCTGACGCCGTTGCGGACAGGATACGTTTTGTAACCCGCCCATTTTTCAGCCACATGGTACAAAACCGTTCCATAAGACCCAGGGCCCCTACGTGTCCCTCCGTCCCTACCCCCACAGCACGTTCTTGGTTGTCCAACACGGATGACAATCGCCCTACAACCAGGAATGTACAGTTATGACGGAACATGTTTTCGAAGTTCGGTCCGTATTTGTCTGACGCCATTGCGGACAGGATACGTTTTGTAACCCGCCCATTTTTCAGCCACATGGTACAAAACCGTTCCATAAGACCCAGGGCCCCTACGTGTCCCTCCGTACCTACCCCCACAGCACGTTCTTGGTTGTCCAACACGGATGACAATCGCCCTACAACCAGCGATGTACAGTTATGACGGAACATGTTTTCGAAGTTCGGTCCGTATTTGTCTGACGCCATTGCGGACAGGATACGTTTTGTAACTCGCCCATTTTTCAGCCACATGGTATAAAACCGTTCCGTAAGACCCAGGGCCCCTACGTGTCCCTCCGTCCCTACCCCCACAGCACGTTCTTGGTTGTCCAACACGGATGACAATCGCCCTACAACCAGCGATGTACAGTTATGACGGAACATGTTTTCGAAGTTCGGTCCGTATTTGTCTGACGCCATTGCGGACAGGATACGTTTTGTAACTCGCCCATTTTTCAGCCACATGGTATGAAACCGTTCCGTAAGACCCAGGGCCCCTACGTGTCCCTCCGTCCCTACCCCCACAGCACGTTCTTGGTTGTCCAACACGGATGACAATCGCCCTGCAACCAGCGATGTACAGTTATGACGGAACATGTTTTCGAAGTTCGGTCCGTATTTGTCTGACGCCATTGCGGACAGGATACGTTTTGTAACCCGCCCATTTTTCAGCCACATGGTACAAAACCGTTCCATAAGACCCAGGGCCCCTACGTGTCCCTCCGTCCCTACCCCCACAGCACGTTCTTGGTTGTCCAACACGGATGACAATCGCCCTACAACCAGCGATGTACAGTTATGACGGAACATGTTTTCGAAGTTCGGTCCGTATTTGTCTGACGCCATTGCGGACAGGATACGTTTTGTAACTCGCCCATTTTTCAGCCACATGGTATAAAACCGTTCCGTAAGACCCAGGGCCCCTACGTGTCCCTCCGTCCCTACCCCCACAGCACGTTCTTGGTTGTCCAACACGGATGACAATCGCCCTACAACCAGCGACGTACAGTTATGATGGAACATGTTTTCGAAATTCGGTCCGTATTTGTCTGACGCCATTGCGGACAGGATACGTTTTGTAACCCGCCCATTTTTCAGCCACATGGTACAAAACCGTTCCATAAGACCCAGGGCCCCTACGTGTCCCTCCGTCCCTACCCCCACAGCACGTTCTTGGTTGTCCAACACGGATGACAATCGCCCTACAACCAGCGATGTACAGTTATGACGGAACATGTTTTCGAAGTTCGGTCCGTATTTGTCTGACGCCATTGCGGACAGGATACGTTTTGTAACTCGCCCATTTTTCAGCCACATGGTATAAAACCGTTCCGTAAGACCCAGGGCCCCTACGTGTCCCTCCGTCCCTACCCCCACAGCACGTTCTTGGTTGTCCAACACGGATGACAATCGCCCTACAACCAGCGATGTACAGTTATGACGGAACATGTTTTCGAAGTTCGGTCCGTATTTGTCTGACGCCATTGCGGACAGGATACGTTTTGTAACTCGCCCATTTCCAGCCACATGGTATAAAACCGTTCCGTAAGACCCAGGGCCCCTACGTGTCCCTCCGTCCCTACCCCCACAGCACGTTCTTGGTTGTCCAACACGGATGACAATCGCCCTACAACCAGCGATGTACAGTTATGACGGAACATGTTTTCGAAGTTCGGTCCGTATTTGTCTGACGCCATTGCGGACAGGATACGTTTTGTAACTCGCCCATTTTTCAGCCACATGGTATAAAACCGTTCCGTAAGACCCAGGGCCCCTACGTGTCCCTCCGTCCCTACCCCCACAGCACGTTCTTGGTTGTCCAACACGGATGACAATCGCCCTACAACCAGCGATGTACAGTTATGACGGAACATGTTTTCGAAGTTCGGTCCGTATTTGTCTGACGCCATTGCGGACAGGATACGTTTTGTAACTCGCCCATTTTTCAGCCACATGGTATAAAACCGTTCCATAAGACCCAGGGCCCCTACGTGTCCCTCCGTCCCTACCCCCACAGCACGTTCTTGGTTGTCCAACACGGATGACAATCGCCCTACAACCAGCGATGTACAGTTATGACGGAACATGTTTTCGAAGTTCGGTCCGTATTTGTCTGACGCCATTGCGGACAGGATACGTTTTGTAACTCGCCCATTTTTCAGCCTCATGGTATAAAACCGTTCCGTAAGACCCAGGGCCCCTACGTGTCCCTCCGTCCCTACCCCCACAGCACGTTCTTGGTTGTCCAACACGGATGACAATCGCCCTACAACCAGCGATGTACAGTTATGACGGAACATGTTTTCGAAGTTCGGTCCGTATTTGTTTGACGCCATTGCGGACAGGATACGTTTTGTAACCCGCCCATTTTTCAGCCACATGGTACAAAACCGTTCCGTAAGACCCAGGGCCCCTACGTGTCCCTCCATCCCTACCCCCACAGCACGTTCTTGGTTGTCCAACACGGATGACAATCGCCCTACAACCAGCGATGTACAGTTATGACGGAACATGTTTTCGAAGTTCGGTCCGTATTTGTCTGACGCCATTGCGGACAGGATACGTTTTGTAACTCGCCCATTTTTCAGCCACATGGTATAAAACCGTTCCGTAAGACCCAGGGCCCCTACGTGTCCCTCCGTCCCTACCCCCACAGCACGTTCTTGGTTGTCCAACACGGATGACAATCGCCCTACAACCAGCGATGTACAGTTATGACGGAACATGTTTTCGAAGTTCGGTCCGTATTTGTCTGACGCCATTGCGGACAGGATACGTTTTGTAACCCTCCCATTTTTCAGCCACATGGTACAAAACCGTTCCATAAGACCCAGGGCCCCTACGTGTCCCTCCGTCCCTACCCCCACAGCACGTTCTTGGTTGTCCAACACGGATGACAATCGCCCTACAACCAGCGATGTACAGTTATGACGGAACATGTTTTCGAAGTTCGGTCCGTATTTGTCTGACGCCATTGAGGACAGGATACGTTTTGTAACTCGCCCATTTTTCAGCCACATGGTATAAAACCATTCCGTAAGACCCAGGGCCCCTACGTGTCCCTCCGTCCCTACCCCCACAGCACGTTCTTGGTTGTCCAACACGGATGACAATCGCCCTACAACCAGCGATGTACAGTTATGACGGAACATGTTTTCGAAGTTCGGTCCGTATTTGTCTGACGCCATTGCAAACAGGATACGTTTTGTAACTCGCCCATTTTTCAGCCACATGGTATAAAACCGTTCCGTAAGACCCAGGGCCCCTACGTGTCCCTCCGTCCCTACCCCCACAGCACGTTCTTGGTTGTTCAACACGGATGACAATCGCCCTACAACCAGCGATGTACAGTTATGACGGAACATGTTTTCGCAGTTCGGTCCGTATTTGTCTGACGCCATTGCGGACAGGATACGTTTTGTAACTCGCCCATTTTTCAGCCACATGGTACAAAACCGTTCCATAAGACCCAGGGCCCCTACGTGTCCCTCCGTCCCTACCCCCACAGCACGTTCTTGGTTGTCCAACACGGATGACAATCGCCCTACAACCAGCGATGTACAGTTATGACGGAACATGTTTTCGCAGTTCGGTCCGTATTTGCCTGACGCCATTGCGGACAGGATACGTTTTGTAACTCGCCCATTTTTCAGCCACATGGTACAAAACCGTTCCATAAGACCCAGGGCCCCTACGTGTCCCTCCGTCCCTACCCCCACAGCACGTTCTTGGTTGTCCAACACGGATGACAATCGCCCTACAACCAGCGATGTACAGTTATGACGGAACATGTTTTCGAAGTTCGGTCCGTATTTGTCTGACGCCACTGCGGACAGGATACGTTTTGTAACTCGCCCATTTTTCAGCCACATGGTATAAAACCGTTCCGTAAGACCCAGGGCCCCTACGTGTCCCTCCGTCCCTACCCCCACAGCACGTTCTTGGTTGTCCAACACGGATGACAATCGCCCTACAAAAAGCGATGTACAGTTATGACGGAACATGTTTTCGCAGTTCGGTCCGTATTTGTCTGACGCCATTGCGGACAGGATACGTTTTGTAACTCGCCCATTTTTCAGCCACATGGTACAAAACCGTTCCATAAGACCCAGGGCCCCTACGTGTCCCTCCGTCCCTACACCCACAGCACGTTCTTGGTTGTCCAACACGGATGACAATCGCCCTACAACCAGCGATGTACAGTTATGACGGAACATGTTTTCGAAGTTCGGTCCGTATTTGTCTGACGCCATTGCAAACAGGATACGTTTTGTAACTCGCCCATTTTTCAGCCACATGGTATAAAACCGTTCCGTAAGACCCAGGGCCCCTACGTGTCCCTCCGTTCCTACCCCCACAGCACGTTCTTGGTTGTCCAACACGGATGACAATCGCCCTACAACCAGCGATGTACAGTTATGACGGAACATGTTTCCGAAGTTCGGTCCGTATTTGTCTGACGCCATTGCGGACAGGATTCGTTTTGTAACTCGCCCATTTTTCAGCCACATGGTACAAAACCGTTCCGTAAGACCCAGGGCCCCTACGTGTCCCTCCGTCCCTACCCCCACAGCACGTTCTTGGTTGTCCAACACGGATGACAATCGCCCTACAACCAGCGATGTACAGTTATGACGGAACATGTTTTCGCAGTTCGGTCCGTATTTGTCTGACGCCATTGCGGACAGGATACGTTTTGTAACTCGCCCATTTTTCAGCCACATGGTACAAAACCGTTCCATAAGACCCAGGGCCCCTACGTGTCCCTCCGTCCCTACCCCCACAGCACGTTCTTGGTTGTCCAACACGGATGACAATCGCCCTACAACCAGCGATGTACAGTTATGACGGAACATGTTTTTGCAGTTCGGTCCGTATTTGTCTGACGCCATTGCGGACAGGATACGTTTTGTAACTCGCCCATTTTTCAGCCACATGGTACAAAACCGTTCCATAAGACCCAGGGCCCCTACGTGTCCCTCCGTCCCTACCTCCACAGCACGTTCTTGGTTGTCCAACACGGATGACAATCGCCCTACAACCAGCGATGTACAGTTATGACGGAACATGTTTTCGAAGTTCGGTCCGTATTTGTCTGACGCCATTGCAAACAGGATACGTTTTGTAACTCGCCCATTTTTCAGCCACATGGTATAAAACCGTTCCGTAAGACCCAGGGCCCCTACGTGTCCCTCCGTCCCTACCCCCACAGCACGTTCTTGGTTGTCCAACACGGATGACAATCGCCCTACAACCAGCGATGTACAGTTATGACGGAACATGTTTTCGCAGTTCGGTCCGTATTTGTCTGACGCCATTGCGGACAGGATACGCTTTGTAACTCGCCCATTTTTCAGCCACATGGTACAAAACCGTTCCGTAAGACCCAGGGCCCCTACGTGTCCCTCCGTCCCTACCCCCACAGCACGTTCTTGGTTGTCCAACACGGATGACAATCGCCCTACAACCAGCGATGTACAGTTATGACGGAACATGTTTTCGCAGTTCGGTCCGTATTTGTCTGACGCCATTGCGGACAGGATACGTTTTGTAACTCGCCCATTTTTCAGCCACATGGTACAAAACCGTTCCATAAGACCCAGGGCCCCTACGTGTCCCTCCGTCCCTACCCCCACAGCACGTTCTTGGTTGTCCAACACGGATGACAATCGCCCTACAACCAGCGATGTACAGTTATGACGGAACATGTTTTCGAAGTTCGGTCCGTATTTGTCTGACGCCATTGCGGACAGGATACGTTTTGTAACTCGCCCATTTTTCAGCCACATGGTATAAAACCGTTCCGTAAGACCCAGGGCCCCTACGTGTCCCTCCGTCCCTACCCCCACAGCACGTTCTTGGTTGTCCAACACGGATGACAATCGCCCTACAACCAGCGATGTACAGTTATGACGGAACATGTTATCGAAGTTCGGTCCGTATTTGTCTGACGCCATTGCGGACAGGATACGTTTTGTAACTCGCCCATTTTTCAGCCACATGGTACAAAACCGTTCCGTAAGACCCAGGGCCCCTACGTGTCCCTCCGTCCCTACCCCCACAGCACGTTCTTGGTTGTCCAACACGGATGACAATCGCCCTACAACCAGCGATGTACTGTTATGACGGAACATGTTTTCGCAGTTCGGTCCGTATTTGTCTGACGCCATTGAGGACAGGATACGTTTTGTAACTCGCCCATTTTTCAGCCACATGGTATAAAACCGTTCCGTAAGACCCAGGGCCCCTACGTGTCCCTCCGTCCCTACCCCCACAGCACGTTCTTGGTTGTCCAACACGGATGACAATCGCCCTACAACCAGCGATGTACAGTTATGACGGAACATGTTTTCGCAGTTCGGTCCGTATTTGTCTGACGCCATTGCGGACAGGATACGTTTTGTAACTCGCCCATTTTTCAGCCACATGTTACCAAACCGTTCCGTAAGACCCAGGGCCCCTACGTGTCCCTCCGTCCCTACCCCCACAGCACGTTCTTGGTTGTCCAACACGGATGACAATCGCCCTACAACCAGCGATGTACTGTTATGACGGAACATGTTTTCGCAGTTCGGTCCGTATTTGTCTGACGCCATTGAGGACAGGATACGTTTTGTAACTCGCCCATTTTTCAGCCACATGGTATAAAACCGTTCCGTAAGACCCAGGGCCCCTACGTGTCCCTCCGTCCCTACCCCCACAGCACGTTCTTGGTTGTCCAACACGGATGACAATCGCCCTACAACCAGCGATGTACAGTTATGACGGAACATGTTTTCGCAGTTCGGTCCGTATTTGTCTGACGCCATTGCGGACAGGATACGTTTTGTAACTCGCCCATTTTTCAGCCACATGGTACAAAACCGTTCCGTAAGACCCAGGGCCCCTACGTGTCCCTCCGTCCCTACCCCCACAGCACGTTCTTGGTTGTCCAACACGGATGACAATCGCCCTACAACCAGCGATGTACTGTTATGACGGAACATGTTTTCGCAGTTCGGTCCGTATTTGTCTGACGCCATTGAGGACAGGATACGTTTTGTAACTCGCCCATTTTTCAGCCACATGGTATAAAACCGTTCCGTAAGACCCAGGGCCCCTACGTGTCCCTCCGTCCCTACCCCCACAGCACGTTCTTGGTTGTCCAACACGGATGACAATCGCCCTACAACCAGCGATGTACAGTTATGACGGAACATGTTTTCGCAGTTCGGTCCGTATTTGTCTGACGCCATTGAGGACAGGATACGTTTTGTAACTCGCCCATTTTTCAGCCACATGGTATAAAACCGTTCCGTAAGACCCAGGGCCCCTACGTGTCCCTCCGTCCCTACCCCCACAGCACATTCTTGGTTGTCCAACACGGATGACAATCGCCCTACAACCAGCGATGTACAGTTATGACGGAACATGTTTTCGCAGTTCGGTCCGTATTTGTCTGACGCCATTGCGGACAGGATACGTTTTGTAACTCGCCCATTTTTCAGCCACATGGTACAAAACCGTTCCGTAAGACCCAGGGCCCCTACGTGTCCCTCCGTCCCTACCCCCACAGCACGTTCTTGGTTGTCCAACACGGATGACAATCGCCCTACAACCAGCGATGTACAGTTATGACGGAACATGTTTTCGAAGTTCGGTCCGTATTTGTCTGACGCCATTGCGGACAGGATACGTTTTGTAACTCGCCCATTTTTCAGCCACATGGTACAAAACCGTTCCACAAGACCCAGGGCCACTACGTGTCCCTCCGTCCCTACCCCCACAGCACGTTCTTGGTTGTCCAACACGGATGACAATCGCCCTACAACCAGCGATGTACTGTTATGACGGAACATGTTTTCGCAGTTCGGTCCGTATTTGTCTGACGCCATTGAGGACAGGATACGTTTTGTAACTCGCCCATTTTTCAGCCACATGGTATAAAACCGTTCCGTAAGACCCAGGGCCCCTACGTGTCCCTCCGTCCCTACCCCCACAGCACGTTCTTGGTTGTCCAACACGGATGACAATCGCCCTACAACCAGCGATGTACAGTTATGACGGAACATGTTTTCGCAGTTCGGTCCGTATTTGTCTGACGCCATTGAGGACAGGATACGTTTTGTAACTCGCCCATTTTTCAGCCACATGGTATAAAACCGTTCCGTAAGACCCAGGGCCCCTACGTGTCCCTCCGTCCCTACCCCCACAGCACATTCTTGGTTGTCCAACACGGATGACAATCGCCCTACAACCAGCGATGTACAGTTATGACGGAACATGTTTTCGCAGTTCGGTCCGTATTTGTCTGACGCCATTGCGGACAGGATACGTTTTGTAACTCGCCCATTTTTCAGCCACATGGTATAAAACCGTTCCGTAAGACCCAGGGCCCCTACGTGTCCCTCCGTCCCTACCCCCACAGCACGTTCTTGGTTGTCCAACACGGATGACAATCGCCCTACAACCAGCGATGTACAGTTATGACGGAACATGTTTTCGAAGTTCGGTCCGTATTTGTCTGACGCCATTGCAAACAGGATACGTTTTGTAACTCGCCCATTTTTCAGCCACATGGTATAAAACCGTTCCGTAAGACCCAGGGCCCCTACGTGTCCCTCCGTCCCTACCCCCACAGCACGTTCTCGGTTGTCCAACACGGATGACAATCGCCCTACAACCAGCGATGTACAGTTATGACGGAACATGTTTTCGCAGTTCGGTCCGTATTTGTCTGACGCCATTGCGGACAGGATACGTTTTGTAACTCGCCCATTTTTCAGCCACATGGTACAAAACCGTTCCGTAAGACCCAGGGCCCCTACGTGTCCCTCCGTCCCTACCCCCACAGCACGTTCTTGGTTGTCCAACACGGATGACAATCGCCCTACAACCAGCGATGTACAGTTATGACGGAACATGTTTTCGAAGTTCGGTCCGTATTTGTCTGACGCCATTGCAAACAGGATACGTTTTGTAACTCGCCCATTTTTCAGCCACATGGTATAAAACCGTTCCGTAAGACCCAGGGCCCCTACGTGTCCCTCCGTCCCTACCCCCACAGCACGTTCTTGGTTGTCCAACACGGATGACAATCGCCCTACAACCAGCGATGTACAGTTATGACGGAACATGTTTTCGCAGTTCGGTCCGTATTTGTCTGACGCCATTGCGGACAGGATACGTTTTGTAACTCGCCCATTTTTCAGCCACATGGTACAAAACCGTTCCGTAAGACCCAGGGCCCCTACGTGTCCCTCCGTCCCTACCCCCACAGCACGTTCTTGGTTGTCCAACACGGATGACAATCGCCCTACAACCAGCGATGTACTGTTATGACGGAACATGTTTTCGCAGTTCGGTCCGTATTTGTCTGACGCCATTGAGGACAGGATACGTTTTGTAACTCGCCCATTTTTCAGCCACATGGTATAAAACCGTTCCGTAAGACCCAGGGCCCCTACGTGTCCCTCCGTCCCTACCCCCACAGCACGTTCTTGGTTGTCCAACACGGATGACAATCGCCCTACAACCAGCGATGTACAGTTATGACGGAACATGTTTTCGCAGTTCGGTCCGTATTTGTCTGACGCCATTGCGGACAGGATACGTTTTGTAACTCGCCCATTTTTCAGCCACATGGTACAAAACCGTTCCGTAAGACCCAGGGCCCCTACGTGTCCCTCCGTCCCTACCCCCACAGCACGTTCTTGGTTGTCCAACACGGATGACAATCGCCCTACAACCAGCGATGTACAGTTATGACGGAACATGTTTTCGAAGTTCGGTCCGTATTTGTCTGACACCATTGCGGACAGGATACGTTTTGTAACTCGCCCATTTTTCAGCCACATGGTACAAAACCGTTCCATAAGACCCAGGGCCCCTACGTGTCCCTCCGTCCCTACCCCCACAGCACGTTCTTGGTTGTCCAACACGGATGACAATCGCCCTACAACCAGCGATGTACAGTTATGACGGAACATGTTTTCGAAGTTCGGTCCGTATTTGTCTGACGCCATTGCAAACAGGATACGTTTTGTAACTCGCCCATTTTTCAGCCACATGGTATAAAACCGTTCCGTAAGACCCAGGGCCCCTACGTGTCCCTCCGTCCCTACCCCCACAGCACGTTCTTGGTTGTCCAACACGGATGACAATCGCCCTACAACCAGCGATGTACAGTTATGACGGAACATGTTTTCGCAGTTCGGTCCGTATTTGTCTGACGCCATTGCGGACAGGATACGTTTTGTAACTCGCCCATTTTTCAGCCACATGGTACAAAACCGTTCCGTAAGACCCAGGGCCCCTACGTGTCCCTCCGTCCCTACCCCCACAGCACGTTCTTGGTTGTCCAACACGGATGACAATCGCCCTACAACCAGCGATGTACTGTTATGACGGAACATGTTTTCGCAGTTCGGTCCGTATTTGTCTGACGCCATTGAGGACAGGATACGTTTTGTAACTCGCCCATTTTTCAGCCACATGGTATAAAACCGTTCCGTAAGACCCAGGGCCCCTACGTGTCCCTCCGTCCCTACCCCCACAGCACGTTCTTGGTTGTCCAACACGGATGACAATCGCCCTACAACCAGCGATGTACAGTTATGACGGAACATGTTTTCGCAGTTCGGTCCGTATTTGTCTGACGCCATTGCGGACAGGATACGTTTTGTAACTCGCCCATTTTTCAGCCACATGGTACAAAACCGTTCCGTAAGACCCAGGGCCCCTACGTGTCCCTCCGTCCCTACCCCCACAGCACGTTCTTGGTTGTCCAACACGGATGACAATCGCCCTACAACCAGCGATGTACTGTTATGACGGAACATGTTTTCGCAGTTCGGTCCGTATTTGTCTGACGCCATTGAGGACAGGATACGTTTTGTAACTCGCCCATTGTTCAGCCACATGGTATAAAACCGTTCCGTAAGACCCAGGGCCCCTACGTGTCCCTCCGTCCCTACCCCCACAGCACGTTCTTGGTTGTCCAACACGGATGACAATCGCCCTACAACCAGCGATGTACAGTTATGACGGAACATGTTTTCGCAGTTCGGTCCGTATTTGTCTGACGCCATTGAGGACAGGATACGTTTTGTAACTCGCCCATTTTTCAGCCACATGGTATAAAACCGTTCCGTAAGACCCAGGGCCCCTACGTGTCCCTCCGTCCCTACCCCCACAGCACGTTCTTGGTTGTCCAACACGGATGACAATCGCCCTACAACCATCGATGTACAGTTATGACGGAACATGTTTTCGCAGTTCGGTCCGTATTTGTCTGACGCCATTGCGGACAGGATACGTTTTGTAACTCGCCCATTTTTCAGCCACATGGTACAAAACCGTTCCGTAAGACCCAGGGCCCCTACGTGTCCCTCCGTCCCTACCCCCACAGCACGTTCTTGGTTGTCCAACACGGATGACAATCGCCCTACAACCAGCGATGTACTGCTATGACGGAACATGTTTTCGCAGTTCGGTCCGTATTTGTCTGACGCCATTGAGGACAGGATACGTTTTGTAACTCGCCCATTTTTCAGCCACATGGTATAAAACCGTTCCGTAAGACCCAGGGCCCCTACGTGTCCCTCCGTCCCTACCCCCACAGCACGTTCTTGGTTGTCCAACACGGATGACAATCGCCCTACAACCAGCGATGTACAGTTATGACGGAACATGTTTTCGCAGTTCGGTCCGTATTTGTCTGACGCCATTGCGGACAGGATACGTTTTGTAACTCGCCCATTTTTCAGCCACATGGTACAAAACCGTTCCGTAAGACCCAGGGCCCCTACGTGTCCCTCTGTCCCTACCCCCACAGCACGTTCTTGGTTGTCCAACACGGATGACAATCGCCCTACAACCAGCGATGTACTGTTATGACGGAACATGTTTTCGCAGTTCGGTCCGTATTTGTCTGACGCCATTGAGGACAGGATACGTTTTGTAACTCGCCCATTTTTCAGCCACATGGTATAAAACCGTTCCGTAAGACCCAGGGCCCCTACGTGTCCCTCCGTCCCTACCCCCACAGCACGTTCTTGGTTGTCCAACACGGATGACAATCGCCCTACAACCAGCGATGTACAGTTATGACGGAACATGTTTTCGCAGTTCGGTCCGTATTTGTCTGACGCCATTGCGGACAGGATACGTTTTGTAACTCGCCCATTTTTCAGCCACATGGTACAAAACCGTTCCGTAAGACCCAGGGCCCCTACGTGTCCCTCCGTCCCTACCCCCACAGCACGTTCTTGGTTGTCCAACACGGATGACAATCGCCCTACAACCAGCGATGTACTGTTATGACGGAACATGTTTTCGCAGTTCGGTCCGTATTTGTCTGACGCCATTGAGGACAGGATACGTTTTGTAACTCGCCCATTGTTCAGCCACATGGTATAAAACCGTTCCGTAAGACCCAGGGCCCCTACGTGTCCCTCTGTCCCTACCCCCACAGCACGTTCTTGGTTGTCCAACACGGATGACAATCGCCCTACAACCAGCGATGTACAGTTATGACGGAACATGTTTTCGCAGTTCGGTCCGTATTTGTCTGACGCCATTGAGGACAGGATACGTTTTGTAACTCGCCCATTTTTCAGCCACATGGTATAAAACCGTTCCGTAAGACCCAGGGCCCCTACGTGTCCCTCCGTCCCTACCCCCACAGCACGTTCTTGGTTGTCCAACACGGATGACAATCGCCCTACAACCATCGATGTACAGTTATGACGGAACATGTTTTCGCAGTTCGGTCCGTATTTGTCTGACGCCATTGCGGACAGGATACGTTTTGTAACTCGCCCATTTTTCAGCCACAAGGTACAAAACCGTTCCGTAAGACCCAGGGCCCCTACGTGTCCCTCCGTCCCTACCCCCACAGCACGTTCTTGGTTGTCCAACACGGATGACAATCGCCCTACAACCAGCGATGTACTGTTATGACGGAACATGTTTTCGCAGTTCGGTCCGTATTTGTCTGACGCCATTGAGGACAGGATACGTTTTGTAACTCGCCCATTTTTCAGCCACATGGTATAAAACCGTTCCGTAAGACCCAGGGCCCCTACGTGTCCCTCCGTCCCTACCCCCACAGCACGTTCTTGGTTGTCCAACACGGATGACAATCGCCCTACAACCAGCGATGTACAGTTATGACGGAACATGTTTTCGCAGTTCGGTCCGTATTTGTCTGACGCCATTGCGGACAGGATACGTTTTGTAACTCGCCCATTTTTCAGCCACATGGTACAAAACCGTTCCGTAAGACCCAGGGCCCCTACGTGTCCCTCCGTCCCTACCCCCACAGCACGTTCTTGGTTGTCCAACACGGATGACAATCGCCCTACAACCAGCGATGTACAGTTATGACGGAACATGTTTTCGCAGTTCGGTCCGTATTTGTCTGACGCCATTGCGGACAGGATACGTTTTGTAACTCGCCCATTTTTCAGCCACATGGTACAAAACCGTTCCATAAGACCCAGGGCCCCTACGTGTCCCTCCGTCCCTACCCCCACAGCACGTTCTTGGTTGTCCAACACGGATGACAATCGCCCTACAACCAGCGATGTACAGTTATGACGGAACATGTTTTCGAAGTTCGGTCCGTATTTGTCTGACGCCATTGCAAACAGGATACGTTTTGTAACTCGCCCATTTTTCAGCCACATGGTATAAAACCGTTCCGTAAGACCCAGGGCCCCTACGTGTCCCTCCGTCCCTACCCCCACAGCACGTTCTTGGTTGTCCAACACGGATGACAATCGCCCTACAACCAGCGATGTACAGTTATGACGGAACATGTTTTCGCAGTTCGGTCCGTATTTGTCTGACGCCATTGCGGACAGGATACGTTTTGTAACTCGCCCATTTTTCAGCCACATGGTACAAAACCGTTCCGTAAGACCCAGGGCCCCTACGTGTCCCTCCGTCCCTACCCCCACAGCACGTTCTTGGTTGTCCAACACGGATGACAATCGCCCTACAACCAGCGATGTACTGTTATGACGGAACATGTTTTCGCAGTTCGGTCCGTATTTGTCTGACGCCATTGAGGACAGGATACGTTTTGTAACTCGCCCATTTTTCAGCCACATGGTATAAAACCGTTCCGTAAGACCCAGGGCCCCTACGTGTCCCTCCGTACCTACCCCCACAGCACGTTCTTGGTTGTCCAACACGGATGACAATCGCCCTACAACCAGCGATGTACAGTTATGACGGAACATGTTTTCGCAGTTCGGTCCGTATTTGTCTGCCGCCATTGCGGACAGGATACGTTTTGTAACTCGCCCATTTTTCAGCCACATGGTACAAAACCGTTCCGTAAGACCCAGGGCCCCTACGTGTCCCTCCGTCCCTACCCCCACAGCACGTTCTTGGTTGTCCAACACGGATGACAATCGCCCTACAACCAGCGATGTACTGTTATGACGGAACATGTTTTCGCAGTTCGGTCCGTATTTGTCTGACGCCATTGCAAACAGGATACGTTTTGTAACTCGCCCATTTTTCAGCCACATGGTATAAAACCGTTCCGTAAGACCCAGGGCCCCTACGTGTCCCTCCGTCCCTACCCCCACAGCACGTTCTTGGTTGTCCAACACGGATGACAATCGCCCTACAACCAGCGATGTACAGTTATGACGGAACATGTTTTCGCAGTTCGGTCCGTATTTGTCTGACGCCATTGAGGACAGGATACGTTTTGTAACTCGCCCATTTTTCAGCCACATGGTATAAAACCGTTCCGTAAGACCCAGGGCCCCTACGTGTCCCTCCGTCCCTACCCCCACAGCACGTTCTTGGTTGTCCAACACGGATGACAATCGCCCTACAACCAGCGATGTACAGTTATGACGGAACATGTTTTCGCAGTTCGGTCCGTATTTGTCTGACGCCATTGCGGACAGGATACGTTTTGTAACTCGCCCATTTTTCAGCCACATGGTACAAAACCGTTCCATAAGACCCAGGGCCCCTACGTGTCCCTCCGTCCCTACCCCCACAGCACAATCTTGGTTGTCCAACACGGATGACAATCGCCCTACAACCAGCGATGTACAGTTATGACGGAACATGTTTTCGCAGTTCGGTCCGTATTTGTCTGACGCCATTGCGGACAGGATACGTTTTGTAACTCGCCCATTTTTCAGCCACATGGTACAAAACCGTTCCGTAAGACCCAGGGCCCCTACGTGTCCCTCCGTCCCTACCCCCACAGCACGTTCTTGGTTGTCCAACACGGATGACAATCGCCCTACAACCAGCGATGTACAGTTATGACGGAACATGTTTTCGAAGTTCGGTCCGTATTTGTCTGACGCCATTGCGGACAGGATACGTTTTGTAACTCGCCCATTTTTCAGCCACATGGTACAAAACCGTTCCATAAGACCCAGGGCCCCTACGTGTCCCTCCGTCCCTACCCCCACAGCACGTTCTTGGTTGTCCAACACGGATGACAATCGCCCTACAACCAGCGATGTACTGTTATGACGGAACATGTTTTCGCAGTTCGGTCCGTATTTGTCTGACGCCATTGAGGACAGGATACGTTTTGTAACTCGCCCATTTTTCAGCCACATGGTATAAAACCGTTCCGTAAGACCCAGGGCCCCTACGTGTCCCTCCGTCCCTACCCCCACAGCACGTTCTTGGTTGTCCAACACGGATGACAATCGCCCTACAACCAGCGATGTACAGTTATGACGGAACATGTTTTCGCAGTTCGGTCCGTATTTGTCTGACGCCATTGCGGACAGGATACGTTTTGTAACTCGCCCATTTTTCAGCCACATGGTACAAAACCGTTCCGTAAGACCCAGGGCCCCTACGTGTCCCTCCGTCCCTACCCCCACAGCACGTTCTTGGTTGTCCAACACGGATGACAATCGCCCTACAACCAGCGATGTACTGTTATGACGGAACATGTTTTCGCAGTTCGGTCCGTATTTGTCTGACGCCATTGAGGACAGGATACGTTTTGTAACTCGCCCATTTTTCAGCCACATGGTATAAAACCGTTCCGTAAGACCCAGGGCCCCTACGTGTCCCTCCGTCCCTACCCCCACAGCACGTTCTTGGTTGTCCAACACGGATGACAATCGCCCTACAACCAGCGATGTACAGTTATGACGGAACATGTTTTCGCAGTTCGGTCCGTATTTGTCTGACGCCATTGAGGACAGGATACGTTTTGTAACTCGCCCATTTTTCAGCCACATGGTATAAAACCGTTCCGTAAGACCCAGGGCCCCTACGTGTCCCTCCGTCCCTACCCCCACAGCACGTTCTTGGTTGTCCAACACGGATGACAATCGCCCTACAACCATCGATGTACAGTTATGACGGAACATGTTTTCGCAGTTCGGTCCGTATTTGTCTGACGCCATTGCGGACAGGATACGTTTTGTAACTCGCCCATTTTTCAGCCACATGGTACAAAACCGTTCCGTAAGACCCAGGGCCCCTACGTGTCCCTCCGTCCCTACCCCCACAGCACGTTCTTGGTTGTCCAACACGGATGACAATCGCCCTACAACCAGCGATGTACTGTTATGACGGAACATGTTTTCGCAGTTCGGTCCGTATTTGTCTGACGCCATTGAGGACAGGATACGTTTTGTAACTCGCCCATTTTTCAGCCACATGGTATAAAACCGTTCCGTAAGACCCAGGGCCCCTACGTGTCCCTCCGTCCCTACCCCCACAGCACGTTCTTGGTTGTCCAACACGGATGACAATCGCCCTACAACCAGCGATGTACAGTTATGACGGAACATGTTTTCGCAGTTCGGTCCGTATTTGTCTGACGCCATTGCGGACAGGATACGTTTTGTAACTCGCCCATTTTTCAGCCACATGGTACAAAACCGTTCCGTAAGACCCAGGGCCCCTACGTGTCCCTCCGTCCCTACCCCCACAGCACGTTCTTGGTTGTCCAACACGGATGACAATCGCCCTACAACCAGCGATGTACAGTTATGACGGAACATGTTTTCGCAGTTCGGTCCGTATTTGTCTGACGCCATTGCGGACAGGATACGTTTTGTAACTCGCCCATTTTTCAGCCACATGGTACAAAACCGTTCCATAAGACCCAGGGCCCCTACGTGTCCCTCCGTCCCTACCCCCACAGCACGTTCTTGGTTGTCCAACACGGATGACAATCGCCCTACAACCAGCGATGTACAGTTATGACGGAACATGTTTTCGAAGTTCGGTCCGTATTTGTCTGACGCCATTGCAAACAGGATACGTTTTGTAACTCGCCCATTTTTCAGCCACATGGTATAAAACCGTTCCGTAAGACCCAGGGCCCCTACGTGTCCCTCCGTCCCTACCCCCACAGCACGTTCTTGGTTGTCCAACACGGATGACAATCGCCCTACAACCAGCGATGTACAGTTATGACGGAACATGTTTTCGCAGTTCGGTCCGTATTTGTCTGACGCCATTGCGGACAGGATACGTTTTGTAACTCGCCCATTTTTCAGCCACATGGTACAAAACCGTTCCGTAAGACCCAGGGCCCCTACGTGTCCCTCCGTCCCTACCCCCACAGCACGTTCTTGGTTGTCCAACACGGATGACAATCGCCCTACAACCAGCGATGTACTGTTATGACGGAACATGTTTTCGCAGTTCGGTCCGTATTTGTCTGACGCCATTGAGGACAGGATACGTTTTGTAACTCGCCCATTTTTCAGCCACATGGTATAAAACCGTTCCGTAAGACCCAGGGCCCCTACGTGTCCCTCCGTACCTACCCCCACAGCACGTTCTTGGTTGTCCAACACGGATGACAATCGCCCTACAACCAGCGATGTACAGTTATGACGGAACATGTTTTCGCAGTTCGGTCCGTATTTGTCTGCCGCCATTGCGGACAGGATACGTTTTGTAACTCGCCCATTTTTCAGCCACATGGTACAAAACCGTTCCGTAAGACCCAGGGCCCCTACGTGTCCCTCCGTCCCTACCCCCACAGCACGTTCTTGGTTGTCCAACACGGATGACAATCGCCCTACAACCAGCGATGTACTGTTATGACGGAACATGTTTTCGCAGTTCGGTCCGTATTTGTCTGACGCCATTGAGGACAGGATACGTTTTGTAACTCGCCCATTTTTCAGCCACATGGTATAAAACCGTTCCGTAAGACCCAGGGCCCCTACGTGTCCCTCCGTCCCTACCCCCACAGCACGTTCTTGGTTGTCCAACACGGATGACAATCGCCCTACAACCAGCGATGTACAGTTATGACGGAACATGTTTTCGCAGTTCGGTCCGTATTTGTCTGACGCCATTGAGGACAGGATACGTTTTGTAACTCGCCCATTTTTCAGCCACATGGTATAAAACCGTTCCGTAAGACCCAGGGCCCCTACGTGTCCCTCCGTCCCTACCCCCACAGCACGTTCTTGGTTGTCCAACACGGATGACAATCGCCCTACAACCAGCGATGTACAGTTATGACGGAACATGTTTTCGCAGTTCGGTCCGTATTTGTCTGACGCCATTGCGGACAGGATACGTTTTGTAACTCGCCCATTTTTCAGCCACATGGTACAAAACCGTTCCATAAGACCCAGGGCCCCTACGTGTCCCTCCGTCCCTACCCCCACAGCACAATCTTGGTTGTCCAACACGGATGACAATCGCCCTACAACCAGCGATGTACAGTTATGACGGAACATGTTTTCGCAGTTCGGTCCGTATTTGTCTGACGCCATTGCGGACAGGATACGTTTTGTAACTCGCCCATTTTTCAGCCACATGGTACAAAACCGTTCCGTAAGACCCAGGGCCCCTACGTGTCCCTCCGTCCCTACCCCCACAGCACGTTCTTGGTTGTCCAACACGGATGACAATCGCCCTACAACCAGCGATGTACAGTTATGACGGAACATGTTTTCGAAGTTCGGTCCGTATTTGTCTGACGCCATTGCGGACAGGATACGTTTTGTAACTCGCCCATTTTTCAGCCACATGGTACAAAACCGTTCCATAAGACCCAGGGCCCCTACGTGTCCCTCCGTCCCTACCCCCACAGCACGTTCTTGGTTGTCCAACACGGATGACAATCGCCCTACAACCAGCGATGTACAGTTTAACGGAACATGTTTTCGAAGTTCAGTCCGTATTTGTCTGACGCCATTGCAAACAGGATACGTTTTGTAACTCGCCCATTTTTCAGCCACATGGTATAAAACCGTTCCGTAAGACCCAGGGCCCCTACGTGTCCCTCCGTCCCTACCCCCACAGCACGTTCTTGGTTGTCCAACACGGATGACAAGCGCCCTACAACCAGCGATGTACAGTTATGACGGAACATGTTTTCGAAGTTCGGTCCGTATTTGTCTGACGCCATTGCGGACAGGATACGTTTTGTAACTCGCCCATTTTTCAGCCACATGGTACAAAACCGTTCCGTAAGACCCAGGGCTCCTACGTGTCCCTCCATCCCTACCCCCACAGCACGTTCTTGGTTGTCCAACACGGATGACAATCGCCCTACAACCAGCGATGTACAGTTATGACGGAACATGTTTTCGAAGTTCGGTCCGTATTTGTCTGACGCCATTGCAAACAGGATACGTTTTGTAACTCGCCCATTTTTCAGCCACATGGTATAAAACCGTTCCGTAAGACCCAGGGCCCCTACGTGTCCCTCCGTCCCTACCCCCACAGCACGTTCTTGGTTGTCAAACACGGATGACAATCGCCCTACAACCAGCGATGTACAGTTATGACGGAACATGTTTTCGCAGTTCGGTCCGTATTTGTCTGACGCCATTGCGGACAGGATACGTTTTGTAACTCGCCCATTTTTCAGCCACATGGTACAAAACCGTTCCATAAGACCCAGGGCCCCTACGTGTCCCTCCGTCCCTACCCCCACAGCACGTTCTTGGTTGTCCAACACGGATGACAATCGCCCTACAACCAGCGATGTACAGTTATGACGGAACATGTTTTCGAAGTTCGGTCCGTATTTGTCTGACGCCATTGCAAACAGAATACGTTTTGTAACTCGCCCATTTTTCAGCCACATGGTATAAAACCGTTCCGTAAGACCCAGGGCCCCTACGTGTCCCTCCGTCCCTACCCCCACAGCACGTACTTGGTTGTCCAACACGGATGACAATCGCCCTACAACCAGCGATGTACAGTTATGACGGAACATGTTTTCGCAGTTCGGTCCGTATTTGTCTGACGCCATTGCGGACAGGATACGTTTTGTAACTCGCCCATTTTTCAGCCACATGGTACAAAACCGTTCCATAAGACCCAGGGCCCCTACGTGTCCCTCTGTCCCTACCCCCACAGCACGTTCTTGGTTGTCCAACACGGATGACAATCGCCCTACAACCAGCGATGTACAGTTATGACGGAACATGTTTTCGCAGTTCGGTCCGTATTTGTCTGACGCCATTGCGGACAGGATACGTTTTGTAACTCGCCCATTTTTCAGCCACATGGTACAAAACCGTTCCATAAGACCCAGGGCCCCTACGTGTCCCTCCGTCCCTACCCCCACAGCACGTTCTTGGTTGTCCAACACGGATGACAATCGCCCTACAACCAGCGATGTACAGTTATGACGGAACATGTTTTCGAAGTTCGGTCCGTATTTGTCTGACGCCATTGCAGACAGGATACGTTTTGTAACTCGCCCATTTTTCAGCCACATGGTACAAAACCGTTCCATAAGACCCAGGGCCCCTACGTGTCCCTCCGTCCCTACCCCCACAGCACGTTCTTGGTTGTCCAACACGGATGACAATCGCCCTACAACCAGCGATGTACAGTTATGACGGAACATGTTTTCGCAGTTCGGTCCGTATTTGTCTGACGCCATTGCGGCCAGGATACGTTTTGTAACTCGCCCAGTTTTCAGCCACATGGTACAAAACCGTTCCATAAGACCCAGGGCCCCTACGTGTCCCTCCGTCCCTACCCCCACAGCACATTCTTGGTTGTCCAACACGGATGACAATCGCCCTACAACCAGCAATGTACAGTTATGACGGAACATGTTTTCGCAGTTCGGTCCGTATTTGTCTGACGCCATTGCGGACAGGATACGTTTTGTAACTCGCCCATTTTTCAGCCACATGGTACAAAACCGTTCCGTAAGACCCAGGGCCCCTACGTGTCCCTCCGTCCCTACCCCCACAGCACGTTCTTGGTTGTCCAACACGGATGACAATCGCCCTACAACCAGCGATGTACTGTTATGACGGAACATGTTTTCGCAGTTCGGTCCGTATTTGTCTGACGCCATTGAGGACAGGATACGTTTTGTAACTCGCCCATTTTTCAGCCACATGGTATAAAACCGTTCCGTAAGACCCAGGGCCCCTACGTGTCCCTCCGTCCCTACCCCCACAGCACGTTCTTGGTTGTCCAACACGGATGACAATCGCCCTACAACCAGCGATGTACAGTTATGACGGAACATGTTTTCGCAGTTCGGTCCGTATTTGTCTGACGCCATTGAGGACAGGATACGTTTTGTAACTCGCCCATTTTTCAGCCACATGGTATAAAACCGTTCCGTAAGACCCAGGGCCCCTACGTGTCCCTCCGTCCCTACCCCCACAGCACGTTCTTGGTTGTCCAACACGGATGACAATCGCCCTACAACCAGCGATGTACAGTTATGACGGAACATGTTTTCGCAGTTCGGTCCGTATTTGTCTGACGCCATTGCGGACAGGATACGTTTTGTAACTCGCCCATTTTTCAGCCACATGGTACAAAACCGTTCCATAAGACCCAGGGCCCCTACGTGTCCCTCCGTCCCTACCCCCACAGCACATTCTTGGTTGTCCAACACGGATGACAATCGCCCTACAACCAGCGATGTACAGTTATGACGGAACATGTTTTCGCAGTTCGGTCCGTATTTGTCTGACGCCATTGCGGACAGGATACGTTTTGTAACTCGCCCATTTTTCAGCCACATGGTACAAAACCGTTCCGTAAGACCCAGGGCCCCTACGTGTCCCTCCGTCCCTACCCCCACAGCACGTTCTTGGTTGTCCAACACGGATGACAATCGCCCTACAACCAGCGATGTACAGTTATGACGGAACATGTTTTCGAAGTTCGGTCCGTATTTGTCTGACGCCATTGCGGACAGGATACGTTTTGTAGCTCGCCCATTTTTCAGCCACATGGTACAAAACCGTTCCATAAGACCCAGGGCCCCTACGTGTCCCTCCGTCCCTACCCCCACAGCACGTTCTTGGTTGTCCAACACGGATGACAATCGCCCTACAACCAGCGATGTACAGTTTAACGGAACATGTTTTCGAAGTTCGGTCCGTATTTGTCTGACGCCATTGCGGACAGGATACGTTTTGTAACTCGCCCATTTTTCAGCCACATGGTACAAAACCGTTCCGTAAGACCCAGGGCTCCTACGTGTCCCTCCATCCCTACCCCCACAGCACGTTCTTGGTTGTCCAACACGGATGACAATCGCCCTACAACCAGCGATGTACAGTTATGACGGAACATGTTTTCGAAGTTCGGTCCGTATTTGTCTGACGCCATTGCAAACAGGATACGTTTTGTAACTCGCCCATTTTTCAGCCACATGGTATAAAACCGTTCCGTAAGACCCAGGGCCCCTACGTGTCCCTCCGTCCCTACCCCCACAGCACGTTCTTGGTTGTCAAACACGGATGACAATCGCCCTACAACCAGCGATGTACAGTTATGACGGAACATGTTTTCGCAGTTCGGTCCGTATTTGTCTGACGCCATTGCGGACAGGATACGTTTTGTAACTCGCCCATTTTTCAGCCACATGGTACAAAACCGTTCCATAAGACCCAGGGCCCCTACGTGTCCCTCCGTCCCTACCCCCACAGCACGTTCTTGGTTGTCCAACACGGATGACAATCGCCCTACAACCAGCGATGTACAGTTATGACGGAACATGTTTTCGAAGTTCGGTCCGTATTTGTCTGACGCCATTGCAAACAGAATACGTTTTGTAACTCGCCCATTTTTCAGCCACATGGTATAAAACCGTTCCGTAAGACCCAGGGCCCCTACGTGTCCCTCCGTCCCTACCCCCACAGCACGTACTTGGTTGTCCAACACGGATGACAATCGCCCTACAACCAGCGATGTACAGTTATGACGGAACATGTTTTCGCAGTTCGGTCCGTATTTGTCTGACGCCATTGCGGACAGGATACGTTATGTAACTCGCCCATTTTTCAGCCACATGGTACAAAACCGTTCCATAAGACCCAGGGCCCCTACGTGTCCCTCTGTCCCTACCCCCACAGCACGTTCTTGGTTGTCCAACACGGATGACAATCGCCCTACAACCAGCGATGTACAGTTATGACGGAACATGTTTTCGCAGTTCGGTCCGTATTTGTCTGACGCCATTGCGGACGGGATACGTTTTGTAACTCGCCCATTTTTCAGCCACATGGTACAAAACCGTTCCATAAGACCCAGGGCCCCTACGTGTCCCTCCGTCCCTACCCCCACAGCACGTTCTTGGTTGTCCAACACGGATGACAATCGCCCTACAACCAGCGATGTACAGTTATGACGGAACATGTTTTCGAAGTTCGGTCCGTATTTGTCTGACGCCATTGCAGACAGGATACGTTTTGTAACTCGCCCATTTTTCAGCCACATGGTACAAAACCGTTCCATAAGACCCAGGGCCCCTACGTGTCCCTCCGTCCCTACCCCCACAGCACGTTCTTGGTTGTCCAACACGGATGACAATCGCCCTACAACCAGCGATGTACAGTTATGACGGAACATGTTTTCGCAGTTCGGTCCGTATTTGTCTGACGCCATTGCGGCCAGGATACGTTTTGTAACTCGCCCATTTTTCAGCCACATGGTACAAAACCGTTCCATAAGACCCAGGGCCCCTACGTGTCCCTCCGTCCCTACCCCCACAGCACGTTCTTGGTTGTCCAACACGGATGACAATCGCCCTACAACCAGCGATGTACAGTTATGACGGAACATGTTTTCGCAGTTCGGTCCGTATTTGTCTGACGCCATTGCGGACAGGATACGTTTTGTAACTCGCCCATTTTTCAGCCACATGGTACAAAACCGTTCCATAAGACCCAGGGCCCCTACGTGTCCCTCCGTCCCTACCCCCACAGCACGTTGTTGGTTGTCCAACACGGATGACAATCGCCCTACAACCAGCGATGTACAGTTATGACGGAACATGTTTTCGAAGTTCGGTCCGTATTTGTCTGACGCCATTGCAAACAGGATACGTTTTGTAACTCGCCCATTTTTCAGCCACATGGTATAACACCGTTCCGTAAGACCAAGGGCCCCTACGTGTCCCTCCGTCCCTACCCCCACAGCACGTTCTTGGTTGTCCAACACGGATGACAATCGCCCTACAACCAGCGACGTACAGTTATGACGGAACATGTTTTCGAAGTTCGGTCCGTATTTGTCTGACGCCATTGCGGACAGGATACGTTTTGTAACTTGCCCATTTTTCAGCCACATGGTACAAAACCGTTCCGTAAGACCCAGGGCCCCTACGTGTCCCTCCGTCCCTACCCCCACAGCACGTTCTTGGTTGTCCAACACGGATGACAATCGCCCTACAACCAGCGATGTACAGTTATGACGGAACATGTTTTCGAAGTTCGGTCCGTATTTGTCTGACGCCATTGCGGACAGGATACGTTTTGTAACCCGCCCATTTTTCAGCCACATGGTACAAAACCGTTCCATAAGACCCAGGGCCCCTACGTGTCCCTCCGTCCCTACCCCCACAGCACGTTCTTGGTTGTCCAACACGGATGACAAACGCCCTACAACCAGCGATGTACAGTTATGACGGAACATGTTTTCGAAGTTCGGTCCGTATTTGTCTGACGCCATTGCGGACAGGATACGTTTTGTAACCCGCCCATTTTTCAGCCACATGGTATAAAACCGTTCCGTAAGACCCAGGGCCCCTACGTGTCCCTCCGTCCCTACCCCCACAGCACGTTCTTGGTTGTCCAACACGGATGACAATCGCCCTACAACCAGCGATGTACAGTTATGACGGAACATGTTTTCGAAGTTCGGTCCGTATTTGTCTGACGCCATTGCGGACAGGATACGTTTTGTAACTCGCCCATTTTTCAGCCACATGGTATAAAACCGTTCCGTAAGACCCAGGGCCCCTACGTGTCCCTCCGTCCCTACCCCCACAGCACGTTCTTGGTTGTCCAACACGGATGACAATCGCCCTACAACCAGCAATGTACAGTTATGATGGAACATGTTTTCGAAGTTCGGTCCGTATTTGTCTGACGCCATTGCGGACAGGATACGTTTTGTAACTCGCCCATTTTTCAGCCACATGGTATAAAACCGTTCCATAAGACCCAGGGCCCCTACGTGTCCCTCCGTCCCTACCCCCACAGCACGTTCTTGGTTGTCCAACATGGATGACAATCGCCCTACAACCAGCGATGTACAGTTATGACGGAACACGTTTTCGAAGTTCGGTCCGTATTTGTCTGACGCCATTGCGGACAGGATACGTTTTGTAACCCGCCCATTTTTCAGCCACATGGTACAAAACCGTTCCATAAGACCCAGGGCCCCTACGTGTCCCTCCGTCCCTACCCCCACAGCACGTTCTTGGTTGTCCAACACGGATGACAATCGCCCTACAACCAGCGATGTACAGTTATGACGGAACATGTTTTCGAAGTTCGGTCCGTATTTGTCAGACGCCATTGCGGACAGGATACATTTTGTAACTCGCCCATTTTTCAGCCACATGGTATAAAACCGTTCCGTAAGACCCAGGGACCCTACGTGTCCCTCCGTCCCTACCCCCACAGCACGTTCTTGGTTGTCCAACACGAATGACAATCGCCCTACAACCAGCGATGTACAGTTATGACGGAACATGTTTTCGAAGTTCGGTCCGTATTTGTCTGACGCCATTGCGGACAGGATACGTTTTGTAACTCGCCCATTTTTCAGCCACATGGTATAAAACCGTTCCGTAAGACCCAGGGCCCCTACGTGTCCCTCCGTCCCTACCCCCACAGCACGTTCTTGGTTGTCCAACACGGATGACAATCGCCCTACAACCAGCGATGTACAGTTATGACGGAACATGTTTTCGAAGTTCGGTCCGTATTTGTCTGACGCCATTGCGGACAGGATACGTTTTCTAACTCGCCCATTTTTCAGCCACATGGTATAAAACCGTTCCATAAGACCCAGGGCCCCTACGTGTCCCTCCGTCCCTACCCCCACAGCACGTTCTTGGTTGTCCAACACGGATGACAATCGCCCTACAACCAGCGATGTACAGTTATGACGGAACATGTTTTCGAAGTTCCGTCCGTATTTGTCTGACGCCATTGCGGACAGGATACGTTTTGTAACCCGCCGATTTTTAAGCCACATGGTACAAAACCGTTCCGTAAGACCCAGGGCCCCTACGTGTCCCTCCCTCGCTACCCCCACAGCACGTTCTTTGTTGTCCAACACGGATGACAATCGCCCTACAACCAGCGATGTACAGTTATGACGGAACATGTTTTCGAAGTTCGGTCCGTACTTGTCTGACGCCATTGCGGACAGGATACGTTTTGTAACTCGCCCATTTTTCAGCCACATGGTATAAAACCGTTCCGTAAGACCCAGGGCCCCTATGTGTCCCTCCATCCCTACCCCCACAGCACGTTCTTGGTTGTCCAACACGGATGACAATCGACCTACAACCAGCGATGTTCAGTTATGACGGAACATGTTTCCGAAGTTCAGTCCATATTTGTCCGACGCCATTGCGGACAGGATACGTTTTGTAACTCGCCCATTTTCCAGTCACATGGTATAAAACCGTTCCGTAAGACCCAGGGCCCCTACGTGTCCCTCCGTCCCTACCTCCACAGCACATTCTTGGTTGTCCAACACGGATGACAATCGCCCTACAACCAGCGATGTACAGTTATGACGGAACATGTTTCCGAAGTTCGGTCCATATTTGTCCGACGCCATTGCGGACAGGATACGTTTTGTAACTCGCCCATTTTTCAGCCACATGGTATAAAACCGTTCCGTAAGACCCAGGGCCCCTACGTGTCCCTCCGTCCCTACCCCCACAGCACGTTCTTGGTTGTCCAACACGGATGACAATCGCCCTACAACCAGCGATGTACAGTTATGACGGGTCATGTTTCCGAAGTTCGGTCCATATTTGTCCGACGCCATTGCGGACAGGATACGTTTTGTAACCCGCCCATTTTTCAGCCACATGGTATAAAACCGTTCCGTAAGACCCAGGGCCCCTACGTGTCCCTCCGTCCCTACCCCCACAGCACGTTCTTGGTTGTCCAACACGGATGACAATCGCCCTACAACCAGCGATGTACAGTTATGACGGAACATGTTTTCGAAGTTCGGTCCGTATTTGTCTGACGCCATTGCGGACAGGATACGTTTTGTAACTCGCCCATTTTTCAGCCACATGGTATAAAACCGTTCCGTAAGACCCAGGGCCCCTACGTGTCCCTCCGTCCCTACCCCCACAGCACGTTCTTGGTTGTCCAACACGGATGACAATCGCCCTACAACCAGCGATGTACAGTTATGATGGAACATGTTTTCGAAGTTCGGTCCGTATTTGTCTGACGCCATTGCGGACAGGATACGTTTTGTAACTCGCCCATTTTTCAGCCACATGGTATAAAACCGTTCCATAAGACCCAGGGCCCCTACGTGTCCCTCCGTCCCTACCCCCACAGCACGTTCTTGGTTGTCCAACACGGATGACAATCGCCCTACAACCAGCGATGTACAGTTATGACGGAACACGTTTTCGAAGTTCGGTCCGTATTTGTCTGACGCCATTGCGGACAGGATACGTTTTGTAACCCGCCCATTTTTCAGCCACATGGTACAAAACCGTTCCATAAGACCCAGGGCCCCTACGTGTCCCTCCGTCCCTACCCCCACAGCACGTTCTTGGTTGTCCAACACGGATGACAATCGCCCTACAATCAGCGATGTACAGTTATGACGGAACATGTTTTCGAAGTTCGGTCCGTATTTGTCAGACGCCATTGCGGACAGGATACGATTTGTAACTCGCCCATTTTTCAGCCACATGGTATAAAACCGTTACGTAAGACCCAGGGACCCTACGTGTCCCTCCGTCCCTACCCCCACAGCACATTCTTGGTTGTCCAACACGAATGACAATCGCCCTACAACCAGCGATGTACAGTTATGACGGAACATGTTTTCGAAGTTCGGTCCGTATTTGTCTGACGCCATTGCGGACAGGATACGTTTTGTAACTCGCCCATTTTTCAGCCACATGGTATAAAACCGTTCCGTAAGACCCAGGGCCAGTACGTGTCCCTCCGTCCCTACCCCCACAGCACGTTCTTGGTTGTCCAACACGGATGACAATCGCCCTACAACCAGCGATGTACAGTTATGACGGAACATGTTTTCGAAATTCGGTCCGTATTTGTCTGACGCCATTGCGGACAGGATACGTTTTCTAACTCGCCCATTTTTCAGCCACATGGTATAAAACCGTTCCATAAGACCCAGGGCCCCTACGTGTCCCTCCGTCCCTACCCCCACAGCACGTTCTTGGTTGTCCAACACGGATGACAATCGCCCTACAACCAGCGATGTACAGTTATGACGGAACATGTTTTCGAAGTTCGGTCCGTATTTGTCTGACGCCATTGCGGACAGGATACGTTTTGTAACTCGCCCATTTTCCAGCCACATGGTATAAAACCGTTCCGTAAGACCCAGGGCCCCTACGTATCCCTCCGTCCCTACCCCCACAGCACGTTCTTGGTTGTCCAACACGGATGACAATCGCCCTACAACCAGCGATGTACAGTTATGACGGAACATGTTTTCGAAGTTCGGTCCGTATTTGTCTGACGCCATTGCGGACAGGATACGTTTTGTAACTCGCCCATTTTTCAGCCACATGGTATAAAACCGTTCCATAAGACCCAGGGCCCCTACGTGTCCCTCCGTCCCTACCCCCACAGCACGTTCTTTGTTGTCCAACACGGATGACAATCGCCCTACAACCAGCGATGTACAGTTATGACGGAACATGTTTTCGAAGTTCGGTCCGTATTTCTCTGACGCCATTGCGGACAGGATACGTTTTGTAACTCGCCCATTTTTCAGCCACATGGTATAAAACCGTTCCGTAAGACCCAGGGCCAATACGTGTCCCTCCGTCCCTACCCCCACAGCACGTTCTTGGTTGTCCAACACGGATGACAAACGCCCTACAACCAGCGATGTACAGTTATGACGGAACATGTTTTCGAAGTTCCGTCCGTATTTGTCTGACGCCATTGCGGACAGGATACGTTTTGTAACCCGCCGATTTTTAAGCCACATGGTACAAAACCGTTCCGTAAAACCCAGGGCCCCTACGTGTCCCTCCCTCGCTACCCCCACAGCACGTTCTTTGTTGTCCAACACGGATGACAATCGCCCTACAACCAGCGATGTACAGTTATGACGGAACATGTTTTCGAAGTTCGGTCCGTACTTGTCTGACGCCATTGCGGACAGGATACGTTTTGTAACTCGCCCATTTTTCAGCCACATGGTATAAAACCGTTCCGTAAGACCCAGGGCCCCTATGTGTCCCTCCATCCCTACCCCCACAGCACATTCTTGGTTGTCCAACACGGATGACAATCGCCCTACAACCAGCGATGTACAGTTATGACGGAACATGTTTCCGAAGTTCGGTCCATATTTGTCCGACGCCATTGCGGACAGGATACGTTTTGTAACTCGCCCATTTTTCAGCCACATGGTATAAAACCGTTCCGTAAGACCCAGGGCCCCTACGTGTCCCTCCGTCCCTACCCCCACAGCACGTTCTTGGTTGTCCAACACGGATGACAATCGCCCTACAACCAGCGATGTACAGTTATGACGGGTCATGTTTCCGAAGTTCGGTCCATATTTGTCCGACGCCATTGCGGACAGGATACGTTTTGTAACTCGCCCATTTTTCAGCCACATGGTATAAAACCGTTCCGTAAGACCCAGGGCCCCTACGTGTCCCTCCGTTCCTACCCCCACAGCACGTTCTTGGTTGTCCAACACGGATGACAATCGCCCTACAACCAGCGATGTACAGTTATGACGGAACATGCTTCCGAAGTTCGGTCCATATTTGTCCGACGCCATTGCGGACAGGATACGTTTTGTAACTCGCCCATTTTTCAGCCACATGGTATAAAACCGTTCCGTAAGACCCAGGGCCCCTATGTGTCCCTCCGTCCCTACCCCCACAGCAAGTTCTTGGTTGTCCAACACGGATGACAATCGCCCTACAACCAGCGATGTACAGTTATGACGGAACATGTTTTCGAAGTTCGGTCCGTATTTGTCTGACGCCATTGCGGACAGGATACGTTTTGTAACTCGCCCATTTTTCAGCCACATGGTATAAAACCGTTCCGTAAGACCCAGGGCCCCTACGTGTCCCTCCGTCCCTACCCCACAGCACGTTATTGGTTGTCCAACACGGATGACAATCGCCCTACAACCAGCGATGTACAGTTATGACGGGTCATGTTTCCGAAGTTCGGTCCATATTTGTCCGACGCCATTGCGGACAGGATACGTTTTGTAACTCGCCCATTTTTCAGCCACATGGTATAAAACCGTTCCGTAAGACCCAGGGCCCCTACGTGTCCCTCCGTTCCTACCCCCACAGCACGTTCTTGGTTGTCCAACACGGATGACAATCGCCCTACAACCAGCGATGTACAGTTATGACGGAACATGTTTTCGAAGTTCGGTCCGTATTTGTCTGACGCCATTGCGGACAGGATACGTTTTGTAACTCGCCCATTTTTCAGCCACATGGTATAAAACCGTTCCGTAAGACCCAGGGCCCCTACGTGTCCCTCCGTCCCTACCCCCACAGCACGTTCTTGGTTGTCCAACACGGATGACAATCGCCCTACAACCAGCGATGTACAGTTATGACGGAACATGTTTTCGAAGTTCGGTCCGTATTTGTCTGACGCCATTGCGGACAGGATACGTTTTGTAACTCGCCCATTTTTCAGCCACATGGTATAAAACCGTTCCGTAAGACCCAGGGCCCCTACGTGTCCCTCCGTCCCTAGCCCCACAGCACGTTCTTGGTTGTCCAACACGGATGACAATCGCCCTACAACCAGCGATGTACAGTTATGATGGAACATGTTTTCGAAGTTCGGTCCGTATTTGTCTGACGCCATTGCGGACAGGATACGTTTTGTAACTCGCCCATTTTTCAGCCACATGGTATAAAACCGTTCCATAAGACCCAGGGCCCCTACGTGTCCCTCCGTCCCTACCCCCACAGCACGTTCTTGGTTGTCCAACACGGATGACAATCGCCCTACAACCAGCGATGTACAGTTATAACGGAACACGTTTTCGAAGTTCGGTCCGTATTTGTCTGACGCCATTGCGGACAGGATACGTTTTGTAACCCGCCCATTTTTCAGCCACATGGTACAAAACCGTTCCATAAGACCCAGGGCCCCTACGTGTCCCTCCGTCCCTACCCCCACAGCACGTTCTTGGTTGTCCAACACGGATGACAATCGCCCTACAACCAGCGATGTACAGTTATGACGGAACATGTTTTCGAAGTTCGGTCCGTATTTGTCAGACGCCATTGCGGACAGGATACGTTTTGTAACTCGCCCATTTTTCAGCCACATGGTATAAAACCGTTCCGTAAGACCCAGGGACCCTACGTGTCCCTCTGTCCCTACCCCCACAGCACGTTCTTGGTTGTCCAACACGAATGACAATCGCCCTACAACCAGCGATGTACAGTTATGACGGAACATGTTTTCGAAGTTCGGTCCGTATTTGTCTGACGCCATTGCGGACAGGATACGTTTTGTAACTCGCCCATTTTTCAGCCACATGGTATAAAACCGTTCCGTAAGACCGAGGGCCCCTACGTGTCCCTCCGTCCCTACCCCCACAGCACGTTCTTGGTTGTCCAACACGGATGACAATCGCCCTACAACCAGCGATGTACAGTTATGACGGAACATGTTTTCGAAGTTCGGTCCGTATTTGTCTGACGCCATTGCGGACAGGATACGTTTTCTAACTCGCCCATTTTTCAGCCACATGGTATAAAACCGTTCCATAAGACCCAGGGCCCCTACGTGTCCCTCCGTCCCTACCCCCACAGCACGTTCTTGGTTGTCCAACACGGATGACAATCGCCCTACAACCAGCGATGTACAGTTATGACGGAACATGTTTTCGAAGTTCGGTCCGTATTTGTCTGACGCCATTGCGGACAGGATACGTTTTGTAACTCGCCCATTTTCCAGCCACATGGTATAAAACCGTTGCGTAAGACCCAGGGCCCCTACGTATCCCTCCGTCCCTACCCCCACAGCACGTTCTTGGTTGTCCAACACGGATGACAATCGCCCTACAACCAGCGATGTACAGTTATGACGGAACATGTTTTCGAAGTTCGGTCCGTATTTGTCTGACGCCATTGCGGACAGGATACGTTTTGTAACTCGCCCATTTTTCAGCCACATGGTATAAAACCGTTCCATAAGACCCAGGGCCCCTACGTGTCCCTCCGTCCCTACCCCCACAGCACGTTCTTTGTTGTCCAACACGGATGACAATCGCCCTACAACCAGCGATGTACAGTTATGACGGAACATGTTTTCGAAGTTCGGTCCGTATTTCTCTGACGCCATTGCGGACAGGATACGTTTTGTAACTCGCCCATTTTTCAGCCACATGGTATAAAACCGTTCCGTAAGACCCAGGGCCCCTACGTGTCCCTCCGTCCCTACCCCCACAGCACGTTCTTGGTTGTCCAACACGGATGACAAACGCCCTACAACCAGCGATGTACAGTTATGACGGAACATGTTTTCGAAGTTCCGTCCGTATTTGTCTGACGCCATTGCGGACAGGATACGTTTTGTAACCCGCCGATTTTTAAGCCACATGGTACAAAACCGTTCCGTAAGACCCAGGGCCCCTACGTGTCCTTCCCTCGCTACCCCCACAGCACGTTCTTTGTTGTCCAACACGGATGACAATCGCCCTACAACCAGCGATGTACAGTTATGACGGAACATGTTTCCGAAGTTCAGTCCATATTTGTCCGACGCCATTGCGGACAGGATACGTTTTGTAACTCGCCCATTTTTCAGCCACATGGTATAAAACCGTTCCGTAAGACCCAGGGCCCCTACGTGTCCCTCCGTTCCTACCCCCACAGCACGTTCTTGGTTGTCCAACACGGATGACAATCGCCCTACAACCAGCGATGTACAGTTATGACGGAACATGCTTCCGAAGTTCGGTCCATATTTGTCCGACGCCATTGCGGACAGGATACGTTTTGTAACTCGCCCATTTTTCAGCCACATGGTATAAAACCGTTCCGTAAGACCCAGGGCCCCTATGTGTCCCTCCGTCCCTACCCCCACAGCACGTTCTTGGTTGTCCAACACGGATGACAATCGCCCTACAACCAGCGATGTACAGTTATGACGGAACATGTTTTCGAAGTTCGGTCCGTATTTGTCTGACGCCATTGCGGACAGGATACGTTTTGTAACTCGCCCATTTTTCAGCCACATGGTATAAAACCGTTCCGTAAGACCCAGGGCCCCTACGTGTCCCTCCGTCCCTACCCCACAGCACGTTATTGGTTGTCCAACACGGATGACAATCGCCCTACAACCAGCGATGTACAGTTATGACGGGTCATGTTTCCGAAGTTCGGTCCATATTTGTCCGACGCCATTGCGGACAGGATACGTTTTGTAACTCGCCCATTTTTCAGCCACATGGTATAAAACCGTTCCGTAAGACCCAGGGCCCCTACGTGTCCCTCCGTTCCTACCCCCACAGCACGTTCTTGGTTGTCCAACGCGGATGACAATCGCCCTACAACCAGCGATGTACAGTTATGACGGAACATGTTTTCGAAGTTCGGTCCGTATTTGTCTGACGCCATTGCGGACAGGATACGTTTTGTAACTCGCCCATTTTTCAGCCACATGGTATAAAACCGTTCCGTAAGACCCAGGGCCCCTACGTGTCCCTCCGTCCCTACCCCCACAGCACGTTCTTGGTTGTCCAACACGGATGACAATCGCCCTACAACCAGCGATGTACAGTTATGACGGAATATGTTTTCGAAGTTTGGTCCGTATTTGTCTGATGCCATTGCGGACAGGATACGTTTTGTAACTCGCCCATTTTTCAGCCACATGGTATAAAACCGTTCCGTAAGACCCAGGGCCCCTACGTGTCCCTCCGTCCCTACCCCCACAGCACGTTCTTGGTTGTCCAACACGGATGACAATCGCCCTACAACCAGCGATGTACAGTTATGACGGAACATGTTTTCGAAGTTCGGTCCGTATTTGTCTGACGCCATTGCGGACAGGATACGTTTTGTAACTCGCCCATTTTTCAGCCACATGGTATAAAACCGTTCCGTAAGACCCAGGGCCCCTACGTGTCCCTCCGTCCCTACCCCCACAGCACGTTCTTGGTTGTCCAACACGGATGACAATCGCCCTACAACCAGCGATGTACAGTTATGACGGGTCATGTTTCCGAAGTTCGGTCCATATTTGTCCGACGCCATTGCGGACAGGATACGTTTTGTAACTCGCCCATTTTTCAGCCACATGGTATAAAACCGTTCCGTAAGACCCAGGGCCCCTACGTGTCCCTCCGTCCCTACCCCCACAGCACGTTCTTCGTTGTCCAACACGGATGACAATCGCCCTACAACCAGCGATGTACAGTTATGACGGAACATGTTTTCGAAGTTCGGTCCGTATTTGTCTGACGCCATTGCGGACAGGATACGTTTTGTAACTCGCCCATTTTTCAGCCACATGGTATAAAACCGTTCCGTAAGACCCAGGGCCCCTACGTGTCCCTCCGTCCCTACCCCCACAGCACGTTCTTGGTTGTCCAACACGGATGACAATCGCCCTACAACCAGCGATGTACAGTTTTGACGGAACATGTCTTCGAAGTTCGGTCCGTATTTGACGCCATTGCGGACAGGATACGTTTTGTAACTCGCCCATTTTTCAGCCACATGGTATAAAACCGTTCCGTAAGACCCAGGGCCCCTACGTGTCCCTCCATCCCTACCCCCACAGCACGTTCTTGGTTGTCCAACACGGATGACAATCGCCCTACAACCAGCGATGTACAGTTATGACGGGTCATGTTTCCGAAGTTCGGTCCATATTTGTCCGACGCCATTGCGGACAGGATACGTTTTGTAACTCGCCCATTTTTCAGCCACATGGTACAAAACCGTTCCATAAGACCCAGGGCCCCTACGTGTCCCTCCGTTCCTACCCCCACAGCACGTTCTTGGTTGTCCAACACGGATGACAATCGCCCTACAACCAGCGATGTACAGTTATGACGGGTCATGTTTCCGAAGTTCGGTCCGTATTTGTCTGACGCCATTGCGGACAGGATTCGTTTTGTAACTCGCCCATTTTTCAGCCACATGGTATAAAACCGTTCCGTAAGACCCAGGGCCCCTATGTGTCCCTCCGTCCCTACCCCCACAGCACGTTCTTGGTTGTCCAACACGGATGACAATCGCCCTACAACCAGCGATGTACAGTTATGACGGAACATGTTTTCGAAGTTCGGTCCGTATTTGTCTGACGCCATTGCGGACAGGATACGTTTTGTAACTCGCCCATTTTTCAGCCACATGGTATAAAACCGTTCCGTAAGACCCAGGGCCCCTATGTGTCCCTCCATCCCTACCCCCACAGCACGTTCTTGGTTGTCCAACACGGATGACAATCGCCCTACAACCAGCGATGTACAGTTATGACGGAACATGATTCCGAAGTTTGGTCCATATTTGTCTGACGCCATTGCGGACAGGATACGTTTTGTAACTCGCCCATTTTTCAGCCACATGGTATAAAACCGTTCCGTAAGACCCAGGGCCCCTATGTGTCCCTCCATCCCTACCCCCACAGCACGTTCTTGGTTGTCCAACACGGATGACAATCGCCCTACAACCAGCGATGTACAGTTATGACGGAACATGTTTCCGAAGTTCGGTCCATATTTGTCCGACGCCATTGCGGACAGGATACGTTTTGTAACTCGCCCATTTTTCAGCCACATGGTATAAAACCGTTCCGTAAGACCCAGGGCCCCTATGTGTCCCTCCGTCCCTACCCCCACAGCACGTTCTTGGTTGTCCAACACGGATGACAATCGCCCTACAACCAGCGATGTACAGTTATGACGGAACATGTTTTCGAAGTTCGGTCCGTATTTGTCTGACGCCATTGAGGACAGGATACGTTTTGTAAGTCGCCCATTTTTCAGCCACATGGTATAAAACCGTTCCGTAAGACCCAGGGCCCCTATGTGTCCCTCCATCCCTACCCCCACAGCACGTTCTTGGTTGTCCAACACGGATGACAATCGCCCTACAACCAGCGATGTACAGTTATGACGGAACATGTTTTCGAAGTTCGGTCCGTATTTGTCTGACGCCATTGCGGACAGGATACGTTTTGTAACTCGCCCATTTTTCAGCCACATGGTATAAAACCGTTCCGTAAGACCCAGGGCCCCTATGTGTCCCTCCATCCCTACCCCCACAGCACGTTCTTGGTTGTCCAACACGGATGACAATCGCCCTACAACCAGCGATGTACAGTTATGACGGAACATGTTTTCGAAGTTCGGTCCGTATTTGTCTGACGCCATTGCGGACAGGATACGTTTTGTAACTCGCCCATTTTTCAGCCACATGGTATAAAACCGTTCCGTAAGACCCAGGGCCCCTATGTGTCCCTCCATCCCTACCCCCACAGCACGTTCTTGGTTGTCCAACACGGATGACAATCGCCCTACAACCAGCGATGTACAGTTATGACGGAACATGTTTCCGAAGTTCGGTCCGTATTTGTCTGACGCCATTGCGGACAGGATACGTTTTGTAACTCGCCCATTTTTCAGCCACATGGTATAAAACCGTTCCGTAAGACCCAGGGCCCCTATGTGTCCCTCCATCCCTACCCCCACAGCACGTTCTTGGTTGTCCAACACGGATGACAATCGCCCTACAACCACCGATGTACAGTTATGACGGAACATGTTTTCGAAGTTCGGTCCGTATTTGTCTGACGCCATTGCGGACAGGATACGTTTTGTAACTCGCCCATTTTTCAGCCACATGGTATAAAACCGTTCCGTAAGACCCAGGGCCCCTATGTGTCCCTCCGTCCCTACCCCCACAGCACGTTCTTGGTTGTCCAACACGGATGACAATCGCCCTACAACCAGCGATGTACAGTTATGACGGAACATGTTTTCGAAGTTTGGTCCATATTTGTCCGACGCCATTGCGGACAGGATACGTTTTGTAACTCGCCCATTTTTCAGCCACATGGTATAAAACCGTTCCGTAAGATCCAGGGCCCCTATGTGTCCCTCCATCCCTACCCCCACAGCACGTTCTTGGTTGTCCAACACGGATGACAATCGCCCTACAACCAGCGATGTACAGTTATGACGGAACATGTTTCCGAAGTTCGGTCCATATTTGTCCGACGCCATTGCGGACAGGATACGTTTTGTAACTCGCCCATTTTTCAGCCACATGGTATAAAACCGTTCCGTAAGACCCAGGGCCCCTACGTGTCCCTCCGTCCCTACCCCCACAGCACGTTCTTGGTTGTCCAACACGGATGACAATCGCCCTACAACCAGCGATGTACAGTTATGACGGAACATGTTTTCGAAGTTCGGTCCGTATTTGTCTGACGCCATTGCGGACAGGATACGTTTTGTAACTCGCCCATTTTTCAGCCACATGGTATAAAACCGTTCCGTAAGACCCAGGGCCCCTACGTGTCCCTCCATCCCTACCCCCACAGCACGTTCTTGGTTGCCCAACACGGATGACAATCGCCCTACAACCAGCGATGTACAGTTATGACGGAACATGTTTTCGAAGTTCGGTCCGTATTTGTCTGACGCCATTGCGGACAGGATACGTTTTGTAACTCGCCCATTTTTCAGCCACATGGTATAAAACAGTTCCGTAAGACCCAGGGCCCCTATGTGTCCCTCCATCCCTACCCCCACAGCACGTTCTTGGTTGTCCAACACGGATGACAATCGCCCTAGAACCAGCGATGTACAGTTATGACGGAACATGTTTCCGAAGTTCGGTCCATATTTGTCCGACGCCATTGCGGACAGGATACGTTTTGTAACTCGCCCATTTTTCAGCCACATGGTATAAAACCGTTCCGTAAGACCCAGGGCCCCTACGTGTCCCTCCGTCCCTACCCCACAGCACGTTATTGGTTGTCCAACACGGATGACAATCGCCCTACAACCAGCGATGTACAGTTATGACGGAACATGTTTTCGAAGTTCGGTCCGTATTTGTCTGACGCCATTGCGGACAGGATACGTTTTGTAACTCGCCCATTTTTCTGCCACATGGTATAAAACTGTTCCGTAAGACCCAGGGCCCCTACGTGTCCCTCCATCCCTACCCCCACAGCACGTTCTTGGTTGTCCAACACGGATGACAATCGCCCTACAACCAGCGATGTACAGTTATGACGGAACATGTTTTCGAAGTTCGGTCCGTATTTGTCTGACGCCATTGCGGACAGGATACGTTTTGTAACTCGCCCATTTTTCAGCCACATGGTATAAAACCGTTCCGTAAGACCCAGGGCCCCTATGTGTCCCTCCATCCCTACCCCCACAGCACGTTCTTGGTTGTCCAACACGGATGACAATCGCCCTACAACCAGCGATGTACAGTTATGACGGAACATGTTTCCGAAGTTCGGTCCATATTTGTCCGACGCCATTGCGGACAGGATACGTTTTGTAACTCGCCCATTTTTCAGCCACATGGTATAAAACCGTTCCGTAAGACCCAGGGCTCCTACGTGTCCCTCCGTCCCTACCCCACAGCACGTTATTGGTTGTCCAACACGGATGACAATCGCCCTACAACCAGCGATGTACAGTTATGACGGAACATGTTTTCGAAGTTCGGTCCGTATTTGTCTGACGCCATTGCGGACAGGATACGTTTTGTAACTCGCCCATTTTTCAGCCACATGGTACAAAACCGTTCCATAAGACCCAGGGCCCCTACGTGTCCCTCCGTCCCTACCCCCACAGCACGTTCTTGGTTGTCCAACACGGATGACAATCGCCCTACAACCAGCGATGTACAGTTATGACGGAACATGTTTTCGAAGTTCGGTCCGTATTTGTCTGACGCCATTGCGGACAGGATACGTTTTGTAACTCGCCCATTTTTCAGCCACATGGTACAAAACCGTTCCATAAGACCCAGGGCCCCTACGTGTCCCTCCGTCCCTACCCCCACAGCACGTTCTTGGTTGTCCAACACGGATGACAATCGCCCTACAACCAGCGATGTACAGTTATGACGGAACATGTTTCCGAAGTTCGGTCCGTATTTGTCTGACGCCATCGCGGACAGGATACGTTTTGTAACTCGCCCATTTTTCAGCCACATGGTATAAAACCGTTCCGTAAGACCCGGTCCGTATTTTGACACTGTTGCTCAGAAGCGACTTCTAATCAAGCTGCGGGCCTATGGGGTATCGTCTCAGTTGTGCGACTGGATTCGTGATTTCCTGTCAGGAAGGTCGCAGTTCGTAGTAATAGACGGCAAATCGTCGAGTAAAACTGAAGTGATATCAGGTGTTCCCCAGGGAAACGTCCTGGGACCTCTACTGTTCCTGATCTATATAAATGACCTGGGTGACAATCTGAGCAGTTCTCTTAGGTTGTTCGCAGATGATGCTGTAATTTACCGTCTAGTAAGGTCATCCGAAGACCAGTATCAGCTGCAACGCGATTTAGAAAAGATTGCTGTATGGTGTGTCAGGTGGCAGTTGACGCTAAATAACGAAAAGTGTGAGATGATCCACATGAGTTCCAAAAGAAATCCGTTGGAATTCAGTTACTCGATAAATAGTACAATTCTCAAGGCTGTCAATTCAACTAAGTACCTGGGTGTTAAAATTACGAACAACTTCAGTTGGAAGGACCACATAGATAATATTGTCGGGAAGGCGAGCCAAAGGTTGCGTTTCATTGGCAGGACACTTAGAAGATGCAACAAGTCCACTGCTTACACTACACTCGTTCGTCCTCTGTTAGAATATTGCTGCGCGGTGTGGGATCCTTACCAGGTGGGATTGACGGAGGACATCGAGAGGGTGCAAAGAAGGGCAGGTCGTTTTGTATTATCGCGTTATAGGGGAGAGAGTGTGGCAGATATGATACACGAGTTGGGATGGAAGTCATTACAGCATAGACGTTTTTCGTCGCGGCGAGACCTTTTTACGAAATTTCAGTCAGCAACTTTCTCTTCCGAATGCGAAAATATTTTGTTGAGCCCAACCTACATAGGTAGGAATGATCATCAAAATAAAATAAGAGAAATCAGAGCTCGAACAGAAAGGTTTAGGTGTTCGTTTTTCCCGCTCGCTGTTCGGGAGTGGAATAGTAAAGAGATAGTATGATTGTGGTTCGATGAACCCTCTGCCAAGCACTTAAATGTGAATTGCAGAGTAGTCATGTAGATGTAGAAAACTAGAATGTCAGGTTCGATTTTTACCTGGTCCCGTAAATAACGTTCTATCTCGTAAGCTTTCGGTCTAGCATATTGGTAAACAAAACTAAATTTCAATGTCGATTTGCGAAAGGCCATGATTCGTTCTATGTCTTACCGCGGCACACAGCTACACACTTAACGTTAACAACTCTCGCGCACACGTGCGGCAGCGACGCAAACACCGCCGGTACTGCTGCACCGCTGAAAGCTGTGTGGTCGCTCCATAAGCACGGCGATTGTTCGACAATCTTACAATCATACAACGATGGGAATTTTTGCCCGTTTACGAGCACGACATTACATTTGTATACGTTCGCGGTCAACTGCCAGTACCTACTCTAGACATGTGTCCTATAAGTCTTCCCCCCATTTTGCTGTAGCCTTCTCGGGTTGCAACCATCATATGGGCGACAGCATATCCTTTGTAAGCTTTCGATTAAAATACTGATGTAAACCACTCTGCGGCTACACATTTCCAACCGTCTGACGAGTGTGGCCATTTCTAATGCTAACGGCAACCGTATTAGATACTGGTTTGTCCACGTCTTGCAGATGTAAAGTGTATCTGGCATTCGCAACCCGTTGCCCCTACTCGTCACGGGGTATACAAGCCGCAAAGCCGGGCTGCGCTGCGGGAAATCCAATTGGGCAGGCGATGCATCGGCATTACAAGCAAATACCACAAACGTAACTCCCGCCTCCGAAAAGCGGGTGTCCGCAAAGACGCGGATACGAAAGGAGATATATAACGCGGAGATTTTGGGGATAAGTGGGAATTACGAAAAAAAAAGTTGCTTCACGGAATGATCTACCTGCTCTGGTATTACACCCAACTGTCGGCTGTCTGGCGGTTTTATACGTTAGTGGGACTCAGGGAAACAAAGAAAGGCCTTCAGTCCCAACGGGTGCAGGTAGATCTAGCAACAATCACTATAACAGCTGTAAATTGTAGTAGCTGTGTAGGGAAAGTACCAGAGCTCCAAACGCTAATAGAAAGCACATGCTCAAATAGTTATAGGCACTGACAGCTGGCTAAGGCCGGAGATAAGAGCTGACCTGAGTGGCCGTGACGTTCTAGGCGCTACAGTCTGGAACCGAGCGACCGCTACGGTCGTAGGTTCGAATCCTGCCTCGCGCATATATGTGTGTGGTTTCCTTAGGTTAGTTAGGTTTAATTAGTTCTAAGTTCTAGGCGACTGATGACCTCAGAAGTTAAGTCGCATAGTGCTCAGAGCCATTTGAACCATTTGAACCGGAGATAAGATTAGTCGAAACTTTTGGCAAGGACCTAACGCTGTTCAGAAAGGATAGGCTGAACACAACTGGCACTTGGCGTTTTCGTTGCTGTTGTAGCGAAACTGAAGTACGTAGTTCCTGTTTGTTAGTAAAGGTAGAGGTCATTCATAGTAAACGGAATAAAATAATAATTGTATCCTTTTACTGACCTTCCACCTCGGATGACACAATTGCTGAAAGGTTCAAAGATAACTTGAGTGTAATTTCAAACACGTACCCGATTCATAAAATTATAGCTGGTGGGGACTTCAATTTACCCTCTACATGGTGGCGAAAATACATGTTTAAATCTGGAGGTATGCATAGAATATCATCCGAAATTGTGCTAAACGGATTCTCTGAAAATTATTTCGAGCAATTAGTTCACGAGTCCACTCCAATAGCAAACGGTTGTGAAAACACACTTGACCTGGTAGCAACAAATAATCCAGCGCTAATAACGAGCAGCGATTAACGGATAGAGGGATTAATGAACACGGCGTTGTTACAGCGAGACTGAATACCGTAACTCCCAAATTCGCCAAAAATAAACGAAAAATATACCTGTTCTAGAAAGTAGATAAGATACGCTTGATGCGTTCCTTAGAGATAAACTCCACTCCTTCTAAATTAACATTGTATGTGTATACCAGATGTCGTCTGGATTCAAAAAAGTAGTATCGACAGCAATTGAGACATTTACACCAAATAAAATAACAAACGACGGAGCTGATCCTCCATGGTACACAAAACGAGTCAGAACACTGTTGTAGAAACAATGAAAGAAGCATGTCAAATTGAAACGAACGCAAAACCACCAAGATTGGCGATCTTTTACAGAAGCTCACAATTTAGCGCGGAATTCAATATGAGATGCTTACAACAGTTTCAACGAAACTTTGTCTCGAAACCTGGCAGAAAGTCCAAAGAGATTCTGGTCGTTTGTAAAATATGCTAGCAGCAAGAAACAATCATTGGCTTCCCAGCGAGATAGCAATGGAATTACTATCGATGACAGTGTTGCTAAAAACACACTTACCAAACACAGCCTTCCGTAAATAGTTCAGCAAAGAAGACGAAGTAAATATTCCAGAATTCGAATCAAGAACAGCAGACAACATGAGCACATTGAAGAAGGTATCCTCGGAGTAGTGAAGCAACACAAATGACCTAATAAAAGCAAGTCTTCTGGTCCATACTGTATACCAATTAGGTTCCTTTCACAGCATGCTGATGCAGTAACTCCATACTTCGCAATCATATACAACGGTTCGCTCAACGAAAGATCCATATCCAAAGACTGGAAAGTTGCACAGGTCACACCAACAGTCCAGAAAAGCAATAGGAGTACTCACCACATTACAGAACCATATCATTGGCGTCGACAATGCATAGTGTTCGAACACTATGAATTACCTCGAAGAGAACGGTCTATTTGCGCATAGTCAACACGGATTTAGAAACATCGTTCTTGTGAAACACAACTAACACGTAGTGTTGAGTGCTATTGACAAGGAATTTCAGATTGATTCTGTATTCATGGATTTCCAGAAGATATTTGACACCATATCTCACAAGGGGCTTGTAATCAAATTCCGTTTTAATGGAATATCACCTCAGTTATGCGACTGGATTCATGACTTCCTGTCAGAAAGATCACAGTTCGTACTAACTGACGGATTTCTGGCGTTCCCAAAGGCAGTGCCATAAGCAGTGTCATCTATATAAACGATTTAGGAGACATCTGAACAATCGTCTTAGGTTGTTTGCAGATGACGCTGTCGTTTATCGTCTAGTCATCATATGATCAAACCAAATTTCAAAACGTGTTGGATAAGATATCTGTATGGTGCAAAAATTGGCAATTGACCTCACACAATGAAAAGTGTGAGACCATCCACAAGAGTGCTAAAATGAATCCGTTAAACTCCGCTTACACGATAAATCAGTCTAATCTTAAGGCCGTACATTCAACTACATACCTAGGAATTACATTTACCAACAAGTTAAACTGGAAAGAACACATAGAAAATGCTGTGGGGGAAGGCAAACTAAAGACTACGTTTTATTGGGTGAACACAGAAAATGTAACAGATATGCTAAGGAGACTGCCTGCATTATGTTTGTCCGTCTTCTTTTGGAGTAATGATGAGCCGTCTGAGATCCTTGACAGGTGGGATTAACGGAGTACATCGAGAAAGTTCAAAGAAGGGCAGCACGTTTTCTATTATCGAGAAATAGTGGAGACAGTTTCACAGATTTGGCGAGGACATCATTAAAACAAAGGCGTTTCTCGTTGCGGTTGGGTTTTCTCACGAATTTACAATCACCAATTATCTGCACCGAATGCGAGAATATTTTGTTGACGCTGACCTACATGGGGAGAAACATCACCATAGTAAATTAAGAGGAAACAGAGCACGCACGGAAAGATACAGGAGTTCGTCTTCTTCCGCGCGCTATACGAGATTGGAATAATAGATAACTGTGAAGGTTGTTCGATGAACCCTCTGCCAGGCACTTAAATGTGATTTGCAGAGTAATCATATACATGTACATATGCTAGTGAGTAAACTGTCAGATACGCAGCTGACAGCTCATGCATCCGAGCTGCTGACAAGAACAATTTACAGAAAACGGGGAAAAAAACCGAGGAGTTTGTGGACGACGATTAGTTTGGCTTCAATAAAGATAAAGGCGCCAGACAGCCAGTTCTCACGTTGCGACTGACAATGGAAGCAACACTGACGAAACGCTCACAGTGTTCCTCGATACAGAAGAAGTGTTTGACTGTGCCAAATCGTCCACGATTTTAGAAATTCTGAGAAAAATGGGAGGCGCTACAGAGAAGGACGGATAATATATATGCGTAAGATCACCCCAGGGTGAACAACAACAAAGGAAGCAAGAATGAAGAAGGGGATGCGATCTCTCGGCCCTGATGTTCAGTTTATACATCGGAGGAGAAATGACGGAAATAAAAGGAAGGTTCAACAACTGGATTATAATTGAAGGTGAAACGATATCAATCAAAAGATGCGATGACGAGATATGTGTCCTCATCAAAACTGAAGAAGTAAACTGCAGGATCTGTTGAATGGAGTTAACAGTAAAATGAGAACAGAATTTGGATTGAAAGTAAATAAAAGAAAGACGAGAGTAAAGGGGAGTGGTGGTAAGCGATTGGTGAGAATGAAATAGACGAAGTTACGGAGTTCTGCTGCCTAGGAAACAAAATATACCATGACGGGTGAAACAAGGAGCACATCAAAACCAGACTAGCACTGGAAAAAATGGGAATTCCCGACCGAGAGAAGTCTACTAGTAAAAAACAAAGGCTCTAATTTGATGAGGAATGAACGTATGGAGGTCAGCATTACATGGTAGTGAATCATGGACTGGGGAACCGGAACAGAGGAGAATCGAAACATTTGAGATGTGGTACTACAGACGAATGTTGGAAATTAGGTGGATTGATAACGTAAGGAGTGAAGAGAGGAAAGGAATGTATGGAAAACACTGACAAGAAGAAGAGACAGGATGATAGGACATCTGTAAAGACATCTGAAGAAAACCTCCGTGGTATTGGAGGGAGCTGCAGAGAGTAAAAACTGTAGAGAAAACAAGAGATTGGAGAATAATTGAGGATGTACGTTGCAAAAAAATGGCTCTGAGCACTATGGGACTCAACTGCTGTGGTCATCAGTCCCCTAGAACTTAGAACTACTTAAACCTAAGTAAGCTAAGGACATCACACACATCCATGCCCGAGGCAGGATTCGAACCTGCGACCGTAGCAGTCGCACGGTTCCGGACTGCGCGCCTAGAACCGCGAGACCACCGCGGCCGGCGACGTACGTTGCAAGTGCTACTCTGAGATGAAGAGGTTGGCACAGGACAGGAATTCATGGCGAGCCGATTCCAATCATAAAACTGATGACAAAAAGACAACACTCACATAATGTAAACAATTAGTGCCAAGCAAAGATGACCACCGTCGAAACGGGTGAATAACCAGCATTAACTGTCTCTCTCTGTCGGCTGACCAGGGAAAAAGTGGGACTCATAACAGAATTTAAGCAACTCTGTTTACAACACGACTTGCTAATTTAATCTCGACTGCTACCGTAATAACACTATCGCAATAGCTGGAAATGGACGCCACAGTCTCTGTGTTGTTATACTGCCTATTCTTATCGGTAATCGATAGAACCCCATTCTAGAGATGGGGTTGTAAAGAGTAGATCGTACGACATTAGTGCGTTCCCCTGTACGTTTTACCGGCCGGTGTGGCCGAGCGGTTCTAGACGCTAGAGTCTGGAACCGCGCGACCGCTACGGTCGCAGGTTCGAATTGTGCCTGGGGCATGGATGTGTGTGATGTCCTTAGGTTAGTTAGGTGTAAGTAGCTCTAAGTTCTAGGCGACGGATGACCTCAGAAGTAAAGTCCGATAGTGCTCAGAGCCATTTGAACCATTTGGACCTCTTGCGGCGTTGTAGATATATGGTGTGGCCAGCTCACATTTGAAAATGAGCAAAAATTGTTGTTACTTAGGTCTGCAAGCTTTCGTGGCCGTTGTCATTAAAATTAAAATCTTCTGGGTTGTTTGCCCGCGTCATGTTTCCTCTAAAATAGTCGACGTTTCGACCCCTCTGTGGGATCTTCTTCAGGATCTTCCACTGTCCAGTACTACTAGAACACTGTCAGAGACCAGTGTAGCGTTCTGTTATCAAGCATCTAGCCAATGATGACGGCCAACCAATAGCAGCAGGAGGAATTTCAACAAATAACCCTTCTCCAGCCTAAGTGTGGGATACTGCCCTTTTTATCCGATGACGATGAGTTCACCAGTAGAAGCCACAAGAGTTTAGCCAGTAACCGCCTTTCTTCTGCATCAGCGCGGGAATATTAATCTATGACGATGGCCCACCAACGGCAGCCAAGAGAATTTTAACCGATCGAAATCCCAGAGGAAGCGATTACGAAGGAAGCCCGAGAACGAACACGGCGATGCGATCTCTCGGCCCTGCTGTTCAACTTACACGCCAAATGAGAAATGGCGGAAATAAAAAGAAAATTCAAGAGCAGGATTCTCCAGCACGAATGCGGGAAAATTCCCCTTCGTAAGATACTGGTCTTTGGCACTTGATAAGATACTGGTCTCTGACAGTGTTGTAGCAGTATTGGACACCGGAAGATCCTGAAGAGAATCCCAGCAGAGGGGTCGAAACATCGTACATTTTAGAAGAAACATGACGCGACCTAATAACCCAGATTTTAACTTTAGTAAAAATTGTTCCTACTCACCGTCGATTTCAACACGACCGTTTTTCCATCGGACAGTAGGTAGAATACCATTCATATATGGCTTTATACGAGGTGTATTTTTTTAAGTAGGTACCGTTTCGAAATTAAAAAAAGACGTGCTAAGATATCTCAATAATTTAATTTTTACATGGAAGCCTGTACCTTAATCTACGCACAGACACCGTTACACTCTGATTGTTCGGTGTTTACGTTGTGTACTGAGTGTTCAAGATGCCTCCGATAATTGTGAGTAACGCCGACTGTGAAGTACGGGCTGTTATAAGTTTTCTTAGTGCTAAAATCCCTAAAAGCGATCGATATTCATGGTGAGATCTGTGCCGTTTACGGGTAAAACATTATGAGTGATGGAATGGTAAGAAAGTGGGTGGGAACATTTAAAGATGGCCGCACAAATGTGCATGGTGAACAATAGAGTGGGCGTCAAAAAAAAAAATGGATCAAATGGCTCTGAGCACTATGGGATTTAACTTCTGAGGTCATCAGTCCCCTAGAACTTAGAACTTCTTAAACCTAACTAACCTAAGGACATCACACACATCCATGCCCGAGGCAGGATTCGAACCTGCGACCGTTGCGGTCGCGCCATTCCAGACTGTAGCGCCTAGAACCGCTCGGCCACCCTGCCCGGCGAGAGGGCAGCCTTCAATGAAAGTTTGGTGCAGGAAGTGGACAATAAGGCGAGAGAAAACAGACGCTTTACGATTTCCTCCTTGCGGGATGACTTTCCTAATGTTTCTCGTAGTGTTTTGTATGGCATTGTGACCGAGCACTCGAATTACCGCAAATTGTGCTCACGTTGGATACGGAAAATGTTGACGGATGTGCCCAAAACCATACGTTTAGACAGCGAATCGACTTTCCTCGAGCGGTACCACAACGACGGTGATGATTTCTTAAGCCAAATTGTTACGGGCGATGAAACGAGGGTGCCCTACGTCACACCAGAATCAAAGCAACAGTCCGTGGAAGTTGAGCAAGGGCATCGTTTTGCTGCAAGGCAATGCCCGTCCGCATGTGGCGAATCAGACCATAGATCTCACCACATCTTTTCGGTGGGAAACTCCAGATCATCCTCCGTACAGCCCCGGTTTTGCACCCAGTGACTACCATCTGTTCCTGCACTTTAGGTTAGAAGCATAACTCACATGCTCCAAAAATTTTCACAAATGACTGAAAACGTGTTTTACATGCGTCGTGCGGATATCCCATATATTGACATCAGTATGTGCAAGAATAATGGCTATAAATCATTATGTATATTTCAGATTACGTTTGCTTATTGAGAAATTATTATTATGTAAGGTTATATTATGGATCATGAAAGTTTTGTTAATGAGCTATGGAACATGTAAGTTTTGACAATCGCCATTTTGGATCTTGTGAGTTTTGGTACTGAGCTGTTTGGACGATGTTGATTTCTTCATCTACATCTACATGACCAACCACTCTGCTATTCACATTTAAGTGCTTGGCAGAGGGTTCATCGAACCCAATCATACTATCCCTCTACCATTCCACTCCCGAACAACGCGCGAGAAAAACGAACACCTAAACCTTTCTGTTCCAGCTCTGATTTCTCTTATTTTATTTTGATGATCATTCATACCTATGTAGGTTGGGCTCAACAAAATATTTTCGCATTCGGAAGAGAAAGTTGGTGACTGAAATTTCGTTAAAAGGTCTCGCCGCGACGAAAAACGTCTTTGCTTTAATGACTTCCATCCCAACTCGTGTATCATATCTGCCACACTCTCTCACCCCCCCCCCCCCTTTTTTTTTGGGTCATCAGTCTGCTGACTGGTTTGATGCGGCCCGCCAAGAATTCCTTTCCTCTGCTAACCTCTTCATCTCAGAGTAGCACTCGCAACCTACGTCCTCAATTATTTGTTTGACATATTCCAATCTCTGTCTTCCTCTACAGTTTTTGCCCTCTACAGCTCCCTCTAGTACCATGGAAGTCATTCCCTCATGTCTTAGAGGATGTCCTATCAACCTGTCCCTCCTCCATATCAGTGTTTTCCACATATTCCTTTCCTCTCCGATTCTGCGTAGAACCTCCTCATTCCTTACCTTATCAGTCCACCTCATTTTCAACATTCGTCTACAGCACCACATCTCAAATGCTTCGATTCTCTTCTGTTCCGGTTTTCCCACAGTCCATGTTTCCCTGCCATACAATGCTGTACTCCAGACGTACATCCTCAGAAATTTTTTCCTCAAATTAAGGCCGGTATTTGATATTAGTAGACTTCTCATGGCCAGAAATGCCTTTTTTGCCATAGCGAGTCTGCTTTTGATGTCCTCCTTGCTCCGTCCGTCATTGGTTATTTTACTGCCTAGGTAACAGAATTCTTTAACTTCATTGACTTCGTGAACATCAATCCAAATGTTAAGTTTTTCGCTGTTCTCATTTCAACTACTTCTCATTACTTTCGTCTTTCTCCGATTTACTCTCAGACCATACTGTGTACGCATTAGACTGTTCATTCCGTTCAGCAGATCATTTAATTCTTCTTCACTTTCACTCCGGATAGCAATGTCATCAGCGAATCGTATCATTGATATCCTTTCACCTTGTATTTTAATTCCACTCCTGAACCTTTCTTTTATTTCCATCATTGCTTCCTCGATTTACAGATTGAAGAGTAGGGGCGAAAGGCTACAGCCTTGTCTTACACCCTTCTTAATACCAGCACTTCGTTCTTGATCGTCCACTCTTATTATTCGCTCTTGGTTGTTGTACATATTGTATATGACCCGTCTCTCCCTATAGCTTACCCCTACTTTTCTCAGAATCTCGAACAGCTTGCACCATTTTATATTGTCTAACGCTTTTTCCAGGTCGACAAATCCTATGAACGTGTCTTGATTTTTCCTTAGCCTTGCTTCCATTATTAGCCGTGACGTCAGAATTGCCTCTCTCGTGCCTTTACTTTTCCTAAAGCCAAACTGATCGTCACCTAGCTCATTCTCAATTTTCTTTTCCATTCCTCTGTATGTTATTCTTGTAAGCAGCTTCGATGCATGAGCTCTTAAGCTGATTGTGCGATAATTCTCGCACTTGTCAGCTCTTGCCGTCTTCGGAATTGTGTGGATGATGCTTTTCCGAAAGTCAGATGGTATGTCGCCAGACTCATATATTCTACACACCAACGTGAATAGTCTTTTTCTTGCCACTTCCCCTAATGATTTTAGAAATTCTGATGGAATGTTATCTATCCCTTCTGCCTTATTTGACCGTAAGTCCTCCAAAGCTCTTTTAAATTCCGATTCTAATACTGGATCCCCTATCTCTTCTAAATCGACACCTATTTCTTCTTCTATCACATCAGACAAATCTTCACCCTCATAGAGGCTTTCAATGTATTCTTTCCACCTATCTGCTCTCTCCTCTGCATTTAACAGTGGAATTCTCGTTGCACTCTTAATGTTACCACTGTTGCTTTTAATGTCACGAAAGGTTGTTTTAACTTTCCTGTATGCTGAGTCTGTCCTTCCGACAATCATATCTTTTTCGATGTCTTCACATTTTTTCTACAGCCATTTCGTCTTAGCTTCCCTGCACTTCCTATTTATTTCATTCCTCAGCGACTTGTATTTCTGTATTCCTGATTTTCCCGGAACATGTTTGTACTTCCTCCTATCATCAATCAACTGAAGTATTTCTTCTCTTACCCATGGTTTCTTCGCAGCTACCTTCTTTGTACCTATGTTTTCCTTCCCAACTTCTGTGATGGCCCTTTTTAGAGACGTCCATTCCTCTTCAACTGTGTTGCGTACTGCGCTATTCCTCATTGCTGTATATATAGCGTTAGAGAACTTCAAACGTATCTCGTCATTCCTTAGAACTTCCGTATCCCACTTCTTAGCGTATTGATTCTTCATGACTAATGTCTTGAACTTCAGCCTACTCTTCATCACTACTATATTGTGATCTGAGTCTATATCTGCTCCTGGGTACGCCTTACAATCCAGTATGTGATTTCGGAATCTCTGTCTGACCATGATGTAATCTAATTGAAATCTTCCCGTATCTCCCGGCCTTTTCCAAGTATACCTCCTGCTCTTGTGATTCTTGAACAGGGTATTCGCTATTACTAGCGGAAACTTGTTACAGAACTCAATTAGTCTTTCTCCTCTTTCGTTCCTTGTCCCAAGCCCATATTCTCCTGTAACCTTTTCTTCTACTCCTTCCCCTACAACTGCATTCCAGTCGCCCATGACTATTAGATTTTCGTCTCCCCTATTACGTGATAATACAAAAAGAGCAACCATTTTTTGCATCCTTTCGATGTCCTCCGTCAATCCCACCTGGTAAGGATCCCACACCGCGCAGCTGTATTCTAACAGAGGACGAACGAGTGTAGTGTAAGCTGTCTCTTTAGTGGACTTGTTGCATCTTCTGAGTGTCCTGCCAATGAAACGCAACCTCTGGATCGCCTTCCCCACAATATTATCTATGTGGTCTTTACAACTGAAGGTGTTCGCAATTTTTACACCCAGGTTGAATTGACAGCCTTGAGAATTGTGCTATTTATCGAGTAATCGAATTCCAACGGATTTCTTTTGGAAGTTCCAAAGAAAGAGTGTTATACATTCTCACATGGAGGAACAAATAGAGCCAATAACAAAAATCAGTTTAATGTGAAAACAATGAAGAAAACAGGATATTCTAACCCCATTCGTTTGGCTTCCTAACGTTTCCACATTTCCGGATGCTGTGAACGATTCCTTTGCCTTCCTCTTTCTCCAACGGGTGAAACGTTTTCTTCCGTGACTTGTGTCTCAAATCAGTTCTATTCCAACCACTATATTGAATTATATTCCCCAAAATAACTGAACAGAACAGAAAACACACGCCACTGGCATCAATATTTCCTACTACAAAAGAAAATGGCGCCGAGTGAGATAATCGCTGATTGGTCACGATGAGGTACGAGACAAAACTCGCAAGATCCCGCGGATCGTGAGACTTTTGGAACTAACCGTGAAGTTTAACACCGGTTTTCTCAAGGATCTTGTGCCAAATGTGAATAACTGTTTCGTGAATTATGTTCTATGTATAAAGCTATATGAGAATACGTAGGCATCTCAATTTTTATTATTTGGGAGTATGTGAGTTATGACTATAATATAAACACTTGAACAAACACCTGGGCGGTCAGCGTCTCCAAGACGACGGCGAAGTCAAAACAGTGGTGATGCAGTGGTTAACAAGTCAGGCGGCAGACTTCTATGAAGAGGATATTCAGAAACTGGTACAACTTTATGACAAGTGCCTTAATATTGACGGAAATTATGTAGAAAAGTAGATTAAGAAACAGGTTTTCATGTAAAAATAAAATTATTGAGATATCTTAGCACATCTTTTTTTAAATTTCAAAACCGTAACACCCCCCCCCCTCCCCCCATGAACCATGGACCTTGCCGTTGGTGGGGAGGCTTGCGTGCCTCAGCGATACAGATAGCCGTACCGTAGGTGCAACCACAACGGAGGGGTATCTGTTGAGAGGACAGACAAACGGGTGGTTCCTGAAGAGGGGCAGCAGCCTTTTCAGTAGTTGCATGGGCAACAGTCTGGATGATTCACTGATCTGGCCTTGTAACACTAACCAAAACGACCTTGCTGTGCTGGTACTGCGAAAGGCTGAAAGCAAGGGGAAACTACGGCCGTAATTTTTCCCGAGGGCATGCAGCTTTATGGGAACGAAAGCGTTTCCGAAGAAGAAAAATTTGTTAACATCGAGTATAAATTTAAGTGTCAGGAAGTCGTTCCTGAAAGTATTTGTATGGAGTGTACCCATGTATGGAAGTGAAACATGGACGATAAACAGTCTGGACAAGAAGAGAATAGAAGCTTTCGAAATGTGGTGCTACAGAAGAATGCTGAAGATTAGATGGGTAGATCACATAACTAATGAGGAGGTATTGAATAGAATTGGGAGAGGAGGAGTTTGTGCCACAATTTGACTAGAAGAAGGGATCTGTTGGTAGGCCATGTTCTGAGACAACAAGGGATCACCAATTTAGTATTGGAGGGCAGCGTGGAGGGTAAAAATCGTAGAGGGAGAATACACTAAGCAGATTTAGAAGGATGTAGGCTGCAGTAGGTACTGGGAGATGAATAAGCTTGCACAGGATAGAGTGGCATGGAAAGCTGCATCAAGCCAGTCTCAGGACTGAAGACCGCAACAACAACAACAACAACAACAACAACAACAACACAACTTACTTAAAAAACACGCCTCGTAATTTTTTTTTTATTATTATTCAGGTTCGTGGCCACTAAAGTGCGGGGCCCTTAGCATTTGCTATCTCTTGCTACGTGGTTAATTAGGCACTGACTGTGGTTATCCAGTACAGGAGAGACAGATTGCGGTGGTAGTGTGTGTGGGGGAGGAGGGGAGGGGCGGGGGAGCGGGGGGATGGGGAGGGGGTCGGAAATAGCCACGTGCTGGCGTGCTGCGTTTGTCCTGATAAAGGCAGACCTGTGGCTGAAACGCAACGTCAGCGCCATACTCCTGTGCAGTCCAAACGCGCCGATCCGCTCCGCTTGTGCAGAGCTACGCGGGAATATTTAGCGTGGCAGCGGTTCCAGCCCCCCCCCCCCCCTCCAGCCACGTACTGGAGCTGGAGAGGCGAGGCCGACCGCACATCAGCTCGCCGGAATTGCAACAGACCGCAGACGGAGCACCCGACAAAGTACCCATCTGTCCGGTGCCAGCAGCAGCGAACATCGGGGGACACAGATGTGCGCGGTGACAAGGGTGGAGTGGGGTGGGGGATAGATGGGACATAGCAAAACGGAGGGTGAGGGACGTAGGCAGAGAGAGAAGAGAGAAGAGAGAAGAGAGAGAGAGAGAGAGAGAGAGAGAGAGAGAGAGATGGAGGCAGGGATAGAGAGAGAGAGAGAGAGAGAGAGAGAGAGAGAGAGATGGAGGCAGGGATAGAGAGAGAGAGAGAGAGAGAGAGAGAGAGAGAGAGATGGAGGCAGGGATAGAGAGAGAGAGAGAGAGAGAGAGAGAGAGAGAGAGAAAGGTGTCAAGGTGAGGTCAGAGGACGCTATGATGCGACAGTCTCTATGTGACGCGCCATTACTGGCGAATCAGCTGTCTGTCAAAGGGCTAGAGGGTCGCGGTTTTCTGCCGTCAGACAGCACCTGTTCTGCTGTGGTGGACGTTGAAATGCAGCTGCAATGCCTGCAGCAAGTATCGTAGTAAGATACATAGCATTATTAAAGCAGCCGATAAATGTGTATTTTATTTATATCTTTATTTACAGCCGGCCGGTGTGGTCGAGCGGTTCTAGGCGCTACAGTCTGGAACCGCGCGACCGCTACGGTCGCAGGAAGAATCCTGCCTCAGGTATGGATGTGTGTGATGTCCTTAGGTTAGTTAGGTTTAAGTAGTTCTAAGAACTAGGGGACTCATGACCTCAGATTTTAAGTCCCGTAGTGCTCAGAGCCATTTGAACGATTTGCCTTTATTTACACGCCTAGTTGCGTAGGACCAAAGCGAGGAGCAAACGTCCAAGGTCATCGAACGCGTCAGTACATGAAATTTCAACACAAAAGTAATAATAGATGAAATAAAAAGTTTATGAACCCAAAAAATTTAAAGCTGTGAGTGTAAGTTAACGCAATCAACAATATAACTTAGTAATCAGATTAATTTTTCACGCAACTCGACAGGATAGAATGAGTGACCCATGAGGAGACTCTTCAGTTTCGATTTGAGTTCTTGTGGCAGCTTATTGAAAATGGATGCAGCAGTATACAGTACACCTTTTCGCACAAGAGTTAAGAAAGTGCGATACAAATGCAGACTGGATTTCTGCCTAGTATTAAGTGAGGGAGAGCTGCTGCTGTTGTTGTGGTCATCAGCCCTGAGACTGGTTTGATGCAGCTCTCCATGCTACTGTATCCTGCGCAAGCTTCTTCATCTCCCAGTACCTACTGCAACCTACATCCTTCTGAATCTGCTTAGTGTATTCATCTCTTGGTCTCCCTCCACGCTGCCCTCCAATGCTAAATTTGTGATCCCTTGATGCCTGAGAACATGTCCTACCAACCGTTCCCTCATTTTTGTCAAGTTGTGCCACAAACTTCTCTTCTCCCCAATCCTATTCAATACCTCTTCATTAGTTACATGATCTACCCATCTAATCTTCAGCATTCTTCTGTAGCACCACATTTCGAAAGCTTCTATTCTCTTCTTGTCCAAACTATTTATCGTCCATATTTCACTTTAATACATGGCTACACTCCATACAAATACTTTCCGAAACGACTTCCTGACACTTCAATCTATACTCGAGGGTAACAAATTCCTCTTCTTCAGAAACGATTCTCTTGCCATTGCCAGTTTACATTTTACATCCTCTCTACTTCGACCATCATCAGTTATTTAGCTCCTCAAATAGCAAAACTCCTTTACTACTTTAAGTGTCTCATTTCCTAACCTAATTCCCTCAGCATCACCCGAGTTAATTTGACTACATTCCATTATCCTCGTTTTGCTTTTGTTGCTGTTCATATTATATCCTCCTTTCAAGACACTGTCCATTCCGTTCAACTGCTCTTCCAAGTCCTTTGCTGTCTCTGACAGAATTACAATGTCATTGACGAACCTCAAAGTTTTCATTTCTTCTCCATGGATCTTTATATACCCACTCCGCATTTTCCTTTCGTTTCCTTTACTGCTTGCTCAATATACGGATTGAATAACATCGGGTAGAGACTACAACCCTGTCTCACTCCTTTCCCAACCACTGCTTCCATTTCATGCCCCTCGACTCTTATTACTGCCATCCGGTTTCTGTACAAATTGTAAATAGCCTTTCGCTCCCTGTATTTTACCGCTGCCTCCTTTAGAATTTGTAAGAGAGTATTCCAGTCAACATTGTCAAAAGATTTCTCTAAGTCTACAAATGCTAGGAACGTAGGTTTGCCTTTCCTTAATCTTTCTTCTAAGACAAGTCGTAGGGTCAGTATTGCCTCACGTGTTCCAACATTTCTACGGAATCCAAACTGATCTTCCCCGAGGTCGGCTTCTACCAGTTTCTCCACTCGTCTGTAAAGAATTCGCGTTAGTATTTTGCTGCTGTGAGTTATTAAACTGATAGTTCGGTAATTCTTGGGAATAAGCTGATACTGTTAGCAAGAAAGGACAGTAAAAAATGTACATATTGACATGCTGATACCTCCCCTAAGAAAACTTATGAATGAATGTGCGGGTAAACTTCCACATTATTTGATAGAAAGACATCTGAGCAAAACTGAACTTACACAGACAGTTGTCTCTTGACTTATTCTGATCACCACTAAACTGACACACAATATTTTTTTGCGCAACGCAGTCTCACAAAAGAATGGCCCTGACTAACAATAACCTACACCTTTCGTGAATCACTTACCTCTCAATAATCTTCGTTACTCGAACTACTGCAATACAGCGAGCGCCACTACTGCCAACTAAATAAAAGATTCAAACTACTGAAGGCACTAACTACTGATAGGCATAGTTAGCGAATGAAAGATTTTGACAGAGAACAATCAATGTATTTACCTCAATAGCGTTCAAAAGTCGTCATATATATATATATATATATATATATATATATATATATATATATATATATATATATATATATAATAGTTCATGACATCCAATCTTACAAATTTACTGTCTCTGATGGAGACACGCCCAGATCACCGGCTCTCAAAACTCGGCCATCTCTCTCTCCACATCCACCACTGCTGGCGGCTCACCTCCAACTGCGCAACGCCACGTGCTGTTCACATCCAACCGCCCAAACACTACACTGTGCGAGTATTCCATCAATGACTCCAACCAGCCACAGACTGCACACAGCGCAGTCAGCGATTTTCATACAGAGAGCTAGGTGGCGTTACCAACATACAAACCTAAACAGCCTACTAGCAAGGCCAATGTCAGAATACTAGACTACAGAACAGAGGTCGACAAGAGATTCGTGAACTCACACCACTTCTTACCTGAACCGCCCGTTTCTGAGACAAAAATATCGTTTTAGAATGGGAAGAGTTATCCCAAAATACACTCCTGGAAATTGAAATAAGAACACCGTGAATTCATTGTCCCAGGAAGGGGAAACTTTATTGACACATTCCTGGGGTCAGATACATCACATGATCACACTGACAGAACCACAGGCACATAGACACAGGCAATAGAGCATGCACAACGTCGGCACTAGTACAGTGTATATCCACCTTTCGCAGCAAAGCAGGCTGCTATTCTCCCGTGGAGACGATCGTAGAGATGCTGGATGTAGTCCTGTGGAACGGCTTGCCATGCCATTTCCACCTAGCGCCTCAGTTGGACCAGCGTTCGTGCTGGACGTGCAGACCGCGTGAGACGACGCTTCATCCAGTCCCAAACATGCTCAATGGGGGACAGATCAGGAGATCTTGCTGGCCAGGGTAGTTGACTTACACCTTCTAGAGCACGTTGGGTGGCACGTGATACATGCGGACGTGCATTGTCCTGTTGGAACAGCAAGTTCCCTTGCCGGTCTAGGAATGGTAGAACGATGGGTTCGATGACGGTTTGGATGTACCGTGCACTATTCAGTGTCCCCTCGACGATCACCAGAGGTGTACGGACAGTGTAGGAGATCGCTCCCCACACCACGATGCCGGGTGTTGGCCCTGTGTGCCTCGGTCGTATGCAGTCCTGATTGTGGCGCTCACCTGCACGGCGCCAAACACGCATACGACCATCATTGGCACCAAGGCAGAAGCGACTCTCATCGCTGAAGACGACACGTCTCCATTCGTCCCTCCATTCACGCCTGTCGCGACACCACTGGAGGCGGGCTGCACGATGTTGGGGCGTGAGCGGAAGACGGCCTAACGGTGTGCGGGACCGTAGCCCAGCTTCATGGAGACGGTTGCGAATGGTCCTCGCCGATACCCAAGGAGCAACAGTGTCCCTAATTTGCTGGGAAGTGGAGGTGCGGTCCCCTACGGCACTGCGTAGGATCCTACGGTCTTGGCGTGCATCCGTGCGTCGCTGCGGTCCGGTCTCAGGTCGACGGGCACGTGCACGTTCCGCCGACCACTGGCGACAACATCGATGTACTGTGGAGACCTCACGCCCCACGTGTTGAGCAATTCGACGGTACGTCCACCCGGCCTCCCGCATGCCCACTATACGCCCTCGCTCAAAGTCCGTCAACTGCACATACGGTTCACGTCCACGCTGTCGCGGCATGCTACCAGTGTTAAAGACTGCGATGGAGCTCCGTATGCCACGGCAAACTGGCTGACACTGACGGCGGCGGTGCACAAATGCTGCGCAGCTAGCGCCATTCGACGGCCAACACCGCGGTTCCTGGTGTGTCCGCTGTGCCGTGCGTGTGATCATTGCTTGTACAGCCCTCTCGCAGTGTCCGGAGCAAGTATGGTGGGTCTGACACACCGGTGTCAATGTGTTCTTTTTTCCATTTCCAGGAGTGTATAATATACCATACGACATCAGCGAATGAAGACAAGCGAAGTAAACTAATTTTCGTGTCGAATGATCACTTACTTCAGATACCGTTCGAATTGTAAAAATGGGAGCACTGAGTCTTTGAACAAGATCCTGAACGTAGGCTTTACTATCTATCTCAATACCTAGAAATTTGAACTGTTCAGGTTCACTAATCATATGCCCGTTCTGTGAAGGATTGCACTTAATAGCGCCCAAGAGGATTCTGCAGATAAGGTCCCAATAAGGAATTGTAATTAAAGCCCGGACGACTATGTTTTCCGTTTTTCTATTTTGATCTTCGAGCAATGCTCGGCAGACGTGGAACAACAGGTTCCCCATGCAGATACCGAGAAAAATTACCTCTTCTCCTATTCTTCCGACGACTATCACACTCTAGTGCGTGCAAATCGTCAATTGCAAAGTAGCAAAAGTATCTAATTCTATATACGAAGTTCTTGTGTGCACCTTACAACCTTTTCTACAAATTTATTTGCAATCTTAAATTTTCGTTTGCCTTTTTCTTCGCGCCTTTTATGGAAATATTAATGAATAAACTATATTGAGCATTATTAAAACTGTGTGCCGGACCGAGACTCGAACTCGGGACCTTTGCTTTCGTGGGCACAAGTGCTCTACCAACTAAACTACCCAAGCACGACCCTCGCCCCTTCCTCACAGCTTTACTTATGCCAGTATCTCGTCTCCTATCTTCCAAACATCACAGAAGCTCTTGCAGAACTAGCACTCCTGAAAGGAAGGATACTGCGGAGACACGGCTTAGCCACAGCCTGGGGGATGTTTCCAGAATGGAAACACAACCGGCACGATAGCTCAGCGTGTTCGGTCAGAGGGTTAGAACCTCTCTGTAATAACAAAAACTGAGCTAATCGATCATCATCGAACTCAACGGATGTCTTACGACATACGGCCCGAGCAGATGCAACTAACAAAAGCGATCAAAATGACATTAAAAAAAGTTGGTAGAGCACTAGCCCGTGAAAGGCAAAGGTCCCGAGTTCGAGTCTCGCTCCGGCACACAGTTTTAATCTTCCAGCAAGTTTCATATCAACGTACACTCCGCTGCAGACTGAAAATCTCATTCTAAATTGAGCATTATTTCGCTTTACTTGGCAGTGTAAGTAACGTAGAAATTGAATATAAAAAATGTTTTGGTAAAGGGATTCGGTACCACTACGCCCAGATTACCCTTCTGTGCTCTTCCCAATGGGCCAATGGCTGGCTGGAAACTAGGCTACCTTAAAAGGCTGATACCTCCGCCTGACCAGGGCCAAAAATACTGTCTCCGTGGTTGGCCATGTGGAACTGTGTCAGTTTCATTTTTGGGTACGTCCTGCACATACCTCAAATTTGAACGAAATCGGAGGTACACGCCAAATAGATGTCGAGAAAATGACTGCTTTCCCAGATCTTGCGATGACTATCACACACTTGCGTGTGGACCCCTTGTTAAGTATATCGAAGCCTATTTTCAAGAAAGGAAGCCGCCGTAATTTTGCAGCTGAGATGTGACTGGAATTCCAGACGCGATTATGTAGCTCCGTGACTCGGCGATCGGCCGGCCGCTGTGGCCGAGCGGTTCTAGGCGCTTCAGTGCGGAACCGCACGACCGCCACGGTCGCAGGTTCGAGTCCTGCCTCGGGCATGGATGTGTGTGATGTCTTTACGTTAGTTAGGTTTAACTAGTTCTGTTCTAGGGGACTTATGACCTCATATGTTAAGTCCCATAAGGCTCAGAGGCATTTGAACCATTTGACTCGGCGATCGGTCAGTATGCTGATTTGGCGTTGGTGTGCGCGCTGTAGGCACAGTTTTATGGAACACGTGAAACTTATTCGCAGCTGGGAATACGAACGGTCAAGACGGCAACGAAAATCTGTGATAAATCGGGACTGGAACCCGGATTTACTGCTTTACCCGAGCGGTCACCTTAACCGTTTCGGCTATCCGTGCACGGCTCACGGCCAGTTCCAAATTTCACGTGGTCCGTTCTTGCGCCACCATCTGTACTCGCACTCACATTATGTAATTCCTGTCAAGAGGAGAACAATTTAATTCAAAGTTGCTGCCTCATTTCGGCGAATAAATGCGGCTATTGCAGGGCTGTTTTGTTGATAAGTACGATGCAATGTTCCTTCGCACATGCATACGTGGTTATTCGTATTCGCAACAGAGAATAAATTTTATGTACACTACTGGCCACTAAAATTGCTACACTACTAAGGTGACGTACTACAGACGCGAAGTTTAACCGACAGGAAGAAGATGCTGTGATATGCCAATGATTAGCTTTTCAGAGCATTCACACAAGGTTGGCGTCGGTGGCGACACCTACAACGTGCTGACATGAGGAAAGTTTCCAACCGATTTCTCACACACAAACAGCAGTTGACCGGAGTTGTTCTTGAAACGTTGTTGTGATGCCTCGTGTAGAAATGGCTACCATCACGTTTCCGACTTTGATAAAGGTCCCATTGTAGCCTATCGCAATTGCGGTTTATCGTATCGCGACACTGCTGCTCGCGTTGGTCGAGATCCAATGACTGTTAGCAGAATATGGAATCGGTGGGTTCAGGAGGGTAATACGGAACGCCGTGCTGGATCCCAACGGCCCCGTATCACTAGCAGTCGAGATGACAGGCATCTTATCCCCTTGGCTGTAATGGATCGAGCAGCCACGTCTCGATCCCTGAGTCAACAGATGGGGCGTTTGCAAGACAACAACCATCTGCACGAACAGTTCGACGACGTTTGCAGCAGCACGGACTATCAGCTCGGAGACCGTGGCTGCGGTTACCCTTGACGCTCCATCACAGACAGGACCGCCTGCGATGGTGTACTCGACGACGAACCTGGGTGCACGAATGGCAAAACGTCATTTTTTCGGATGAATGCAGTTTCTGTTTACAGCATCATGACGGTCGCAGCCGTGGTTGGCGACATCGCGGTGAACGCACATTGGAAGCGTGTATTCGTCATCCCCATACTGGCGTATCACCCGGCGTGACGGTATGGGGTGCCACTGGTTACACGTCTCGGTCACCTCTTGTTCGCACTGACGGCACTTTGGACAGTGGACGCTACATTTCGGATGTGTTACGAGCCGTGGCTTTACCGTTCAATCGATCTATGCGAAACCCTACATTTCAGCAGGATAATGCACGACCGCACGTTGCAGGTCCTGTACGGGCCTTTCTGGATACAGAAAATGGTCGACCGCTGCCCTGACCAGCACATTTTCCATATCTCGAACCAATTGAAAACGTCTGGTCAATGGTGGCCGAGCAACTAGCTTGTCACAATACGCCAGTCACTACTCTTGATGAACTGTGGTATCGTGTTGAAGCTGCATGGGCAGCTGTACCTGTACACGCCATCCAAGCTCTGTTTGACTCAATGCCCAGGCATATCGAGGCCGTTATTACGGCCAGAGGTGGTTTTTCTGGGTACTGATTTCTCAGGATCTATGCACCCAAATTGCGTGAAAATTGTAATGACATGTCAGTTCTAGTATAATATATTTGTCCGATGAAATCCGTTTATCATCTGCGTTTCTTCTTCGTGTAACAATTTTAATGGCCAGTAGTGTATTTTGTAACGGGTGTTAAGACAGCAGGGAATAACTTCCATTAGAGTAGAGGGAGCTGTAGAGGACAAAAAGTGCAGAGGAAGACAGAGATTGGAATCCATCCAGGAAATAACTGAGGTTCTAGTAGGCAGTATTTCCTACTCCGAGGTGGAAAGTTTGGAACACGAGAGAAATTCATGGTGGGCCGTATCAAACCGGTCAGAAGACTACAGAGAAAAAAAAAAAACTTAAGAGAGAGAGAGAGAAGCCTGGAATTGCCGCAGTGCCTGTTCCTTAGGACTTAACAAAACAGGCGCTGCAATGTCATATGGCAGTTTTATGGGCGTGGTTGTACACTGAACCGGTCAGGAAGGAACAACTGTTTCCGCACAAACCGTTGGTCTGCTGGTGGGTGGGTAAACACTTTGTACTCTCGTTACACGAAGAACGCAGATGCCCGCGCTCCTGTAGGCAGAAGTACGCACTAAGGGAGGTAAGCTGTTGGCGTTACGGATTGGGGCAACAGCTGGCGCTCCCACGGAGATCATGGTAATTAGCTGCAAAGCACTGTAGAGGAATCACAAAAGCCAACAGCCGCGCGTCACACAGCACGTGGAACAAACAACGCATGTGTAGCGACAGGAAAATTGTGCGAAAACTATAACGCTGAAAATAAAGCGAAGTCGCCGCTTTTTGGCGAAATAACGTGAAATCGGCGATATTTACGAGATATCACGAAAATTTGTAATCTTGCTCACAAAAATTGCATTAGTCTGACGGAGGTTTACTAAGATTCGTAACTAATGGTTGTTGAATGTTAAAACTGCACTCTTCTCAAGACTATGGTTCGTGTATAATCGTAAACTGAAAGGTTATTTCCCTCGTACTGAACTTTGAAGCTTGGCGAGAACACCACAGACATTACAGGAAATAACACGGAATCTGAAAAAGAAAACAATACGTAATTTGGCAAAAAAATATTGAATTTGACAAAAAACATCACGGAATCAGACCCAAAACACAGAGTTTAGCAAACTAAACACCGATTGTGGCTAAATAAAAAACACGGAATTTGGCAAAAAAATACACCAAATTTGGTAAATAGATATACTGAATTTGGCAATAAAATAACTGAACTCGTCAAAAAAAATTGCATCGAATTTGGATGACAAGTTACATAGGATTTGGGGAAAAAGTAACACCGAAATTGCCAAAACATAACTCCGATTTCAAAACAAACAGTTTGGCAAAAGCAATACTGAATTTGGCAAAAAAATAATACCAAGCTTGGCAAAATATAATACCAACTTTGGCAAAAATAGCACCAGATTTTTAAAATAACGCTAAAGTCACCGAATTTGGCAAAAAGTCACCGAATTTGGCAAAAAGTCACCGAATTTGGCAAAAAGTCACCGAATTTGGCAAAAAGTCACCGAATTTGGCAAAAAAGTCACCAATTAGCTAAAAAAATTTGCAGATGATGCTGTCATTTACCGTCTTCCAAAGTCATCAGATGTCCAAAACGAATTGCAAAATGATTTAGATAAAATATCTGTATGGTGCGAAAAGTGGCAATTGAACCTGAATAAAAAAAAAAGTCCCATAGTGTTCAGAGCCATTTGAACCATTTTAAAGAAAAGTATGAAGTTATTCACATGAGTACTAAAAGAAATCCACTAAAATTCTATTACGCCATAAGTCACACAAACCCGAAGGCTATAAATTCACTGAATACTTAGGGATTACTATTACAAGAAGCCTAAATTGGCACGATCACATAGATAATGTTGTGGGTAGAGCAAACGAAACACTGCGATTCACTGGCACAACACTTGAAAGATGCAACAAATCTACTCAAGATTCTGCTTACACCACGCTTGTTCGCCCTATCCTGGAGTATTAGTGGAGTGTGGGAGACGGCCGCGGTGGTCTCGCGGTTCTAGGCGCTCAGTCCGGAACCGTGCGACTGCTACGGTCGCAGGTTCGAATCCTGCCTCTGGCATGGATGTGTGTGATGTCCTTAGGTTAGTTAGGTTTAAATAGTTCTAAGTTCTACAGGACTGATGACCACAGCTGTTAAGTCCCATAGTGCTCAGAGCCATTTGAACCATTTTTTGGACTGTGGGATCCGCATCAGGTGGGACTGACGGATGACATCGAAAAAGTACAAAGAAGGGCAGCTGGTTTTGCATTATCGTGAAATTGGGGAGATTGTGTCACAGACGTGGTACGTGATTGGAGTGGCAATCATTAAAACAAAGGGGTTTTTCGTTACGACGGGATCTTCTCATGACATTTAAATGACCAGTTTTCTCCTCCGATTGCGGAAACATTCTGTTGGCACCCTCGTACATATGGAGAAATGATGATCAAGATAAAATAAGAGAAATCAGGTCTCTCAGAGAAAAATTTAAGTGCTCGTTTTATCCCGCGCGCAGTTCGAGAGTGGAACGGTAGAGAGACAGCTTGGTGGTTCATTGAACCCTCTGCCAGGCACTTTATTGTGAATAGCAGAGTAATGTCGTAGACGTAGATGCAGTAAAGACTATCAGCCGAGGATGACACGGCGGTCGGTTGGTTCAGCTGAGGTTTCCGAAGCGTGTTTGGAAATAGTTATATTTTTCGGGTGCTCAGACACCAAACAAATAAAACAACGACGTTTTTTATTTTAAAACTCTGTCATGCTGGCCCATAGGCTGTAGCGGACGGCTATGTTTGCAATGTATCGTACACTGCTTGCAGACCACGCACCCCCTTTCATGACGATAATGTTTCCCGACGACAGTGGTATTTTTCAGCAAGACAACGCGTCATCTCACTAGGCCGCAGTGTGACGGAGCGGTTGGAGGAACACAGTGGCGAATTCGAATTGACGTCCTGCCCCCCCCCCCCCCCACAAACTCGTCAGATCTGAACACGATCGAACACATGTAGGATGCGATTGAATGTGGCTCCAAAGCACATCGGCCCTCTCACCGGAATGTATGGGTAATGGGACACGTGTTCGAGTATAATGACTTTTCTGGACACTAGAAATCTACTCTGTAGGAATCAGCATGGGTTTCGAAAAAGACGGTCGTGTGAAACCCAGCTCGCGCTATTCGTCCACGAGACGCAGAGGGCCATAGACACGGGTTCACAGGTAGATGCCGTGTTTCTTGACTTCCGCAAGGCTTTCGATACAGTTCCCCACAGTCGTTTAACGAACAAAGTAAGAGCATATGGACTATCAGACCAGTTGTGTGATTGGATTGAAGAGTTCCTAGATAACAGAACGCAGCATGTCATTCTCAATAGAGACAAGTCTTCCGAAGTGAAAGTGATTTCAGGTGTGTCGCAGGAGAGTGGCGTAGGACCGTTGCTATTCACAATATACACAAATGACCTTGTGGATGACATCGGAAGTTCACTGAGGCTTTTTGCGGATGATGCTGTGGGATATCGAGAGGTTGTAACAATGGAAAATTGTACTGAAATGCAGGAGGATCTGCAGCGAATTGACGCATGGTGCACGGAATGGCTTGGCTCTGAGCACTATGGAACTTAACATCTGTGGTCTTCAGTCCCCTAGAACTTAGAGCTACTTAAACGTATCTAACCTAAGGACGTCACACGCATCCATGCCCGAGGTAGGATTCAAAACTGCGACGTTAGCGGTCACGCGGTTCCAGACTGAAGCGCCTAGAACCGCTCGGCCACACCGGCTGGCGCAGGGAATGGCAATTGAATCTCAGTTTAGACAAGTGTAATGTGCTGCGAATACGTAGAAAGAAAGATCCCTTATCATTAGCTACAATATAGCAGGTCAGCAACTGGAAGCAGTTAATTCCATAAATTATCTGGGAGTAGGCATTAGGAGTGATTTAAAATGGAATGACCATATAAAGTTGATCGTCGATAAAGCAGATGTCAGACTGAGATTCACTGGAAGAATCCTAAGAAAATGCAATCCGAAAACAAAGGAAGTAGGCTACAGTACGCTTGTTCGCCCATTGCTTGAATACTGCTCACCAGTGTGGGATCCGTACCAGATAGGGTTGATAGAAGAGTTAGAGAAGATCCAACGGAGAGCAGCGCGCTTCGTTACAGGATCGTTTAGTAATCGCAAATGCGTTACGGAGAAGATAGATGAACTCCAGTGGAAGACTCTGCAGGAGAGACGCTCAGTAGCTCCGTGCGGGCTTTTGTAGAAGTTTCGAGGACACACCTGCACCGAGGAGTCAAGCAGTATATTGCTCCCTGCTACGTATATCTCGCGAAGAGACCGTGAGGATAAAATGAGAGAGATGAGAGCCCACACAGAGACATACCGACAATCCTTCTTTCCACGAACAATACGAGACTGGAATAGAAGGAAGGAGCGATAGAGGTACTCAAGGTACCCTCCGCCACACACCGTCAGGCGGCTTACGGAGTATGGATGTAGATGTAAATGTAGGTGACTTGTGTGTGCAGATGTGGTGCCACCTCCCTCCAGTGACCAACGAAGGTGTCATTTCTTTCGCGTCAGGACATGTCGCTGCTTTCATCTGTGCCAAATGTGGACATACCGGCTATTAGCGTTGCCAGATCAGTGTACGTGCTGTGTGTGTGGTATGTCCGGAAGCCGAGCCACAGAGTGTGAGATCAGGGTTGCATGTCACAACTTGTTAGCATATCACGGCGCCTGTGCAAGATATTTATTCTGCGGTGTTGACGCCTTGCGGCGTGTTTCCGGTAATTACCGCAGCAGACAAGCCCGTGTCGGCAGGTAAGTTTCCTTCAGGACGCGTAGTTTGAGCTCTGTACGGGAAAACGGACTGCCACAAGCCACGCTAGAGCAGCCGGCGATAGCGTCAGCTGACGTAACCGCGCTGTTGCGGCCAGCACGCAACTGGACTGCGCACGCACTCAGCAAACCGAGTTTCGTCAGGTCACAGTGTGCTGCAAGGCGGAGATGATTTTTAGTTTAGGCGGAGAGTTTTCAATGTGATACCTCCACCTGAGAAAAAGGGGTCCTAACAGACACAGAGACAAACAACAAAGCGATCCTACAGTGGTTCCTGAGCCGTAGTAAAATTTGCTGCTGTTTTGAAGAGCGCACCGCAGCGCGTAGCATAAAGCAGTCGCTCTCCGTTTCTGGCGGTGAAGCCGCTGTGGCACTCGCAGCTTTGGATTCTCCCTCTGGTGGGAAAGGGGAAAGGTTGCAGGTTGCCTGCTCACGGGCATTTAAGGGGCGCTGGGAAAGGTTGCAGGTTGCCTGCTCACGGGCATTTAAGGGGCGCTATGAGCTCGCCAGAGATCTTCTCCAGTTCGCTGATGACACCGCCTTCCCAGCCCTTTATTCTACCCTTCATCGGTCCCAACAAATCCTACAAACCCACCTTGACCAATTCACCGCTTGGTGCAACCAGTGGTTCCTCCGTGTCAATTCCTCCAAGACCCAGGCGATCATCACAGGCCACACCACTCGCTCCTTCCACCTCCACAATTTCTACCTCACCATTTATGGCCGTCCTATCCACCTCACTCCTACCCTCAAATACCTTGGCCTCACCCTCGACCGCCACCTCACCTGGTCTCCCCAACTCCTTACCATCCAACACAATGGTCCAACAGAAAGGAAACTCCCGTCCGGCCGGGCGTGGGGTCTGCATCCTTCCACCATCCTTCACACCTACAAATCCTTTATCTGCCCCATCTTCTGTTATGCCAGCGTAGCTTGGATTTCCACCCCTTCTCAGTTCTATAAAGCCCTCCAAATCCTCGAACGCCTCGCCTTCCACATCCGCCTTCCATCCTCCACGCGCATCCTCTACGACCTCGTCCCCCACCTTCTCCTTTTCCTCGAACACACCTGCACACTCTATATTGTCTGCCACCTCGATCCCCCTCACCCCCGGGTGTTTCCCTTCCTCTCTACCCCCCAACCAGTTGCTGAGCCTTTACCATTGTGTCCCACCCTATCTCCACCCCCACACCCTGCATCTCCTTTCCCGATGCACCTTCCACTCTCTACTCCTCCCGGATGACGAGCTTCGCCCTGACATCTACCCTTCCTACCAAGTCTGACCCCCTCTCCTCCCCCTCCCTCCTCCTGAGCGGCTTCCCCCTCCTACTCCCCCTCCCTCTCTTGTGCCTCCTTCCAGTGTCTCTGCACTCCCTCCTGCCCTGTCTTCCCTCTTCATCTCCCACCCCACGTGTCTCCTGCCTCTTCGTGAACCCACTGATGCCCCTCCTCTCTTCATCCCGCCGCTTCCCCAGCTACCCCCAGCTCTCCCCTCCTTTTCCATCCTCTCTGCCCTTTCCCTCGGCAGGTCCCACCTGGCAGTTTTATTCTCTGTCATGTGTGCTCCGAGTGGGTTATAAGTGTGTTTTTCTGGAGTGTTTTTACTACTGTGGCCGACTTTTTATCTGTGCATGTCCATTCAGTGTCTTCTCTAACTTTTGAAGAATCGCCAACTGTGCTTTTTACCTTTTGGTGCCTTTCTTTAACTGTCCTCCATGACCGTCTCCATGTCAGTCTATTTTTTTACATCCATTTTCTCCCTTTAATTCGTTTTATATTCCCCTTTTTTATCACCTTACGTGTGTCTTGCAGACAATTTTAAGGAAAAACATGTAAATTGTTGTTTAGAAACAATATGCAGTCGATGCCGGTCTGAATATTTATTAGAGTACTGTGTAATAATTTGAAGTACATCAGTCAACTACTTACTGAGCTTTTTCCTAAGAATTTTCGCCCTTTATATAGTTTATGTTACAGATATATACTTCGTATAGCATATATTAAAGAAATGTGACCTGTGTCTATCAGAACGTTTAATGGAGAATTGTGTAAAAATTTGAAGCAAATCGGTCGGGAACTTTCCGAGACTTTTGGTAACAACTTTAAGCAAGACTTGTTTTTGTATAGATAAAATAATGCGTGTAACCATATATCTTGTAAATAAATCGGTCAATAACTTTTCGAGATTTTATGCTGAAAACCTTTCATTTTTATACAGTCTACATGTATTGATATACCAAATATATTAAAGAAATGGGTAGCCTATATCTCTGGATGTTTATTATGGTATGATGTAGGAATGTGAAGTAAATTGGGAGAGAACTTTTTGACAATTTTGGTAACAACGTTACAAGCGCATATAACAGCTCGGCCACAGTGGTCGTCGCAGTAATTGGAACAGGGACGACAGAAAATGAAATCAACACTTTTTCAATTACCAATTAGCATAGCATGTAAATTTAGAAAAAAAAAATAAGTGAACAACTGCAACAGTGAATGCAAAACGGCTCAAAAATTTTAAGCTTAAAATTAAGAGATCGCTGGAAGTCTTGGGATTCCCGCGACCGATATCTTGCCAGTATCTGTATCGATAACAGGTAAAAATCGTCAGGATTCTTAATTCCTGGGATGGATCAAATATCAATCAACATAATTAAGTTTGTACAGAAATGCTGGAGTTCAAGCTCTTTTCGGACTTGTCCGGGTTTTTTTCTTTTGAGTTCTTTGGTTAAGACGTATCTTTGAAGCTACAAGCCATCTCGTATTCTTGCTGCAGCAGCCTCTTCCTACCTTTTTTTCCCCTCAGTTTCTACAAGAAAAGTTCCTTCCTCGCTGTGTAGCTGTTTCCTGCTCCCTCTGAAGTCTCGCCGCGATGTAATTTAAGAGCGTCGGGAGCCGATGTCTGCGAGACGGCTAGTAGCGGCCCACATCCGGCGTTACTCGGTCACCGGGCTAATACTCGATAAGCGCGGCGATCGATCTATCGCCGTCGACGCCGGCTGCCGAGCGCGGGTCGATGTTCGCGAAACGGGCCGTACCCGGTTCCGGCTCTTAATTCCATTAAGGGCCGTCTTGGCTGGAAAACGCAGCGGCGAAACGCGACGAGAAAGGCGAAAGATAATCTGCCGAGAGCAGCTGCCGCCTCTCTCCACGCCCCTTGAACCTGTCCCCGCGGAAGGGACAGTCTGCGAGGCACACGCTCTTTGCTCAGTTACTTCTGCCACCTCAGCCTGCTGCTCTCTCTCTCTCTCTCTCTCTCTCTCTCTCTCTCTCTGGCCTCCTTCTGAACTCTTTGTTCCTTCCGCCGCGCTACGAAACAACTGAGTAAGCCACTCCCTTAGCTTGCGCCAGCGACACGGAAAAAAGAGAACCCCTCGCGTGAAAAAAAATAAATACGAGATCTATTCCAGTAACAACTCAACCTTCCATTTTGTAATACCCGTTCTATGAAGCATTACTAGACGTTGTTATAATTACTTACAATTTCGTTACCACTCCATTTTTTTATATATATACCTAGCTTTCCTGCTCAAGTTTTACCATATGAACAACGAATATTTAGAAAGCGACAAACAGTTTGCATTTCATTATTTTCTCGGGACTGTAGGTGAGAAGAAGTTGGGATGAGCTTTGAAATTACGTTTAAAGTTTGTTGGAAATCGCTCTCATTGGGCTGTACGAAAGAAGTGAAGCAAAAGCTTTTCCTTGCAATTTCGGAGCTGAAACTTCGGAATTTATAAATAAAAATCTGAAGCGAGGGCTGTAGCTCGTTCCCACGAGGAAAAAGCTTTTCATTTGCCTTGAGTTTTAGCTTCTGCATTTGATAAATTGTGTGGACAAACAGAAGCTCTTATTTCGTTCTGGGAAGCAGAGGCTTATAAAATGTAAAGGCTGGGCAGTAGAAGTCACATTTGCTGGTTGGAGATACGTCGTAACTAACAGAATGTGGCCGGCCGCTGTGGCCGAGCGGTTGTAGGCGCTTCAGTCCGGAACCGCGCTGCTGCTACGGTGTCAGGTTCGAATCCTGCCTCGGGCATGGATGTGTGTGATTGTCCTTAGGTTAGTTAGGTTTAAGTAGTTCTAAGTCTAGAGGACTGATGACCTCAGATATTAATTTCCATATTGCTTAGAGTCATTTGAACCATCAGAATGTGAACGCCTTGAAAAACGATACAGACCACATCCACGTCCACTTGGAGAGAATTTTAAGACTCTACATCGTTTCAACGAAAAAAAAGCGAAATGGATGGTGAACCTTTTTTGCCTCACACGTAAGAATGAAGAGGTAGAGCGCTATCGTAAGAACAGAGGAGAAAGGTTGTGATTCGGTATGCAAGCGGTCTAGGAACCCAGTACGTCGTAACAGTAGAAATGGGGATTCATCAAAGCACAGTGAGTTGAAGTTGTAAGAAGATAATAGAAAAAGTTGGGAGTGAGACTGGGTTGTACCCCGATGCTATTCGATCTGTGTATTGAGCAAGCAGTAAAGGAAAAAAAAAAAATTCGGAGTAGGTATTAAAATCTATGGAGAAGAGATAAAAACTTTGGGGTTCGCCGATAACATTGAAATTCTGTCAGAGACAGCTAAGGACTTGGAAGAGCACCTGAATGGAATGGACAGTGTCTTGAAAGGAGGATATAAGATGAACATCAACAAAAGTAAAACAAGGATAATGGAATGTAGTCGAATTAAGACGGGCGATGCTGAGGGGAATTAGATTAGGAAGTGAGGCACTAAAGGTAGTAAAGGAGTTTTTTATGTGGGGAGCAAAATAACTGATGATGGTCGAAGTACAGAGAATATAAAATGTAGAATGGCAAAGGCAAGGAAATCGTTTCTTCTGAAGAGAAATTTGTTAACATCGAGTATAGATGTGCCAGGAAATCTTTTTTGAAACTATTTGTATGGAGTGTAGCCATGTAGGGAAGTTAAACATGGACGATAAATAGTTTGGACAAGACGAGAATAGAAGCTATCGAAATGTGGTGCTACAAAAAAATGCTGAAGATTAGATGGGTAGATCACATAACTAATGAGAAGGTGTTGAATAGAATTGGGGAGAAGAGTAGTTTGTGGCACAACTTGACTAGAAGAAGGGATCGGTTGGTAGGACATGTTATGAGGCATCAAGGGATCACAAATTTAGGATTAGAGGACAGAGTGAAGGGTAAAAATCTGAGAGGGAGACCAAGAGATGAATACACTAAGCAGATTCAGAAGGATGTAGGCTGCAGTAGGTACTGGGAGACGAAGAAGCTTGCACAGGATAGAGTAGGATGGAGAGCTGCGTCACACCAGTCTCAGGACTGAAGACCACAACAACAACAACAACAACAACAATAGAAAAAGCTGACTTGGGGATCAAACTTTCGTCGTTACCATGTCATGTGATTGTGGCAAAAAATGAGTAGCTAGAAAAATGGAAATCTTGCACGCAGTATTCCGAACCTATGCAGTATGGCGACGAATGCATGAATAGAAATGGTTAAGGTAGTATAAATGTGCTCGCTGCGTGTATTACACTATGGCCGAGCTTAGCTGGTCCAAGCCAGAACATGACAATCGAATATGGAGAAATTCAAATGCTGGGGAAGCGCTAACTGAATTCAAAAAGACTGTTTTGGGTGATGAAGGCCATGGCCTAGAGCTCTGGCTGATCACCTCCTCTCACCATCCAAAAGCGAAAAGTCACAAATCTTTCAACAGGATTAAAAAAAAAAAAAACAGGATCGTGATAGAGCAGTGTTTTGGTCAGCTGAAGAGGCGGTTTCCCGCATTGCACTTCGTGCGTAGAGTTCCCTTATCAAAACTGTTCCAATTTTGTTTTATACTTTCTACTGCATAATGTTGCGAAAAATCTACAGGAGAAGGACTGATATAATCCACAGGATTTCTATAACTATGGCGATAATGAAGGGAAGCCTGTAACAGAGAGAGAAATTCTTAGAAGAGAACTTGAAAGAAGACAGAAAATTGCAGCTCTGATGCAAAGTGTAGGACTTTGAATTATTTCATCTATGAGAACGTACAAAACTGCTTATTGTGTACAACAAGCTACTGGTAACACGGCCTAAAGAACAGTATATATATTAAAACTATTTTCTTTTAATTGAATCAACTGTGGGTTCTTGGTGAAACATTGTTAATTAACCAAACAAACGCTGTTTTTCGTCTTGTTTCACAATTTATTATTAATATGGTTGCACAACCTATTACTGAACACCAAATCAAAATACCTACAGCAGTTACTGATATTTCTGTCGGATTATCAGCGCACTGTAAGTTTGTAATTGCAAAAATTATTTTTTATCTATGTCACTATAAGAAGGCAAGTCGTTGTGTAACGTAGTTTCCAAAAATCTCGAAAAGTTCCTTCACGATTTACTTCCGATTTTTACATGTGCTATAATCATTCATACAGATAGAGTGTACAGGTTTCTTTCATTACTGATTCCCAAAGATGATAATACATAGATAAACATGATAACAAGGCAAAGATATTCTTAGCTTCTTAGGTATCGCTCCATACCTTAATGTACACTTACATCAATGACCATTTTTTAACAAATTGCATCCATTATTACACATTCACCAATTATATTAGAATGACCAGACTAAACTTATGCATCAGCTAAGATATTTTTAACTACGATGGACTGGGGTCCAAAGTTTTGCTTCTATCCTGGGGTTGTGATCATCTAAAAGAGGCGAATAATTGAATTGGGTTTATCGTTTAATAATAGGTAGGGGCATATACACTCCTGGAAATTGAAATAAGAACACCGTGAATTCATTGTCCCAGGAAGGGGAAACTTTATTGACACATTCCTGGGGTCAGATACATCACATGATCACACTGACAGAACCACAGGCACATAGACACAGGCAACAGAGCATGCACAATGTCGGCACTAGTACAGTGTATAACCACCTTTCGCAGCAATGCAGGCTGCTATTCTCCCATGGAGACGATCGTAGAGATGCTGGATGTAGTCCTGTGGAACGGCTTGCCATGCCATTTCCACATGGCGCCTCAGTTGGACCAGCGTTCGTGCTGGACGTGCAGACCGCGTGAGACGACGCTTCATCCAGTCCCAAACATGCTCAATGGGGGACAGATCCGGAGATCTTGCTGGCCAGGGTAGTTGACTTACACCTTCTAGAGCACGTTGGGTGGCACGGGATACATGCGGACGTGCATTGTCCTGTTGGAACAGCAAGTTCCCTTGCCGGTCTAGGAATGGTAGAACGATGGGTTCGATGACGGTTTGGATGTACCGTGCACTATTCAGTGTCCCCTCGACGATCACCAGAGGTGTACGGCCAGTGTAGGAGATCACTCCCCACACCATGATGCCGGGTGTTGGCCCTGTGTGCCTCGGTCATATGCAGTCCTGATTGTGGCGCTCACCTGCACGGCGCCAAACACGCTTACGACCATAATTGGCACCGAGGCAGAAGCGACTCTCATCGCTGAAGACGACACGTCTCCATTCGTCCCTCCATTCACGCCTGTCGCGACACCACTGGAGGCGGGCTGCACGATGTTGGGGCGTGAGCGGAAGACGTCCTAACGGTGTGCGGGACCGTAGCCCAGCTTCATGGAGACGGTTGCGAATGATCCTCGCCGATACCCCAGGAGCAACAGTGTCCCTAATTTGCTGGGAAGTGGCGGTGCGGTCCCCTACGGCACTGCGTATTATCCTACGGTCTTGGCGTGCATCCGTGCGTCGCTGGGGTCCGGTCCCAGGTCGACGGGCACGTGCACCTTCCGCCGACCACTGGCGACAACATCGATGTACTGTGGAGACCTCACGCCCCACGTGTTGAGCAATTCGGCGGTACGTCCACCCGGCCTCCCGCATGCCCACTATACGCCCTCGCTCAAAGTCCGTCAACTGCACATACAGTTCACGTCCACGCTGTCGCGGCATGCTACCAGTGTTAAAGACTGCGATGGAGCTCCGTATGCCACGGCAAACTGGCTGACACTGACGGCGGCGGTGCACAAGTGCTGCGCAGCTAGCGCCATTCGACGGCCAACACCGCGGTTCCTGGTGTGTCCGCTGTGCCGTGCGTGTGATCATTGCTTGTACAGCCCTCTCGCAGTGTCCGGAGCAAGTATGGTGGGTCTGACACACCGGTGTCAATGTGTTCTTTTTTCCATTTCCAGGAGTGTAGTTTCAACCTACTTTTGGGAATTAAATTAAAATACCACACGAGCTTCCACCTGTGCAAAGCATTGGCCTCGTTTACGTAAATAGCAAGGAGAGCAAAAGGTTTCCGCTTCAAAGTGTGAACTAATTTTTAAAATTCAACACTGATAATTATTATTATTTAACGGTAATTCAGCTTACATGAATAGCATACAGAGCCACGGGCGCGAGACAAGACAAGAGGCGAGCAACAAGATCATGAAGAGATGCGATCAGAGAGGGACAAGATGGCGTCTTTCCGTTTCTACATCTACATCTCTCCTGCAGAGTCTTCCACTGGAGTTTCTCTCTCATCTCCGTAACGCTTTCGCGATTACTAAATGATCCTGTAACGAAGCGCGCTGCTCTCCGTTGGATCTTCTCTATCTCTTCGACCAACCCTATCTGGTACGGATCCCACACTGCTGAGAAGTATTCGAGCAGTGAGCGAACAAGCGTACTGTAACCTACTTCCTTTGTTTTCGGATTGCTTTTTCTTACGATTCTTCCAATGAATCTCAGCCTGGGATCTGTTTTTTATACAGTCATTTCATTTTAAATCACTCCTAATGCGTACTCCCAGATAATTTATGGAATTAACTGCTTCCAGTTGCTGACCTGCTATATTGTAGTTAAATGACAAAGGATCTTTCTTTCTGTGTATTCGCAGCACATTATACTTGTCTACATTGAGATTCAATTGCCATTCCCTGCACCATGCGCCAATTCTCTGCAGACCCTCCTGCATTTCAGTACAATTTTTCATTGTTGCAACCTCTCGATACACCACAGCATCATCTGCAAAAAGCCTCAGTGAACTTCCGATGTCATCCACCAGGTCATTTATGTATATTGTGAATAGCAACGGTCCTATGACACTCCCCTGCGGCACACCTGAAATCACTCTCACTGGAAGACCTCTCCATTGAGAATGACATGCTGCGTTCTGTTATCTAGAAACCCTTCAGTCCAATCACACAATTGGTCTGATAGTCCATATGCTCTTACTTTGTTCGTTAAACGACTGTGGGGAACTGTGTCAAACGCCTTGCAGAAGTCAAGAAACACGGCATCTACCTGTGAACCCGTGTCTAAGGCCCTCTGAGTCTCGTGAACGAATAGCGCGAGATGGGTTTAGCACGACCGTCTTTTTGGAAACCCATGCTGATTCCTACAGAGTAGATTTATAGTCTTCAGAAAAGTCGTTTTACTCGAACATAATACGTGTTCCAAAATTCTACAACTGATCGACGTTAGAGATATAGGTCTATAGTTCTGCACATCTGTTCGACGTCCATTCTTGAAAACGGGGATGACCTGTGCCCTTTTCCAATCCTTTGGAACGCTACGCTCTTTTAGAGACCTACGGTACACCGCTGCAAGAAGGGGGGCAAGTTCCTTCGCGTACTCTGTGTAAAATCGAACTGGTATCCCATCAGGTCCATCGGCCTTTCCTCTTTTGAGCGATTTTAATTGTTTCTTTATCTCTCTGTCGTCTATTTCGATATCTACCATTTTGTCATCTGTGCGACAATCTACAAAGGAATTACAGTGCAGTCTTCCTCTGTGAAACACCTTTGGAAAAAAACGTTTAGTATTTCGGCCTTTAGTCTGTCAACCTATGTTTCAGTACCATTTTGGTCACAGAGTGTCTAGACATTTTGTTTTGATCCACCTATCGCTTTGACATAAGAGCAAAATTTCTTAGGATTTTCTGCCAAGTCAGTACACAGAACTTTACTTTCGAATTCATTGAAAGCCTCTCGCATAGCCCTCCTCACACTACATTTCGCTTCGCGTAATTTTTGTTTGTCTGCAAGGCTTTGGCTATGTTTATGTTTGCTGTGAAGTTCCCTTTGCTTCCGCAGCAGTTTTCTAACTTGGTTGTTATACCATCTCTTACGGTCTTGCTTGGCACATACTCATCTAACGCATATTGTACGAGGGTTTTGAACTTTGTCCACAGATCCTAAACACTATCGCCGGCCGCGGTGGTCTCGCGGTTCTAGGCGCGCAGTCCGGAACCGTGCGACTGCTCCGGTCGCAGGTTCGAATCCTGCCTCGGGCATGGATGTGTGTGATGTCCTTAGGTTAGTTAGGTTTAAGTAGTTCTTAGTTCTAGGGGACTAATGACCACAGCAGTTGAGTCCCATAGTGCTCAGAGCCATTTGAACCTAAACACTATCTGTACTTGAGACAGAACTTTTGTGTTGAGCCGTGAGGTACTCTGTAATCTGCTTTTTGTCACTTTTGCTAAACAGAAAAATCTTCCTATCTTTTTTAATATTTCTATTTACGGCTGAAATCATCGATGCAGTAACCGCTTTATGATCGCTGATTCCCTGTTCTGCGTTAACTGTTGCAAATAGTTCGGCCGCAGCACAAATTTTAATTCCGTTCTTCAGCTCCCAACGTCATCGTAGATAAATTAGAGGCTTAAATGTCTCAGGGAAAAATTAACATAAGATCTGAACGATTGTGAAAAGAGAGTGACATAGAGGAGAATCCTTAAAGGTGTGGACAGGGATTATGTTGACCACTCTAAGACTTCTCCACGATATTGTACGGGTGAATCAGCAAGGTGTTAAACCTTGTCAGACATCGTGACAAGATCTTGAGATCTCATTTGTTTTGAGGCGCTGTGAAGCGAGACTCCGTATTGATGGACGATAATGCTCGATCACATGGAGCGCAAATGGTTGATGTTTTCTTGCAAACGGAAGACATTGCAGAAATGGCGTGTCGTGGACGCTCTCCCGATTTGAATCTCATAGCGCATGTCTGGGATGCACTGGGGAGACGTATTGCATCACTTAAGCATCTAGCAATCACTCCCCTAGACTTGCGAGCAGCTCTGCAAGAAGAATGGGCGTTATTATATCAACATGAGATTTATGACCCCATTGACAGCACGTACCGTCGTCTCGGGCCTGTATTGCTGCCACAGGTGGTCACACCCCATACTGAGCACATTAATCAGCTGTCGAAATGTGTGTGCAAACCTGTCAAGTTGAAAAAAAAAAAGAACTGCTACGGTCGCAGGTTCGAATCCTGCCTCGGGCAAGGATGTGCGTGATGTCCTTAGGTTAGTTAGGTTTAAGTAGTTCTATGTCTTGGGGACTGATGACCTCAAATGTTAAGTCCTATAGCGCTTAGAGCCATTTGAACCACTTTTTTGTAACTGTTGTTTACATTATGTACTCTTTACGTTGTTTCTACTCTAGTATCACCTTGTAAGAGGTCCATGATTAAGGAATTTGTTGCTAGCGCACTCGAGCAGATGTAATTTCGATGGATTGCTCACGCGCTGCCTGCAATATGTAAGCTATAAGAGAAATCTCAGACCAAAGAGCAGTGTTGTACGCAGAGGGAACTGTGTAGCAGCAGGTGTGTATGAAGTTGTCTGGGACGGTTGTGGCGGAGCCTGAGCGATATAATATAACGTAGAAGCAGCCTCGCGCATATGTAATATTGTTATATCAAGTCCCATGTAAATTTCAAAAAAAATCTCTTAATAATAATAATCTTTTTTTATAAAAATTAACTTTTGACAATCATTCATCTCAATTTAAAGAACTTACTAATCTCTCCAATCCATGGTCATCCTGATTATTGTAAAGAAAAATCAGTTGTTGTTTTTATACACAACAAATCTATCAGCCAGCATTGCACTGGGCTGTGCCAGAAACATTTAATATAAGAGCAGATATATACCCGTTATCCGGCGACCTTATTGAGGTAAGAATTTTCAATTTATTCAGATTGGTCTTTCAGGGCCATGACGCAGCGCTGCTGACCTCCCAAAATTCACCAGTTTAAATTCGCAGTCATTATTAAAAGGTTATAAGTGAGCGACAATTTTATTGAGAGGTTAGTCACATTGTATTATTGGTAGGTTACGGAATTTATATTTATTGGGAGGTTACGCTAAATGTCAATGTTATAGTTATATTTTTTACTGTTGAGAGGTTTCAGAACAGTTCTGTTGGGAGGTACACTCAATGCGAATGATATATTTATTTTATTTTACTGTTGGGAGGTTACATCCTGCTTCCACTGTTTTGTGCTAAAGTAAACGCAACCGTGCAAAATTTCGATTTGTTGCTGTAATTTCGGACAGGGTGCATTTTGGAACCTGGCACTTCACCACTACCATATCCTCGGTTGCATTTCACCCGTCACTAAAACCGGGTCACCGGTTTTGTGACGTAGGTGAACAATACGTCAGGACCTGGTGGGTGTTTAATGAGACTGACCCCGAAGGGCCGAGCGCTGGCACTACACTAACACCCTCCTACACTCCCTGCCGGCTACACGCGCCGGCCGTTCGGGGGCTTTAATTGCTCCAGCCGGTCGGTTTCCATATATAGCCGAAGCCCCGCTAATGACTTGTAAGGCACACCTCTGCAACCCAAACACTGCGCTCCGACCTCATAACTCACGCCCACCGACGACAACGCCCCCCCCCCCCCCACCTCTCCCCCCACCACCGGCGCTTCGTCACAGCTCACAGTGGCTCTGCATCAGAGACATTCTAAAACAGTCACGGGATAGCGATATCCACACATACAGATCACGGTAGTGTCGCGTGTACAAGTTATACAGCAGCAGTGCGTTGGCGGAGCTGTCACTGACAGGTGATCCATGTGAAAACGCTTCGGACGTGATTATGGCCACCCGACGAGAATTATCAGAACGTGGAATAGTACACTACTGGCCTTTAAAATTGCTACACCACGAAGATGACGTGCTACAGACAGAAAGAAGATGCTGTGATATGCAAATGATTAGCTTTTCAGCGCATTCACACAAGGTTGGCGCCGGTGGCGACACCTACAACGTGCTGACATGAGGAATGTTTCCAACCGATTTCTCATACACAAACATTAGTTAACCGGCGTTGCCTAGTGAAACGTTGTTGTGATGCCTCGTGTAAGGAGGAGAAATGCGTACCGTCACGTTTCCGAATTCGATAAAGGTCGGTTTGTACCTTATCGCGATTGCGGTTTATCGTATAGCGACATTGCTGCTTGTGTTGGTCGAGATCCAATGACTGTTAGCATAATATGGAATCAGTGGGTTCAGGAGGGTAATACGGTACGCCGTGCTGGATCCCAACGGCCTCATATCACTAGCAGTCGAGATGACAGGCATCTTATCCGCATGGCTGTAACGGATCGTGCAGCCACGTCTCGATCCCTGAGTGAACAGATGGGGACGTTTGCGAGACAACAACCATCTGCACGAACAGTTCGACGACGTTTGCAGCAGCACGGAGTATCAGCTCGGAGACCGTGGCTGCGGTTACACTTGACACTGCATCACAGACAGGAGCGCCTGCGATGGAGTACTCGACGACAAACCTGGGTGCACGAACGGCAAAACGTCGTTTCTTCAGATGAATCCACGTTCTGGTTACAGCATCACGATGGTGACATCCGTGTTTGGCGACATCGCGGTGTGTGTTGTTCTTAGCGTAAGTTAGTTTAAGTAGTGTGTAAGTCTAGGGTCCGATGACCTCAACAGCTTAGTCCATTAAAAGAAGAAAGTAAAATAAAATTCAGCGAGACACAAGACTGGAAGATCAAGAACGTAACGCTCGGAATAAAGAGGGGGTAAGATAAGGAGTGCAGTCGTTAACTCCTACTGTTGAATGTATATTAGGTTGTTTTGCACTTTGGTATTACGATTGGTACTGGTTTAATTACAAAGTGTCATTTTTCATTTGTAGTTCACTGTGGTCTTGCGGTAGCGTTCTCGCTTCCCGCGCACGGGGCCCCGCGTTCGATTCCCGGCGGGGTCAGGGATGTTTCCTACCTAGAGATAACTGGGTGTTGTTGCGTCATCGTCATTCATCCCCATTACGGTGGGAGGAAGGCAATGGCAAAGCACCTCCACTAGGTCCTTGCCTAGTACAGCAGTGCGGTGCATCATCCCCTGTGCTCCTCAGAGTATCGGATCTCATCATCATCAGTTCACTGTTACTATTTCAGTTTGCATATCGTGACTTTTATCATCTGCAGATAGTGAGTGGACCTGTGGACGCCAGAAAATGGAGTGCCATGTCGAGAAATCGAAACATTTCAGACATGCTGTTCTGCACGGAGTTCAACAGACTGAAACCGTTTATGGGGAAAATCCCATTGGACAGAGCACGGCAAGAAAATGGTCTTTTCGTTTCAAGGAGGATCGTTTTGACATTAGTGACACTCCACATTCACGAAGACTTCGAGGTTCGATGCAGATCGTTCAAACGTATTAACCAACAATGATCGACACCGGTGTACTCGAGAAGTGGCAGGTGTGATGAACTGTGATCCTTCCTTTCTTTCTTTCGCTTGGGCCGTTCTCCCGCAATGACGCAGGGTCGGCATGGTTAATCGTATTTGGCAAGGTTAATTTAAGGGGTGACCGGATGCCGTTCCTGCCGCCACCCCATACCCCCTGGTACAGAATTAGTGTTCCGCAACGGTCCGTGTCTAGGGTAGTCCATGGAATAGTGTGAACGTTTTTCAAATGTCTGCGAGTTGTGTACCTGAGGCGGAACTGGGAGGCCAGCCCGGTATTCACGTAGCGGGATGTGGAAAACCGCCTAAAAACCACAGCCAAGGCCGGCCGGCAGACCGGCCCCCGCCGTTAACCCGCCGGGCGGATTCGACCCGGGGCTGGCGCGCCTACCCGAGTCCAGGAAGCAGCTCATTCGCGGCCGGTGTGGCCCAGCGGTTCTAGGCGCTACAGTCTGGAAGCGCGCGACCGCTGCGGTCGCAGGTTCGAATCCTGCCTCGGCCATGGATGTGTGTGATGTCCTTAGATAGGTTTAATTTGTCCTAAGTTCTAAGGGACTGATGACCTCAGCAGTTAAGTCCCACAGCGCCATTTGAACCATTTTGAGCTCATTAGCGCTCGCGGCTAACCTGATGGAGACTGTGATCTTTCCTTTATCGTGACAAATTTGCATGCAGTGGCGAAGGTCCAGCAGTCGGGTATATGGGTACCGCATACAAAATCAGAAAAATCGATGGTTAGTCCCATGTGCGTGTCTACGTGCTCGTCATAAATTGGTTCGCGAACAACACCCACCATTCCCCTGCTGTTTCGTTACTCGTCACGAGAAATGGTGGTTTTTTTTCTAACACAAGGGAAAAAAAAGGAAATGGTCGAGCCCGAATAAAGCAGCAACTCCCCATAAAAGACCTGCCTGCATCCATAAAAGATGCACCCTTCGAAACAGCGGCGGCCTGGTATACTACGAATTACTTCCCCGCGGTATAGCCGTCACTGTTAACATTTATTGTTAGCAACTAAGACGTCTCGCAGTCGCAGTGCAAGAATGACGACCTGGAAGATTGCATGAAGAGACAGGAGTTGGGTTGGAATGTCAGTCCGCACCCACCTTACTCAACTGATCCTGTGCCCTCAGATTTTTACCTTCTGCCCTCTGTGCAACAACCTTCGAGAGACTTCCTTTCTGGATGAAAATGGTCTCCGATCACGACTCGACGAGTTATTCGCCTCAAAACCACGCAATATCTACATTCGTAAAATCGAAAAGTTACTGCAGCGTTGGCAGTCTGTTGTAAAAAAAAAAAAACAAGGCGAACGTATTATTGATGGCTACCCTGAGCAGGGATGGCTAGAGGACAAATGTAAGGATGTAGAAGCTTATCTGCCTACAGGAAAATTAAAGAGACCTTTGGATAGAAGAGAACCACGTGTATGAATATCAAGAGCTCAGATGGCAACGCAGTTCTAAGCAAAGAAGGGAAGGCAGAAAGGTGGAAGGAGTATATAGAGGGTCTATACAAGGGCGATGTACTTGAGGACAAGATTATGGAAATGGAAGGCAATGTAGATGAAATGGGAGATATGATACTACGTGAAGAGTTTGACAGAGCACTGAAAGACCTGAGTCGAAACAAGGCCCCCGGAGTAGACAACATTCCATTAGAACTACTGACGGCTTTGGGAGAGCCAGTCCTGATAAAACTCTACCATCTGGTGAGCAAGATGTATGAGACAGGCGAAATACCCTCAGACTTCAAGAAGAATATAATAATTCCAATCCCTAAGAAAGCAGATGTTGACAGATGTGAAAATTACCAAACTATCAGTTTAATACGTCACAGCTGCAAAATACTAACGCGAATTCTTTACAGACGAATGGAAAAACTGGTAGATGCGGACCTCAGTTTGGATTCCGTGGAAATGTTGGAACACGTGAGGCAATACTGACCTTACGACTTATCTTAGCAGAAAGATTAGGAAAAGGCAAACCTACGTTTCTAGCATTTATAGACTTAGAGAAAGCTTTTGACAATGTTGACTGAATACTCTCTTTCAAATTCTGAAGGTGGCAGGGTAAAATACAGGGAGCGAAAGGCTATTTACAATTTGTACAGAATCCAGATGGCAGTTATTAGAGTCCAGGGGCGTGAAAGGGAAGCAGTGGTTGGGAAAGTGTGACAGGGTTGTAGCCTCTCCCCAATGTTATTCAATCTGTATATTGAGCAAGCAGTAAAGGAAACAAAAGAAAAATTTGGAGCAGGTATTAAAATTCATGGAGAAGAAGTAAAAACTTTGAGGTTCGCCGATGACATTGTAATTCTGTCAGAGACGGCAAAGGACTTGGAAGAGCAGTTGAACGGAATGGACAGTGTCTTGAAAAGAGGATATAAGATGAACATCAATAAAAGCAAAACGAGGATAATGGAATGTAGTCAAATTAAATCGGGTGATGCTGAGGGAATTGGATTAGGGAATGAGACACTTAAAGTAGTAAAGGAGTTTTGCTATTTAGGAAGTAAAATAACTGATGATGGTCGAAGTAGAGAGGATATAAAATGTAGACTGGCAATGGCAAGGAAAGCGTTTCTGAAGAAGAGAAATTTGTTAACATTGAATACAGATTTATGTATCAGGAAGTCGTTTCTGAAAGTATTTGTTTGGAGTGTAGCCATGTATGGAAGTGAAACATGGACGATAACTAGTTTGGACAAGAAGAGAATAGAAGCTTTCGAAATGTGGTGCTGCAGAAGAATGCTGAGGATTAGATGGGTAGATCACGTAACTAATGAGGAGGTATTGAATAGGATTGGGGAGAAGAAAAGTTTGTGGCACAACTTGACTAGAAGAAGGGATCGGTTGGTAGGACATGTTCTGAGGCATCAAGGGATCACAAATTTAGCATTGGAGGGCAGCGTGGAGGGTAAAAATCGTAGAGGGAGACCAAGAGATGAGTACACTAAGCAGATTCAGAAGGATGTAGGTTGCAGCAGGTACTGGTAGATGAAGGAGCTTAGATAGGATAGAGTAGCATGGAGAGCTGCATCAAACCAGTCTCAGGACTCAAGACAACAACAACAACCACAACCCTTCTGTTATGTGTATCTAATACATCCAACACTGTAAGGGGTGTGTCAGAACCCTTCATTACATAAAACAATATATGCAACTTAACGCTATTCTCTGCATCGTGTACGCGCTCAGATATTGGTAGTAACAACCTGAGTGCTAAACATTGGAGCGCGATTCTGAGCATTGCTGTGAGACGAGGTCTGTCTGCGAGAGTAAAATAACAGTAGTGTCGGTGTAGAGCTCGGAGACAGAAGACGTGTCACGCTGCCCTCACGTCGCTAATGGTAGGTCTTACCACACTCAAGGCCTGATTTCATTTATATCGCCAGGAGGGATTTAGATGGCTCTACTACGCTCGAAGATGTAATTGAAGGTAAAATTCGCAAGCAAAGCGCAAAAGCAATTCCAGCGCTAGACTCGTGATTGTTAGCTCGAGTTTCCAATAATCCCATGTTTTGCTTGCCAGTGAAAAAAGCCTCCTTTCCTCCAAATAATAATAATACGCTGTGGTTACTAAATGTTAATGCAACTTAGAAACTGAAATAATCTGTTAATCTGGCACTCGACCATTATTGACACATATGTCATTGTCGTTATCATTATTAATACTTTTTCATGATGATTTTGAAGTTTCAAATGGACGTAATTGATGAAATCCGTTCTCAAAAGTTATTTAGTAGTTAACAGGACGCAGGCAAATTCGTTTTTATTAAATTCATTCTTAGTACACTAACAATAAGCTTCAGTGCTGCATGGAAAAAGGTCAGTCTTAGAGCGAAAACAGATATACTGGCACGCCACAACATGTCATGTACTCTAGTGCAGTAAATTCTGTTGCACAAGTCAATCCAGTATCACTTGTAAATTCTTGTTCGAAAACGCAGTCGGATAGCTTAGGTTCTCATTGCTAAAGGTGTGGTGTCACCGCCAGACACCACACTTGCTAGGTGGTAGTCTTTAAATCGGCCGCGGTCCGTTAGTATACGTCGGACCCGCGTGTCGCCACTATCAGTGACTGCAGACCGAGCTCCTCCACACGGCAGGTCTAGAGAGACTTCCTAGCACTCGCCCCAGTTGCACAGCCGACTTTGCTAGCGATGGTTCACTGACTACATACGCTCTCATTTGCCGAGACGATAGTTTAGCACAGCCTTCAGCTACGTCATTTACTACGACCTAGCAAGGCGCCAGTATCCGTACTATTGGTATTATGAATCATGTACCATAAAGAGCGACGTTCTCCATTAATGGATTAAAGTTAAGTATTCCACCAGCTACGTCCGTTTTTCTCAACTCTAACTCCCTTGTCATGTTCCAGACCTCACGCCAGCCTGCGTGAGCTCAGACGCGTGCATTTCGGCCTCCTTTAGTAACACGGTTGGCTCTAGTTCCTCTAGTATTTTATATTCAAATACGAAGTCAGATAGCGTATCGAGACGTTTCGTGTAACGATCTGTTGAGGGCTTAAATGGCAGTGGAACTGACACTCACACAACACGCACACAGTGTTATGCAGGTTAGATTCCGATTACTGATACCTCAGCTTGCTTATGGAGTCCACTTTCACAGACCAACACACGCGATATTGGCTGTAGCTGCGTTACATGTTGGCTGCATATATGTTACAATAGTAATGTTTGGTAGTAATAGACAAGAAAATTAAACCTGCTGAAAAAAATTCACTGCTCACAGAAAGACGTATAAATAACAGGACAAGTTTAGCAGACAGCCTGGAAGGAACGCAACAGAAACAGATACGGATGAGAGATACATAGAATGTATTGAGTTTGTAAGGTTGTGTGAACAAAACTATTCCAAAGGTCAACTTACCCTTTATCACACCTTTTTTTTGTCATCAATCTACTGACTGGTTTGATGCGGCCCGACACGAATTCCTCCCCTGTGCTAACCTCTTCATCTCAGAGCAGCACTTGCAACCTACGTCCTCAATTATTTGATGGATGTATTCTAATCTCTGTCTTCCTCTACAGTTTTTGCCCTCTACAGCTCCCTCTAGTACCATGGAAGTCATTTCCTCATGTCTCAGCAGATGTGCTACCATCCTGTTCCATTCTCCTTATCAGAGTTTTCCACATATTCCTTTCCTCTCCGATTCTGCGTAGAACCTCCTCATTCCTTACCTTATCAGTCCACCTAATTCTCAACATTCGTCTATAGCACCACATCTCAGATGCTTCGATTCTCTTCTGTTCCGGTTTTCCCACAGTCCATGTTTCACTACCATACAATGCTGTACTCCAGACGTACATCCTCAGAAATTTCTTCCTCAAGTTAAGGCCGGTATTTGATATTAGTAGATTTCTCTTGGCCAGAAATGCCTTTTTTGCCATAGCGAGTCTGCTTTTGATGTCCTCCTTGCTCCGTCCGTCATTGGTTATTTTACTGCCTAGGTAGCAGAATTCCTTAACTTCATTGACTTCGTGACCATCAATCCTGATGTTAAGTTTCTCGCTGTTCTCATTTCTACTGCTTCTCATTACCTTCGTCTTTCTCCGATTTACTCTCAAACCATACTGTGTACTCATTAGACTGTTCATTCCGTTCAGCAGATCATTTAATTCTTCTTCACTTTCACTCAGGATAGCAATTTCATCAGCGAATCGTATCATTGATATCCTTTCACCTTGTATTTTAATTCCACTCCTGAACCTTTGTTTTATTTCCATCATTGCTTCCTCGATGTACACATTGAAGAGTAAGGGCGAAAGGCTACAGCCTTGTCTTACACCCTTATTAATACGAGCACTTCGTTCTTGATCGTCCACTCTGATTATTCCCTCTTGGTTGTTGTACATATTGTATATGACTCGTCTCTCCCTATTGCTTACCCCTACTTTTTTCAGAATCTTGAACAGCTTGCTCCATTTTATATTGTCGAACGCTTTTTCCAGGTCGACAAATCCTATGAACGTGTCTTGATTTTTCCTTAGCCTTGCTTCCATTATTAGTCGTAACGTCAGAATTGCCTCTCTCGTGCCTTTACTTTTCCTAAAGCCAAACTGATATTCACCTAGCGCATTCTCAATTTTCTTTTCCATTCTTCTGTATATTATTCTTGTAAGCAGCTTCGATGCATGAGCTGTTAAGCTGATTGTGCGATAATTCTCGCACTTGTCAGCTCTTGCCGTCTTCGGAATTGTGTGGATGATGCTTTTCCGAAAGTCAGATGGTATGTCGCCAGACTCATATATTCTACACACCAACGTGAATAGTTGTTTTGTTGCCACTTCCCCTAATGATTTTAGAAATTCTGATGGAATGTTATCTATCCCTTCTGCCTCATTTGACCGTAAGTCCTCCAAAGCTCTTCTAAATTCCGATTCTAATACTGGATCCCCTATCTCTTCTAAATCGACTCCTGTTTATTCTTCTATCACATCAGACAAATCTTCACCCTCATAGAGGCTTTCAATGTATTCTTTCCATCTATCTGCTCTCTCCTCTGCACTTAACAGTGGAATTCCCGTTGCACTCGTACTGTTACCACCGTTCCTTTTAATGTCACCAAAGGTTGTTTTGACTTTCCTGTATGCTGAGTCTGTCCTTCCGACAATCATATCTTTTGCGATGTCTTCGCATTTTTCCTGCAGCCATTTCGTCTTAGCTTCCCTGACTTCCCATTTGTTTCATTCCTCAGCGACTTGTATTTCTGTATTGCTGATTTTCCCGGAACATGTTGTACTTCCTCCTTTCATCAATCAACTGAAGTATTTCTTCTGTTACCCATGGTTTCTTCGCAGCTACCTTCTTTGTACCTATGTTTTCCTTCCCAACTTCCGTGATGGCCCTTTTTAGGGACGTCCATTCCTCTTCAACTGTGTTGCCTACTGAGCTATTCCTTATTGCTGTATCTGTAGCGTTAGAGAACTTCAAACGCATCTCGTCATTCCTTAGAACTTCCGTATCCCACTTCTTAGCGTATTGATTCTTCCTGACTAATTTCTTGTACTTCAGCCTACTCTTCATCACTACTATATTGTGATCTGAGTCTGTATCTGCTCCTGGGTACGCCTTACAATCCAGTATCTGATTTCGGAATCTCTGTCTGACCATGATGTAATCTAATTGAAATCTTCCCGTATCTCCCGGCCTTTTCCAAGTATACCTCCTCCTCTTGTGATTCCTGAACAGGGTATTCGCTATTACTAGCTGAAACTTGTTACAGAACTCAATTAGTCTTTCTCCTCTTTCATTCCTTGTCCCAAGCCCATATTCTCCTGTAACGTTTTCTTCTACTCCTTCCCCTACAACTGCGCTCCAGTCGCCCATGACTATTAGATTTTCGTCCCCCTTTACATACTGCATTACCCTTTCAATATCCTCATACCAACCTAACAGAACCAAAATTTTAGCCATAATAAAACTATCTTCGCTTGCAAGATGACAACTTATCATGTTAACAAGTACTTTGGCCGTCGCCCCCTTCTCTACAACGGCCTTAATGCAGAACGGAAGGAATCTGAAATTCTACTGGCTTGGTCGTTACATTAGCATTGCGAACGCGAATGCTTCTTCTATAGCTGAAGATCTGTTGACTCCCTCAAAGTTCGTAAAAGCTCCGCAGTCGCGAAATCTCGTGCGGTAGCGTTCTCCCTTCCCACGCCCGGGTTCGATTCCCGGCGGGGTCAGGGATTTTCTCTGCCTCGTGATGGCTGGGTGTTGTGTGATGTCCTTAGGTTGGTTAGGTTTAAGCAGTTCTCAGTTCTAGGGGACTGATGACCATAGATGTTAAGTCCTATTGTGCTCAGAGCCATTTGAACCACTTTGAATTCTCTTAGTGCCACGTAATGGAAGCAGTTGAAATATTAATTGCCTATAATAGCCAACCTCGATACGCTATTTTTCACATGCTGGTGGTAATTTATAATAAGAAATAAGAACAGCACACTTTATAGCACAAGTTAAAAGCCATTCAAAACCAAGATCACAAAAAAATAATATTTATTCAAGACAACCGGTTCCAATAGTGTTAGCTGTCATCTTGAGGCCTTATTTTTTTTTCGCAAAACACGTTCATTTTACGTTGAACTTCATGCACAGGATGTCAACGTACCTTTTACGCCATTTAAAGTGGATATGCAGTTTGTAGTACATGTCCAGCATATGTAAAGTGTTGTGATATTGTGTGACGTATTTTTATCACGTAACAAGCACCTTTGAGCAATAAGTACACTTCGTGATCAAAAGTATCCGGTCACCCCAAAAAATATACGTTTTTCATAATAGGTGCATTGTGCTGCCACCTACTGCCTGGTACTCCATATCAGCGACCTAAGTAGTCATTAGACATCGTGAGAGAACAGAATGGGGCGCTCCGCGGAACTCACGAACTTAGAACGTGGTCAGGTGATTGGGTGTCACATGTGTCATACGCCTGTACGCGAGATTTCCACAATCCTAAACATCCCTAGCTCCACTGTTTCTGATGTGGTAGTGAAGTGGAAAGGTGAAGGGACACGTACAGCACAAAAGCGTACAGGCCGACCTCGTCTGTTGACTGACAGAGACCGCCGACAGTTCAAGAGGATGGTAACGTGTAATAGGCAGTCATCTATCCAGACCATCACACAGGAATTCCAAACTGCATCGGGATCCACTGCAAGTACTGTGACAGTTAGGTGGGAGGTGAGGAAACTTGCATTTCATGGTTGAGCGGCTGCTCATAAGCCACTCATCACGCTGGTAAATGCCAAACGACGCCTCGCTTGGTGTAAGGAGCGTAAACAATGGACGACTGGACAGTGGGAAAACGTTGTGTGGAGTGACGAATCACGGTACACAATGTGGCGATCCGCTGGGAGGGGTGTGGGTATGGAGAATGCCCGGTGAACGTCATCTGCCAGCGTGTGTAGTGCCAAAAGTAAAATTCGGAGGCGCTGGTGTTTGGTGTGGTGGTGTTTTTCATGGAGGAGTCTTGCACCCCCTGTTGTTTTACGTGCCGCTATCACAGCACAGGCCTACACTGATGTTTTAAGCACCTTTTTGCTTCTCACTGTTGAAGAGCAATTCGGGGATGGCGATCGCATCTTTGAACACGATTGAGCACCTGTTCATGATGCACGGCCTGTGGCAGAGTGGTTGCACGACAATAACATCCCTGTAATGGACTGGCCTGCACGAGTCCTGACCTGAATCCTATAGAACGCCTTTGGGGTGTTTTTGAACGCCGACTTCGTTCCAGGCCTCACCGACCGACATGGATACCTCTCCTCAGTGCAGCACTCAGTGAAGAATGGGCTGACATTCCCAAGAAACCTTCCAGCACCTGATTGAACGTATGGCTGCGAGAGTGGAAGCTGTCACCAAGGCTAAGGGTGAGCCAACACCATACTGAATTCCAGCATTACCGATGGAGGGCGCCACGATCTTGTAAACCTTTTTCCTCCAGGTGCCGGGATACTTTTGATCACATGGTGTATGTTGAACCTCATGTGGAAGATGTCGAGGTACCTTGAACGCCATTTGAAGTGGATCTGATGTTCAGTACGTGTCCTCCAGATACAAACTGATGTGCTATTCTGTACCGTATTTGTATCACGTAGTAAGCACCTGTGAGCAACAAGTATATGCCAAGGTGCTGTGCGTTTTCAAATGTTTAATGTCAGAAGTTTATAAAGTGCTGAGTTTTATCCACTTGAGTTCTTCGGCGTGAGGTTCAGGGTAAAAGGAACATGTTTGGCTACAAAAGAATGTTTAAGAGCTGAAGGTGACAGCTAAGGCCGTTAAAGCTGGCTGTCTTGAACAAAAAAATATTTAATGCGATCTTGGGTCTTGAATGATTCTTAACAATAAAAACAGATCGCCTTTCAGTACTCTCATAATGAGAAAATTTAATTTTACGAAGTGTATAACTGCCATTGTGGAATATAAAGCCGCAAAATGAACTCATATTGTAAAAGTTTCTCGTATGAAGATGCAGAAAAAACGGCAAACACATGTCTTATGTTAGCATACCCTGCACCAGAACACAGTCCTTAATGTTCATATAGACAAATCTGAAAATCTATCGCCTTGGCCGTTACGTTAGCACTGACAAGGGAACCTCCCCATCGCACCCCCGTCAGATTTAGTTATAAGTTGGCACAGTGGATAGGCCTTGAAAAACTGAACAGAGATCAATCGAGAAAACAGGAAGAACTTGCGTGGAACTATGAAAAAAATAAGCAAAATATACAAACTGAGTAGTCCATGCGGAAGATAGGCAATATCAAGGACAGTGTAGCAAAAGAGCGCCGTGGTCCCGTGGTTAGCGTGAGCAGCTGCGGAACGAGAGGTCCTGGGTTCAAGTCTTCACTCCAGTGGAAAGTTTACTTTCTTTATTTTTGCACAGTTATGATCTGTCCGTTCCTTTATTGACGCCTCTTACTTAGGCCACATCAAGGATAGTGTAAACTCAGGAGCACCCAAGTCCCGTGGTGAGCATGAGCAGCTGCGAAACTACAGGTCCTTGGTTCAAGTCTTCTCGCGAGTGAAAAAGTTTGATATTTTATTTTCAGACACTTATTATCTGTCTGTCCGTCCGTCCGATGAAAGGTAACTGCGCCGACTGCATTTATTTGTTGCAGTTTATGTGACAAACTCTTATGTTTTCATCACTTTTTTGGGGAGTTATTATCACATCTACAAGAAAACCTAAATCGGGAAAGGGAGAAGAATCTTTTCCCCATTCGCCAAGTGTACAAGTTAGGTGGGTGGACAACATATTCCTGTCATGTGACGTACATGGAGTCACCAGTGTCGTATAGAATATATCAGACGTGTTTTCATGCGGAGGAATCGGTTGACCTATGACCTTGCAATCAAATGTTTTCGGTTCCCATTGGAGAGGCACGTCCTTTCGTCCACTAACCGCACGGTTTTGCGGTGCGGTCGCAAAACACAGACACTAAACTTATTACAGTGAACAGAAACGTCAATGATCGAACGGGACGAATCATAAGTTTGCGAAAATAAAAAACTAATATTTTCACTAGAGGCCGGCCGCGGTGGTCTCGCGGTTCTAGGCGCGCAGTCCGGAACCGTGCGACTGCTACGGTCGCAGGTTCGAATCCTGCCTCGGGCATGGATGTGTTTGATGTCCTTAGGTTAGTTAGGTTTAAGTAGTTCTAAGTTGTAGGGGACTGATGACCTCAGATGTTAAGTCCCATAGTGCTGAGAGCCATTTGAACCTTCCTTTTTTTCACTCGAGTGAAGACTTGAACCAGGGACCTCTCGTTCCACAGCTGCTCACGCTAACCTCAGGACCACGGCGCTCCTGAGCTCACGCTATCCTTGATGTTGCCCATCTTCCGCATGGACTACTCAGTTTGTATATTTTGCTTATTTTTTTCACAGTTCCGCACAACTTCTTCTCGTTTTCTCGATTGATCTGTGTTCAGTTTTTCAAGGCCTATCCACTGTGCCAACTTATAACTAAATCTGAGGGGGGGGGGGGGAGGGAGGTTCCCTTGTGAGAAAGCCTTTTCGCTTCTCTTCAGCTTGTGCTGGGATGGCTCCCTGGTGCTTTTCGCGTCTCAAATGTCCTGCAGTGGTGAAAGCACCTTTACGGTCATTTCTGAGACGCCGAATTGTCGTGGATAATTCACTTTATTACGGGTAGTGGGAGGCTCTGAAATATTAAGTGGCTATAAAAGCCGAATTGCCACTAAACGCCAATTGTTACACGACGGGAATAATTTATCGCTAGAAATACACACTAAACCGCGTTTTATAGTAACTTGCATGAGGCCGATGACCTGTTTATGGGCAGAGGACCACACTACATCCACACACACACACACACACACACACACACACACACACACACACACACACACACACACATAGACAGTCACACAGGAGACAGAAGTCATAGGATAGCGAAATGCACAGAAGGCGGTATTATTGCGTACACGCGGTACGGGGTGTTCAAAAAGTCTCTGCGCAGTGCCGTATGATTGTTCGCCTGCCTGGGTCACTTCCCTTCAAGTGGACTCTCCCAACATTCCACTGTTCCGTTCATCTCAGCCAGAGTCAGTGGTCTCGTTGGTGTGTGTCTTTACGTGTTGTCGTCAACGTTTAACTTTAGTTCCTCTGTCCGTTTGTTACGTTTTGGTCACTGTTAAAATGCTAACCGCTGAAGAACGTGTGTTTTTAGTCGAACAAGTGTTCAAAGCTGGCGGTAAATACACTGTTTCACTTCGTCAAACATTTAATTCTATTTTCCCGGACACAACACTCCCACATCGCGATACTGTGCGAGGTTTGACTAACAGATTTCGAAGTACGGGTTCAGTGACAGATGCACCGAGAAGTGGTCGTCCTAGCGTTTTGTCTGAGGACAAACTACTCGATATTTCCGGTAAGATGTCCACAAGTCGGAATAGGTCACTAAGAAAACTCGCCCAGGAAAATCGATGTTAGTGTCGGAACGGCTCACAAAGCTGTAAGGAAAAACTAAGAACTTTTCCCATACCGAGTGACAGTCGTGAAGCAACTGAAAGCCGACCGCTGTGGCCGAGCGGTTCTAGACGCTTCAGTCCTGAACCGCGGTGCTGCTACGGTCGCAGGTTCGAATCCTGCCTCGGGCGTGGATGTGTGTGATGTCCTTAGGTTAGTCAGGTTTAAGTAGTTCTAAGTTGTAGGGGACTGATGACCTCAGATGTTAAGTCCCTTTGAATGTGAAGGAACGATAAATACTGATCGTGGCAAGAGACTGCATTATTATCAATGATTCAAAAATTTCGTTCAACAAAATAGAAAGGATATTCTTAATGAAACGTTTTTCACTGACGAGGCGTGGTTTCATTTATGCGGGTACATGAACTCGCAAAATTCTCGTATGTGGAGTACTGCAAATCCATTGTTTATCCATGAGGAACCACTTCATTCTGTGAAAATAGGAGTTTGGATTGCAATTTACAGACGTCGGATTGTGGGTCCCATATTTTTCAACCAAACAATAAACGCACAACGATACTGCAGTGATATTCTGTACCCATTCATAGGAGAACTTGTGTTGAGTGAAATAGTGAACGGTTATTTTCAACAAGATGGTTCAACCGCGCGTACAGCTCGCGTTTGAATGTCACTGCTTGCTGATGTTTTTTGTGATGGCAAAATTTCACAGGCACTTTGGTCTCAACGCTAGCCTGACCTAACACCACCTGACTTTTTCTTCTGGGGTGCAGCGAAAGCAACTGTCTATAAAAACCGTCCAAAACCCATCGATGAATTGGAAACTGCAATATCCACTTTCATTGCTTCTGTTACAGAAGAAATGTTACAACTTGTGTTTGGAAACATGATTAGACGAATTGAATTGTATATTCAACAACGAGGGTGGGGTGTCACTTTCAACATTTAATGTGAAAATTTGTAAGAAAAATGAATATTCAAGAAATTAATAAATTGTATTTCACTGAGTTTCATTTCGGTATATTCACTGCGGCATACGGCACGTGTGGCTAACAATCATATGGCACTATGGAGGGGCTTTTTGAACATACTGTGTAAAAGGGCATTGCACTTTCAGAGCTGTGATTTGTACTCAGCTGACTCAGATTTTCGACGTGATTACGGCCGTACGACGGGAATTAACAGACTTTGGATGCCGAATGGTAGTTGGAGCTACATACATGGGAGAGTCCACTTCGGAAATTGTTGGAGAATTTAAAATTCTGCGACCCACAATGTCAAGAGTGTGCCAATAATACAAAATTTCAGGCATTACCTCTCACCACGGACAGTGCAGTGGCCAACGGCTATCACTTAACAACCGAAAACAGCGGCGCGTTTGGGTGTAGTTGACAGTGCTGACAGACATGGAGCACCGCATACATCAAGGTAGTTGACAGTGCTGACAGACATGCAACACCGCATAAATCAAGGTAGTTGACAGTGCTGACAGACATGCAACATCGCATAAATCAAGGTAGTTGACAGTGCTGACAGACATGCAACACCGCATAAATGAAGGTAGATGACAGTGCTGACAGACATGCAACACCGCATAAATCAAGGTAGTTGACAGTGCTGACAGACATGCAACCCCGCATAAATCAAAGTAGTTGACAGTGCTGACAGACATGCAACCCCGCATAAATCAAGGTAGTTGACAGTGCTGACAGACATGCAACACCGCATAAATCAAGGTAGTTGACAGTGCTGACAGACATGCAACCCCGCATGAATCAAGGTAGTTGACAGTGCTGACAGACATGCAACACCGCATAAATCAAGGTAGTTGACAGTGCTGACAGACATGCAACCCCGCATAAATCAAGGTAGTTGACAGTGCTGACAGACACCGCATAAATCAAGGTAGTTGACAGTGCTGACAGACATGCAACACCGCATAAATCAAGGTAGTTGACAGTGCTGACAGACATGCAACACCGCAAAAATCAGGGTAGAATGTATGACGAATGTATCCGTTGAGACAGTGCGGCTAAATTTGTCGTTAATGCGCAGCAGACGGCCGACACGGCTGCACGACATCTTCCACTGCGTCTCTCCTGGGTGCCTATTCGGTATCTTTCCGCCACTGTGCCGATCGTTTCGGCACTCAAAAGCACCGTACGGTCTAGTACTCGAATTAAGAGTCTCTGCATTTCGGTAGCGATACCGTTCGGGTGTAGAGAACCGAAGCGCTGTTGTCGGTTCGCGTCGCGCAAGCGAATCAAACGCAAGCGGCCGCAGATCCGCGCATGCGCACTGCGGCGCGCACAGCGGCAAGAACATAAAGCGGGTAGCAGACTACACAGGCGCGCTGTTCTTCCAAGTACCGAAAACTGCGCTTACGTCGCCATAACGCACGACGCCGCTTTCCATCGAGCTGACGTGCCCGCCTTCATAGCCCTTGCCTCCTCCTTTAACAGTATCAGGCGCAGTATATCCATTTTCATGATCCTCAGCTGGGATGCATAGAAATTTTTAGTTTCCCTGACCGCGTCTTTCCATGCATGAGTAATAACTATAGCGTATTTGACTGCATTCTGCAGATTGTCGTAAATGCCGCATTATGTCATCTTATTCTTATTGACACTGACATCGTGTTTTGGATTTTACGTTTCGGAAAATGAGTTATGAATAGTGTGTAGTACCACATTGTGCTAATACATCAATAAAAACATCCGAAAAATTGATTCTGAGAGTTTCAAAGAATAAGAAGATAAACAGAATGTGGTTGTAACTCGCTCCTAGAGATCCGAATGATTAAGTAGCCCACATCCCTATATGATACGTCAAAAATTTGGGTCTTAAAAACGAAGTTGAAAAAAAAAAAACGCATTTTCGAGAGTTCCTACAGTTCGTCGAAGTTTGTAACATGCATCTCACGAATGAAAATGTTCCGTATATGGTGCTACAGTCTAAAAATATTACGGCAGAGATCTTCCATCTCTGTCTGCTGTGGTTGAGGATTCGATCGCAGATAAATGCTTGTGACAAGCAAGATTATGAAGATTACTGCTGCTGGTTACATTCCCAGTAATTTAAGTTGTGCTCTTAGATTCCTGTCTAACAGCATACTCGGAAATCGCTACATGTTCGGAAAAAATGGCGAATTATTTCTGACATGAAAAATTATGAAGGTCATTGTCGGTTGTTTCACTCACAGCAATTTCATCCCCAACAATTTCATATTTCGTTTTTTAAACACACAGAAATCACGAAATCATTAGTGAGGAAGTGCACTCTTACATGTAAGTAATAACGAATATCGCAGAAGAATCTAAACTTACACGAATAACGATGTCTCAGAACGTGTCGCATATATGAAGAGGAAAAAAAATTATTTTTGCACCCATCCGTGCGCGAACCCGTGTCCTTTCATATCGCAGTCCCGCGCGCTAACCACTTTTTTTTTTTTTAAATCTCATTTTGTTCGTCCTCGTTCGTTTCATCTGCTCGGGGCAGACGTCGCATGACATCCGTTTCAGTTCGTCGTTGATTCCTTTACTCAATTTTTTTTTTTTTTATTACGGAGGGCAGCTAACCCTCTAACCGAGCACACTGTGCTACCGTGCCGGTATCCGCTTAGCGACGCCAAACAACAGAAACGCAGCGCTCAATTCTCGTACTACTGTGAAGAGGAACGTAGGCTGGCTTCGTTGCCAAATGGTGTTGCGTAAGTCACAAATGCGCGATAGTTTGAAAGGTTTCCAATATCAGGCTTCACATAATTGCTTTCCATTGTTACTTGAAAGTTGTAAACACGTTTCGATAATTACTAACCAAACCATTTGTGGGAAAAAGTACACAAAGTCACTGGTAACGTCAGTTCACACTCATGTAATATACGTAAACAGAGCGAATGTATAGATATTTAATGATCTTTAAACTCTTATTTGTATAGAAATAACACGTATTTTGGGAGAATATTGACCGGAAACTTTTTTTTTGTAATCATTCACAGCAACAACCTGACGTAACCATATTTCTAACAAAGGAAAAGAGTCTATTATGAACGCAATTTCCAACTGGATGCGTCCTCTGGTGATTCTTTAGTAACACAATCACTAAATCCAAAGCTAAAAACCGCGAATTATGTTTAAAATGACAAATTACAGGTGTACATAAACCACAGCTCACTGATCGGCAGGGCCACACCGAAATCCAAAACCTCTCGGTACAATTGTCGTAAAATCGGTGGGAGTACCGTTCGGTAACTGGTCTCAGAAGCTTACTGAACAGGATATTTCGGTAAAGAACAGAAAATGACGTCACTTCCGAGACTAACCTACTACACCGATCGGTATGAGCGATACAGAATAGGAGCCCTGGGACCCTATTCTGCATCTTTCGGCCGCTCTGCCGATCGCCGTTGTTTTCGAAGGAAAGCCAACACGTTATTCAGTAAGCATTTCGGAAGCGACGCCGTTCCAGCGAACCGACATGCTGTTGTCAGTTCTCTTCGCGCCACCCAATCAAAAGCAATCTGCATATGATCCGCGCATGCGCTCTCCAGCGCACACAGAGGCACGAACCCGAAGTAGCTAGCAGCCTATACAGGCATACCATTCTTCACAGTACCGAAAAGAGTGGTTAGAGTACGTAATACTGCTCAAATTTAGCTCACCACCTGTTTCCATGCATGCATAATAACCATAGGATATCGTTTCTGCGTTCTGGAAACTGTCATAAATGGCCCATTATATCATTTTATTCACATTCACATCGCCGTCCTGTTTTGGATTTTACATTTCGGAATATGAGTTAGGAATGGTGTATAGTATCACAAAATGGTTCAAATGGCTCTGAGCACTATGGGACTTAACATCTTAGGTCATCAGTCCCCTAGAATTTAGAACTACTTAAACCTAAGTAACCTAAGGACATCACACAACACCCAGCCATCACGAGGCAGAGAAAACCCCTGACCCCGCCGGGAATCGAACCCGGGAACCCGAGCGTGGGAAGCGAGAACGCTACCGCACGACCACGAGATGCGGGCTATAGTATCTCACTGCACAAATACATCTATAAAAGCACCTGAAAAATTCGTAATTTTTCTGTTATTCGTCGTTCCTTAGTTGTTTCAAAATTCAAGGAGGTGCGTTCCACCTCTGCAACTAATTGAAGGCAATTTGTTTACTGCCATACCGGTACGCGGTCTGCTTGTTTTATTTGCAAAGATGCTTCAAAAAAATGGCCTTGACCACTATGGGACTTAAATGCTGTGGTCATCAGTCCCCTAGAACTTAGAATTACTTAAACCTAACTAACCTAAGGACACCACACACATCCATGCCCGAGGCTGGATTCGAACCTGCGACCGTAGCGGTCACGCGGTTCCAGACTGTAGCGCCTAGAACCGCACGGCCACTCAGGCCGGCAAAGATGCTTCAGAAATAAAAGAAGCGAAATGCGGATGGCAATAAACAAACTGCCTTCAATTAGTTACATAAACGGAACACATCTCCACTAACCCGAAAAATTGTTTAAGAGAGTGTCAAAGAATAATAAGATGCACAGAATGTGGTTGCAGCTCGCTCCTGAAAATCCAGATGATGAAGTAGCCGAATTCCCTGTATGATCCATCAACAATTTGGGTCAAGACATTTCCTAATCTAATTCCCTCAGCATCACCGGACTTAATTCGACTACATTCCATTATTCTCGTTTTGCGTTTGTTGATGTTCGTCTTATATCCTCCTTTCAAGACACCGTCCATTCCGTTCAACTGCTCTTCCAAATCATTTGCTATCTCTGACAGAATTACAATGTCATCGGCGAACTTCAACGTTTTTATTTCTTCTCCCATGGATTTTAATACCTACTCCGAATTTTTCTTTTGTTTCCTTTACTGCTTGCTCAATATACAGATTGAATTAAAACGGGGAGAGGCTACAAAACTGTCATACTCCCTTTCCAACCACTGGTTTCCTTTCATGTCCCTCGACTCTTATAACTGCCATTTGGTTTTTGTACAAATTGTAAGTAGCCTTTCGCTCCCTGTATTTTACCCCTGCCACCTTTAGAATTTGAAAGAGAGTATTCCAGTCAACACTGTCAAAAGCTTTCTTTAAGTCTACAAATACTACAAACGTAGGTTTGCCTTTCCTTAATCTTTATTCTAAGATAAGTCGTAAGGTCAGTATTGCCTCACGTGTTCCAACATTTCTACGGAATCAAAACTGATCTTCCCCGAGGTTGGCTTCTAATAGTTTTTCCATTCGTCTGTAAAGAATTCGCGTTAGTATTTTGCAGCCGTGACTTATTAAACTGATGGTTCGGTAATTTTCACATCTGTCAACACCTGCATTCTTTGGGATTGGAATTATTATATTCTTCTTGAAGTCTGAGGGTATTTCGCCTGTCTCATACATCTTGCTCGCCAGATGGTAGAGTTTTGTCAGGACTGGCTCTCCCAAGGCCGTCAGTAGTTCTAATGGAATGTTGTCTACTCCCTGGGCCTTGTTTCGACTCAGGTCTTTCAGTACTCTGTCAAACTCTTCACGCAGTATCGTATCTCCCATTTCATCTTCATCTACATCCTCTTCCATTTCCATAATATTGCCCTCAAGCACGTCGCCCTTGTATAGACCATCTATATACTCCTTCCACCTTTCTGCTTTCCCTTCTTTGCTTAGAACTGGGTTTCCATCTGAGCTCTTGATGTTCATACTTCTCTTTTCTTCAACGGCATCGCTGCTTAGCCATTTTGCACTTCCTGTCGATCTCATTTTTGAGACGTTTGTATTCCTTTTTGCCTGCTTCATTTATTGCATTTTTATATTTTCTCCTGTAATCAATTAAATTCAATATTTCTTCTGTTACCCAAGGATTTCTACTAGCCCTCGTCTTTTTACCTACTTTATCTGCTGCCTTCACTACTTCATCCCTCAGAGCTATTCATTCTTCTCCTACTGTATTCCCCCCCCCCCCCCCCCCCACCATTTCTGTGAATTTTTCTCTTATGCTCTCCCTGAAACGCTGTACACCCTCTGGTTTTATCAGTTAGGTCCAGGTCCTATCTCCATAAATTCCCACCTTTTTGCAGTTTCTTCAGTTTTAATCTACAGCTCATAACCAATAGTGTGTGGTCAGAGTCCACATTTGCCCCTGGAAATGTCTTACAATTTAATACCTGGTTCCTAAATCTCTGTCTTAGCATTATATAATCTATCTCATACCTTCTAGTATTTCCAGGATTCTTACATGTGTACAACCTTCTTTTAAGATTCTTGAAGCAAGTGTTTGCTATGATTAAGTTATGCTCTGCGCAAAATTCTACCAGATGGCTTCCTCTTTCATTTCTTTCCCCCAATCCATATTCACCTACTATGTTTCCTTCTCTCCCTTTTCCTACTCGCGAATTCCAGTCATCCATGACTATTAAATTTTCGTCTCCCATCACTACCTGAATAATTTGTTTTATCTCATCCTACATTTCTTCAATTTCTTCGTCATCTGCAGTGCTAGTTGGCACATAAACTTATACTACTGTAGTAGGTGTGGGCTTCGTATCTATCTTAGCCACAATAATGCGTTCACTATGCTGTTTGTAGTAGCTTACCCGCACTCCTGTTTTCCTATTCATTATTAAACCTACTCCTGCATTACCCCCGTTTGGTTTTGTGTTTATAACCCTGTAGTCACCTGACCAGAAGTCTTGTTCCTCCAGCCACCGAACTTCACTAATTCCCACTATATCTAACTTTAACCTATCCATTTCCCTTTTTAAATTTTCTAACCTACCTGCCCGATTAAGGGATCTGACATTCCACGCTCCGATCCCTAGAACGCAAGTTTTCTTTCTCCTGATAACGACGTCCTCTTGAGTAGTCTCCACCCAGAGATCCGAATGGGGGACTATTTTACCTCCGGAATATTTTACCCAAGAGGACGCCATCATCATTTAATCATACAGTAAAGCTGCATGCCCTCGGGAAAAATTACGGCTGTAGTTTCCCCTTGCTTTCAGCCGTTCGCAGTACCAGCACAGCAAGGCCATTTTGGTTAGTGTTACAAGGCCAGATCAGTCAGTTATCCAGACTGTTGCCCCTGCAACTACTGAAAAGGCTCCTGCCCCTCTTCAGGAACCACACGTTTGTCTGGCCTCTCAACAGATACCCCTCCGTTGTGGTTGCACCTACGGTACGGCTAGCTGTATCGCTGAGGCACGCAAGCCTCCCCACCAACGGCAAGGTCCATGGTTCATGGGGGGGGGTGGGGGGCTAGATGTACGAAATTATGACAAAAAAAGGGGTAAGCTGTAGGGAAGGAAGGATAATATACAATAAGTACAGGAACCAAAAGGGAACAGTAAGAGTGGAAGATCAAGAAGGAATAGCTTGAATTAAAATGAGTTTAAGACAAGGATGCAATTTTCGCCCCTACTGTTCAGTCTATACTTGGCTGAAGCAATTATGTAGATAAAAGAATGGTTCAGGAGTTGTGTTAAAGCTGAGGCTGAAAGGATATCTATGATAATATTCTGTGATGACATTGCTATCTGCCGTGAAAATGGCGAAAAATTTCAGGATATGTTACAAGGAATGAACAGTCTAATGAGTAGAGGATACAGTTCGCGAGTAAGACAAATAATGGCAGCTAGTAGATATGAGAAAAGCTACAAACTTAATATCAAAATGAGTGGTGACGGATTAGATGGTATTAATAATTTTTGGAAGCGAATAAACTATGAAGGTCGAAGCGAGGAGGACATAAACGGCAGAATAGCGCAAGCGGAGACGGAATTCCGGCGTGCGACATGAAAACTAGAAAAAATAAAAGAAATAAAAATTATCTTCAACATAAAGTTAAGCAGTTTAATAGTAATACTAGGGAATGCCTGCAACTTGAGTTGTGAAATTTTACATTACACTGAGACGGGCATTGGCGAATGAATACTATCGGAAAGAGAATTACAATAACCTCTTGTGCCTCTCCGAGATATGGTAGTCTGAAAAATTCGTGGCCCGACCAGGAATCGACTCTGCGACCTTTCCGTAACCAGGCACGCTCTCTATCGGTAGCCCACGGCACCAGATAGTATTGCAATGTTTTCAGTCAGCACTCGAAAGGATGGCTCCAACTTAATAAACAAGTAAAACGGGAAGCTTTCAAAACCAACAACAGAGTTCAGTTAGAGGAAGAAACGTAATTACATGGTTTTCTGAGCCATTAGACAGCCAATGGAAGTAGAATAATGTAATATGACCGACGCTAATTTTTTCCATCTCTCCCAAACAGGAACAATACTCGCATGGATTCATGCGGAGTGAAATTATACGCCACATTGGTACTACGCACGGGCCAGCGTTCCTACAACTGGATTAATTTTTTTTTTTTAAAATACTATATCGAGAGCGGTGAAATGTGCTCGTATTTATGAGCGTCCCCTGTACATGTATATTTCCGATAATTAAAACGACTGCCGCAGCGAGGGAACACCAAATAATACGTGGCGAACAAAGGGTCGACTCGATAGGCGCTCTTTCTGGCGGAGACAAAAGGGCAGTGGAGTCGTCCATCATAACTGCAGTCCAGGCATGAAAACATCCGATACTTTTGGGTGTAAACACGTAAGACCGCTCCATATGTACCTATCCACTCCACAGTCGCTTGCAAAGTATACACTGAGGTGATTCGTGTCCTATCTCCTTTCACCGGCATACGGGAGCAAATCAAATATTTCAAATGGCTCTGAGCACTATGGGACTTAACATCTGAGGTCATCAGTCCCCTAGAACTTAGAACTATTTAAACCTAACCAACCTAAGGACGTCACACATATCCATGCCCGAGGCAGGATTCGGTCCTGCGACCGTAGCAGCAGCGCGGTTCCGGACTGAAGCGCCAAGAACCGCTCTGCCACAGTGGCCGGCTGGGACAAACTCGACATACCATGGACTCAAGTCGCTGGATGTCCCCTGCCTCTATAGCCGGCCACAACTGCAAAAGTTTGGCCGATGTAGGAATTTGTGTCAGAACTCACCTCTCTGTTTGGTCCCACAAATGTTCGATGCAATCTGGATTGCCATATCATTCGCTCGAACTCTCCAGAATGTTCGTCAGAAATGGTCCAAATGGCTCTGAGCACTATGGGACTTAACATCTGAGGTCATCAGTCCCCTAGAACTTGGAACTACTTAAACCTAACCAACCTAAGGACGTCACACATATCCATGCCCGAGGCAGGATTCGAACCTGCGACCGTACCAACAGCGCGGTTCCAGACTGAAGCGCCAAGAACCGCTCGGCCACAGCGGCCGGCTGGGACAAACTCGACATTCCATGGACTCAATTCGCTGGATGTCCCCTGCCTCTATAGCCGGCCACAACTGCAAAAGTTTGGCCGATGTAGGAATTTGTGTCAGAACTCACCTCTCTGTTTGGTCCCACAAATGTTCGATGCAATCTGGATTGCCATATCATTCGCTCGAACTCTCCAGAATGTTCGTCAGAAATGGTCCAAATGGCTCTGAGCACTATGGGACTTAACATCTGAGGTCATCAGTCCCCTAGAACTTGGAACTACTTAAACCTAACCAACCTAAGGACGTCACACATATCCATGCCCGAGGCAGGATTCGAACCTGCGACCGTAGCAGCAGCGCGGTTCCGGACTGAAGCGCCAAGAACCGCTCGGCCACAGCGGCCGGCTGGGACAAACTCGACATACCATGGACTCAATTCGCTGGATGTCCCCTGCCTCTATAGCCGGCCACAACTGCAAAAGTTTGGCCTATGTAGGTTTTTGTGTCAGAACTCACCTCTCTGTTTGGTCCCACAAATGTTCGATGCAATCTGGATTGCCATATCATTCGCTCGAACTCTCCAGAATGTTCGTCAGAAATGGTCCAAATGGCTCTGAGCACTATGGGACTTAACATCTGAGGTCATCAGTCGCCTACAACTTAGATCTACTTAAACCTAACTAACCTAAGGACATCACACACATCCATGCCCGAGGCAGGATTCGAACCTGCGACCGTAGCAGCAGCGCGGTTCCGCACTGCAGCGCCTAGAACCGTACGGCCATCAAACCAATCGCGAACAACTGTGACCCGGTTGAAAGGTCTGTCTTGGATTCCTTTCATGTTAATTTCTTAAATCTGTTGTTGTTTACGGCATACATTCCACTTCTAAATTTGCTGTGGTGTTTCTACCTGGGAGGAGACTGAGTAGTGGAACATGTTACTTTTACACATAAACAAGAACGATCTGTCACCCTGCTACACTTAAAAAACACAATTTATATGTAATTCATGTCACACAGTCTCATACGGAACCTACATCCGCTTGCTTTAATATACTGTATATGGTAAGATACTGTCATCCCCCTTCCCTTCTGTGTGAAAGAATGAATGAGCAAATGTATTTCTAGTTCATGCTGGATGGTAGCAGACAAGCCTGTCTGCTAGAGAACAGTAGGACCAACGTCGGAACAGGTAGCTACGCTTTCTAAAAGCAGAGCGGTTCCTACTCTCGGTATGGCCCTGTCCGTCCCTTGTCATGTTGGTACAGGAAGCTGCCTCTCTGGTCACTTCCGTCTGTATCTGTTAGCACGCTCTGTAGGGGCCCAGGTCAGCCTGTCTGCGGCGAGCGTCTGAAGTGGTAAGATCTCCGGCTAAGCGCGTGTCTGCTAAGTCCGTAGGACAATCGATTTCTCAAGTTCAGCCTAACTGAAAGTTTAATCACATTTATTTCAGGTTTAGATCTAAAATGTTATCTTAAATTGCAATGCAGTGTAATTCGAGTGTGAAGTTCAGAATATCTCCAAGTAGCTGCTTTGACACTACTTTGTGAGTAGAGTGGAACCACGTGTTGATCAGTAACACTAACTAAGATCATCAATCTTAAATGCGAATGTGCGTGAGATTATAACGTCTCGTCTTGACAATATTTTTCAGTATAGCAACTTTTCTTTATGTTCAACCCACGTGGGGTGTACTTTGTGAGACCAGTACCACGTGCTTATACAGTTGTTTGACCCATCAGGTTAATAGTAAGACGATAATAACCAGTTCGAGGTTTTTCTTTTGTAATTTGCGTTTCGATGTAATTTATTTTAACTATCAAAATTATTGTGGAGTTACACTCTTTGTGTAAACCAAGTTGACCACGTGAAGCATGTGGTGTAATCATCAAAGTAGCCCTCAGCTCTTCTTTTCGCGAAGATTTCACAGAGAGTTAGTATCAATTTAGTATACCAGTGTGTGGTAATTTCATGACGTACAGGTTTGCTCTACGAACGTTAACTTCTTTGGGTGAAAATTGAATCGGTTGGTTGTGGTTAATTTCCTCTTGCTTATGTTTCAACGTTCTTCGTGTGTTATTTTATGAATGCAGTGTTGTATGCAGTCTCCCAACCTTGGCTCCATACTTGATGTGTTCCGTAAGATTACAAACATTTTCACAATTCTAAATAAGGCACCAGTTTAGTTATAAATCAAGTTTAATATGCTGAAATTTTAACGGAACAATGATCGATGTTAGAGTAAATGTCCAAATATAGACTGATTTATTTCTTTTTATTTAAATTGTCTTTTTAGATATATATCACCGGTTATCGTAAGATGACTACTAAGAGATTATAATTAATGTAAGTCTGGTTGGGAATTTGGTAAGCTAGACTGGATACCTGTTGAAACAGTTGCTCAGTAATGCAAGGTTAACTTCCCCAGACAGCTCACACCTTTTAACCCGCTTTTATTGTCTTGAATAGCAGCACCGCTTTGAGAAAAAAAAATTAAAGCATCAACATTACACGGTGACTTGGCATATTTTCACCCATGAAAATTTCCATCAATGAACGGCACCAAATGGTCTCCAAGTTGCCTAAGATAAGTATATCCACTCAATGATTGGTTCATTTGGACCAGACGACACAGTCCATTCCATGTAAACACAGCCCACACCATTACGGAGATACGACCAGCTTGCACAGTGGCTTGTCCACAACTAGGGTACACGGCATCGTAAAATCTGAGTCTCACTCCGACCCTACCATCAGCTGTTACGAAATGAAATCGGGAATCATCTGACCAGGCCATGGTTTTCCGGTAATCTTGGGTCCAATATGGTCTCTAGCCCAGGAGATGTGGTGCTGTTAGCAAAGACACTCGCGTCGGTAGTCTACTGGTACAGCCCATTAGGGTAAGTTCGGGTAAGAGTACGAGTCTGGTAAGAGTTCGCATGGTATTTTCTCAACATTAGCGACACTGACCGACAACGAAAATCTACATTTAGTTGTTGCTTCTATAGCAACGCCATCACATGTAATCTTGGAGAGCTCCGCCAGATTTATTGGTTGTTGTTGTTGTTGTTGTTGTTGTGGTCTTCAGTCCTGAGACTGGTTTGATGCAGCTCTCCATGGTACTCTATCCTGTGCAAGCCTCTTCATCTCCCAGTACCTACTGCATCCTTCTGAATCTGCTTAGTGTATTCATCTCTTGGTCTCCCTCTACGATTTTTACCCTCCACGCTGCCCTCCAATCCTAAAATGGAGATCCCTTGATGCCTCAGGACATGTCCTACCAACCGATCCCTTCTTCTGGTCAAGTTGTGCCACAAACTTCTCTTCTCCCCAACTCTATTGAACACTTCCTCATTAGTTATGTGATCTACACACCTAATCTTCAGCATTCTTCTGTAGCACCACAGTCCGAAAGCTTCTAGTTTCTTCTTGTCTAAACTATACAGAGTCCACATTGCATACAAATACTTTCAGAAACGACTTCCTGACACTTAACTCTATACTCGATGTTAACAATTTTTTCTTCTTCAGAAACACTTTCCATGGCACTGCCAGTCTACATTTTACATCCTTTCTGCTTCGACCACCATAGAGCATCATCAGTCATTTTGCTCCCCAAATGGCAAAACTCATCTACTACTTTTAATGTCTCATTTCTATACCTAATTCCCTCAGCATCAGCCGACTTAATTCGACTAAATTCCATTACCCATGTTTTCCTTTTGTTGATGTTCATCTTATACCCTCCTTTCAAAACACTGTCCATTCCGTTCAACTGCTCTTCCAAGTCCTTTGCTGTCTCTGACAGAATTACAATGTCATCGGCAAAACTCAGTCCTTATTTCTTCTCTGTGGATTTTAATTCCTACTCCAAATTTTTCTTTCGTTCCCTTTAGTGCTTGCTCAATATACAGATTGAATAACATCGGGGATAGACTAGAATCCTGTCTCACTCCCTTCCCAAACACTGTTTGCCTTTCATGCCCCTCGACTCTGATAACTGCCATCTGCTTTCTGTACAAATTGTACATGGCCTTTCGCTTGAAAGAGAGTGTTACAGATGGTAGAGTTTTGTCAGGACTGGCTCTCCCAAGACCTTCAGTATTTCTAATGGAATGTCGTCTACTCCGGGGTCCTTGTTTCGACTCAGGTCTTTCAGTGCACTGTCAAACTCTGCACGCAGTATCATATCTCAGGTCTTTCAGTGCACTGTCAAACTCTGCACGCAGTATCATATCTCCCATTTCATCTTCATCTACATCCTCTTCCATTTTCGTAATATTGCCCTCAACTACATCGGCCTTGTGTAGACCCTCTATATACTCCTTCCACCTTTCTGCCTTCCCTTCTTTGCTTAGAACTGGTTTTCCATCTGAGCTCTTGGTTTTCTTACAAGTTGTTCTCTTTTCTCCAAACGTTTCTTTAATTTTCCTGTAGGCAGCATCTGTTTTACCTCTAGTGACCGTAACTGCAGGTCAACCATAGCGCCATCTGGTTTACCCCTTCAAGCTAGACGAGTTTCGTTCTTTGTAGTTTTTTCGTTTGACGCTTATTTCGTGAGATATTTGGCCCGGTCACTATCAATGGACCACCATGTATATCTAAATGTATATACAAATTTACCAGGAGACCTTGCAATGGGGACTATTCGTACTACACAATAAACAACACTCTTCTCTCATGACATCAAATCTGATCAAGAACAAAAGTTTACTAATTAAGAATAATTATCTAACCGCACTGCGCCACAGAGTAATAAAGAATATCTTTGTTCTCTCTGTCGTACTATCACATTAATGGATACCAATCTTACTACATGATACATCATAAATGTAAAGTTTGTGTTAAAAGTTAGGCATCTGTAACTGATTGGTATTATTTCTATAAAAACTAGCAATAATTTGTTATAGGACAGGTTTGTTTTAACCTTCTCGCCTGCTAGATATGAGCGATTATATACTAAGTGTGTTCTCTACGCTGACTTTCCCCTAATGCCAAATTTCACCGCACTGTCCTAGACTGTCCTAGCGGATATGTCCGTCGTACGTCCCATATTGATTTCTGCTGTTGTTTCACGCAATGTTGCTTGTCTATCAGCACCGACAACTGTCCGCATGCGCTGCTGCCCTCGATCGTTAAGTGAAGGAGGGCGGCCACTTCTCTGGCCCTGGTGAGAGGTGATGCCTCAAATACGGTATTCTCCACACTGTGGATTTCGGAATATTGAATTCACTAACGATTTCTGTCACTGAATGTCCTATGCTTCTAGCCTCAACTACTGTTCCGCGTTCAAAGTACATTAATTCTCGTCGTGCAGCCATGAGACGTCGCAAACATTTCAGGAGGTATCATCATGGCACTTGGATGGGTGACCATAGAGGCCACGACGCGCTGTTGGACTTTTTCGGGGCGCACTCAGCCTCGTGATGCCAATTGAGGAGCTACTCGACCGAATAGCAGCGGCTCCGGTCAAGAAAACCATCTTAACGACCGGGAGAACGGTGTGCTGACCCCACGCCCCTCCGATCCGCATCCTCCGCTGAGGGTGACACGGCGGTCGGATGGTCCCGGTAGGTCACTCGTGGCCTGACGACGGAGTGCTTTTTTTATCATCAGAATAGAAATAACAACTCCACCAAAGCAGTGGCCTTTTCAGCCTTGCGTACGCGACACTGCTGTCATCTGTATATGCGCATAACCGAGACTTTTGTAACCTCGTTGTATGTAAGGATCAGGATGCAGAAATGCGTTGTAACGAATGCGCTTCTCTGTGGCACTGTTTGCAAAAATGTTCAAATGTGTGTGAAATCTTATTGGGACTTAACTGCTAAGGTCATCAGTCCCTAAGCTTACACACTACTTAACCTAAATTATCCTAAGGACAAACACACAACGATTGAGTTTTCTTTTGTTACGTGTATACAATACAAGTGGAGACGCAGAATCATAAGCAGATTTACCAAAATCTGAATTAGCTATTTCAAACATATGGCAGATACGATAGGCAATTACATCTCTATCATTAAAACTTTCAAGTGCAGGTACACTAGGAACTCCGCTACCACCTCTCACTATGGCAACAGTGAACCATCCATTTCCATGTGATGCCGCACAGGAGATATCGAAGCCGTCGTTGCACAACAGTGTACAAAAATATAGAAAACATTGAACTTAGTGCAACATCAGGAGACAAGAAAAATCGCATTCCTGTCAAGAGTGTTGTAGCCCACGCCCTCGTCGATGGACCTTGTGTATTTCTTGGATGTTCACTTAATTCCAGTTTGGATATAAATGTTACATTCTCACATGGAAATGGACTTGAAAGTTTTAATGATACGGATGTAATTGCCTATCGTACCTACCATATGTTTGAAATTGCTAATAAAGACTTTGGTAAATCTGCTTATGATTCTACGTCTCCACTTGTATTGTATACACGTAACATAAGAAAACTCAATCCTAACGAATCTGTATTTATTTGGAGTAAAGGTAAAGGAGTGTGTGAATATATAAAATTTGTATCTGATTGTACTGTCTATTTTCATAAATAATAAATGACTTCAGTGCATTGGACCGCTCGGCTAATACCGCGCGGCCACTGGTTGCCATCTCCGTCATTAATGACTCAGATATTGAGAACTAATTTCACTCTACCTCCGCTCATTACAGACGATAGCGTGTCTGACAAGTATCGGGCAACTAATGGCGTGCCACTAGGCGCGCAACCAATTTCACGTTCCACTGGTCGCTCAGGGTATTAAGAAATTCTAAAGAGCTTTGCGTGTAGCGCCGCAGAAAACTGGGAGCGCGCACACACACACACACACACACACACACACAAACACACACACACACACACACACAGTGACGCCATTATTATTCCTAACTTTTGGGAGAAGAGCTTAAGTCGTGATAGATGAGTAGAACTTGCGTCTTGAAAGTCTCTTCGGGTTTGCTGCCGGATCCTAAAATCAACTTGACTCGACATTTCGGCGACCCAGCTGGTCGCCATCTTCAGGAAAATGCTGCTTCTGCTGATGAGTCCCGCTGAGAACTCACGCCAGGCTGCAAATCGACGCCCTGTACAGGGTGTTACAAAAAGGTACGGCCAAACTTTCAGGAAACATTCCTCACACACAAACAAAGAAAATATGTTATGTGGACATGTGTCCGGAAACACTTACTTTCCATGTTAGAGCTCATTTTATCACTTTCTTCAAATCACATTAATCATGCAATGGAAACACACAGCAACAGAACGTACCGGCGTGACTTCAAACACTTTGTTACAGGAAATGTTCAAAATATCCTCCGTTAGCGAGGATACGTGCATCAACCTTCCGTCGCACGGAATCCCTGATGCGCTGATGCAGCCCTGGAGAATGGCGTATTGTATCACAGCCGTCCACAATACGAGCACGAAGAGTCTCTACATTCGGTACCGGGGTTGCGTAGACAAGAGCTTTCAAATGACCCCATAAATGAAAGTCAAGAGGGTTGAGGTGGAGGCCACGGAATTGGTCCGCCTCTACCAATCCGTCGGTCACCTAATCTGTTGTTGAGAAGCGTACGAACACTTCGACTGAAATGTGCAGGAGCTCCATCGTGCACGAACCACATGTTGTGTCGTACTTGTAAAGGCACATGTTCTAGCAGCACAGGTAGAGTATCCCGTATGAAATCGTGATAACGTGCTCCATTGAGCGTAGCTGGAAGAGCATAGGGCCCAATCGAGACATCACCAACAATGCCTGCCCAAACGTTCACAGAAAATCTGTGTTGATGACGTGATTGCACAATTGCGTGCGGATTCTCGTCAGCCCAAACATGTTGATTGTGAAAATTTACAGTTTGCTCACGTTGGAATGAAGCCTCATCCGTAAAGAGAACATTTGCACTGAGACGAGGATTGACAAATTGTCGAATGAACCATTCGCAGAAGTGTACCCGTGGAGGCCAATCAGCTGCTGGTAGTGCCTGCACACGCTGTACACGGTACGGAAACAACTGGTTCTCCCGTAGCACTCTCCATACAGTGACGTGGTCAACGTTACCTTGTACAGCAGCAACTTCTCCGAGGCTGACATTAGGGTTATCGTCAACTGCACGAAGAATTGCCTCGTCCATTGCAGGTGTCCTCGTCGTTCTAGGTCTTCCCCAGTCGCGAGTCGTAGGCTGGAATGTTCCGTGCTCCCTAAGACGCCGATCAATTGCTTCGAACGTCTTCCTGTCGGGACACCTTCGTTCTGGAAATCTGTCTCGATAGAAACGTATCGCGCCACGGCTATTGCCCCGTGCTAATCCGTACATCAACTGGGCATCTGCCAACTCCGCATTTGTAAACATTGCACTGACTGCAAAACCACGTTCGTGATGAACACTAATCTGTTGATGCTACGTACTGATGTGCTCGATGCTAGTACTGTAGAGCAATGAGTCGCATGTCAACACAAGCACCGAAGTCAACATTACCTTCCTTCAATTGGGCCAACTGGCGGTGAATCGAGGAAGTACAGTACATACTGACGAAACTAAAATGAGCTCTAACATGGAAAGTAAGCGTTTCCGGACACATGTCCACATAACATATTTTCATTATTTGTGTGTGAGGAATGTTTCCTGAAAGTTTGGCCGTACCTTTTTGTAACACCCTGTACAGGCCACCGTTCAGTACATGGCGTCCAAGACAGGGAGGCCCTTAGTGTAACACTGCTGGCAACTATATATCGCACTCAGGGCCTCACCGAAGAACGTTCAGATTTGATGCGAGATAATACAGGATTCCACGTCCTTCTAAGAGGAAACCCATTGCCGCTGTTGATTAAATTATCAGCCGATCTAATTTCAATCGCTGGAAATGTTGGCAACTACCACTGTTTCATCAAATTTCACACTGTGTCCCTCATTTACGCAGTGTTCTGCTCGATTTTTCCGGCTGTTGTAGCCTCGTATGACGGCGATGTTCCACACACCTGTCATGCACTGTGCGAATCGAACGGCCAATGTAAGCTTTCCTACATTGATACGGAATTTTGTACACACCGGGTTTCCTAAGGCCCAAATCAATTTTCACAGAGCCGAGCAGAGCCCTAATCTTAGAGCCGGCCGGTGTGGCCGTGCGGTTCTAGGTGCCTCAGTCTGGAACTGCGTGACCACTACGGTCGCAGGTTCGAATCCTGCCTCGGGCATGGACGTGTGTCATGCCCGTAGGTTAGTTAGGTTTAAGTAGTTCTAAGTTCTAGCGACTGATGATCTTAGAAGTTAAGACCTTTAGTGCTCAGAGCCAGAGCCTAATCTTAGAAGGTGGACGGAACACACTCTTAATGTTGAAATTGCTTAAAATGCGTCCAATCGTAAACGATATACCTCCAGCATGAGGAAGAAAGGCCACAGATTTATGTTCCTCTTCATACACCTCCTGAGATGGTCCAAGCTCCATAGGCCGACGAATCTGTTTCTCGGTGTATCCATTTTCCTTGAAGAACAGCCATCAAATGCTCAAGTTCTTGGGTTAAGCTGTCCGCGTCGGAAATGGCATATGCTCTCCGTACCAAAGTCCTAAGGACCCCACTGCGTTGGTGTGGTGGATGACAACTTTTACGATGCAGATACTAATCTGTGTGTGTTGATACCAATCTGTGTGTGTCGGCTTTCGGTGTCCCAAAGTACCATCTGGGTTTTTATAAACGATAACGTCTAACGGCAAGAAAAGCGTTTCTGAAGAAACGAAGTTTGTTAACATCGAGTATAGATTTAAGTGTCAGGAAGTCATTTCTGAAAGTATTTGTATGGAGTGTAGCCATGTATGGAAGTGAATCATGGACGATAAATAGTTTGGACAAGAAGAGAATAGAAGCTTTCGAAATGTGGTGCTACAGAAGAATGCTGAAGATTAGATGGGTAGATCACATAACTAATGAGGAAGTATTGAATCGGATTGGGGAGAAGAGAAGTTTGTGGCACAACTTGACCAGAAGAAGGGATCGGTTGGTAGGACATGTTCTGAGCCATCAAGGGATCACCAATTTAGTATTGGAGGGCAGCGTGGAGGGTAAAAATCGTAGAGGGAGACCAAGAGATGACTACACTGAGCAGATTCAGAAGGATGTAGGCTGCAGTAGGTACTGGGAGATGAAGCAGCTTGCACAGGATAGAGTAGCATGGAGAGCTGCATCAAACCAGTCTCAGGACTGAAGACCACAACAACAACAACAACGTTTAAAAATGGAAGCATCCCATCATTTTCAACCTCCATAGTAAATTTGATGAGGACAGTTAAAGTGGTGCAAAAATCTGTTAAGAGCATCACGTCCATGCGGCCAGACGAAGAAGGTATCATCCACGTATCTCCAGAAGCACGTTGGTTGCAAAGCTGAAGTCCTCAGTGCCGTGTCTTCGAAGTCCTCCATAAATAAATTGGCAACTTTGGGTGACACAGGACTACCTATAGCCACTCCGTCATTCTGTTCAAAAATGAACTGACGTCATTTTCTCACTTTTTACACACCGGCCAAAACTTCAGCTCTCCTCTGGGTTGTCTACAGAAACACCAGAGGGACAGAGTGAGTGCGGCAGTTGTGTTGGCAGATGGGAAGTGGAGTTGGGGTTTGAAAGTACGGGATGAGCAACACCTTATACGGCCACCGGCCTTGCCAAAGTGTTAACACCGGTTCCCGTCAGATCACATCCATTATAATTATCCCGGCTGTTATGCCGTGGTCGGTTGATGAATTCTGCGTCAATTCCCAACGTTTCGTCCCCTTCTGCGCGAGACATCTTCGAGGGGGTGTGTAGTTCGATCGAAGGTCCAACACACCCACTGGTTCGCTACTGACTGCCGCCAAATTCCGTGTCCGCGCCGCGGCGTGACGTCACGTGTTTTGAAAACGTCAGTGCAATTGGCTGCTGTCCGCTGCCGTAGATTTGGCCACTCACAAGGGAACCTCCTCATCGCACACCCCCCTCAGATTTACTTATAAGTTGGCACAGTGGATAGGCCTTGAAAAACTGAACACAGATCAATCGGGAAAACAGCAAGAAGTCCTGTGGAACTATAAAAAAAATGAACAAAATATACAAACTGAGTAGTCCATGCGCGAGATAGGAAATATCATGGAGATGTATTCCGTGGGCAATATGAATCCAGCAAATATAACTCGAGACTTCAATAACAACCGCACGGTTTTGCGGTGCGGTCGCAAAACACAGACAGTAAACCTATTACAGTGAACAGAGACGTCGATGAACGAACGGACAGATCACATCTTTGCGAAAATAAAGAAACTTTTCACTCTCGTTCCGCAGCTGCTCACGCTAACCACGGGACCACGGCGTTCTTTTGCTACATTGTCCTTGATGTTTCCTATCTTTCGCATGGACTACTGACTACTTTCTTATTTTTTCATAGTTCCACGCAACTTCTTCCTGTTTTCTCGATTGATCTATGCTCAGTTTTTCAAGGCCTATCCACTGTGCCAACTTATAACTAAATCTGAGGAGATTCCCTTGCCAGTAAACCGCAAACCCACGCACACGGACCGTTATTTGCACCTGGATTCGAACCACCAGCCGCAACATAAGCGGGGTGTTATCAAGACGTTAGCGGACAGAGCTAGAAATATTTGTGAACCTGAGTTGCTCGACGCTGCGATGGAACATCTACACAATGCACTAATGGAGAACGGATATTCGTCCGCCGAAATAAAACGTGCGCTGAGACAGCCACGCAGAAACCATAGTGACGTACAGGCTACTGCAAAAACTAAGGTTTTCCTGCCGTTTGTTAAAAATGTAACGGAAAGAATAGGGAGGATCTTGACGAAGCGGAATATTACCGTAACGTACAAAAAAAAAATCTGGTTTCCCCATTCAGGCTAGACGAGTTTCGTTCTTTGTAGTTTTCTCGTTTGATGCTTATTCCGTGAGATATTTAGCCCGGTCACCATCAATGGACCACTCTGTATATGTGTGCTCCTGATACGGCACCAGCATAGTACCGTACTAGAGGTGCCAAAACAAAATGGCTCAGACAAGTGGAGTATTCTATGGCAATTAATTTGCTGCATCTGGAAGGGAACATGTGTACGGCAGCTTTGCATAATCGTATGAGATAGTGATCAACAGACACTTCCAGTGTGGTGAGGCAAGTGTGAATGTCGGCTGACCAAATGCCAGACTGTCTGTCTGCCAAGAACTGGAAATAACAAGAAGTGTGGAGGCCAGATGCTCCAAGAGCGGTGTCTTTCAATCAAGGTGACACTGGTGAGAGTGAAAATCAGACACAGATCAGTTCAAAACACTTTGCACGGGCTTTTGAATACGGCAAAGGTAGCTGTCAAATGGCTCTGAGCACTATGGGACTTACGTTCTGAGGTCATTAATCCCCTAGAACTTAGAACGACTTAAACATAACTAACCTAAGGACATCACACACATCCCTGCCCGAGGCAGGATTCGAACCTGCGACCGTAGCTGTCGCCCGGTTCCAGACTGTAGTGCCTAGAACCGCTCGGCCACTCCGACCTGCCGTAATTTACAAGGCCACCAGGAAGATACAGGAGTACCTTAAGCCTGCCGAGGACGGTCGCAAACCATTGGACAAAGCTGGAGTGTATAGGATCGCGTGCAGCTGTGGAGATGTTTATGTGGGTACCACTGAAAGAAGTGTCTCTGAACGTTTGAAAGAGCACAAGGGAAATTGTAGAAGAGGGGGAACGGAACGATCAGCTGTTGCGGAGCATGCTTTCCAGCCAGGGAACCACCATATTCGTTTCGAGGAGACGCAAGTACTAGCGGCCACAAGCGGATACTACCAAAGGCTCTACAGGGAGGCAATCGAAATCGCCAAACACCCTAAAAATTTCAGTCGAGAGGGCGTGAAATTAAACGGTATATGGATGCCGGTGTTGAAGAAGATGTGCACCACCCGTCCACCACTGGGTGATGGCAACGGCGATCGACGGCAGCGGACAGCGGCCAATTAGACTGACGTTTTCAAAACACGTGACGTCACGCCTCGGCGCGGGAGCGAGCGGACACGGAATTTAGCGGCAGTCAGCAGCGAGCCAGTGGGTGAGTTGCACCTTCCATCGACCTACGGACCCCCTTGAAGATGTCTCCCGCAGACGGGGACGAAACGTTGGGAACTGACACAGAATTCATCAACCGACCACGGCATAACAGCCCGGATGATTATAATGGACATGACATTTCCGGCCTTGAAAGTCTACATTTTAGTATCCCGTCAGATCACCGAAGTTAAGCGCTGTCGGGCTGGGCTAGCACTTGGATGGGTGACCATCCGGTCTGCCGAGCGCTGTTGGCAAGCGGGCTGCACTCAGCCCATGTGAGGCAAACTGAGGAGCTGCTTGGCTGATAAGTAACGGCTCCGGTCTCGGAAACTGAGATACGGCCGGGAGAGCGGTGAGCTGACCACGTGACCCTCCATATCCGCATCCAGTGACGCCTGTGGGCTGAGGATGACACGGCGGCCGGCGGTACCGTTGGGCCTTCATGGCCTGTTTTTACGAATCCAGCGTCCTCAATTATTAGTATGATCTATTCCCATCTCTCCCTCCCGTTACAGCTTTCTGCTCTCTACAGCTTCCTCCAGGTATAGAATTTCAAGAAGTACTCTTCCGCTTAAAATGGAAGAAAATGAGCAGCAGTGCACTAGCAAACTTGGCTTGCCCAAACAGGGAGCAAGCAGCCGGCGGATGGTGAAATCCTACAGAGACTGTGGCGGGAAATTGTGTCAAAGGGAGGAATGTGGAGAAAGATTCATTGATGTGATGCATGAAAACGTATTTTTGTGCAATAGAAACCATATGGAATACAAAGAAGCGCAGGTAAAGGTGGTATGTGCTTGTCTAAAGCAAGCGAACAAGAGGTGTCCGAGACGTGTAACCAATGGCACCCCATACCATCACGCTGGGTGATACGCATTGACGGCGCTTTGAACAGTGGACGTTACATTTCAGATGTGTTACGACCAGTGGCTCTACCCTTCATTCGATCCCTGCGAAACAGTACATTTCAGCAGGATAATGCACGACCGCATGTTGCAGGTCCTGTACGGGCCTTTCTGGATACAAAAAATGTTCGACTACTGCCCTGGCCAGCACATTCTCCAGATCTCTCACCAACTGAAAAAGTCTGATCAATGGTGGCCGAGCAACTGGCTCGTCACAATACGCCAGTCACTACTCTCGATGAACTGTGGTATCGTGTTGAAGCTGCATGGGCAGCTGTACCTGTACACGCCACTCAATGCCCAGGCGAATCAAGGCCGATATTACTGCCAGAGGAGGTTGTTCTGGGTACTGATTTCTCAACATATATGCACCCAAATTGCGTGAAAATGTTATCAAATGTCAGTTCTAGTATAATATATTTGTCCAATGAATACACGTTTATCATATGCATTTCTTCTTGGTTTAGCAATTTGATCGTGTTGATACTGAGAGGACCATCTGCTTAGTGTCATCTTGTTTCAGGATGGCCCAGATAACCGGTTTGCACCGAACCACAAAATAATTGTTAATGTCGAACTTTAATATTGTCTATTTCCGTATCCGATGGGGCCATGTTCGTCGAGTTGCCGACAGAATATTTCATGGAAGATAGCTTGTCTCCTACGTTACCGTTAAAATCATCTTTCCTCTTTTATTCACGGTTTTATCCTGCGAGGGGAAAGAACGAGAGGCGAGCACGGCAATGCAGGCTCAACACATGTCACATACTGGACACTGAAATACGAGTGTATTTCGGAAAGTAAAGATACACCTTACGCCAGAGGAACAGAAGAGTTCTGGCGAGCAAGTTGGCAACACTGGTGTTAACTTCGAACTGTTAGCTTTCTCCTCGCGGTCGTTCGGCAGTTGAACATTGCTTCTGGTCGGAGTAGCTCGTGTTTGAAATGGCTGCGCCGATTCAGAATCCCACCAAATGCGTTTCCTTCACGCAAAACGTCAGCGACCAGCGGATATTCACAAAGAAATTGTTTCTGTTTACGGGAACTTTATGAATCGACAAAATGCAACGAAATGGTGTCGTCATCTCTCTGAAGGTAGGACCGATGTTGGTGACGAACCAAGAACAGGTCGGCCATCTGCTATCTCTGATGCCCTTCTTCGGAGAACGGAGGCAGCAATTCGTGCGAATACACGTCTCACATTGAAAGAATTGCATCAGATCACACCGGACGTATCAATGACAACTCTTTATGACGTTGTGAATGTGAAGTTAGGGTACAGGAAATTGTGTGCGCGCTGCGTTCCAGAACATTTAACGGAAGAACACAAAAAGAAAAGGATCGTCTTTGCACTCGACTTCCCCACACACTGTGCTCAAGCAGGTGATGAGTTCCTTGATCACATTGTGAAGGGTGACGAGACGTGGGTTTATCACCGTACACCTGAATCCGAGTAACAACCAATGCTATAGCGTCAGTCGAATTCACTAAAAGCCAATAAGTGCCAAACGTCAATTTCAGCGAAGAAAGCCGTGGCTTCTGTTTTGTGGGACAGACAAGGCATTCTTCTGTTGGAATTTATGGCTCCTGGAGCGACAATTAATGCTGCTGCATATTGCCAGACTTTGAATCGTCTCCGAAGGGCAATTCAAAACAAACGCAGGTGAATGCTGACAAGTTGAGTCCGCTGGCTTCGTGACAATGCTCGGTCTCACACAGCGCTCTTATCCAAATCACTGCTCAAAACAATTCAAATGGGACGTCTTGGACCGTCCACCATACAGCCCGGAACTTGCGCCCACCGACTTCCACGACTTCCGTTACCTGCAGTCGCATCTCAGTGGAAAATCATCCCACGACGATGAAGAGATCAAAGATGAAGTTGAAATGTGGTTCCGACAACAGGCGGCAAGCTTCTATGACTGTGGTATACAAAAGCTTGTGCACCGACTAAACAACTGTTTGGATGACGGGGGTGATAACGTCGAAAAATAATAAATAATCCAGTTAATAAGATGTAACCGACGTTTTCTAAATAAACGTTCTATTTAAGGAGTTTGCGAGCCATTGTATTCCCTCGTAGAACGCGAGTGTATACACAGCTACGAGTGATTCTCGGAACGCTGCCGGATGGAGTTTCGCACCCGCGAGAGAATCTTCAGGTAAGAGACGGTTTCCGTCCCGGTCGAGAGGCAACCTTGCGTCCTCTCTCAGCCGCCCCCTTTCAGTATCCGAGAAGGCGGAATACACCTCCGCCCGCGCCAAAGTGGCCGAGGAGCTTACGGCGGGGGGATCCCGCAAAGTGGTGGCGGTGGGCCTCTATCGATCGATCGAACGGGGCAACTGCGGTAAAGCGGGATCGACTGCCTTAAACGGAGCAGCGCAATTTATCGTCGGCGGCCGAGCGTATGCAGACTTAGGCCTTTGTCGCGCTCGTAAAACCACGCTGCTACGGCGATGCCGGCAATATTTCGGAACTAACACTTCCACAGGATGCGGCAAAGCGCCGTATGTTTCGCGCTTGGCAGTTATACCTAGGAGTATGGAATTCACTCTGGAGAACTGTCTGTCGGTATGAGACGCACAAGTTCACCACACTCATACGTCTAAATACCTTTCCTGCTGTTCAGCCTTCCGAGTATGATAGTTCTCCACGTATTACTGTAAGACGTGTATATTACTATTGTTTGCCGGGCGCGCTGGTCTCGCGGTTCTAGGCACGCAGTCCGGAACCGTGCAACTGCTACGGTCGCAGGTTCGAATCCTACCTCGGGCATGGATGTGTGTGATGTCCTTAGGTTAGTTAGGTTTAAGTAGTTCTAAGTTCTAGGGGACTGGTGACCACAGCAGTTGAGTCCCATAGTGCTCAGAGCCATATGAACCATACTATTGCTTATTGTCAAATCACAATTTACGAAAGATGTTTATATTTTATTAATAGGATTAAGTAGCAACAATTAATATTTGTCATGTTGGGAATGATTGTGGTAGCAGGGAATGTCTGCACCAAAGTATGGTTGATATAATTTTAAAAAGGGCGGGAGAAACCGCGTACGGAGTCATTTTAAGAAAAGAGCGGTAAAGACCGCGTATTGGTACATTTTGTAAAGGTAGCAGGGATTGTTTGCACCAGAAAGCATTACTCGCGGGAGAGACCGCAGTAGGAAGTCAGTAGTGAGCGAGAAGTGAAGCGAGTCGGTAGCAGGTCTGAAGGGAGAGGTTGAGAGGAGCGGTGTGCGTGCCAGCCACCAGCTGTGATGTACAAGAGATTATAAAGGGATGTACAGAGACACCAGCTAACTATTATCATAAGAGGAACTAATATTATTGAATTACTTCTTTTTTTTAATTGAGAAATTCAAGACTACTGAAGGTATCTTTGCGCAATGCAAGGAACAGTTTTGGGTTATTGCAGGTATTAAAATCCATGGAGAAGAAATAAAAACTTTGAGGTTCGCCGATGACATTGTAATTCTGTCAGAAACAGCAAAGGACCTGGAAGAGCAGCTGAACGGAATGGACAGCGTCTTCAAAGAAAGATAGAAGATGAACATCTACAAAAGCAAAACGAGGATAATGGAATGTAGTCGAATTAAGTCGGGTGATGCTGAGGGTATTAGATTAGGAAATGAGACACTTAAACTAGTAAAGGAGTTTTGCTATTTGGGGAGCAAAATAACTGATGATGGGCGAAGTAGAGAGGATATAAAATGTAGACTGGCAATGGGTAGGAAAGCGTTTCTGAAGATGAGGAATTTAACGAGTATAGATCTAAGTGCCAGGAAGTCGTTTCTGAAAGCTATGATTTACAAGAGATTATAAACGGATGTACAGAGACATCAGCTAACTATTATCATAAGAGGAACTAATATTATTGAATTAATTTTTTGAGAAACTCAAGACTACTCAAGGTATGTTTGCGTATTGCTAGTTGTAAGATTATTACAAAAAGTAAGTCCCATTTGAACGTTTGTAAAATCATTTCACTCAGAATATAATTAACTTTTGCCAGCAATATTGCATTACTAATTATAATCCATCCGAAAAACCATCAACGTAAAACTTTGCAAAATTTTATTGTTGTCAAGAAAAATTTTAACTATGAATTACGTAACTTCAGTCAAATTAATTGAAGAATAACGTCAGCTTTGCCATTAAAGAATAACGTCAGCTTTGGTAATAAATACAGTCACTTATTATGACAGCCCACCAGCAGCTAATAGAGTATAGTAAAACAGAGTAAGTATATTCATGTCCCAGTTCGATGTGGCCGTCAGATGGCGATCCAGTAACAGTAAAAAAGGTGAGGAACAGTTTTGGGTTACTGCAGGCAACGACTCAGAGCCACGACGACGACACATTCTATGTTTCGTCGAAATAATCAGAAAATCACTTTTAATAAGAAGCGATTAAATTTGTATGCGAAGATTGAGAAAGAGAATAAATATCAAAGGGAAGATTTCATTTGTCATTACTAAGCAAGAAATAGAAATCCTAAGGAAAGGTTTCATAGTTTATTGCAAATAGGAAGGTTATCATTAACAGAACTATAGAGGAGACTGGAAGGTTTCCATACAAAATGGTTCAGATGGCTCTGAACACTATGGGACTTAACATCTGAGGTCATCAGTCCCCTAGAACTTAGAACTACATAAACCTAACTAGCGTAAGGCAATCTCACACATACATGCCCGAGGCACGATTCGAACCTGCGACCGTAGCGGTCGCGCGATTCCAGACTGAAGCACCTAGAACTGCTCGGCCACATCGGCCGGCCCACGTAATACAGATTTGCTCACATAAAACTAACTTTGTTGAGTAGAGAGGGCCGGCCGCGGTGGCCTAGCGGTTCTAGGCGCTTCAGTCCGGAACCGTGCGACTGCTACGGTCGCAGGTTCGAATCCTGCCTCGGGCATGGATGTGTGTGATGTCCTTAGTTGGGTTAAAGTAGTTCTAAGTTCTAGGGGACTGGTGACATCAGAAGTTAAGTCCCATAGTGCTCAGAGCCATTTGAACCATTTTGAGTATAAAAGAAATGCATGGAAATTATAGAAACGAACATATTATTTATTTACACTAACAAATTCAGTGGAAAATAGATTTATAGAAGATACTGAAAGTGATCCCCCTGCATCATCAGTACACAGCTGTGCAAGTCTAAGCATATTCAAATACACCCGACGTAAAGTTCGGGTATCGGTTGCCGCAACTTCACGGCTGACGTCTCTTAGTTCCTGTATTGTGTGTGGATGTGTTTCGCAGACCTCGCTCTTCAAGTGTCTCCATAGAAGAAAATCACTTGATGTTACATCCGACGAGCGTGGTAGCCATAAATGCTTGCTGACAATTCGTTCCTCGCTGAAGAAGTCGTGGGCTCTCCCCACAGATATCTTCGACAAGTGGCATGTCGCCCCATACTTCTGATAGTAGCAAACGGTTCAAATGGCTCTGAGCACTATGGGACTTAACATCTGAGGTCATCAGTCCCCTAGAACTTACAACTACTTAAACCTAACTAACCTAAGGACATCACACACATCCACGCCCGAGGCAGGGTTCGAACCTGCGACCGTAGCAGTCGCGCGGTTTCGGACTCTGCGCCTAGAACCGCTCGGCTACAGCGGCCGGCTGGAAGAAGCAGTATTGCCTTTCATATTTTGCGAGTATACAAAATTTTAGTATATACATCCGTGTTGAGGGCAGTGTCAAAAAATGTGGATCCAATGATGCCCGTTCCTGTTACACCGCACTAAACGCCAATTTTTTCATCACGCAGTGATGGCATGGAGAAGAAATAAAAACTTTGAGGTTTGCCGATGACATTGTAATTCTGTCAGAGACAGCAAACGACTTGGAAGAGCAGTTGAATGGTATGGACAGTGTCTTGAAAGAAGGATATAAGATGAACATCAACAAAAGCAAAACAAGGATAATGGAATGTAGTAGAATTAAGTCGGGTGATGCTGAGGGAATTAGATTAGGAAATGAGACACTTAAAGGAGTAAAGGAGTTTTGCTATTTGGGGAGCAAAATAACTGAAGATGGTCGAAGTAGGGAGGATATAAAATGTAGACTGCCAATGGCGAGGAAAGCGTTCCTGAAGAAGAGAAAATTGTTAACATCGAGTATAGATTTAAGTGTGAGGAAGTTATTTCTGAAAGTATTTGTATGCAGTGTAGCCATCCAGGGAAGTGAAACATGGACGATAAATAGTTTGGACAACAAAGAGAATAGAAGCTTTCGAAATGTGGTGCTACAGAAGAATGCTGAAGATTAGATGGGTAGATCGCATAACTAATGAGGAAGTATTGAATAGGATTGGGGAGAAGAGAAGTTTGTGGCACAACTTGACCAGAAGAAGGGATCTGTTGGTAGGACATCTTTTGAGGCATCAAGGGATCACCAATTTAGAATTGGAGGGCAGCGTGGAGGGTGAAAATCGTAAAGGGAGACCAAGAGATGAATACACTAAGCAGATTCAGAAGGATGTAGGTTGCAGTAGGTACTGGGAGATGAAGAAGCTTGCACAGGATAGGCTAGCATGGAGAGCTGCATCAAACCAGTCTCAGGACTGAAGACCACAACAACAACAACAGTGGTCGCTGACACACAATGTTAGGATGAAATTACAATGAAATGCAGACCATTAGCTGCTTAGAGGCGCTGATACAAATCAACGGGGAGTGTTGAAAATGTGTGCACGAACGGGACTCGAACACGGTATCTGCTTACATGGAAGAGGCTCTATCCGACTGAGCCATGTAACACGCAGAGGATAGTACGACTGCAGGAACTGTACTCTGGCACGCTCCCCGTGAGACCCACATTCCCAACTCCCTGCCCACACACTGTATTTGTGTCGTCCCTGCCACCATACTAATTACTCGCAGTAGTCAATCTACCGATTCCCATAAGTGTTCGGGCTCCGTGAGTGCATCTGCACTGAAGAAGATCATTGGCCGGTCAGCCTTATCTACACACATACCAAAAAGTTTTGCACGACCTCGCTTCTCAGAACACCTGAAGCTAGTCGTTGCCTGTGGATGTCGTATCACGGACACAGTCCCTTTGACTGTTGAGAGATATCGGTAGACCCACCCAGAGATGTAAACAACCCTGCATGGGCAGCGCCTATTAGACGTAGGGGTTGGGATAAGTCGATCAGTTTCAGTCATTCCACCAGGAAATACCGCGGTTCGATCGCGTCCAGATTGTTACCTTGTGCCAGGAAGGGCTCTTAACCGGGGAAGTGTCCAAGCGTCTCGGAGTGAACCAAAGCGATGTTGTTCGGACTTGGAGGAGATACGGAGAGACAGGATCAGTCGATGACACGCCTCGCTCAGGCCGCCCGAGGGCTACTACTGCAGTGGATGACCGCTACCTACGGATTACGGCTCGGAGGAACCCTGACAGCAACGCCACCATGTTGAATATCGCTTTTCGTGCAGCCACAGGACGTTGTGTTACGACTCAAACGATGACACAAATAGGCTGCATGATGCGCAACTTCACTCCCGACGTCCGCGGCGAGGTCCACCTTTGCAACCATGACACCGTGCAGCGCGCTACAGATGGGCCCAACAACATGTCGAATGGAGAGTTCAGTATTGGCATCAAGTTCTCTTCACCGACGAGTGTCGCATATGCCTTCAACCAGACCATCGTCGCAGACCTGTTTGGGGGCAACCCGAACAGGCTGAACGCCTTTGACACACTGTCCAGCGAGTGCAGAAAAGTAGAGGTTTCATGCTGTTTCGGGGTGGCATTATGTGGGGCCGACGTACGGTGCTGGTGGTCACGGAAGGCGCCGTAACGGCTGTACGATACGTGAATATCGTCCTCCGACAGATAGTGCAACCGTATCGCCAGAATATTGGCGAGGCATTCGTCTTCGTGGACGACAATTCGCGCCCACATCGTGCATCATTCAGGGTAACGACATCGCCCAACTAGAGCAGCGAGCATGTTCCCCAGACATTAACCCTATCGAACACGTGTGGAATAGAATGAAAAGGTCTGTTTATGGACGGCGAGACCCACCGACCAGTCTGAGAGATGTACGCCGAATCGCCGTTGAGGAGTGGAACAATCTGGACCAACAGTGCCTTGATGAACTTGTGGATAGTATGACACGAAGAATACAGGCATGCATCAACAGAAGAGGACTTGCTACTGGGTATTAGAGGTACCGGTGTGTGCAGCAGTCTGGACAACCACCTCTGAAGGTCTCGCAGTACGGTGGTAAAATATGCAGTGTGTGGTTTTCATTAGCAATGAAAAGGGCGGAAACGATGTTTATGCTGATCTCTATTCCAATATTCTGTACAGGTTCCGAAACTCTCTGAACCGAAGTGATGCAAAATTTTTGATGCGTATATCTGAAGACGGTATGTGTTCTTTCGGACATGTCCAAAAGAACAGATACCGTCTTCACACAATGTAGGGTTCCCCGTTGCCCAGTACCTCATGTTCTGTGGACGCACATGACCATAAAGACGAAACTGTGCTTCATGACTCATGATGTAATGGAAGAGGTCTAACACATCATCGTTGGCCACGTGCAGTAATCTACACGTTTCTCACTGTCGTCCTCTCGTAATTGCTACAAAACTGTCACATTATATGGCTGGCACCTCCTGCTACTTGCATGCGCCTGTTGGACACGATTACTTGTAGGCTTCTTTGGGCTCTGAATAATTCTTCGGCGAGTATCTGCAATAACTGCTGGTGTGCGAAGTGAAGGAATTCTTTGTCGTCTACCTTCACTGATGAAATAAACTGAAATGCTGACACGAGAACGCTAACAATCGAATGCTGCATCCAGATGTCATTTGTTGTAGCTGTTTATTTCAGAAGTCGGGCTACCTTTTAAGTGCGTCACCCTGTTCTGCTTGACAAGTATTGACTTATGCAGGCTGATGCCGCTGCCCCTACCGATGTCGTTTTATGCAACCTGCAATACTACATCTGGCCACGCGCGAGACGTCCATATTCAGTCGCTCGCTACGCGCTAACTATTAAGTGTTACAGAAAAAAATGAACAGGACCTTTTCGTAGGAAATTCATCATCGTCATTTTGGACAGTTTCCAGCCTCTGGCCGGGTCTGTCTGGAACATAAACCTTTCCATCGTCTCCTGTCTTGCCACCATCCCTCCGTCTTCACCTTGGTCCAGTCTCTTCTGGACGCATTCCTCCACTATTTTCAGCCATCTGTCTCTCGATCTTCCTCTTGGTCTCCTTCCTTCCAGTTTCATCGTATATCTTCCTGGGTATCCTCTTCTCATCCATTTGCTTAAAATGCCAGTACCATCTCAGCCTTCATTTCTCTATCTCATCCAGTAAAGATTCCACCTTCATTAACTCTCTGATCCTCTCATTTCTTACCCTGTCCATCTTTATCACTACAAAACTGTTCCTCAAGAATTTCACCTCACTATCGTGTACTTTGCTTTTCTCTCTGCCTTTCATAACCCATGTTTCGGATGCATATGATCGTGACATAGTATGACCGGTATATAACCTTCTTACAGATTTGGGGGCCCGCATCTCGTGGTCGTGCGGTAGCGTTCTCGCTTCCCACGCCCGGGTTCCCCGGTTCGGTTCCCGGCGGGGTCTGGGATTTACTACGCCTCGTGATGACTGGGTGTTGTGTGATGTCCTTAGGTTAGTTAGGTTTACGTAGTTCTAAGTTATAGATGACCATAGATGTTAAGTCCCATAGTGCTCAGAGCCATTTGAACCATTTTGAACCCTGTTTTGGGGTACATTCTTGTCTTCTGACCCGAAATGCTTCTACTTTCTCTCCCACTCATTTATTTCTCTGTCTTTTTTTTTTTTTTTTTTTACTTTCCTGTATCAGGCTTCCTAGGTACTTGAAAGCCTCCACTCTCCTCAATCGTCCCCCAAACTGTTATTCCAGTTCTTCCTCTCTCCTTCATTCTTGTTGTGATAATCATCTCACTCTTAATTGTACTAAATTTCATCCCATATTCTCGTACTGTTCATTTCCATGCCTCCAACTGCTCTTGTACTTCCTCCTCCTTATTCCCCCAAATCCTCAGATCATCTTCAAACACCATAGCTTTCTTCTTTCCTTCACCAATTACTTGTCCTACTGTACTAATTATGTCATCCATCACTACAATGAAGAGTAATGGTGAAAGGGCACTTCCCTGACTCAAGCCATTCTTCAGCCCAAGCTGATCTCTCTACTGTCACGTCCACGCAACTCACACATCCATGGTACATTTCCCTTATCCTCCAAATAATTTGCTTTGCTGCTCCTCTGTTCTCCCGGGCTTTCCCCACTTTACTTCTACGTGCACTATCATACGCTTTTTCAGTGTACAGGAAAGTCATTAGTAGGCCTATTCCGAACTGATAATGCTGTTCCTGCAGTTGTCTTACAGCAAAGATTTGTAAGAAATTAATCTAGTTAAATGTTTATACTGCGATACGTTTTCGCTAGAGGGGGCAGTTTTCGAGCTATTCAAGAAAAACGAGCAAAATTGATAATCAAACGAACCCCCATCCCACACTCAGCGCCCAGCGGTCAGGATTACTATTATACACTACTGGCCATTACAACTGCTACACCAAGAAGAAATGAACGTGATAAACGGGTATCCATTGGACAAATATATTATACTAGAGCTGACATGTGATTACATTTTCACACAATTTTGGTGCATAGATCCTGAGAAATCAGTACCCAGAACAAGCACATCTGGCCGTAATAACGGCCTTGATACGCCTGGGCATTGAGTCAAACAGAGCTCGGATGGCGTGTACAGGTACAGCTGCCCATGCAGTTTCAACACGACATCACAGTTCATCAAGAGTAGTGACTGGCGTATTGTGACCAGCCAGTTGCTCGGCCACCATTAACCAGACGTTTTCAGTTGGTGAGAGCTCTGGAGAATGTGCTGGCCAGGGCCGCAGTCGAACATTTCCTGTATCCAGAAAGGCCCGTACAGGACCTACAACATGCGGTCGTGCATTATCCTGCTGAAATGTAGGGTTTCTCAGGGATCGAATGAAGGGTAAAGCCACGAGTCGTAACATATCTGAAATGTAACGTCCACTGTTCAAAGTGCCGTCATTGCGAACAAGAGGTGACCGAGACGTGTAACCAGTGGCACCCCATACCATCACACCGGGTGATACGCAAGTGTGGCGAAGACGAATACACGCTTCCAATGTGCGTTCACCGCGATGTCACCAAACACGGATGCGACCATCGTGATGCTGTAAACAGAACCTGGATTCATCCGACAAAATGACGTTTTGCCATTCGTGCACCCAGGTTCGCCGTCGAGTACACCATCGCAGGCGGTCCTGTCTGTGATGCAGCGTCAAGGGTAACCGCAGCCACGGTCTCCGAGCTAATAGTCCGTGCTGCTGCAAACGTCGTCGAACGTTCCCATCTGTTGACTCGGGGATCGAGACATGGCTGCACGATCCGTTACAGCCTTGCGGAATAAGATGCCTGTCATCTCGACTGCTAGTGATACGAGGCCGTTGGGATCCAGCACGGAGTTCCGTATTACCCTCCTGAACCCACAAATTCCATACTCTGCTGACAGTCATTGGATCTCGACCAACGCGAGCAGAAATGTCGCGAAACGAGAAACCGCAATCGCGATAGGCTACAAACCGACCTTTATCAGAGTCGGAAACGTGATGGAACGCATTTCTCCTCCTTACACGAGGCACCACAACAACGTTTCACCAGGCAACGCCGGTCAACTCAAGTTTGTGTATGACAAATCGGTTGGAAACTTTCCTCATGTCAGCATATTGCAGGTGACGCCACCGGCGCTAACCTTGTGTGAATGCTCTGAAAACCTAATCATTTGCATATCACAGCATCTTCTTCGTGTCGGTTAAATTTCGCGTCTGTAGTCCGTCATCTTCGTAGTGTAGCAATTTTAATGGTCAATAGTGTAGTATAGTCGGCACTCCTTCTTATCACTGTAAAAAATCTACGACTACACGGTTCCACATTGAACCTTTTCTGGGCTCCATTGGGGCTAGCCTTATTACGCCACCGGCTTAGTCGACTTACAAAACGTAAAATTGAAGTTGGTAGAAATCTAACTCGTCAGACCGTCTGACTGCGAAACTACTGTACTTTAAGTGTTAAGTTTGTATGCAATTGTCAACGTAATTAGTCTTAGCGTAATGTTTAGGAAAGTCATTTTTCGTTCATTATCCTTATAGGCACGTTTAATTTCATAATGTTAACGAAATACCCGACATGTTGGTCTACAGATACCAAAGTAGATCGAATATCGGGAAGAATTCATGCAGTCCGAAATTTTTGTTCAGTGGTACGAGGGAGTGCCACGGAGAACATACTATTAATCCTGACAGGTGAGGGATCAATGTGGGGGTGGAGGTGCGTTTGAAGATCACTTTTGTGCGTTTCTCTTGAGTAACTCGAAAGCCGTGCAGCTAGCGAAAACGTATTCCAGTATAAAATTTAAGTACATTTCATTCCCTACAGAAAGGCCCTGTTCGTTTACATTTTTTCTTTTGTACGACTACTACCTTGCGTGTAGCGACCGAGAGAATGCAAAAATCTCGCTCGTGGTTTCCGAAGGCCAGATAAAGAATTGCGGGTTGGATAAAAAGACGTCGGCAGGGGCAGCTGAAATACCATGTGTATTCAGTGAAATTGACGTGTAAGCTGAGGTCTGCATAAAACGTGCCACTGTATCTGCACTTCACTAAAAATATATTTCCCTTTCTTACTGCCTAAGATCAGTATAACAGTGGCTCTCTAATACATCTGTGTGCAACAACTGAGTATTTGCATCCAGCAAAACGATGATGTAACAAAGATACGACCTTCTTGGGAAAGGAAGGGTATATTACTGTTGCGTTAAACTGAAAAAGTATTTTACGAGATATCTTCAAAAAGATAAGGAACATTCGTAATTTCGCGTCGGTGATGGTTTGAAGCGAAATGCGGTTGTCATCCCTGCACACGCCTGCCTTTAGTGTGTAACTGTCGAAAGTTTCATTGTTGTATGTCTGTTAGTTATTGTTCAGTGCTGTACTGAGTAGAACGTTGTCTCGCACAGGTTGCGAAAAAATAAAACAGTTAGAGGAGCAACAAAACAGCTAATATTATTTTTAAATCGGATGATTGTTTTTGATACACCTTTTATTATTAGGTGTGTTTATTCACCTTTCTTTACTCTTAACTTACTCACTTCTTTGATTAATTTCTGTACTGACACATACTTTTTTTGTTCTCGTTTTCCCAGGCACACATTATGCTACAACACGTAGGCCGGCGTAAACAGCTACAGAAGTCACTATCACGTGAAAACTGAGGCCAAGACAGAAATTCTGAAATCAGATGTGGAGTCAGGGATGAAATACCTTCCAGAGACACAGGGGTTTTGATTTGTGAGTGAGGAAAAATCTTTATTTATAGAGCAGTGTAAGAGGATGACAGGTGGCAAAATCACAGCAGAAGAGAATGTCTTTCTTGGGACACCTGTCAGCACCAAAAGAACACCAAAGGGACTCCATAAGAAAGGAATTGCAGGGTCAGCCGGATTTCTGAAACAAATCGTCAGTGATGCAGAGATCCGTAGTAGCGGAAAAAACGTGGTGCCGAAGCCATAGAATCTGGACAACTGAGCAATGGAATCATGTCATTACACAGTGATTCCAATTTTTGCCCAGGAGTGAAACATGGCGGGGATTCAGTGATGATTTGGGAACCACGTCACGGTATCCCGTAGGCGTCATAGTTATTCTGCTGAAGATAACGTTCTGGCTGATGAGGTTCATCCCACGGTAAAATGGTTCTACCCAGTGGTGAAGCTGCGTTCCAAGATACAAGGCCCCCTGTTTACAGAGTTCTCATCGTCCAGGACTGGTTTTGTGAGCACGAGGTGGAACTGTCGAATCTTCCCTGTCCCCCTCAGTCACCAGATATCAATATTATTTTTTCTCGACTACTTTGGAGAAAACGATGCGTCATCACTATCAACCAGCATCGACGTTACCTAAACTTCCCACTATTGCGAAGAGAAAATGCTATGTTTCCCAAGAACACTACACAAGATCTCTATTTATCAAATTATTCAAATGGCTCTAAGCACTATGGGACTTAATACCTGAGGACATCAGTCCCCTAGACTTAGAACTACCTAAACCTAACTAACGTAAGGACATCACACACACCCATGCCCAAGGCAGGATTCGAACCTGCGACCGTAGCAGCAGCGCGGTTCCTGAATGAAGCGCCTAGAACCACTCGGCGGCAACGGCTGGCTGTATATATCCAATCCCGGACAACTGAAACCTGTTTTCAATGCCACCGTGGATTCTTAACAAATTTTTTGGCATGATAATGTATTCTGTTTTTGGTGCTCCATACTTTCATCTGCACCCTCTCGCTTGCCTGGGTTGTCCCGTGTGTAGAACACTAACTCTCTTGCGTAAAGGTGGTGTTTCAGTACCTGTATACAACCCCTACCGCCCCTACGACTTATCTTAAAAAATAGATTAAGGAAAGGCAAACCTAAGTTTCTAACATTTGTAGACTTAGAGAAAGCTTTTGACAATGTTGACTGGAATACTCTCTTTCAAATTCTGAAGGTGGCAGGAGCAATATACACGTAGCGAAAGGCAATTTACAATTTGTACAGTAACCAGATAACAGTTACAAGAGTCGAGGGGCATGAAAAACAAGCAGTGGTTGGGAAGGGAGTGAGACAGGGTTGTAGCCTATCCCCGATGCTATTCAATCTGTATATTGAGCAAGCAGTAAAGGAAACAAAAGAAAAATTAGGAGTAGGAATTAAAATCCGTGAAGAAGAAATAAAAACTTGGAGGTTTGCCGATGACACTATATTTCTGTCAGAGACAGCAAAGGACTTGAAAGAGCTGTTGAACGGAATGGACAGTGTCTTGAAAGGAGGATATAAGATGAAAACCAACAAAAGCAAAATGAGGATAATGGAATGTAGCAGAATTAAATCGGGTGATACTGCGGGAATTAGATTAGGAAATGGGACATTTAAAGTAGTAAAGGGGTTTTGCTATTTGGGGAGCAAAATAACTGATGATGGTCGAAGTAAAGAGGATATAAAATGTAGACTGGCGACGGCAAGGAAAGCGTTTCTGAAGAAGAGAAATTTGTTAACATCGAGTATAGATGTGCCAGGAAATCTGGTATAGATTTAAGTGTGAGGAAGTCATTTCTGAAAGTATTTGTATGGAGTGTAGCCATGTATGGAAGTGAAACGTGGACGATAAATAGTTTGGACAAGAAGAGAATAGAAGCTTTCGAAATGTGGTGCTACAGAAGAATACTTAAGATTAGATGGGTAGATCACGTAACTAATGAGGAGGTATTGAATAGAATTGGGGAGAAGAGGAGCTTGTGGCACAACTTGACAAGAAGAAGGGATCGGTTGGTAGGACATGTTCTGAGGCATCAAGGGATCACCAGTTTAGTACTGGAGGGCAGCGTGGAGGGTAAAAATCATAGAGGGAGACTAAGAGATGAATACAATAAGCAGATTCAGAAGGATGTAGGTTGCAGTACAAACTGGGAGATGAAGAAGCTTGCACAGGGTGGAGTAGCATGGAGAGCTGCATCAAACCAGTCTCAGGACTGAAGACCACAACAACCACAACAACAACAACAACAACATACAACCCCTGCAAGTATGTTTTCCTACAACGATATTTTTACTAATTTTTATTCTATTTATTTCCGTAGCTTGTTAACGTACGCCAGTAGCTTGGTCGGTCACAGTACAGTTGCTTGTGCGACACACACACTTCAACTGTGTCCTCCACAGATACACAGATCGTCTGCACCGTACCCTTCACAATACTCCGGCAATTTCCTCGCGTATTCTTTTATTCTCCCTGTGTCCGTTGCCTTCTGATACACTGGATATATCTAAACTACCCCCCTCTAAGTTGACTGCAGAACTTTTAATCTCCGGAGAAAATTCCCATCTCGCTCCTACTTTCTGGCTGCAGTACCGCCACGCCAGTTCAAACCTTACGACAGGCCGAGGGGATAAAACAGGACAAGTCTAGCGGAAATTAGCTCCTTTGAGAATACTCGGAAAGAGACTGCCAGTTTCACAGAACAGCACTTTGTAATTCTAAACTGTTATTTCCCTACAGCGAGAAAATCGTAACAGCTCGCAAAACCTGTTGACTCGTACTTTGAAACAGGCACTCTGGGATTCTCGACAGAGCTATCTCTAAAGGATGACCAAAGAGGAATAATCAATATTCAGCCTAGGACTGTTGATATTTTTAAAAATATTGGGTGACCGATAAATCCACATTATAAAAAACATCTCACGAAATAAGGGTCAAACTACAAAGAACGAAACTCGTCTAGCTTGAAGGGGGAAACCAGATGGCGCTATGGTTGGCCCGGTAGGTGCGCTGCCATAGGTCAAACGGATATAAAATACGAACCCCCATTTTTATTACATATTCGTGTAGTATGTAAAGAAATATAAATATTTTAGTTGGACCATTTTTTTCGCTTTGTTGTAGATGGCGCTGTAATAGTCACAAAGATGTGAGTACGTGGTATCACGTAACATTCCGCCAGTTCGAACCGTATTTACTTCGTGATACATTACCCGTCTTCAAATCGACCGTTTATCAATTGCGAAAAAGGTCGGTATCGTGTTGATGTACGGCTATTGTGATCAAAATGCCCAACGGGCGTCTGCTATGTATGCTTCTCGGTATCCTGGACGATATCATCCAAGTGTCCGGACCGTTCGCCGGATAGTTACGTTATTTAAGGAAACAGGAAGTGTTCAGCCACGTGTGAAACGTCAACCACGACCTGCAACAAATGATGATGTCCAAGTAGGTGTTTTAGCTGCTGTCGCGGCTAATCCGCACATCAGTAGCAGACAAACTGCGCGAGAATCGGGAATCTCAAAAACGTCGGTGTTGAGAATGCTACATCAACATCGATTGCACCCATACCATATTTCTATGTACCAGGAATTGCATGGCGACGACTTTGAACGCCGTGTACAGTTCTGCCACTGTGCACAACAGAAATTACGGAACGATGACAGATTTTTTCCATACGTTCTACTTAGCGACGAGGCGTCATTCACCAACAGCGGTAACGTAAACCGGCATAATATGCACTATTGGGCAGCAGAAAACCCACGATGGCTGCGACAAGTGGGACATCAGCGTCCTTGTCGGGTTAATGTATGGTGTATGGGAGGAAGGATAATTGACCCCCCATGTTATCGATGGCAAGCTAAATGGTACGATGTATGCTGATTTCCCACGTAATGTTCTACCGACGTTACTACAAGATGCTTCACTGCATGACAGAATGGCTATGTACCTCCAACATGATGGATTTCCGGCACATAGCTCGCGTGCGGTTGAAGCGGTATTGAATAGCATATTTAGTGACAGGTGGATTGCTGGTCGAGGCACCATACCGTGGCACGCACGTTCAACAGATCTGATGTCCCCGGATTTCTTTCTGTGGGGAAAGTTGAAGGATATTTGTTATCGTGATCCACCGACAATGCCTGAAACATGCGTCAGCGCATAGTCAATGCATGTGTGAACATTACGGAAGGCGAACTACTCGCTGCTGAGAGGAATGTCGTTACACGTATTGCCAAATGCATTGAGGTTGACGGACATCATTTTGAGCATTTATTGCATTATTACCAAATGTTCGTCTAAAATTGTGAGGCATATGTTTGTGACTATTACAGCGGGATCTACCACAAAGCGAAAACAGAGGTCCATGTAAAACATTCATATTTCTTTACGTACTACACGAATATGTAATAAAAAATCGGGGTTTCTATTTTTAAAAAAAACGCAGTTAATATCCGTTTGACCCATGGCAGCGCCATCTAGCGGCCCAACCATAGCGCCATCTGGTTTCCCCCTTCAAGCTAGACGAGTTTCGTTCATTGTAGTTTTTTCGTTGGATGCATGTTTCGTGAGATATTTGGCGCGGTCACTATCATTGGACCACTCTGAATATCTGAAAAAGTATATATATATATATATATATATATATATATATATATATATATATCGACGCGAAAAATATCAACTTACAAGCCTATGCCGGCTGGATTGGCCGAGCGGTTCTAGGCGCTAGTCTGGAACCGCGTGACCGCTACGGTCGCAGGTTCGAATCCTGCCTCGGTCATGGATGTGCGTGATGTCCTTAGGTTAGTTAGGTTTAAGTAGTTGTACGTTCTAGGGGACTGATGACCTCAGAAGTTAAGTCCAATAGTGCTCAGAGCCATTTGAACCATTTACAAGCCTATAAAAACATGCAGCCGGTTTTAGAGCTGTATATTAAAGTATTGGTTTATTATTAGGTATACTGCTGATGAACAAGCTGGCAGCCTGCCTATCCCCGCATACAGCAAGAACTGAGACAAAAATGATGGACGTTCAGGCTTGGCGGTACTTGGTAAGAGAGGTAACTGCAGGTTGGCACAATATCAGGTGTCCTATGGGTCCGTCGTTCGGCTTCGTCTGTGAACAGAATGAACTTAGTGTTCAGTAGTAGAAATGCTCATCTCAGAGGCCATCTACTGAAAACAGCATGCTCTCAATGATTAAGAGCAAAATGTTAATCTAATGATCAATTATTAAATTAATGCATATTAGTGATTATTATCACTGTTCTATTAATTTTAGAATCTGATTTAGATAATATTTTTGTTGGGTTTTAATTGCACATATTATGAGCCTTTTAGTTAGTCCTCCTCTTATCTTTCTCCCCCTTCCCGTCACCCCTGAAACATAGATCTGTGTGAGACAGTAGGATTAGTAATATATTGGACACCACTGAATACTGTTACAAGTCTGATTTAGTATTGTTCTTCCGATTTGCAGTGTTTCACAGTTCTTTCAGAAAAAACTGGTTTTTGCAAATCATAATTTATCAGGTATAACACAAAATTTTTAAAGTTTTTAAAATATCTTACCCTATGTTATCCACCGAAATTGGTAGTTGCAAATGTTTCATTAACTGATTGAAACCAGATAACGTTTGTTACTGTTTTTAACAAAGACTGTTTGTTAATCGTAGAAAACACAGGATGTTTCAGAAAGGTGTATCCGATTTCACAAGACTTTATTCCAATGTCCTCAGTGTTTTTACTCTTTTTCATCGTGGGATTCAAACCAGACTGTGAAATGATCCAATTGCAGGGAATTATTGTAGTGCAGTGTTTTCTGCCAGACAGTCATCCAGTTTGTTAGAAAACTATTCCTGCATTCCACAAAAAAGTCGAATTTATTCCTCTTCAGTTATTTTCACCGTGCCGAACGCGATGTCCATTATGAAACAGTTCAATTTGGTAACACACTTGGCCGTTGTTATCGAGTGCAATTCGCTCTTAGCATGGGTTATCAAAAACAGTTTAACGTATTCTGTATGTTTACCGAAAATTAATCCTTCTTTCTTAGTGACAGGCTCTGCTGTAAATATAATTTTTTTACTGCAGAAGAAAAAGTCGCAAGTATTCTATCTATGCTAGGATCAGGATACCATGAAATGAAGGACTGAAAGAGGGGCGGTGCAATGACATTCCATATCTCCTAAACAGACACAACTAATCCTGGAGGAAGTTTTCAGGACTTTAAACTAGGAAAATGAGAAAGGAATGCGTGATAACGGAAAACACCTCGGCCACCTCCGTTTTGTCTATACAGTTTGCCTGTTGTCAAGACAAATTTCAACCATGTCTGGAATAACTAAATACAGAATTATTCATGAGTGACTCCGAGGATCATGAAAGCCACAAGAAATACAGAAAAATGACTCACATCCCCGGATATGTCGATTTCCCTGTTTTCTATTTCATCAAACGCCAGCACATAGCATTTGTAGTGTCGAAGTCAAATGTTGCTGTTTCTGTTGCTAACGCCGAACGCCGACTACATCAGCACTTCCCCTCGTATGTCTCTGCCCACCGCAAAGACGAACCTTGTCATTTTCATTTTAATTCGCCATTTTCAGCAACCGATTTTCAAGAATGCTAATGATTTTTAACTGGTTTGCTATTTCTTCGCACTGTCAATCGTGTTATTCCATTCGCACCGCCTCACCCCAGTGCAATCGGATTTCTTCTTTTATGCCACATAAACTTGCTTGGAATAAGTACCACAGCAAGGATATATCGATGTTTTATCGACAGGCGTAATATTCAGCGATTTGTCAGGGACAATCACGCGAAGCAAAATCGATTAGTAAACACGTGCTCTGGAACACACTTCATGTTCCATACTGTGAAACAAATCCGTTCTATTGCATATTTTGGGAGGAGGCAGTATGGACCAAACCAAGAAAAAATTGTCTGCCTAACTTGGAGTCTAAATTGCTTATCTTGAGGACTGTAAGCACTTGTTAATCTACGATACTGCGAAACATACGTTGAAACGTCCCCTTAGAAAAATTTATACAAGACTGTGCTTAAACTGACACACAATATTTTTAGCGCAACGCAATCTGACTTCCAAAAATCCCTACGAAAGAATGGCCCTGACTAACATTAACCTATACGTTTCACAAATCACTTACCTCACAAAAATCTTCGTTACTCGAACTACTGCAATACAGCGAGCGCCACTACTGCCAGCTAAATAAAAGATTCAAACTACGGAAGGCACTAACTACTGACAGGGATCAGTTAGCAAATGAAAGGTTTTAATACAGAACAAACAATGTATTTACCTTAATATATATATATATATATATATATATATATATATATATATATATATATATATATATATAAGTTCGTGACACCAATTCTTACAAATTTCAAAACTCCGCCATCTCTCTCCCCACGTCCATCACTGCTGGCGGCTCACCTCCAACTGCGCAACGCTACGCGCTGTTCACATCGATCTGCCCAACACCCAACACTACAATGGCAGACAACAATGCAAACCAGCCACAGACTGCACACGGCACAGCCAGTGATTTTTATACAGACCGCTACGTGGCGGCGGCGTTACCAATAAAAAAACCTAAACAGCCTACTTACGACGTGTACCACTGAAGAAGTACTGATAGCTCTCAAGTTACGCATTATAGAGTCTGTGTTTCTTAGACAATTATTTCCTTATTTTGGTCCATATTACATCCTCCCACAATATGGGAAGGAATGTAGAAGAGATTTGTATCACAGTTTCGAAGATGAGGAAGTCCTCATAGCTCGCAAGGTACGCGATTAAGAGCCGATGTTTAGTGCACCGTTTCGTTACCAGTTATCGTTAGTGTCGTGCCCCTGAATATTTACCATTATTTCTGGGACATCCTGTCATAGTAAACGGGGATAGGCCACCACCCTATCTCACACCCTACTCGACCACTCTTTCCCTTTCGTGCTCCTCCACTCTTACAGCTGCCACCTGGTTTCTGTGCAAGTTGTAAATAGCCCCTTTTGCTCCCTGTATTGTACCTCTGCGACCTTTAGAAGTTCAAAGAGAGTATTGCGGTCAACATTGTCAAAAGCCTTCTGGAAGTCTACAAATGCTATAAATGTACACTCCTGGAAATTGAAATAGAACACCGTGAATTCATTGTCCCAGGAAGGGGAAACTTTATTGACACATTCCTGGGGTCAGATACATCACATGATCACACTGACAGAACCACAGGCACATAGACACAGGCAACAGAGCATGCACAATGTCGGCACTAGTACAGTGTACATCCACCTTTCGCAGCAATGCAGGCTGCTATTCTCCCATGGAGACGATCGTAGAGATGCTGGATGTAGTCCTGTGGAACGGCTTGCCATGCCATTTCCACCTGGCGTCTCAGTTGGACCAGCGTTCGTGCTGGACGTGCAGACCGCGTGAGACGACGCTTCATCCAGTCCCAAACATGCTCAATGGGGGACAGATCCGGAGATCTTGCTGGCCAGGGTAGTTGACTTACACCTTCTAGAGCACGTTGGGTGGCACGGGATACATGCGGACGTGCATTGTCCTGTTGGAACAGCAAGTTCCCTTGCCGGTCTAGGAATGGTAGAACGATGGGTTCGATGACGGTTTGGATGTACCGTGCACTATTCAGTGTTCCCTCGACGATCACCAGAGGTGTACGGCCAGTGTAGGAGATCGCTCCCAACACCATGATGCCGGGTGTTGGCCCTGTGTGCCTCGGTCGTATGCAGTCCTGATTGTGGCGCTCACCTGCACGGCGCCAAACACGCATACGACCATCATTGGCACCAAGGCAGAAGCGACTCTCATCGCTGAAGACGAAACGTCTCCATTCGTCCCTCCATTCAAGCCTGTCGCGACACCACTGGAGGCGGGCTGCACGATGTTGGGGCGTCAGCGGAAGACGGCCTAACGGTGTGCGGGACCGTAGCCCACCTTCATGGAGACGGTTGCGAAAGGTCCTCGCCGATACCCAAGGAGCAACAGTGTCCCTAATTTGCTGGGAAGAGGCGGTGCGGTCCCCTACGGCACTGCGTAGGATCCTACGGTCTTGGCGTGCATCCGTGCGTCGCTGCGGTCCGGTCCCAGGTCGACGGGCACGTGCACCTTCCGCCGACCACTGGCGACAACATCGATGTACTGTGGAGACCTCACGCCCCACGTGTTGAGCTATTCGGCGGTACGTCCACCCGGCCTCCCGCATGCCAACTATACGCCCTCGCTCAAAGTCCGTCAACTGCACATACGGTTCACGTCCACGCTGTCGCGGCATGCTACCAGTGTTAAAGACTGCGATGGAGCTCCGTATGCCACGGCAAACTGGCTGACACTGACGGCGGCGGTGCACAAATGCTGCGCAGCTAGCGCCATTCGACGGCCAACACCGCGGTTCCTGGTGTGTCCGCTGTGCCGTGCGTGTGATCATTGCTTGTACAGCCCTCTCGCAATGTCCGGAGCAAGTATGGTGGGTCAGACACACCGTCGTCAATGTGTTCTTTTTTCCATTTCCAGGAGAGTAGATTTGCCTTTCCTTTGCCTATCTTCCAAAATAAGTCGTAGGGTCAGTATTGCCTCGCGTGTTTCCATATTTCTCCAGAATCCAAACTGATCTTCTGCGAGGTCAGCTTCTATCCGTCTTTCCATTCCTCTGTAAATATTTCGTGTTAATACTTTGGAGCCAGACTTCCGATAGCTCGGCAATTGTCTCATACGTCATAACCTGCTCTCTTTGGAATTGGAATTATTATTGTTGTAGTGTCGGGTATTCCGCCCCTCTCATGCATCTTGCACACCAGATGGAAGAGATTTTTTAACGACGAATTACATTAACATTGCTAATTCGGAGAATATTTATGAGCGTCCCAGAGAGCTTAAGACGCTCGCAGTCGAATATGGGTCTTTCATGTATGTGGAAACATTGAGAGCTTCGAAACCTCTCTGACGTTCCTGGGAGAGAATCTTTGGGGGAGAAAAAGCAGAAACTAGCATTGCGTTCGTGACGCTGTAACGTAACTGATGCAACGGCAGACATACTAGACTGGCAATGCAGTGGCTAGTGGTGTAAGGACTTAAATAGACGCCGTACGAGGGGGTATAAAAAAGACGTGTGGTGTGGGTACTGTAAGACCTTCGGTACACACACGATCAGATTATTTGACTCGTCGCTCTAACGAAGTAGGCGAGTGTCCCGTGGTCTTATCGTGGCGTGTTTATCTTCTGCCGTTAGGTCAGACGATAGAAATACCACTTGCACGCTTAGAGTAGCAGATTGACGGTCACTAACTTTAAACAGAACTTGATTAATTTTCCCACACATTTATTAAAATAGTAACAAGCATAAACATTACGTAACTTGATTCTCTATGCTATTAACAACTGACAATCTGAAGTTCCTTTGGTCTTGGTACGTTAATCTTATTCTCACATATCTCTGATACTTGAAAAAGTGTCTATACTTGTCTCTTGATGGCTATGTACAGGAATATGATAATCTTATTAGGCGCAGACTGAAACTTGACCATAGACTGGTACAGACTAATGCAGACTGGTGCAGACAAATGCAGACTGGCCAGTCGGAGGTCTGTACACTTGTTATAATACCTCGTGCGTTCAGGTATCACTGCACGAGTGTGATCCGCAAGGAGAAAAGGTTCTACGTTAGCAGCAATCTCATTGGCTGCATTACATATTAATACGCGGATCGGTGGAAGCAGAATTTGGTCCGTCTCTAAGGCAGCGCCATCTCGTAGTGCGGAGACGGACGAGCGCTGCGCCTGCGATGTTGTGCTTAACGGGGCGCGCTCTAGTGGGAAAGTTGTGTACGCACTGACTATGCGGAACTATGTACACAACAAAACGGAATTGTTTTTTAAAAGCTACATACTTTCAAATTGTTTACAAAACAACCTTACCCCCTCCAAAATACTCCCCATTACAACTAATACGATTTTTTGTAGCCATCTTGAGAAATGGCTGACAGCTCCTCCCTCGTTTTTCTGTTAACTTCTTCAGTGCTGTCAAACCGGAGTCGTTTTGTGCCCCTTTTCATGCGTGGAAGTAAGAAAAAGTCGCACGGAGCCACGTCAGACGAGTAAGGTGCGTGAGGCAACCGGGACCATGCCATATTTAGCCAGAAACTGTCCAACAGAGATGGCTGCGTGTGTAGGTGCATTGTCGTGCTGGAAGAACCACTCTCCTGTGTGCCACAAATTGGGTCTTTTTTTGACGAGCGCTGCTGCGCAATGTTCTTATATCTTCTGGAAATGGTCTCTACGCACAAGCTTGCAATTTTTTTCAATATTTTCGGGAATTCGGGAAGTTGGGTTGGGTTGTTTGGCAGAAGAGACCAAACAGCGAGGTCATCGGTCTCGGGAAGGACGGGCAAGGAAGTCGGCCGTGCCCTTTCAATGGAACCATCCCGGCATTTGCCTGGAGCGATTCAGGGAAAATCACGGAAAACCTAAATCAGGATGGCCGGACGCGGGTCGGGCAGTTGATGGAGGCCAGAACGAGGTTTGTCATCAATCAACATGCCACAATTTTTAAATCGAGCAAACCACATGCACACTTGAGTTTTCCCCATAGTGTGCTATTCATAACCTGTTTTCAACATTAAAACAGTTTCGGCAGCATGTTTACCGAGTAGAGAACAAAATTCTGACAGCTCCACGTTGTTCACTTACACTTGCCATCATAAAAAACGGAACAGGAACAAAACAGCGCTAACGAAAACAATGACCGCAGAAGAACAGAACAATACGGGTGGAACAGGCGGCGCTGAACTGGCAGTGAGCTGCGCTATTCACTTCTAACGGCAGCAAGGCGAACTACAGAAGCTCCTGTCACGGCAGTGTTATTCCGGTTCCTTCTGGCTGCCCCGTCGCAGTGTAAGACGGTCACTTCTTTGGCCGCATTGATACTCGCTTTGGGCCTCTCGCGTGACGCGGGTTGGCTTAAGAGCAATCACCAATTGTTCATCTCCGATAGTGTGAAACACATCTCTTCTACTGCAAAACTCTTTGGTTTCCGTATTTTTGCAGAAAGCAGTACGGAACTAAACAGGAAGAAAGACCAGTAAATACAGGGTGATCCATTGATTTTGGCCGGGCCAAATATCTCACGAAATAATTTTCAAACGAAAAAACTACAAAGAACGAAACTCGTCTAGCTTGAATAGGGGAAACCAAATGGCGCTATGGTTGGCCCGCTAGATGGCGCTGCCATAGGTCAAACGGATATCAACTGCGTTTTTTTTTAATCGCAACCCCCATTTTTTATTACATATTCGTGGAGTACGTAAAGAAATATGAATGTTTTAGTTGGATCCCTTTTTTCGCTTTGTGATAGATGGCGCAGTAATAGTCACAAAGGTATAAGTACGTGGTATCACGTAACATTCCGCCATTGCGGACGATATTTGATTCGTGATACATTACCCGTGTTAAAATGGACCGTTTACCAATTGCGGGAAAGGTTGATATCGTGTTGATGTGTGGCTATTGTGATCAAAATGGCCAACGGGCGTGTGCTATGTATGCTGCTCGGTATCCTGGACGACATCATCCAAGTGTCCGGACCGTTCGCCGGATAGTTACGTTATTTAAGGAAACAGGAAGTGTTCAGCCACATGTGAAACGTCAACCACGGCCTGCAACAAATGATGGTGCCCAAGTAGGTGTTTTAGCTGCTGTCGCGGCTAATCCGCACATCAGTAGCACACAAATTGCGAGAGAATCGCGAATCTCAAAAACGTCCATGTAGAGAATGCTATATCAACGTCGACTGCACCCGTACCGTATTTCTATGCACCAGGAATTGCATGGCGACGAGTTTGAACGTCGTGTACAGTTCTGCCACTGGGCACAAGAGAAATTACGGGACGATGACAGATTTTTTGCACGCCTTCTATTTAGCGACGAAGCGTCATTCACCAACAGCGGTAACGGAAACCGCCATAATATGTACTACTGCGCAACGGAAAATCCACGATGGCTGCGACAATTGGAACATCAGCGACCTTGGCGGGTTAATGTATGGTGCTGCATTATGGGAGGAAGGATAATTGGCCGCCATTTTATCGATGCCAATCTAAATGGTGCAATGTATGCTGATTTTCTACGTAATGTTCTACCGATGATACTACAAGATGTTTCACTCCATCGCAGAATGGCGATGTACTTCCAACATGATGGATGTCCGGCACATAGCTCGCGTGCGGTTGAAGCGGTATTGAATAGCATATTCCATGACAGGTGGATTGGTCGTCGAAGCACCATACCGTGGCCCTCACGTTCACCGGATCTGACGTCCCCGGATTTCTTTCTGTGGAAAAAGTTGAAGGATATTTGCTATCGTGATCCACCGACAACGCCTGACAACATGCGTCAGCGGATTGTCAATGCATGTGCGAACATTACGGAAGGCGAACTACTCGCTGTTGAGAGGAATGTCGTTACACGTACTGCCAAATTCATTGAGGTTGACGGACATCATTTTGAGCATTTATTGCATTGATGTGGTATTTACAGGTAATCACGCTGTAACAGCATGCGTTCTCAGAAATGCTAAGTTCACACAGCAACATGTATCACATTGGAACAACCGAAATAAAATGTTCAGACGTACCTACGTTCTGTATTTTAACTTAAGAAACCTACTTGTTACCAACTGTTCGTCTAAAATTGTGAGCCATATGTTGTGACTATTACAGCGCCATCTATCACAAAGCGAAAAAAGTGGTCCAACTAAAACATCGAAATATCTTTAGTGCTACACGAATATGTAATAAAAATGGGGGTTCCTATTTACAAAAAGGCAGATGATATCCGTTTGACCTATGGCAGCGCCATCTAGCGGGCCAGCCATACCGCCATCTGGTTTCCCTCTTCAAGCTAGACAAGTTTCGGTCTTTGTAGTTTTTTCGTTTGACGCTTATTTCGTGAGATATTTGTCCTGGTCAGTATCAATGGACCACCCTGTATAGGCTGTAAAATGTGTACTTGATAGCGCTATGGGCACTTGCTTAGTAAGAGAAATTTTTTTTCACACTAGCGAATGTGAGCATGTGCTTATTGCTCTTAAAGTATCCAACTTTCAACCCATGTTTACTGGACATGTTTTCTTGTTATCTGAAGGTCACCTATCCTGTGATCTTAGCACCAAAAGTGTATTGCAGTCCAGAGGTACGAGGAAGATTTTCACTTGTAACTTTGCACTCGGTCTTTCCCAGACCAAGCGCTCCTTACCTCAGATTGGCGTATTTGTCCTGATTAACAATTCCTGAAAGTCTGAAACACCATCAGGGATCACCCGGCATAGCAGAGCTAGAGTTGCACTGTACCAAAGCTCCGATTGGGTAGTTTTGTTACATCACATAAATGATGTAGTAAATGGTAGGGTTACCCGTAGTATTGATAGCATGAAAAAGGAAATGAAACAAAAATAAATGTATCAGAAAGAAACTGGGAGATGACAGTTCCCTCTGATTTTTCTTGCCTTGTTTACTTTGGACGTAATTATTGTCGCACAGCGTTCAGCGTTAGGCCACTGGGCATTTTATACCCTTATAATATAATAACTTCAGTTTATAAGAAATAAAAATTAGTTAATCGGATTGCTTTCCACGCAAGTGCAGTTTACACGCACAAACGTAAAAGACTCCATATAATTATCGCTGTTATTTTGTGCTCAACAGAACGTCCCTCAACATGATTAAAGACAAGAATTACCTCTTACTACTAATAAGCGCGGAAGTTGTTTATAAATAACAGAAACATGTTTATACAAGCTCAATGCAGTATTGAACCGATGTTTGAAATGTTACTGTTTAATATTCTTTTCACTTTATCTTTTTCTGGAGAAAATTGCGTTTTCTAGCGCTATATCATACATAAGTATTTTTTTTATAATTTTGAGCACAACATCCCTCCTTTTCACGTTACAAATCAACAGTTTTCGAATAAAACTTGAATTAAACATTGTCAGTTTCCATTTTGCTATAAACAGTGTTTAATTTTAAGCAACGGACGGCAGGATAAGTACGCAGAACAAAAATGTTCAGTAAAGTATGCGACCTTTCACATATCTTCAGTATGTTTGTAACCGATTCAACCGCTGTCGGTTTCTAGAGGAACCTAAGAAGGGAGAATTCCCCCCCCCCCCCCCCCCCCCCGGGCCCACATAGCACCCTTCTCAGATTTAGTGGTAACATGGCCCGGTGGATAACCGGTCAACAACTGAACACAGGTCGAGCACGAAAACAGGAAGAAGGTGTACTGAACTCTGAAAACAGTAGGAAAATAGAAACAGTGAAAGTTCCAAGCTTAATTTGCGCAACATCCAGCGAACTGGAAGAGCTACGGCGTCGTGTTTGTGTAGTGTCGGACGGCAAAGGGGGTATGTGTTCATTGACTCCCTTCTGACACCTTTTTCAAAATTATGAACCGTACGTCCGGTCACTGACGAGTCTGTACGTTTACTGTATTCAAATTTGTGTCTGTGTCGTGGTGTAATGTCCGTATGCACAGGAAAGTATAAGGAAGTAACCCCCCAGGCGTACATACATCCTATTTGTTCTACACAAGTACGGCAGGTTATGAGTCTTGCGTTCCGATTTGGAAGTTCTGACTCTTGAATTTCTCTGTTGTAACACAGTTCCCACCCGTTTCTTTGCTGTTTCCATTTCTGTGAGAGGCCTTTGCAGCATCTCGTCTGCTATCACTATTCACCATATTCACTTACTACATGACTCACATAGTCTGTAACCAGGGTATAGTATGACAATAGTCAAGACTACAGAAGGAGAACATACATGTCAACGACCGGACGGAAAGTTAATACAATATGTGATCAAAAGTATCCGGACACCTGGCTGAAAATGACTTACAAGGTCGTGGCGCCCTCCATCGGTTATGGTGGAATTCACTATGGTGCTGGCCCACCCTTAGCCTTGGTGACAGCTTCCACTCTCGCAGACCTACGTTCAGTCAGGTGCTGGAGGGTTTCTTGGGCACTAGCAGCCCATTCTTCACGGAGTGCTGGACTGAGGAGAGGTATCGATGTCGGTCAGGGGAGGCCGAAGTCGGCGTTCCAAAACATCCCAAAGGTGTTCAGTAGTATTCAGGTCACGATTCTGTGCAGGCCAGTCCATTACGGGGATGTTATTGTCGTGTAACAACTCCGCCACAGTCCGCGCAATATGAACAGGTGCTCGATCGTGTTGAAAGGTGCAGCCGCCATCTCCGAATTGGTCTTCAACAGTTGGAAGCAAGGAGGTGCTTAAAACATCAATGTAGGCCTGTGATGTGATAGTGCCACGCGAAATAACTATGGGTGTAGGCACCATCCATGAAAAACACGACCACACCATAACACCACCACCTCCGAGTTTTACTGTTGGCACTACACACGCTGACAGATGAGGTTCACCGGGCATTCGCCATACCCACACCCTGCCATCGTATCGCCACATTGTGTACCGCGATTCGTCACTCCACACAACGATTTTCCACTGTTCAGTCGTCCAATGTTTACGCTCCTTACACCAAGCGAGGCGTCATTTGGCATTACCGGCGTGATGTCTGGCTTGCGAGCAGCCGCTAGACCATGAAAACCAAGTTTTCTCACCTCCCGCCTAACTGTCATAGTACTTGCGGTGGATCCTGTTGCAGTTTGGAATTCCTGTGTGATGGTCTGGATAGACGTCTGCCTATTACACACTACGACCCTCTTCAACTGTCGGCGGTCTCTGTCAGTCAACAGACGAGGTCAGCCTGTACGCTTTTGTGCTGTACGTGTCCCTTCACTTTTCCACTTCAGTATCACATCAGAAACAGTGCACCTAGGGATGTTTAGGAGAGTGGAAATCTCGCATGCAGATCTATGACACAAGTGACCCCCAGTCACCTGACCACGTTCAAAGTCCGTGAGTTCTCTGGAGCACCCCATTCTGCTCTCATGATGTCAAATGACTAGTGAGGTCGCTGATATGGAGTACTTCGCAGTAGATGGCAGCACGATGCACCTAATATGAAAAACATATGTTTTTGGGGATGTCCAGATACTTTTGACCACATTGTTCCATTTCGTGAAAAGAAAAAATGATTGGAGTATGAGCAAATTTTGCACGCTGGTCTCCACCTTTACTGTCCAACATCTTTATCACACAATCACGACGCCGTGGATACACAAGAATCAGCTTCAACAGTTCACTGTTTCTATTTTGCTTCTTTTCTCACAGCTCAGTACACCTTCATCCTGTTTTCATGCTTGATATGTGTTCAGTTTTCGACAGTCTGTCTACTGGGCCATCTTAGCACTACACGTGAGGGGGATGCGATGTGGTGTTTCCCTTGGAAGAAGAGGCTGTTCGCATATGCAGGCAAAGCGATTAAATAGAGGTAACGCCTGAAGGGTATGCAACTCACCCAACGGGCATGTAGCGCGGTCACGATCTTAAGTGTGAAGCTAGTAGGAAAACTACATCAGTCTACGGCGACTTGTGACAGTGTACGGTACTCTATGGCAGTTTTACAACTCTGACCACAGCAGACGGTATCTGCTGGTTGCGTGTAGAAAAGACGAGAGAAAAATGGCGACGGGTGGCGCGCGAAACAGGAGTTAAATACGGGGTCCGTCCGAGGTGAGAGAAACGTTTGGGGCCGTCGTGAAATACGGCGGGTGTGAGCCGCTGCCGCCGTGTTTTGCGGTCGGCTTCAGCGCTGCTCCGCCCTTGGCGCCTGCAACCCGACCCCACGCGCTTTGTGGCCACGTGTGCCGGTGGAAGAGGAGTAAAGCAGAAACACACGCCCACACATGTGTGGGTGGTACTCACGCTAGCGTGACGCCGCGACACGCCGCGACGAACTCGTCCGGGCCCGCGTCCGCGCCGCTGGGCAGCTCGAAGCTCACGCTGAAGTACTCGGAGCTGTTCACCTGAGGACGCAAACACAGAAGAGGTGTGAAACGTCGCCGACGTTGGTTTAGGAAAAGAAAAATTAGCACAGTGACATTCATTTCAGGATGAATCTCCCGCAAGCGAAGAGTGTGACGTTTCTTAAGTTTTCGCACAGGTTGCGAATTGTGCTCAGGGCCGAAAATCGAACCAGGAACCACAAAATAAAAAGTGGTGTTAGACAAAGACTTCTTGTCACCTTTATTGTTTGGAAGCCCTTTAGAAAAATGGGAGTTTTAACTCGGAGGTAAGATGTTACAAAAGTGAACGAGTTGAATTAAGGCAAACTGTCCGCCTCAGTAGCTGTGCGATCAGCTATTCAAGCGCCCAGGTTCGATTCCCGGCCGAGTCGGAGATTTTCTGGCTGTTGTGGTGTCGTCCTTAGGTTCGTATCGTCATAACTGATGTTGCACTCTGGAGATGACTGTCTGCCCTGAAAGGCAATAAATTTAAAAAAAAATCAGGTTAACTGCCTAGATTCTGGACACGATTTTTGCTATACTTTCAGAAAATTTGAGAGAAACGGTTACTGAAATAAATTTTCTGGAAAAAAAAAACAGCTAATGGTCTCAAAATTTCAACCGAAACAATTTTTTTTAAACAAAAAAACGAGAAGTGCACGAGGAAATCGCGCTTTCAGTGTTTCGCACAAACTGGTTTGTTTTTGGAGAGCCACCGCCTTGAGCAAAACATAGTTTTGTCTTTTCTTCTATTTCCCAGAAGTGTTTCGGTAAAGTTTCAGCATCATCAGTGGACTTCTGTTTACTTTCCTCGTAGCACAAGTGGTGTGGTTTTCCTGTTTTTCATTCATATTTTCTTATTGCACTTGTTTTCTTTCGGGCTCTGTAATTATTTCCGGTTTCTCTGTTATCTTCACTGTGAAAACCTGTCAATGTAAACAGTGTAAAGAGTGACAGGATAAATGGCATAGTGCAGGTTTTCATAGTGAAGATAACGGAAAAACCGGAAAAAATGACAGACTGCGAAAGAAGTGCAAAAAAAAAAGTTTTTTTTTAATTGTGGTAAGTTCAAGAAAATGGTTCAAATGGCTCTGAGCATTATGGGACTTAACTTCTGAGGTTATCACTCCCCTAGAACTTAGAACTACTTAAACCTAACTAACCTAAGGACATCAGACACATTCATGCTCGAGGCAGGGTTCGAACCTGCGACCGTAGCAGTCGCGCGCTTCCAGACTGCAGCGCCTAGAACCGCTCGGCCACCCCGGCTGGCTGTCGTAAGTTCGTAAAGACCAAACTGCTAAGGTCATCGGTCCCTAGACTTACACACTACTTAATCTAGCTTAATCTAACTTACGCTAGTGACAACACACACACACACCCAAGCCCGAGAGAGGTCTCGAACTTTTGACGGGGGGACCTGCGCGAACCGTGGCAAAGCGCCTCATACCACGTGGCTACCCCGCGCGGCAAGAAACTGGAAATGCACACAGCACGTGGTAACAAGAAAGAAAATAAAAGCCCACTGATGATGCTGAAACTTCAGCGAAACACTTCTGGGAAAGAAAAGATAAAATCGTGTTTTGCTCAAGATGGAGCCCCTCCTACAACAAACCAAGCACATACGGAAAGAAGATCTTCAACCTCAGGATGATTAAAATTTAATTCTTTACTTATAGAAAGTTCCTCTATAGGCTATGATGAGTGAGTTTGCCAATTTCAAAATGTGTGACATAAACGGCCCTATCTTTTAATTGCATCGACTTAAAAACTTAAATTTTTTGCCGCACCAAGCTGCATTACACATTACTATGTGACATAAATTTCACTTTAATAACTCCACCCATCACTGAGGAAAACGTGTCTATAGAGGAGGACAGAAATGCACACAAACGTACAACAAACTCATCCGTTTTTACCGACTGAGGCACAGAAGCTTAAGAAATGTGCCAAAATGTATACAAGCACAAATAGATGAAACAGAGCGAGATAGTGGATTTAAATACCTTGGAGAAATTCTACAGCAGAATTTGAGAAAAATTTACAATGGATGTTAATGAACGGTCTACTTAGGTTAGTGTGAACATGGACGTGCAGTTACCACTCACAGGCGGTAGGTGGCAGCACTAGCAAAGCAGGGGATACAGGGTGTTAAAGAAAAAGTCGAGTACTCTAATAGGTAGTAGTACTCATAGAAACAAGAAAAATAACTCCAATAAACATGAGTCCAGAAGTGGATACTGCAACGTTCTTTTAAAAAGAAAACTTCATACAATTACGCTGAACTAATATCTGAAATGTGGAATGGATTCAAAACTGGAGCTATATTGTAACGTGTTGTAGCTACAAATAGTGTACCTACTCTGTGCTATTGTTAGTAAAAGTTTACAGGAATTGATTGGGCAATGCAGCTCCCAATACCAGTAAAGAAATAGAGTCACTAGAAAACAGATTCAGTCCCTTAGGCAGTGAATCCTCGGGCCCTGTTCAAAACTGATAACTTTGGTCTCTGTGCACATATCAAATAAATTAAATTGGCTTACGTCTAAAGCAGCAACGGTGCAACGCGATATACTCTGGTCTCTCACGAAAAAAATAAAATATGCTAGCTACATGCACAGCCGTGTTCAAAGCTGGCTGTCATACTTTGAAAAGTACAAGAAACACTATTGGGTGAAAAACGAGAACATTTAAGGAAAAGCAAACTCCTTGGAAAAACATATGACCTGAACAAGGAGGCGACACTGACTGTGGTGAATTACTAACTCTGAGTTTTTTTTTCTAGCAAGATTATATCGCAAGTTAAGTTTGTCTTTTCAGAAACATCTACAATTGATGTTACATTAGTTACAATAATGTATCGTATTTACTAAATGATCGACAAATAATGAGATTTATACAGCAAGTATTATCCAACCTCATTAAACCAGCATAAATGCAAATCGTCAAACTACATACACTCCTGGAAATGGGAAAAAGAACACATTGACACCGGTGTGTCAGACCCACCATACTTGCTCCGGACACTGCGAGAGGGCTGTACAAGCAATGATCACACGCACGGCACAGCGGACACACCAGGAACCGCGGTGTTGGCCGTCGAATGGCGCTAGCTGCGCAGCATTTGTGCACCGCCGCCGTCAGTGTCAGCCAGTTTGCCGTGGCATACGGAGCTCCATAGCAGTCTTTAACACTGGTAGCATGCCGCGACAACGTGGACGTGAACCGTATGTGCAGTTGACGGACTTTGAGCGAGGGCGTATAGTGGGCATGCGGGAGGCCGGGTGGACGTACCGCCGAATTGCTCAACACGTGGGGCGTGAGGTCTCCACAGTACATCGATGTTGTCCCCAGTGGTCGGCGGAAGGTGCACGTGCCCGTCGACCTGGGACCGGACCGCAGCGATGCACGGATGCACGCCAAGACCTTAGGATCCTACGCAGTGCCGTAGGGGACCGCACCGCCACTTCCCAGCAAATTAGGGACACTGTTGCTCCTGGGGTATCGGCGAGGACCATTCGCAACCGTCTCCATGAAGCTGGGCTACGGTCCCGCACATCATTAGGCCGTCTTCTGCTCACGCCCCAACATCGTGCAGCCCGCCTCCAGTGGTGTCGCGACAGGCGTGAATGGAGGGACGAATGGAGACGTGTCGTCTTCAGCGATGAGAGTCGCTTCTACCTCGGTGCCAATGATGGTCGTATGCGTGTTTGGCGCCGTGAAGGTGAGCGCCACAATCAGGACTGCATACGACCGAGGCACACAGGGCCAACACCCGGCATCATGGTGTGGGGAGCGATCTCCTACACTGGCCGTACACCTCTGGTGATCGTCGAGGGGACACTGAATAGTGCACGGTACATCCAAACCGTCATCGAACCCATCGTTCTACCATTCCTAGACCGGCAAGGGAACTTGCTGTTCCAACACGAAAATGCACGTCCGCATGTATCCCGTGCCACCCAACGTGCTCTAGAAGGTGTAAGTCAACTACCCTGGCCAGCAAGATCTCCGGATCTGTCCCCCATTGAGCATGTTTGGGACCGGATGAAGCGTCGTCTCACGCGGTCTGCACATCCAGCACGAACGCTGGTCCAACTGAGGCGCCAGGTGGAAATGGCATGGCAAGCCGTTCCACAGAACTACATCCAGCATCTCTACGATCGTCTCCATGGGAGAACAGCAGCCTGCATTGGTGCGAAAGGTGGATATACACTGTACTAGTGCCGACATTGTGCATGCTCTGTTGTCTGTGTCTACGTGCCTGTGGTTCTGTTAGTGTGATCATGTGATGTATCTGACCCCAGGACTGTGTCAATAAAGTTTCCCCTTCCTGGGACAATGAATTCACGGTGTTCTTATTTCAATTTCCAGGAGTGTATATAGATCTGTTAACAAATCATAGAAATACTACATATGTGAGATATATGACTATCCTTGTTATCGAATCAGTTTTCGTAAATTCTGGGGGTAGTCAACAATCACAAATTATCACAATGGTTCAAATGGCTCTGAGCACTATGGGACTTAACATCTGAGGCCATCAGTCCCCTAGAACGTAGAACTACTTAAACGTAACCAACGTAGGGACATCACACACATCCATGCCCGAGGCAGGATTCGAACCTCAAATCGTAGCAACTGCATGGTTTCGGACTGAATACAAATTATCAGCCAACTCATCTACACTAACGCGCTGGCAAAACATTCTTTACCTTGCTTGTGAGAAGACCTCTCCTTATATGTCCTCGTCAAGTCCTACATTATAATGTAACAGCTGGTGGCGTCACACAGAACACCACAGAAACCGCCTACTCCGTCCTCTTTGACTCACAGACAGCTACCCAGTACTGTGCGTTCTCTTACTCCGACACTACAACCTCAGACCAGAAGCAGTATCTTTGGCTCTGCGGTCATGCACAGTCAGCGATCCCTTTTATAAAGACTATCAGAAACATACATCGTTTATAAAATCATAGTTCCATTTTAATTTACGTTAATATTCATATCGTATTCGGGTGACACATGCAAGTGTGCCCCAGTAGACTCCTTGCAATACTTTCTGAGACACGTAACACGACGAAAGGCTGAAAACGGTTCAAATGGCTCTGAGTACCATGCCGCTTAACTTCTGAGGTCATCAGTCCCCTAGAACTTAGAACTAATTAAACCTAACCTGCGACCTGCGACCGTAGCGGTGACGCGGTTCCGGACTGTAGCGCCTAGAACCGTTCGGCCAAAACGGCCGGCACGACGAAAGCTGACGTAGCCTTCAGCACGACTCGAATCACACAACTGACTGCAGACCACGAAATGGTAGCTGCAGCCATGTGAGTAGGTCATCATAATACGCTGCCGATTCATTTAATGGGGCGCCAATGCTATGAGTTCTTTGACTTTCTTGCAGACAGAACAGCTGGCCTTGGTAGCCGAGCGGTTCTAGGCGCTTCAGTCGGGAACCGCGCGACTGCTACGGTCGCAAGTTCGAATCCTGCCTCGGGCATCGATGTGTGTGTGTGATGTCCTTAGGCTAGTTAAGTTTACGTAGTTCTAAGTTCTAGAGGATTTATGACCTCAGATGTTACGTCCCACAGTGTTCAGAGCCATTTGAACCAACCAAATTCTCGTGTTTTTGTTAAATTGTGTGTTAGAAACTGTAAAAACTGACTCCTACTGTGCTTAGCGTCAGTTTATTTTCTACAAGCCTTGAACGTACGTCATGAACTGCACCATTTGAAACGAGCCAATGTTGCACACAACACCCTTTACTACGAAGCTAGTGGCAACAGCAAAGAGAAATATTTTACAACCACTTGTAATACCAGAGGGAATGTCATTTATGCAAGTAAATAAGCGCCGCGCGGGATTACCCGAGCGGTCTCAGGCGCTGCAGTCATGGACTGTGCGTCTGGTCCCGGCGGAGGTTCGAGTCCTCCCTCGGGCATGGGTGTGTGTGTTTGTCCTTAGGATAATTTATGTCAAGTAGAGTGTAAGCTTAGGGACTGATGACCTTAGCGATTAAGTCCCATAAGATTTAACACACACTTGAACATTTTGTTTTGTTTTGTAAATACGCAATAGGAGTGGCTCCAACACTGATCCCTGGGGCACCCCCTGTTCAGATTCCACATGGCAGCCATTCTCAACACCGTGAATAACTACCTTTCGCTGCCTGTTGTTGAAGTAAGAGGTGAACCAATTGTGAGCTACTTTCCGTATTCTGTAATGGTCCAACATCTGGAGCAATATTTTGTGATGAACACAATGAAACACCTTAGTTAAATAAAAAAAAATATGACAAGGTTCGCAAACATTTGGTTAAACCTATCCAGTACCTCACAGAGAAACGACAACATAGCATTTTCAGTTGTTCAGGTGGTGGGTGTTTGAACAGGCAGCGCATCGAAGATTTATACTGCACAGGGAGAAAGTGGAAAACATACACTCATACAAAACGCTGATGAAAGAGAGTTTGAGTGATCGTGACATTCGGTCATTGAAGAGGAATGCGAAGAAAAATAGGTGGATGACAGGTGCAAAAGTCACTGCAGACGCGGATATCGCATTCGGGACGCAGCACCAAAGCAGCACGTGGTCGAGTTGGAATTCCAAAATCACTCATTAGCGATTCCAGCCCCCGTGACAGGAAAACGAGATACCGAAGCCATAAGATCAGAACAACTGAGCTGTGGAAGGACGTCATTTGATCGGATGAGTCATGTTCGCAAATTCTGGCCGAGATTACGTCCCGCAAGTGAGACATGGTGGGGATTCGCTGATGATTTGGCAGCCATATCGTTGTATTCTCCAAGGGCCTAATCGTGGTTCTGCAAGATCGTATTACTGCCAAGGGTGAAGTGATCATTTTTACTGATCAGGTGCATGCTCCAGCACACCGTTTGTTCTCCAGCGGTGATGCAGTGTTTCAAGGAGAGAGGACCCCAGTCCACACAACTGATGTGGTCCAGGACCTGGTTTTGTGAGAACGAGGGCGAATTGTCGCTTCTGCCCTGGCCACCACACTCATCAGATCTCAGTATTACTGAGACTTTATGGTCTTCTATGGAGAGAAGGATGCATGATCGCTATGCACCTCAGTCATCACTATCCTAACTTTCCAGTATTTTGCAGAAAGAATGGAATACGATTTGCCTGAAAATCACACATTGTCTGAATTTATCTACTCCGAGACGACTGTAAGCTGTTTTGAATGCTAATGGTTTTCTTACGTCGTATTAGTCTACTAGTCTATTTCTGACCACCAACTGTACATAGTCTTCAAGCAATGACCGTAAAACGTACATACACAGAACTGATCTAGGAGTAGACGATGTATTGCGTGAGTCCCAGAGTGAGAAGACACGGTACCACAAACTCAGTTTAGGACCAGTCTTCTTGTGGTTAATTACACCCTTTGTTTTATATGAGGTACACCCAAGACAGAAAATTTCCTAAACCTGCTGGAGATATGTCTAGCCAAAACGTTTGATAGAACAGAGCTAAGGGAGAAATGTTCTAGAAAAAACTTTGTTTTTATAGGAATTGTGTGTAGCATTTTGTTAAATTTGTATTTCAGTTTGAAATAAACTGTGTACTACCTGTGTCATATACGGGAACTCTAACTTACGGCTCAGTTAGAATGCAATCTAACCCACCCAGACAAATGGTTCAAATTGCTCTGACCACTGCTGGCTCTGCTGTAGTATACAGAGAAGTTGCAGCATTAGAAAATTGCAGCGAAATGCAGGAAGATCTGCAGCGGATAGACACTTGGTGCAGGGAGTGACAACTGACCCTTAACATAGACAAATGGAATGTATTGCGAATACATAGAAAGAAGGATCCTTTATTGTACGATTATATGATAGCGGAACAAACACTGGTAGCAGTTACTTCTTTAAAATATCTTAGAGTATCTGTGTAGAACGACTTAAAGTGGAATGATCATAAAAAATTAATTATTGGTAAGGCGAGTGCCAGGTTGAGATTCATTGGGAGAGTCCTTAGAAAATGTAGTCCATCAACAAAGGAGGTGGCTTACAAAACACTCGTTCGACCTATACTTGAGTATTGCTCATTAGTGTGGGATCCGTACCAGGTCGGGTTGACGGAGGAGATAGAGAAGATCCAAAGAAGAGCGGCGCGTTTCGTCACAGGGTTATTTGGTAACCGTGATAGCGTTACGGAGATGTTTAGCAAACTCAAGTGGCAGACTCTGCAAGAGAGGCGCTCTGCATCGCGGTGTAGCTCGCTGTCCAGGTTTCGAGAGGGTGCGTTTCTGGATGAGGTATCGAATATATTGCTTCCCCCTACTTATACCTCACAGGAGATCACGAATGTAAAATTAGAGATATTCGAGCGCGCACGGAGGTTTTCCGGCTGTCGTTCTTCCCGCGAACCATACGCGACTGGAGAAGGAAAGTGAGGTAATGACAGTGGCACGTAAAGTACCCTCCGCCACCCAGCGTTGGGTGGCTTGCGCAGTATAAATGTAAATGTACATGTATCACTGTGGGACTTAACATCTCAGGTCATCAGTCCCCAAGAACTTAGAACTGCTTAAACCTAACTAACCTAAGGACATCACACACATCCATGCCACACGCAGGATTCGAACCTGCGACCGTAGCAGCAGCGCGGTTCCCGACTGAAGCGCCTAGAACCGCTCTGCCACAGCGGCCGGCCCCACCCAGACAGTCGAACAGAGAGCGAAGTTGCTGGATGATCATTAAGATTATGAAATTAATACTTAAGATACTGCCTAGCTACACTAGCTTTCTCTTGAATTAGTTCATCATCTGCTCATTGTACAGATGTAAAATTTCGCAGTACAATTATGCGTGTACAAAGTATATAAAGATAATTTTGAAGAGTAATTTGCACTTTTTAGTCTGCATAAAAATACAAGGGGCTCCTGTTATAATTTGAACTTGTAATATAAAGCAACAAACTTTTCTCACAGGAAGTTACACGCCTTTCTGTCTGAAACCCATATTTCGTAATATGAAGTCATACTTCATTTCAAATTATTAGTAAACAACACAAAACAATAAGTGGACTAATGCTTGTTGCATCTTCTAAAATCTGAATCACTTTCTTCATAAGGCGCACTGAAAAAAAGAGATAATTCACCATACCTGCCATCCAGTAACTAAGTTTTCAGTCGCAACAAAAACTAGAGCTACGGACGTTACGTAAACATTACGAAGTATGATGCAAGATTCTCCATCGTCACAAAACTCTGGGAGTACGAAGTGTGGTTATAAAATAACGGGACTACTGCCGTAAAATTTTTTATTTCAAAAACATACGTATTTAATTACTGTCACCCTCAAGATACTGCCTTCCTCTACCCCCACAACACTTCATGCTAATTTTCCACTGACGGAAACAGTACTGAATGTCTTCCTCTGTGAGCTCTTTGATGACGTGTGACGCTTTTCCTTCCACTGCTTCAACGGACTGACATATCGTTCCTTTTACCGCAGATTTGACCCTGGGGGATAGTCACGTGCTGATAGGCCTGGTGAATAAAGCGGATCCTGCAACACTCAGATATTGTACTTCGCTGGAGACCTCTTAAGAGACAATGCGTTATGAGCCGGTCAGCCTTGATGCAGAGCCCATGATTGGTACTTCCGTAATTCGAGTAGTTTTATCCTTATTTTCTTACGGAGTTGAGCAAGAACCTCAAGGTAGTAATGTTGTTTAATACACTGACAGAAACAAAAGTCGTGACACTAAAAAAAATAATAAATGTATAGTAATGAAACTTCGGGAATACATTTGGTTAGGTAACATTGGTAACACTTAAGGTAGTAAATGAGTTTTGCCATTTGGGGAGCAAAATAACTGATGATGGTCGAAGTAGAGAAGATATAAAATGTAGACTGGCAATGGGAAGGAAAGCGTTTCTGAAGAAGAGAAATTTGTTAACATCGAGTATAGATTTAAGTGTCAGGAAGTTTCTGAAAGTATTTGTATGGAGTGTAGCCATGTATGGAAGTGAAACATGGACGATAAATAGTTTGGACAAGAGTAGAATAGAAGTTTTCGAAATGTTGTGCTACAGAAGAATGCTGAAGATTAGATGGGTAGATGACATAACTAATGAGGAGGTGTTGAATAGAATTGGGGAGAAGAGGAGTTTGTGGCACAACTTGACTAGAAGAAGGGATCGGTTGGTAGGACATGTTCTGAGGCATTAAGGGATCACCAAGTTAGTAATGGAGGCCAGCGTGGAGGGTAAAAATCGTAGAGGGAGACCAAGAGATGAATACACTAAGCAGATTCAGAAGGATGTAGGTTGCAGTAGGTACTGGAAGATGAAGAAGCTTGCACAGGATAGAGTAGCATGGAGAGCTGCATCAAACCAGTCTCAGGACTGAAGACCGCCACAACAACAACTGGTAACATATTTAAGTGATTAGCATTGCAAGATCACAGGTCGACGTAAGCGCGAGATAAGGCATTGCAAATGTAAAATGCTGGTACATTACTGAACGGTGTAACCGGGAGAATGTTGAATGCAAGCATGCAAACGTGCATGCATTGTGCTGTAGAGGTGCCAGATGTCGGTTTATGGGATGGAGTTGTATGCCTGTTGCGCTTGGTCGGTCAATACACGGACGGTTAATGCTGTTTGTGTTCAAATGGCTCTGAGAACTATGGTACTTAACATCTATGGTCATCAGTCCCCTAGAACGTAGAACTACTTAAACCTAACTAACCTAAGGACATCACACAACACCCAGTCATCACGAGGCAGAGAAAATCGCTGACTCCGCCGGCAACATTTCGACACTCTGTAGAGCATATACGGCCACAACAGCAATATGTGGTCGAGCGTTATCCTGTTGGAAAACACTCCCTGGAAAGCTGTTCATGAAACGCAACACAATCGGTTGAATCACCAGACTGAAGAACAAATATGCAGTCAGGCTTCGTGCCCCTGCTGTCACATGAAATCGCATCCCACACAATAAATCGAGTAGTAGGATATGACGCAGCATGTGAAAGTTGCTGAGTGTGGACATGTTACTCCCGTAAACAAAATTACAGATATGAAGATGGTTCTACAGCAACCGAAACCGGTCATGTGAATAAATATTTTATGCAATCAAGACGGATTATAAGTAACGCCCAGTGTAGATACACATTTCCGTGAATATCTAAAACAAAAAAAACAGTCATCATCGCTTTGAATCTTGAGTTGCTCAATCTACCTCTTGTCACTCTCAATCAGTGGGGTTTATCTCTCCCATTGCATGGGCATGGGTTGGCCGTTAGTTTCTGGATCGTAAGCGAAAAACTAAGATCCGTTACACGTTATGACACTTCACGAGAAATTACGATCGTTTTCAATGGTATTCAAAGTATCAGCACAAACATTTTTCAAGAGCGTCCTTTTGTTCGAACGTGAGAATTTTCAGCACCAGTAACGCACAAATTTTTCTCGTGTCAGTTTTCTTATGCTAAATTTGCCTTATCCACTCTTTGTCAGTTCCTACGGTTTCAGCGATTGATCGAATACTGAACCGACTGTCAGAATTAGATTACCTACTTTTATTGATATTTTCATCCTATTTTCATATTGAAGAGCGTCCCAGGTGTGAGTCAGCCATCGCGCTAAATAAATGTAAATGTCGTGTGATTGCCGGACGGGGTAGCCGAGCGGTTCTAGGCGCTACAGTCTGGAACAGCGCGACCGTTGCGGTCGCAGGTTCGAATCCTGCCTCGGGCATGGATGTGTGTGATGTCCTTAGGTTAGTTAGGTTTAAGTAGTTCTAAGTTCTAGGGGACTGATGACCTCAGAAACTAAGTCCCATAGTGCTGAGAGCCATCTGAACAAATTTGTCGTGTCGCTAGGGTCTCCCGTCGGGTAGACCGTTCGCCTGGTGCAAGTCTTTCGATTTGTCGCCACTTCGACGACTTGCGAGTCGATGGGGATGAAATGATGATGATTAGGACAACACAACACCCAGCCCCTGAGCGGAGAAAATCTCCGACGTATAAAATGACTTTAATTTAATAATATGATTATATATATATATATATATATATATATATGTGTGTGTGTTTGGAGAGAGAGAAAGAGAGAGAGAGAGAGAGAGAGAGAGAGAGAGAGAGAGAGAGAGAGAGAGAGAGAGAGAGAGATTGATTTTTGATTGAGATTTTTACTTTAAGTCGTAACGGGTACCTGCATTTTGGTTGCTGCCTCATTGAATGATGAGCTTCTGCACCAGTTGGTGACGTATTACAGTTTGGAGGAACTTGTTGTTCTTTAAGGTTTAAAATACGACTCTGCCCGTATTGCGATTAGTTCTGAGCCCAATTTTCGGAGCTTTTCATGCCTAAGGGACCACTGTTGTAAGCAAACAAGATCAAACCAGCAATCTGCCTTCCTTCAAACTACACGTCCTCCTGCATCAAACTTGGTCAGTGGAGTTCAGCACCACACTACCGTACAAGAACATATGCCAATTACTGTAATTGAGAAATTTGGAGAGGTTGTTACTTACTGAATGAAACGTATAGAGAATGCATTTCCTTTCCTGTATTTTAGTGAACTTTGTACACTTACAATTCTGTCGATTGATAGACGTCGACGACAATGAAGCTCACATCCTTCTCCGAAAAACACGATATATCTATTATTCACTTCCAGAAAATTTGTATACATAAATGTTTGGCAACTCTTACACATACTTCACTCGGCTTTATCACTAAAATATCAATTCTCATTAAATGTAACAATACGTTCTCAGCGACGGCCTAGTAACACGTCCTCTTTCCACAAGATACAGCTTATCAGTAGCCCCTTTTTTTAAAAAATCAATTGTCTTTTTTTTTAGTACATACTCAAAGTGTCCAAGGAATAGAAAAGCAACTGGAATCACTCAACGGAGGAAAGTCCACTGGACCTGACGGGATACCAATTCGATTCTACACAGAGTACGCGAAAGAACTTGCCCCTCTTCTAATAGCCGTGTACCGCAAGTCTCTAGAGGAAGGTTCCAAATGATTGGAAAAGAGCACAGGGAGTCCCAGTCTTTAAGAAGGGTCGTCGAGAAGATGCGCAAAACTATAGACCTATATCTGTGACGTCGATCTGTTGTAGAATTTTAGAACATGTGTTTTGCTCGAGTATCATGTAGTTTTTGGAAACCCAGAATCTACTCTGCAGGAATCAAGACGGATTCCGGAAACAGCGATCGTGTGAGACCCAACTCGCTTTATTTGTTCATGAGACCCAGGAAATATTAAATACAGGCTCCCAGGTAGATGCTATTTTCCTTGACTTCCGGAAGGCGTTCGATACACTTCCGCACTGTCGCCTGATAAACAAAGTAAGAGCCTACGGAATATCAGACCAGCTGTTGGGCTGCATTGAAGAGTTTTTAGGAAACAGAACACAGCATGTTGTTATCAATGGAGAGACGTCTACAGACGTTAAAGTAACCTCTGGCGTGCCACAGGGGAGTGTTATGGGACCATTGCTTTTCACAGTATATATAAATGACCTAGTAGAGAGTGCCGGAAGTTCCGTGCGTCTTTTCGCGGATGATGCTGTAGTATACAGAGAAGTTGCAGCATTAGAAAACTGCAGCGAAATGCTGCAAGATCTGCAGCGGATAGGCACTTGGTGCATGGAGTGGCAACTGACCTTTAACGTCGACAAATGTAATGTATTGCGAATACATAGAAAGAAGGATCCTATATTGTATGATTGTATGATAGCGGAACAAATATCTGGGAGTATGCGTGCGGAACGATTTGAAGTGGAATGATCATATAAAATTAATTGTTGGTAAGGCGGGTAACAGGTTGAGATTCATTGGGAGAGTCCTTAGAAAATGTAGTCCATCAACAAAGGAGGTGGTTTACAAAACACTCGTGCGACCTATACTTGAGCATTGCTCATCAGTGTGCGATCCGTACCAGATCGGGTTGACAGAGGAGATAGAGAAGATCCAAAGAAGAGCGGCGCGTTTCGTCTCTGCGTTATTTGGTAACCGTGATAGCGTTACGGAGATGTTTAACAAACTCAAGTGGCAGACTCTGCAAGAGAGGCGCTCTGCATCGCGGTGTAGCTTGCTGTCCAGGTTTCGAGAGGGTGCGTTTCTGGATGAGGTATCGAATATATTGCTTGCCCCTACTTATACCTCCCGAGGAGATCACGAATGTAAAATTAGGGAGATTTGAGCGCGCACGGAGGCTTTCAGACAGTCGTTCTTCCCGCGAACGATACGAGACTGGAACAGGGAAGAGAGGTAATGACAGTGGCACGTAAAGTGCCCTCCGCCACACACCGTTGGGTGGCTTGCGGAGTATAAATGTAGATGTAGATGTAGATGTAGATGAAAGATTCACAACTACTATCGTTGCGAGGATTGCGCGCTAAAGAGTTTCTTGCTGTCCAACTGCGCTTCATTTCAAGTATTTTTTTAATCAAATTTTCATTACCCGTATTTACATACATTACTGAGCTTCTCAGAAAAAAAAATCAGACAGAAATCAGTTTAAAAAGGGGGCAGTGAGGATCACATAAAATTACAGACCCAGCCGGGAATCGAATCCAGACCCTTAGGATTGACATTCTGCCGCGCTGACCACTCAGTTACGGGGAGCGGACTTGGGGACCCTTGAGCCAATCAAATATTCACGTACTTGTTGAAACAGCCTTCGTCATAGATTTCTTTCAGTATCCCAACAGGTGTCAGCAGCAGTTTTCCCAAGTCTGGTGTCGAAATTCAAGACAATTCATTGGTCTGCTATTACGCACATCGTTTTTCCGGCCACACTGATTCTTATACAGGATTCAACTCAGGATGCTCCGCGCTTCACAGCTGTTGGTCGTTCATCTTTGGCGTATGCGTACTTTCTCTGCGGCCGCATCGTTACTTTATAGCCGCACCTCGTATCATACGGCTTGAGATATACGTCAAGGATAAAACAATCTTTATTGCACGAGTAAACAGAAAGCCGATGTACACAAAACAAAAGCACAGCACAGCTACACGACATACAAATTTTCCATCTTTTGTCAAGGAATGTGGGTGTATTTACAGGGTGTCCCACTTATGTTGACCACCCAAAATAACTGTTTGTCCAGATGCAAATTACGAAATGTTTCAAGCAGAGGTTCTTTATCCGTCGGGGGGACATCAATCGGCATGATTGCCTTCGTTGTAGCTTCGCTTTTTTTTTTACAAAGATATGAACAGCGGTATGACTTTTTTAAATGACATGCTGTATTTTTTTATCGGTAATGCATTTCCTCTCCTAAAGACCTGTTAAAAAATGCATCACAGTTTACCATTCACTGAAACAAAACGCTATTAATTACATAACACTGACGTTCACGCTCCCAGTACTTAGTGCAGGTTCTCGAGGTAATGGAAAACATCCACGTGCTGACGTTGACAGAGGACAAATGAAAACACAAGTAGAATGGTCACCCGTCATTCCATAAACCATCATCAGTTGAATAGTTGTGCGAGTAGAATGTGCACCAACGAAGAGAACGTAGAAATGCTACTGATTTATGGGGAATGTAAGTTATCGGACGGTAATTGCATTACTGTTTTCTTATGTACGGGTATATTTACTACAGTAGTTTGGTCCTTTTCAATACTGTTGTGTACAGTAGGCACACAGTAAAGGCTGTCCTTCCTACAAACTGCATCGACATAACGTTTCTTTTATTGTTGTTGTTGAAGGTAGGCGAAATGCTACGCAGGCAGCGGAACTGTACAGAGAGCGATATCCTGACAAAAACCCGACGACGGACGTTTGCTCGTCTTGCTGCGACGCTCCAGAAAACGGGAAGTTTCAGCCCACGACAACGGAATTGTCGTAGCATTCGCGCAGACGAAGCTGCCGAAGTTACTGTTCTCGCTTCTGTTGCTATGAATCCACATGTGAGCACACGACAGCTTGAACACGAGACTGGCATTCCTAAAACCAGTGTACATCGAATTCCTACACGTCACCGGTTCCATCCTTAACATGTACACCTACATCATGAATTGCATGGGAATGATTTCCAGAAACGTGTACTGTTCTGTCAGTGGACACAGCAGCAAATCCTCGCCAACCCGAACTTCTTTTCCAATGTTCTATATACCGATGAATGTTCCTTCTCAAACAAAGGACAGGTAAATAAAACTAACATGCATTATTGGTCCAGCGACAACCCACGATGGCTTAGACAGGTGGGACATCAGCGTCAATGGAGAGCTAACCTCTGGTGTGGGAAGCTCGGTACTACAATTATTGGCCCTTATTTCATCAATGGTAGTCTAAACGGCACACCGTGTGCCAACTTCTACAGAAGAATTCTTCCTCCTCTTCTGGATGAAGTGTCGCTAAGAACCAGAATGCTTATGTGGCATCAACATGATGGATGTCCAGCACGTAATGCCTTGCGTGCACGTTGTGTTCTGAACCGAAGGTACCCTGCCAGATGGATCGGTCGAGGAGGAACATTTACTTGGTCTGCTAGGTCTCCCGATTTAAATCCTCTGGACTTTTTCCTTTGCGGATGCATTAAAGGCGTTTTCCATCGCGATACTCCAACAACACCAGAGGCATTGCAGACACGTATCGTGCTTGCTTGTAATTCTCTTCAGCTGGCAACACTGGAAGCAGTAAATCTTTCATTCAACGAGTGCACCAGTGTATCAGTGTCCAGGGTCACCACTTTGAGCACCTTTAAATGTTCTACTCCTGGCCAACCGTACAGGAGAGTCAAAGTCAATTTTGTGGTATGTTAATACTTGGTTTTCATTTGTTTTCTGACAACTCCAGCAAGTGGACGAGTTTGTGATCCCGGGCTCAAAGTCAGTGTCGTGTTCCGTAATTAATGGCGTTGTGTTTCAGTGAATGGTACACTGTGATACATTTTTGAATAGGCCTTTAGGAGAGGAAATGAATTAGCTAATAAAAAAAAGTACAGGGTGCCATTTAAAAAAGTCACACCGGTGTCCATATCTTCGTAAAAAACAAAGCTACAACGAATGCAATCATTCTGATTGATGTCCCTCTGACGGCTAAAGAACATTTTGTAATTTGCTTCTGGACGAACAGTTACTTAAGGTGGTCATGAGAAATGGGACACCCTGTGTATAGCCTGAGCAAAAGGCACAATTCCGAAAATAAATTCAGGAAGTGTGTAGCTTACGAAACAATACGCAAACTCTCTCGCTCTCAGAAGAACTGCAGAACGCCTACGCAAAATATGGCGGCTATTAGTACGCTGTAGCACCCTAGGGGCCACTGAATAATGCGTCACACCCCCTCAACCTATTGTCTGCTGATATGTAGCTCACTGGACTCCACAATCGGCTATACGTCCCTTTGAATATTTGAATATCGCCTTTCTCAGTGCCTGTGTGTGTGTGTGTGTGTGTGTGTGTTTTACTTGAATCACTGCCACCTCTACATTGTTTTCTCAGATCTCTGGTCGATCGCTCTTGAGAAGAACCGTCGTATTGTAGTTGCCAATTCATGTCAGCTGCTTTCATCTTAACAGTAGAGTGGCCAATGCAAAGCTACATGTCGTATCTAATGGCTCAAATGGCTCTGAGCACTATGGGACTTAACATCTGAGGTCATCAGTCCCCTAGAACTTAGAACTACTTAAAATCCAACTAACCTAAGGACATCACACACATCCATGCCCGAGGCAGGATTCGAACCTGCGACCGAAGCAGCAGCGCGGTTCCAGACTGAAGCGCCTAGAACCGCTCGGCCACCACGGCCGGCTGTCATATCTAATGGTCCAGTCCTGTTCCACCACGACTTGATAAAATATCTAGAAGGAAATTATAACTCTGCATCGGAGTGTGCGCTGGTATGAAATTTCGTGGCAGATTAAAACTGTGTTCCAGGGCGAGACTCGAACTCGGGACCTTTGCTTTTCGCGGGCAAGTGCTTTAACAACTGAGCTACACGAGCTGTTTACAAGAAACCGTGTCCTACAAGATACATATCAAAAAGCTGAGACTACGTAATAACATTATACGGGGGGCAAGAGCTACAATACTGCGATGTTCTTCTTTGGAGCTTGTCTGCTCTGAATCCGAATGCTATGTTCCAGTGTGGCTTAATAGTCCACACGTGAGAAAAACCGGCGGTCAACTGAATGCAGCAATTAGGACAATAACAGGTTGAATGAGATGTACGCCGTTTCACTGGTTACCACCTCTAAACCACATTGACCCTGTAGATCTTCGAAGAAGAACGTCCTTTGCAAGTGATATAAAAAATTAATTAAAATTCCTCAGCTCCTAATCCACTGTGATGTGCTCGGCCCGTAGGCGATTGAAATCCATGCACTCACCTCTTATCTTAAATCGAAACAAATTCGCTGAATGCGAGCCAGGCCGGAGTGGCCGTGCGGTTCTAGGCGCTACAGTCTGGAACCGTGAGGCCGCTACGGTCGCACGTTCGAATCCTGCTTCGGGCATGGATGTGTGGTTAGGTTTATGTAGTTCTAAGTTCTAGGGCACTGATGACCTCAGAAGTTGAGTCCCATAGTGCTCAGAGCCATTTTAACCATCACTGAATGTGAATAACCTGGTGTCAGCTGTGCAGTGGTGGAAATCAATTCAGAAACATAGATAATTATAGGAAAATTAACATTGGAATAATTGTGCGCAATTTATATGCAGTAGTAGAAATCCAGTATACCAACAAATGGAGTCAAATGGTACTGCATTTGATGTCAGTAGAAAAAAAAAAAAAAAAAAACGGCTCCGAGCACTATGGGACTTAACTTCTAAGGTCATAAGTCCCCTAGAACTTACAACTACTTAAACCTAACTAACCTAAGGACATCACACACATCCATGCCCGAGGCAGGATTCGAACCTGCGACCGTAGCGGTCGCGCGGTTCCAGACTGTAGCGCCTAGAACCGCTCGGCCACCCCGGCCGGCGTCACTACTACAGTATACAGGAGGTAAATTTTAAGTTGACCAACCAGAATAACACGAAAAATAAGCTTGACACGAAAAAATGTGTAGAATCCAAAGTTGATTATTTTCGAGGGGCACATCTGCTGGTGCTAAAATTAGCCCGCCCCTGGCTGCGGGGTGGGAGGCAACTTTAAAACTTCAATTAGGGACCCCCATTTTTTATTGCAGAATCAAATTCTACATAAAAAAAACTACGTACATTTTGTCTTAAACATTTGTTTTGATTCTTCTTGGCTGGCGCTGTAATTCAAGAAATTCCATGTTCTCATTTCTGCGTGGAAAATGGTTACGGATACATAAAAAGTACTTATTTACATTGTAAAATTTTGATTCGCTAAAAGTAAAACTGTCCCTCTCTCCTCATAGGGTGGGGTTTGAGAGAGGGGAATTAGAGCTTTTCACATGTTGACCCAAATGTTAATTTTTTCCGCAGATTCGTTGTCATGAGGCCCCACAACTTTTAATTATCAAACAAATCATCTGACTAGCTAACTAACTAACCACACATCCTACTTACTAACTTAAGTACTTTTTATTTATCCTTTACCATTTTCCACAAAAAATGAGAACATGGATTCTCTTGAATTACAGCGCCAACTACCAAGAATCAAAACAAATGTTTAAGACAAAATGTACGTAGTTTTTTTGTGTACAATCTGATTCTGCAATAAAAATGGGGGTTCCCATTTGAAATTTTAAAGCTGCCTCCCGCCCCACCCCCAAGGGGCTGGGATGGTGGGCTAATTTTACCACCATCAGATGTCCCCCTCGAAAATAATCAACTTTGGATTCTACAAAATTCTTCGTGTTAAGCGTATTTTTTTGAGTTGTTATGGTTTGTCAACTTAAAATGTGTGACAAGACATCAAAGGCCAAAGAGTGTGGAAGTCTGTACAAAGGCCATCAGCTCGGTGTAGTGTTAAGGGTGTGCATACGTGCCTTTGACTGTACTGAATACATAAACAACGATTCTACGAATGCCACATGGTAAACAGTTATCATGTAGTGAAAAAGAGAAAAATAAGTACGTACAATGAAATATGACTCTCTATTTGTCAAATTGTCAAGGTGTTGAACTATTCAAGTACGGTGACAGATAATTTCGTTAGATTAGCCGCGCGACACGGACAGAATAGAAAAACGGGAGAAGCAAAAATTTATCTGAGGCTCGAAACTGCTACTTTTGCACAAGGAAATGGCCACAAAAAGTAATTTTTCTCACCTTGATGCTGATTTACAGTTTTCATTAACTTCGGGAAGTGTACCGCAAATTTTTTCGCGTGAGTGCCATCTTGCACTCAAGAAAGACTGCATAAACCTGATCTGACACCCAAACATAAACAGGGTAGACTGTAGCTTGGTGAGAATGGGGTAAGGTGATCTTCAGTGATGAAAAGCAGTTTGATTTAGATGATCCGGATAGACGTCGGTATGACTGGCATGATTTGACAGGAGAGCAGCCGGTAAGAATGGTTCAAATGGCTCTAACCACTATAGGACTTAACATCTGAGATCATCAGTCCCCTAGAGTTAAAATTACTTAAACCTAACTAACGTAAGGACATCACACACATCCATGCCCGAAGCAGGATTCGAAGCTGCGACCGTAGCAGTCGCGCGGTTCCGGAATCAAGCTCCTAGAACCGCTCGGATGGCCGAAAGTCTAAGGTTTGAACAAGATTATGCATCTATGCATCCCCAGCGGTTCTAGGCGCTTCAGTCTGGAACCGCGCGACCGCTACGATCGCAGGTTCGAATCCTGCCTCGAGCATGGATGTGTGTGATGTCCTTAGGTTAGTTAGGTTTAAGTAGTAGTAAGTTCTAGGGGACTGATGACCTCAGAAGTTAAGTCCCATAGTGCTCAGAGCCATTTGAAGTTTCAGCGTGTACTTGCAAGGCGTATTTATCTCAATGGAAGCCAATTTGAGGCTGTATGTGATCTGAAAAGTGCAGTACGTGAAGAGACAGCGATAATATCACTGCCAAAGCTACAGATCTTAACATAACCAATGTGGAAGAGAATTTTTCAGGTAATTAGGATGAACAGAGGGTGGACAAAGAGCTAACAGTACAATAACACGACAGGACAATGAGTGACTTCATAGCAATTTCCATCCAGGAAATGCAAACGCCTTATTTTGTTACTCACGTTATGAAAGAAACTACGTAACTCACGATTGTTTATATCTTGTGTGTACCTAATACTTTCATAGTAAATTCGATACATATTGTCTTCAGACATTCCACTATTACTTTCGTGGATTTCGACTACTTTATCGGCTACAGATGTTCTACCTTTTAGTGATGTACGAAAATTTGTCTCAGACCAGGTCTCGAACTCGGAATTTCAGCTTATCGCGAGTGGTAAATCCCTATTCGACTACCGGCCCGGAAAATTTTTTAAATGGCACCAACTGATAGAACATATGTATCTAATACAGTTGACACCAACTTATTTCCATCCAGTGAACTTATTACGATCTGATTTCGAATGGCTATCAAACGTCATTAATGTAAATATCTATCATTTTGGCAGAATCGCTGGAAGCATTGGATGTCACCATGAGCAGGAAGCGATGAGAAACGTAGAAATGTAGAATAATATTCGCTACGGTAGCAGGTTCGAGTCCTGCCTCGGGCATGGATGTGTGTGATGTCCTTAGGTTAGTTAGGTTTAAGTAGTTCTAAGTTCTAGAGGACTGATGACCTAAGAAGTTAAGTCCCATAGTGCTCAAAGCCATTCTTTTGTAGAATAATATTTCCGTGAGGAATATCAGACTCTCGCAAGACCATCCGGTATGCAATTACCGCAACATGGTTGAAAAACAATTACTACGATTCTTACAGGCCATGGTGTTTTTGCATAATGTCTCCAGAGATGAAGAAAGGCTGCAGCTTCACAGTCTGGCTACGGTAGAGTTCATCAGACCGCCAAAGATACTATAACGACATGTAGCGGGCGAGATTACCTGGAAATCTGAAAACTTTCTTTGAAGTGAGGCAGTACTTGAATGAATTAATATTTTAGTTAGTAATTTGTAGATTTAGCTGTTTAGGTCTATTTTCTCTATAAAATGACACAGTTCATGTATGTTAGTTGGAGTTCAGTTTGCTTGGACATGTTGTTGTGGTCTTCTGTCCTGACACTGGTTTGATGCAGCTCTCCATGCCACTCTATCCTATGCAAGCTTCTTCATCTCCCAGTACCTACTGCAGCCTACATCCTTCTGAATCTGCTTACTGTATTCATCTCTTGGTCTCTCTCTACGATTTTTACCCTCCACGCTGCCCTCCAACATCCGGCTGAGATGGCCGAGCGGTTCTAGGCACTACAGTCTGGAACCGCGCGACCACTACGGTCGCAGGTTCGAATCCTGCCTCGGGCACGGATGTGTGTGATGTCCTTAGGTTAGTTAGGCTTCAGTGGTTCTAAGTTCTAGGGGACTGATGACCTCAGAAGTTAAGTCCCATAGTGCTCAGAGCCATTTGAACCACTTCCCTCCAACACTAAATTTGTGATCCCTTGATGTCTCCAAATATATGCTGTCAACCGACCCCTTCTTCTAGAAATAATGCCATAAATTCCTTTTCTCACCAATTCCATTCAGCACCTCATTATTAGTTATGCTATCTGCCCATCTAATCTTCAGTATTCTTATGTAGCACCACATTTCGAAATCTTCTATTCTCTTCTTTTCTAAACTGTTTATCCTCCATGTTTCACTTCAGATAAAGGCTGCACTCCATACAAATACCTTTGGAAAAGACTTCCTAACACTTTAATTTATACTAAATACACTACTGGCCCTTAAAATTGCTCCACCAAGAAGAAATGTAGGTGATAAACGGGTATTCATTGGATAAATATATTATACCAGAACTGACATGTGATTACATTTTCACGCAATTTGGGTGCATAGATCCTGAGAAATCAGTACGCAGAACAACCACCTCTGGCCGTAATAACGACCTTGATACGGCTGGTCATTGAGTCAAACAGATCTCGGATGGCGTGTACAGGTACAGCTGCCCGTGCAGCTTCAACACGATACCACAGTTCATCAAGAGTAGTGACTGGCGAATTGTGACGAGCCAGTTGCTCGGCCACAAATGACCAGACGTTTTCAATTGGTGAGCTGGAGAATGAGCTGGCAAGGGGAGCAGTTGAACATTTTCTGTATCCACAAAGGCACGTACAGGACCTGCAACTTGCGGTCGTGCGTTATCCTGCTGAAATGTAGGGTCTCGCAGGGATCGAACGAAGGGTAGAGCCACGGGTCGTAACACATCTGTAAGGTAACGTACAATGTTCAGATTGCCGTCAATGCGAACAAGAGGTGACGGAGACGTGTAACCAATGGCAGCCCATACCATCGCGGCGGGTGATACGACAGTATGGCGATGACGAATACACGCTTCCAATGTGTGTTCACCGCGATATCGCCAAACACGGATGCGGCCATCATGATGCTGTGAACGTGGATTTATCCGAAAAAAATACGTTTTGCCATTCGTGTACTCAAGTTTGTCGTTAAGTACGCCATCTCAGGCGCTCGTGTCTGTGATGCAGCGTCAAGGGTAACTGCAGCCGTGGTCTCCGAGATGATAGTCCGTGCTGCTGCAAACGTCGTCGAACTGTTCGTGCAGATGGTTATTGTTTTGCAAACGTCCCCATCTGTTGACTCAGGGATCGAGACGTGGCTGCACGATCCGTTACAGCCGTGCAGATAAGATGCCTGTCATCTCGACTGCTAGTGATACGAGGCGGTTGGGATCCAGCACGGCGTTCCGTATTACCCCCCTGAACCCACCGATTCCATATTCTGCTAACAGTCATTAGATCTCGACCGACGCGAGCAGCAATGTCGCGATACGACAAACGGCAATCGCGATAGGCTACAATCCGACCTTTATCAAAGTCGGAAACGTGATGGTACGCACTTCTCCTCCTTACACGAGGCATCACAACAACGTTTCACCAGGCAACGCCGGTCAACTGCTGTTTGTGTATGAGAAATCGATTGGAAACTTTCCTCATGTGAGCACGTTGTAGGTGCCGCCACCGACGCCAACCTTGTGTGAATGCTCTGAAAAGCTAATCATTTGCATATCACAGCATCTTCTTCCTGTCGGTTAAATTTCGCATCTGTAGCATGTCATCTCATTGGTCTAGCAATTTTAATCGCCAGCAGTGTGTTAACTAAATTCTCTTCTTCACAAACGCTTTTCTTGCCATCGCCACACTAGATTTTATATCCTCTCTATTTCGAACATCATCAGTTGTTTTTAGTTACCCAAACAGCAAAATTCATCTACCACTTTCAGTGTCACTTTCTCTAATCTAAATTCCCCCAGGAATAACTGATTTAATTCGACGACATTCCATTATCCTCGCTTTGCTATCGCTGATGTTCATCTTATATTCTTCTTTCAAGACATTGCCCATTCCGTTAAACTGCTCTTCCAAGTCCTTTGCTGTCTCTGATAGGATTGAAATGTCGTCGGCAAACCTCAAAGTTCTCATCTTTTCTCCCTTGAATTTAATTCCTACTCCAAATTTTTCTTTGCTCTCGGTTACTGCTTGCTCAATATACAGATTGAATAACATAAGGGATAGGCTACAACCATGTCTGAATCTCTTCTGCACCACTGCTTCCCTTTCGTGCCCCTCGACTCTTACAACTGCCGTCTAGCTTCTGTGCAAGTTGTAGATACGAGGGTCACTACGAAAGAAATGCACACTATTTTGTAAAAATACAGTGTTCATTCTGCATGTGTGAAACTTTTACATAGTGTGATACATCCTTCGCGCTTGTTTTCAAACTTAGTTCAACCTGTTCCCGTGAGTGGAGCCGTCACAGCAAGCCTTCAAATGGCTGCCACACTTGACATTCGTCAGAATCAACGTGCTGTCATAGACGTCCTGTGAAAGAGAGACAGTGGGAAACATCCACAAGAGGTTGAAAGATGCTGTCGATCGCAGTACAGTAAGTCGGTGGGGGAGCAGGTTACGTGACGAAAGCGGGCACGGCAGTATTGAGGATTGCCCTCGCAGCGGCAGGCCTCGTACTGCAGACACTCCAGACAATGTGCAGAGAGTTAACCAGTTGGTGACTGCTGACAGACGCATCGCAGTGAACGAATTGTCACGCTACGTTGGGATAGGGGAAGGGTTTGCAGAATACTGAAAGTGTTGGCATTAAAAAAAAGGCTTGTGCCAGGTGGGTTCCCAGGATGCCAACAGTGGGCTAAAATGGCTCTGAGCCCTATGGGGCTTAACATCTGATGTTTTCGGTCCTCTAGAACTTAGAACTACTTAAACCTAACTAACCTAAGGACATCACATACATCCATGCCTGAGGCAGGATTCGAACCTGCGACCATAGCGGTCGCGCGGTTGCTGACTGAAGCGAGTAGAACCGCTCGGCCACTTCGGCCGGCTGTTAACAGTGTCCCACGCCCGGGTTCCCGGGTTCGGTTCCCGGCGGGGTCAGGGATTTTCTCTGCACCGTGATGACTGGGTGTTGTGTGATGTCCTTAGGTTAGGTTTAAGAAGTTCTATGTTCTAGGGGACTGATACCCGTAGATGTTAAGTCCCATAGTGCTCAGAGCCATTTTTTTGTTAACAGTGGCTCACAAATAAACAAGAGAAACGGTATGCAGCCAACTTTTGGAACAGTACGAGAATGGTGGAGATAATTTCTTGGAAGAATTGTGACAGGTGATCAAACATGGCTCCATCCTTTTTCACCAGAAACGAAGAGGCAAACGATTGAAAGGCATCGTGCAAATTCACCCAAGATAAAAAAAAAAGCACACCTTCCGCTGGAAAAGTTATAGCTACGGTGTTATTCGATTCCGAAGAACTCTGGGTTGTGGGCGTGGTGCCAAGTGGAAGCACCTTAAAGTCTGATGCATATGTGACGACACTGAAGAAACTTCCAGCTCGACTGAGTCGTGTTCGACCACATCTGCAAAAGCAGGAGGTTTTGCTGCTGCAGGACAATACACGGCCACGTGTCAGTCAAAAAAACGTGGAAGCGATCGCATAACTAGGATGGACGCCACTGAAACACCCGCCTTAAAGTCCTGACCTGGCTCCATGTGACTATCATCTCTCTGGGAAACTGAAAGACTCTTTTCGTGGAACAAGGTTTGAAGATGATGACTCCCTTGTCCACGCTGCCAAACAGTGGCTCCAACAGGTTGGTCCAGAATTTTACCGTGCGGGTATACAGGCGCTGGTTCCAAGATGGCGTAAGGCAGTTTAGAGGGATGGAAATTACGTGGGGAAATGAAATTATTGTTCCTGAAGGATCCATCTACACACTGTAAAACTTTCCAACATCTGCATCTACATTTATACTCCGCAAGCCACCTAACGGTGTGTGGCGGAGGGCACTTTACATGCCACTGTCATTACCTCGCTTTCCTGTTCCACTCGCGTATGGTTCGCGGGAAGAACGACTGTCTGAAAGCCTCCGTGCGCGCTAGAATCTCCCTAATTTCACATTCATGATCTCCTCGGGAGGTACAAGTAAGGGGAAGCAATATATTCGATACCTCATCCAGAAACGCACCCTCTCGAAACCTGGCGAGCAAGCTACACCGCGATGCAGAGCGCCTCTCTTGCAGAGTTTGCCACTCGAGTTTGCCAAACATCTCCGTAACGCTGTCACGCTTACCAAATAACCCTGTGACGAAACGCGCCGCTCTTCTTTGGATCTTCTCCGTCTCTTCCGTCAAACCGATCTGGCACGGATCCCACACTGATAAGCAATACTCGAGTACAGGTCAAATGAATGTTTTGTAAGCGACCTCCTTTGTTGATGGACTACATTTTCTAAGGACTCTCCCAATGAATCTCAACCTGGCACCCGCCTTACCGACAATTAATTTTATCTGATCATTCCACTTTAAATCGTTCTACACGTCTACTCTCAGATATTTTACAGAAGTAACTGCTACCAGTGTTGGTTCCGCTACCATATAATCATACAATAAAGGATCCTTCTTTCTATGTATTCGCAATACATTACATTTGTCTATGTTAAGGGTCAGTTGCCACTCCCTGCACCAAGTGCCTATCCGCTGCAGATCTTCCTGCATTTCGCTGCAATTTTCTAATGCTGCAACTTCTCAGTATACTACAGCATCATCCGCGACCGGGTTCCCGGGTTCGATTCCCGGCGGGGTCAGGGATTTTCTCTGCCTCGTGATGACTGGGTGTTGTGTGATGTCCTTAGGTTAGTTAGGTTTAAGTAATTCTAAGTTCTAGGGGACTGATGACCATAGATGTTTAGTCCCATAGTGCTCAGAGCCATTTTTTTTTCATCCAGGAAAAGTCGCACGGAACTTCCGACACGTAGAATAACAGATGGATTTTAAAAAAGGTAGTGTGCATTTCTTTTGGAGTGACCCTCGTATCATGCAACTCGCTGTATTATACTCGTACTATTTTCAGAATTTCACAGAATTGTATTGACGTATGTTAAATAAATTAATACGTATTCTCCCTCTCTTTGCCGATTAATAAATCGTCGTTTCGACGGCGATGAACTGATCATCTTCATATAATCAGATAAAACCGTCATACCTACCGTGCACAATTAGGCCGAAAGCCGTTGCTATCGCACGTGCAAACAGCCCTGATGTTTACGTCCCAAACAGTGCAGTGTTTTGATACGCTGCAGTGTATATCGCCTGTTCCGTAGCTGGGGGCCCTCTGTTTAGGTTGCATTATGCATGTTGCATGTCGTGACGTCATAATAGCGCCTCCTCTCTCTCTCTCTCTCTCTCTCTCTCTCTCCCCTCCCCTCCCCCACCCCCGAGTCACGACACGGACGCATCCATATTTAAAGCGGTTTCTTCAGCAGTCTCACAGGCGTACATCGATACTTTTACTGTCTGGCCTGCACGGGACACGGGACTGAACCTTGAGGAACGCCAAATACACGATGTGAGCAGAAGAGGAATCCTGTCGTAAAAAAAAGGAAAAGAAAAGAGAGGGCCGACACAATAGCCTATAAATTGCTGACGTCAGGCGAGGGAGCGCTGAACGTCGGAGAAAGTGGCTTCGGGCGGCGGTGGTCCGTCTACGGCGAGGTCATCGATGTCAGCTCACAGTGTGTGTGGCAGTGGGAGACAGAAATGGCGGAGACCGATCGCCTGGGATATTGATCGGCGTGGTCATATATTAATATCTCAGGAATATCTGATGGCATCTGTGTTTACGATTTCTATTGACAAGGGAACCTCCCCATCACACCCCCCTCAGATTTAGTTATAAGTTGGCACAGTGGATAGGCCTTGAAAAACTGAACACAGATCAATCGAGAAAACAGGAATAAGTTGCGTGGAACTATGAAAAAAATAAGCAGAATACACAAACTGAGTAGTCCTTGTGGAATATAGGGAGCATCAAGGACAGTGTGAGCTCAGGAGTGCCGTGGTCCCGTGGTTAGCGTGAGCAGCTGCGAAAGGAGAGGTCCTTGGTTCAAGTCTTTATGTGTGGCGTGGTTTGCCAGACAACATACCGGCACGGTAGCTCAGCGTGTTGGGTCAGAGAGCCGGTTGGCCTCTGTAATAAAAAACTCAGTGGTAGGATCAACAAACGAACTTGAACGAATGTCACGTGACGTCCGCAACGAGCAAACACAACGATTAAAAAAAATTTAGGTCTCCTCTGTAACAAAAAAACAGAGTTAATGGATCAATGACGAATATAAACGGGTGTCTTAGGACGTCCGCCCCGAACAGATCCACCAAACGAAGACGAACAAAAAGACATTAAAAAAAAATCTTCCCTCCAGGGAAGAGTTTAAATTTTTATTTTCAGACAATTATCGAAGTTCAGGCATACAGACATAATCAACTTCGCTCTCCAAAATTCCAGGAATTGTTCAGATTTGCTTGGACATGTCCAGTATTGGACGGTCTACACACGAAAGTATTTGAAAACGTTAAAAACATATGTTCTGACAGAGCACAGGGAAAACTGTGCGACTGTGAAACTGTTGCATTCATTTGCTGCAGTTTATATGACAAACTCTAATGGTTCAAATGGCTCTGAGCACTATGGGACTTAACATCTGTGGTCATCAGTCCCCTAGAACTTAGAACTACTTCAGCCTAACTAACCTAAGGACATCACACACATCCACGCCCGAGGCAGGATTCGAACCTGCGACCGCAGCAGTCGCGCGGTTCCGGACTGAGCGCCTACAACCGCTAGACCACCGCGGCCGGCAAACTCTTAGGTTTTCATCACTTTTTTGGGAGTGATTATCACAACCATAAAAAAACCTAAATCGTGCGAGGTAGAAGAATCTTTTTACAGACGCGCCAAGTGTAAAAGTTAAGTGGGTCGACAACATATTCCTGTCATGTGACGCACTTACCGCCACGAGTGTCGTATAGAATATATCACACGTGTTTTCCTGTGGAGGGATCGGTTGACCTATGACCTTGCGATCGAATGTTTTCGGTTCCCATTGGAGAGTCACGTCCTTTCGTCTACTAATCGCACGGTTTTGCGGTGCGGTCGCAAAACAGACACAATAAACTTATTACAGTGAACAGAGACGTCAATGAACGAACGGACAGATCATAACTTTGCGAAAATAAAGTAAGTAAACTTTTCGCCCGAGGGAAGACTAGAACCACGGACCTCTCGTTCCGCAGCTGCTCACGTTAGCCACGGGACCACGGCGCTCCTGAGGCCACACTAACCATGTTGTTGCCTATCTTGCGGATGGACTACTCAGTTTGTATATTTTTATTATTTTTTTTTATAGTTCCACACAACTTTTCTCGACTGACCTGTGTTCATTTTTACAAGGCCTATCCACTGTGCCAACTTAAACCTAAATGTGAGGGGTTGAAATCGGGAGGTTCCCTTGTGAGACAAATTGTTCAAAACACTAGGTGGAATTGCACAGCGGAATTTGTTTCTCGCCATGCAGGTTCTAATAAAATCAATGGAGAAATTAAATTTCTAATATTTGAAGAAATACGTCAACGTCAAAATCGCCTTTTCAGATTTATTTTGAATTGATGACCGGTTTCAACAGTAGTTTGCTGTCTCCTTCGATCTGCAATACGACATACAGGTTGTTTTAGTATTCATAGTTACACACTTGTAGCGTTTGTAGGAGGGTCGCTACATAGCGTCCAAGTTATAGGCGCCAGCGCCTGTAAATGTATGTTCGAGGTGTAAGACATGTATATTTGTATTTTCTATTGTAAAACCACAAATTATGAAGAATGTTTATATTTTATTAATAGGATTACGTAGCAATAATTAATATTTGTCATTTTGGAAATAATTGTGGTAGCAGGGACTGTCTGCACCAAAGTATTGTTGGTGGGAGAGATCTGACATTGATATAATTTTAAAAAGGGTGGGAGAAACCGCGTATGGATACATTTTAAGAAAAGAGCGGTAAAGACCGCGTATTGGTACGTTTTGAAGTGGTAGCAGGGATTGTCTGCACCAGAAAGCATTGTTGGCGGGAGAGACCGCACTTTAGCGTTCGTAGGAAGTCAGTAGTGAGCGAGAAGTGAAGAAAGGTAGCAGGGATTGTCTGCACCAGAAAGCATTGTTGGCGGGAGAGACCGCAGTAGGAAGTCAGTAGTGAGCGAGAAGTGAAGCGAGTCGGTAGCAGGTCTGAAGGGAGAGGTTGAGAGGAGCGGTGTGCCTGCCAGCCACCAGCTGTCACTTACAAGAGATTGTAAACGGGTGTACAGAGAGATCAGCTAACTATTATCATAAGAGGAGCTAATATTATTGAATTATTTTTTTGAGAAAGACTACTGAAGGTTGTTGTTGTTGTTGTGGTCTTCAGTCCTGAGACTGGTTTGATGCAGCTCTCCATGCTACTCTATCCTGTGCAACCTTCTTCATCTCCCAGTACCTACTGCAGCCTACATCCTTCTGAATCTGCTTAGTGTATTCATCTCTTGGTCTCCCTCTACGCTGCCCTCCAAAGCTAAATTTGTGATCCCTTGATGCCTCAGAACATGTCCTACCAACCGGTCCCTTCTTCTGGTCAAGTTGTGCCACAAACTTCTCTTCTCCCCAATCCTATTCAATACTTCCTCATTAGTTATGTCATATACCCATCTAATCTTCAGCATACTTCTGTAGCAACACATTTCGAAAGCTTCTATTCTCTTCTTGTCCAAACTATTTATCGTCCATGTTTCACTTCCATACATGGCTACACTCCATACAAATACTTTCAGAAACGACTTCCTGACACTTAAATCTATACTCGATGTTAACAAATTTCTCTTCTTCAGAAACGCTTTCCTTGCCATTTCCAGTCTACATTTTATACCCTCTCTACTTCGACCATCATCACGTATTTTGCTCCCCAAATAGCAAAACCCCTTTACTACTTTAAGTGTCTCATTTCCTAATCTAATTCCCTCAGCATCACCCGACTTAATTCGACTACATTCCATTACCCTTGTTTTGCTTTTGTTGATGTTCATCTTATATACTGCTCTCAAGACACTGTCCATTCCATTCAACTGCTCTTCAAGTCCTTTGCTGTCTCTGACAGAATTACAATGCCATCGGCGAACCTCAAAGTTTTTATTTCTTCTCCATGGATCTTTACCGACTCCGAACTTTTCTTTTGTTTCCTTTACTGCTTGCTCAATATACAGATTGAATAACATCGGGGAGAGGCTACAACCCTGTCTCACTCCCTTCCCAACCACTGCTTCCCTTTCATGTCCCTCGACTCTTATAACTGCCATCTGGTTTCTGTACAAATTGTAAATAATCTTTCGCTCCCTGTATTTTACCCCTGCCACCCATAGAATTTGAAAGAGAGTATTCCAGTCAACATTGTCAAAAGCTTTCTCTAAGTCTACAAATGCTAGAAACGTAGGTTTGCCTTTCCTTAAACTTTCTTCTAAAATAAGTCTTAAATTCAGTATTGCCTCACGTGTTCCAATATTTCTACGGTAACCAAACTGATCTTCCCCGAGGTCGGCTAGGTATGTTTGCGCAATGCTAGTTGTAAGATTATTGTAAAAAGTAAGTCCCATTTGAACGTTTGTAAAATCATTTCATTACGAACAGTAAATATTTGAAGAATCGTTCTCAGAATGTAATTAATTTTTGCCAGCAATATCCATCAACGTAAAACTGCAAAATTTTATTGTTGTCAAGAAAAAGATTAACTATGAATTATGTAACTTCAGTCAAATTAATTAAAGAATAACGTCAGCTTTTCTATTAAAGAATAACGTGAGCTGTGGTAATAAATACAACCACTTATTATGACATCCCACCAGCAGGTAATAGAGTATAGTAAAACAGAGTAAGTATATTCAAGTCGCAGTTCGATGTAGCAGTCAGATGGCGACCCACTAACAGTAAAAAAGGTGAGGAACAGTTTTGGGTTACTGCAGGTAAACGACTGAGGGCCACGACGCCGACACATTCTGTGTTTCGTAGAAATAATCAGAAAATCACTTTTAATAAGAAGCGATTAAATTTGTATGCGAAGATTGAAAATGAGCATTAATTTCAAAGGGACTATTTCATTTGTTATTACTAAGCAAGAGATAGAAATCCTAAGGGAAGGTTTGATAGTTTATTGTAGGAGGAAAGGTTGAGTAACAAAAGAGATATAGAGGAGACGAGAAGGTTCCAGAGGGTTGCCAGAAAGTAATTTTCTACACACACGAAAGAATGGTGTTTATCTACACACCCTATTTTCTACTTGTACTTGAGGACAATATTATGGAAATGGAAGAGGATGTAGATGAAGATGAAATGGGAGATACGATACTGCGTGAAGAGTTTGACAGAGCACTGAAAGACCTGAGTCGAAACAAGGCCCCCGGAGTAGACAACATTCCATTGGAACTACTGACGGCCTTGGGAGAGCCAGTCCTGACAAAACTCTACCATCTGGTGAGCAAGATGTATGAAACACGCGAAGTAACCTCAGACTTCAAGAAGAATATAATAATTCCAATCCCAAAGAAAGCAGGTGTTGGCAGATGTGAAAATTACCCAACTATCAGTTTAATAAGCCACGGCTGCAAAATACTAACACGAATTCTTTAGAGATGAATGGAAGAACTAGTCGAAGCCGACCTCGGGGAAGATAAGTTTGGACTCCATAGAAATGTTGGAACACGTGAGGCAATACTGACCTTACGACTTATCTTAGAAGAAAGATTAAGGAAGGACAAACCTACGTTTCTAGCATTTGTAGACTTAGAGAAAGCTATTGACAATTTTGATTGCAATACTCTCTTTCAAATTCTAAAGGTGGCAGGGGTAAAATACAGTGAGCGAAAGGCTATTCACAATTTGTACAGAAACCAGATGGCAGTTATAAGAGTCGAGGGATATGAAAGGGAAGCAGTGGTTGGGAAGGGAGTGAGACAGGGTTGTAGCCTCTCACCGATGTTATTCAATCTGTATATTGAGCAAGCAGTAAAGGAATCAAAAGAAAAATTCGGAGTAGGTATTAAAATCCATGGAGAAGAAATAAAAACTTTGAGGTTCGCTGATGACATTGTAATTCTGTCAGAGACTGCAAAGGACTTGGAAGAGCAGTTGAACGGAAAGGACAGTGTCTTGAGAGGAGTATATAAGATGAACATCAACAAAAGCAAAACGAGGATAATGGAATGTAGTCGAATTAAGTCGGGTGATGCTCAGGGAATTAGATTAGGAAATGAGACACCTAAAGTAGTAAAGGAGTTTTGCTATTTGGGGAGCAAAATAAGTGATGATGGTCGAAGTAGAGAGGATATAAAATGTAGACTGGCAATGGCAAGGAAAGCGTTTCTGAAGAAGAGAAATTTGTTAACACCGAGTATAGATTTAAGTGTCAGGAAGTCTTTTCTGAAAGTATTTGTGTGGAGTGTAGTCATGTATGGAAGTGAAACAGGGACGATAAGTAGTTTGGACAAGAAGAGAATAGAAGTTTTCGAAATGTGTTGCTACAGAAGAATGCTGAAGATTAGATGGGTAGATCACATAACTAATGAGGAGGTATTGAATAGGATTGGGGAGAAGAGAAGTTTGTGGCACAACTTGATAAGAAGAAGGGATCTGTTGGTAGGACATGTTCTGAGGCATCAAGGGATCACCAATTTAGTATTGGAGGGCAGCGTGAAGGGTAAAAATCGTAGAGGGAGACCGAGAGTTGAATACACCAAGCAGATCCAGAAGGATGTAGGCTGCAGTAGGTACTGGGAGATGAAGAGGCTTGATCAGGATAGAGTAGCATGGAGAGCTGCATCACACCAGTCTCAGGACTGAAGACCACAACAACAACAACAACTATTTTTGCACCTAATCTCCATCCCGTTCTATTGCCTTCCTCCAGCGCGAAACAAGGGTGTGTCTGCCCAGTCAGTACCAATCCTTGGCCTGGTTGCGGAGCCAGTGTTTCACTGTGTCAATCACCTCCTTATCGTCCTCAAAATGTTTATCAGGAATGATAGCTTTTAGTGGCCCAAACAAGTGTAAGTCCGCGGGAGCTAGGTCAGGTGTGACAGCAGTGGATGGACTCGCCGACCGCTGCAAATCTTGGGGCTCCGCTGAACCTCCTTCTGATGACCCCTCCGTGCCCAGCGTCTAACTGTACTTCTGTCGACAGCAGATGCTCCTCAGACTTTGCACAGGTATAATATTACTTATAATCCGTCTTCACTGCAAAATTATTTATTCTTATGACCAGTTTTGGTTCATCGAGAAGCATCTTCAGATCATATACACTCCTGGAAACTCAAATAACACCGTGAATTCATTGTCCCAGGAAGGGGAAACTTTATTGACACATTCCTGGGGTCAGATACATCACATGATCACACTGACAGAACCACAGGCACATAGACACAGGAAACAGAGCATGCACAATGTCGCCACTAGTACAGTGTATATCCACCTTTCGCAGGAATGCAGGGTGCTATTCTCCCATGGAGACGATCGTAGAGATGCTGGATGTAGTCCTGTGGAACGGCTTGCCCTGCCATTTCCACCTGGCGCCTCAGTTGGACCAGCGTTCGTGCCGGACGTGCAGACCGCGTGAGACGACGCTTCATCCAGTCCCAAACATGCTCAATGGGGGACAGATCCGGAGATCTTGCTGGCCAGGGTAGTTGACTTACACCTTCTAGAGCACGTTGGGTGGCACGGGATACATGCGGACGTGCATTGTCCTGTTGGAACAGCAAGTTCCCTTGCCGGTCTAGGAATGGTAGAACGATGGGTTCGATGACGGTTTGGATGTACCGTGCTCTATTCAGTGTCCCCTCGACGATCACCAGAGGTGTACGGCCAGTGTAGGAGATGGCTCCCCACACCACGATGCCGGGTGTTGGCCCTGTGTGTCTCCATCGTATGCAGTCCTGATTGTGGCGCTCACCTGCACGGCGCCAAACACGCATACGACCAACTTTGGCACCGAGGCAGAAGCGACTCTCATCGCTGAAGACGACACGTCTCCATTCGTCCCTCCATTCACGCCTGTCGCGACACCACTGGAGGCGGGCTGCACGATGTTGGGGCGTGAGCGGAAGACGGCCTAACGGTGTGGGTCTGACACACCGGTGTCAGTGTGTTCTTTTTTCCATTTCCAGGAGTGTATTTCAGTTACAGGAGTAAACCGTCCAAATACAGCACCTTTCACATGCTGCGTGAAAGGTGCTGTATTTGGACGGGTTATCCCTGTAAGTGACATATCAGATATGAAGATGGTTCTGGATGAACCGAAACCGGTCACAAGAATAAAAAATTTTGCAATCAAGACGGATTATAAGTAACATTATACAATGGCCGATTGCTGCTATCCCATCAGACATTATGTCTGTTTTTGCAAAACTTTGCACAGGTGTTTGTGAGTATTTCCCACAGTTTCTTTCTCTGGAATGAGAAATTCAATGGCGGTACGTTGTTTGTAACGTACATCACCTACAGACGCCATTTTGTAACTGTGCTGCAGCTACGCTATCCGTCGGAGGTGGCGGAAACGTAGCGCGCTCACTCACGCTTCAAATAATACATACGTAGCATTTCGCATTCGTAGCATTGTTTTCGCTGAGGAAAAAAGCGGTTCATTACTTTCTGAGCAACTCTCGTATACATACAGGGTGATTCTGTGTGAGGTCACAAACTTTCTATGGTGGGTGGAGAAGTATAAAAGCGTCAGTTTGATGTATGGGTTCCTGTACAGGAAACGAACGAGCTGAAAGTTATAAACTAACACCGTTCTGACACCTCTTCCTCCACCCCCCTTCCATCCTCGTTTTTCCCCGCCTACCCTCTCTCTGCCTCCCTTCTCTCCCCCGAGTCCTTTTGCATTTCCCTCCTCTGCCTTTCCCCATTGCCTCTTGTGTCTGCCCTGCCCCTCCCCCCCCCCTTCATGAGCCATCACCCACCTTTGGTTCCCCCCCTTTTTGTTTTTTTCCTCTCCTCCCTCCTTGTTCTCCCCCTCATCTGTGCCTTAGGCTATGGTGTGTCCTCTCTGTGCCGCTGTGTGTCTTTTCCGAAGAGTTGCGAACGGCCATCATACTGTCGCTGGGTGCGAACAGAAACGAGACTGCCGCCATGTTTTTAAATTGTCTGCCTACTAAGTTTCTTGTCTGCATCCTGTGTATTTTTATTCGCTTTGCCAACCCTTTGCTTTGTGTTTTAACTTTGCACAATTTTCCGCCGTTTTACAGTTTAAGCCACCGTTTTATTGCTTGCTTTTATTGTTTTCTTGTCTTCTTCATACGTTTTAAAAAGTCTGCAGCCTGCAGAGCAGCGTACTAAGCTGCTGCCAAGCCAGCGCGCTTGGGGGGGGGGATCGAAATACAATGAAGGAAAAAAAAATGACAACCCTGGACTAAACCGGCCTGCCAAGCTTCGTGTTTACCGGACAGTTATCCTGCCTGCCCTCACGTATGGCTCCAGCGCATGGCCCACGATCAGTGTCTCCAGGATGCGGACGTTGCATCGCCTGCAGAACCAAGTTATCAGCTGGAGCCTGCACGTCCCCCACTCACGAGGATTGCGACTGCCCATGAGGAAGCAGATTTCGTCACCCTCAAGGACACCATAAGCAACAACACGCGGCGGCTCTGTGAGAAAGTGGCTGCCCTATGGGACACTGTCCGTGGGCTACGCCATGATCGGACTTCACATCCGCGTCGCTCCCATCGCCATCCCATTCCGTTGACCGCCCTCGAGGAACCGGCTTCCGGCCAGGAGTATTGCTGGACCTGACACGCTCCACCACGGCTGCCTGGATTACATTCCACGTCCAGGTCTCTCCAATCTTACCAGCCCATGTCCACCTAAGTTTTTCTGCCGGACACACGAGTACTGTCACCGTTGCAGGGTGCTATGGCAATCCAAGTCCCACCGCCACACCTCCAAAGTATATTGCAGCGACGCAGTGTGGTTTATACACTACTGGCCATTAAACTTGCTACGCCACGGAGATGACGGGCTACAGACGCGAAATTTAACCGACAGGAAGAAGATGCTGTGATATGCAAATGATTAGCTTTTCAGAGCATTCACACAAGGTTGGCGTCGGTGGCGACACCTACAACGTCCTGACATCAGGAAGGTTTCCAACCGATTTCTCAAACACAGTTGGCCGACGTTGCCTGGTGAAACGTTGTTGTGATGCCTCGTGTGAGGAAGAGAAATGCGTACCATCACCTTTCCGACTTTGATAATGGTCGGATTGTAGCCTATCACGATTCCGGTTTATCGTTTCGCGACATTGCTGCTCGCGTTGGTCGAGATCCAAAGACTGTTGGCAGAATATGGAATCGGTGAGCTCAGTAGGGTAATACGGAACGCCGTTCTGGATCCCAACGGCCTCGTATCACTAGCAGTCGAGATGACAGGCATCTTATCCGCACAGCTGTAACGGATCGTGTAGCCACGTCTCGATCCATGAGCCAACACATGGGGACGTTTGCAAGACAACAACCATCTGCACGAACAGTTGGGCGACGTTTGCAGCAGCAGCACAGATTATCAGCTCGGGGACTGTGGCTGCAGTTACCCTCGACGCTGCATCACAGACACGAGGACCTGCGATGGTGTACTCGACGACATACCTGGGTGCACGAATGGCAAAACATCTTTTTTCCGGGTGAATCCAAGTTCTGTTTACAGTATCACGATGGTTGCATCCTGCCGGCCGCGGTGGTCTAGCGGTTCTACGCGCTCAGTCCAGAACCGCGCGACTGCTACGGTCGCAGGTTCGAATCCTGCCCCGGGCATGGATGTGTGTGATGTCCTTAGGTTAGTTAGGTTTAAGTAGTTCTAAGTTCTAGGGGACTAACGACCACAGATGTTAAGTCCCGTAGTGCTCAGAGCCATTTGAACCATTTTTTTTTTTTTTTTTTTGGTGGCATACGTGTTTGGCGACATCGCGGAGAAATTTGTTAACACCGAGTATAGATTCAAGTGTGAGGAAGTCATTTCTGAAAGTATTTGTATGGAGTGTAGCCATGTATGGAAGTGAAACATGGACGATAAATAGTTTGGACAAGAAGAGAATAGAAGCTTTCGAAATGTGGTGCTACAGAAGAATGCTGAAGATTAGATGGGTAGATCACATAACTAATGAGGAGGTATTGAATAGGATTGGGGAGAAGAGAAGTTTGTGGCACAACTTGACCAGACGAAGGGATCGGTTGGTAGGACATGTTCTAAGGCATCAAGGGATCACCAATTTAGTATTGGAGGGCAGCGTAGAGGGTAAAAATCGTAGAAGGAGACCAAGAGATGACTACACTATGCAGATTCAGAAGGATGTAGGTTGCAGTGGGTTCTGGGAGATGAAGAAGCTTGCACAGGATAGAGTAGCATGGTGAGCTGCATCAAACCAGTCTCAGGACTGAAGACCACAACAACAACAATGAACCCATCCACATGGAAGTGGGCTTCTGCACTAAATCAAATCACACAGCGCATGATAATTCCCATCAGACCCCGCGGCCAAAAGTGCAGTTTGAATGTCCTATCAAAAACCGTTCAGAAAAGTGACGATTTTCTTTCATACAGTTCGGTAGTTGTCACCTGTGTATTTACAGTCGCCGGCACCTATAACTTTGAAGCTCTGTAGCGACGTTGTATGACGTTTCCGGACATGGGTTCCTATCTCAGACATGCTCTACCATCTCCAGAAGTGAGTAACATGGATTGTGAAACATCCTGACGACTCACATGCAATTTGTAAACATGTTTTATACCCTACTAGCAATGAAATACATAAACATAACATTTTAGATGTAGGTGACATACGTCATCTTTTTCAGAGTTACGGCGTATATTTTGACACTGTTGATAATTAGAATAGTGTGGAAATGCAGGCCCTACCAGCATGTACATCGCAACCAATCAACATGCCGTTAATGAAAATGCTATTTCCAAGTCACGCAACTTTGGCCGATTGTGGTTAACCACAAGCATGTTCGTCTGGAGCCGTGCGCTGCAAAAGGCACGCTATCTCTTATTGCAGAGAGGTAAATTGTACAGGCCGCTTATGATAAACTTTTGCAGTAATGTCAGTACTATAAAATCTCAAGTTAAAGAAAATTACAGACTTTTATAACGATTGTACAGTAATTAAATATACGTACCAGTATTCACAATGGAGCAATATCGTCTTCAAGTAAAACATTGCTAAAAAAAATTATTCTGCACTGAACGTCATATTTATTCAATTTAAAAGCAGACGCATGGACATCAGACAAATCGCTTCGTGTCTGTGGGTACGGAAAATAGTGTCACAACCACCATATATAGTGATTCAGAACGTATGAAGATTTGTGACATACACTCCTGGAAATGGAAAAAAGAACACATTGACACCGGTGTGTCAGACCCACCATACTTGCTCCGGACACTGCGAGAGGGCTGTACAAGCAATGATCACACGCACGGCACAGCGGACACACCAGGAACCGCGGTGTTGGCCGTCGAATGGCGCTAGCTGCGCAGCATTTGTGCACCGCCGCCGTCAGTGTCAGCCAGTTTGCCGTGGCATACGGAGCTCCATCGCAGTCTTTAACACTGGTAGCATGCCGCGACAGCGTGGACGTGAACCGTATGTGCAGTTGACGGACTTTGAGCGGGGGCGTATAGTGGGCATGCGGGAGGCCGGGTGGACGTACCGCCGAATTGCTCAACACGTGGGGCGTGAGGTCTCCACAGTACATCGATGTTGTCGCCAGTGGTCGGCGGAAGGTGCACGTGCCCGTCGACCTGGGACCGGACCGCAGCGACGCACGCCAAGACCGTAGGATCCTACGCAGTGCCGTAGGGGACTGCACCGCCACTTCCCAGCAAATTAGGGACACTGTTGCTCCAGGGGTATCGGCGAGGACCATTCGCAACCGTCTCCATGAAGCTGGGCTACGGTCCCGCACACCGTTAGGCCGTCTTCCGCTCACGCCCCAACATCTTGCAGCCCGCCTCCAGTGGTGTCGCGACAGGCGTGAATGGAGGGACGAATGGAGACGTGTCGTCTTCAGCGATGAGAGTCGCTTCTGCCTTGGTGCCAATGATGGTCGTATGCGTGTTTGGCGACGTGCAGGTGAGCGCCACAATCAGGACTGCATACGACCGAGGCACACAGGACCAACACCCGGCATCGTGGTGTGGGGAGCGATCTCCTACACTGGCCGTACACCTCTGGTGATCGTCGAGGGGACACTGAATAGTGCACGGTACATCCAAACCGTCATCGAACCCATCGTTCTACCATTCCTAGACCGGCAAGGGAACTTGCTGTTCCAACAGGACAATGGACGTCTGCATGTATCCTGTGCCACCCGACGTGCTCTAGAAGGTGTAAGTCAACTACGCTGGCCAGCAAGATCTCCGGATCTGTCCCCCATTGAGCATGTTTGGGACTGGATGAAGCGTCGTCTCACGCGGTCTGCGCGTTCGTGCGTCCAGCACGAACGCTGGTCCAACTGAGGCGCCAGGTGGAAATGGCATGGCAAGCCGTTCCACAGGACTACATCCAGCATCTCTACGATCGTCTCCATGGGAGAATAGCAGCCTGCATTGCTGCGAAAGGTGGATATACACTGTACTAGTGCCGACATTGTGCATGCTCTGTTGCCTGTGTCTATGTGCCTGTGGTTCTGTCAGTGTGATCATGTGATGTATCTGACCCCAGGAATGTGTCAATAAAGTTTCACCTTCCTGGGACAATAAATTCACGGTGTTCTTATTTCAATTTCCAGGAGTGTATTTTTGCGTGTTTCTGACTTGTAGTGTTTGCTCATTTCGTTGGGAATGGCTGAAGAAGCTTATGAGGGGCTGATTATTTAAACTGAGTGTGCGAAATATTTGCGTCAGTCCCACCAACACCCAGGCAATAATCGTAAGCCGCACCACCGTGTCCTTCCTCATCCTAGGTTTCTTCCTTACTATCTACGACTGCCCCCTTGCCCTCACTCCCACCCTCATATACCTTGGCATCACCGTCGACCGCCGCTTTTCCTGGACCCCCCCCCCCCCCGCCCCTCATTTCCTCGCAGTCCAAACCAAAGCATGTAACCGTCTCTGTCTACTCAAACTCCTCTCTGGTCGAACATGGGGATTACACCCTTCCACTATCCTACATATCTATAAGTCTCTCATCCGCCCCATCCTATGTTATACCCACCCCCCACCTACTACAAAACCCTCCAAATTCTTGAGTGCCATGCACTCTGCCTCGCTTATGCCATCCGTCCCATCCCACACGCGGATCCCTTACGATTTGATTGCTTTCCCCCATCTTCTCCTGTACCTAGAAGCTAGCTGGAGTGCCCGTGCAGTTCTAGGCGCTACGGTCTGGAACCGCGCGACTGCTACGGCAGCAGGTTCGAATCCTGCCTCGGGCGTGGATGTGTGTCATGTCCTTAGGTTACTTAGGTGTAAGTAGTTCAGACTTCCAGGGGACTGATGACCTCAGAAGTTAAGTCCCATAGTGCTCAGACCTATTTTTTTCTACATAATCACCGTTCAAACCGGTGCACGAATCATTCTGTGGCATAAGCATTTCAATTCCATCCCTGTATAAAGCTGCCGCCTGCGATTGCAACCACTGGTTTATACCGGCATGTATTGCGGCGTCAGTATCGAAGGGTTGTTTAGCGAGCTGTATCTTCACTGCACGGAAGAGATGGCAGTCGCTCGTCGCCAAATCCGGGCTGTGTGGTGGATGATCAAACACTTCCTATCAAAAATACCTTACAGTCCCAAAACACAATAGCTATAACCTTTCTTGCAGACTGCTTTCGGAAACACTTCCTTCCTTTTTTAGGAGAATTTTTGTGTCCCGATTCCATCGACTGATGTCCTTAGGTTAGTTAGGTTTAATTAGTTCTAGGTTCTAGGCAACTGATGACCTAAGAAGTTAATTCGCATAGTGCCGAGAGCCATTTTTTTTTGTTACAGGAACGAATACAGTCCCTATATGTCTCCTGAAAAGTGGATCCCCCCCATCCTTTGGTTTCTCCCATCCTCTCCCACCCTAGCCCACTGCTGTGCCTGTACCACAATGCCCATCTCGAGTGTCTCCATCTCGACACGCTCCATACCCTCGCCCCAGGTGGCTTTCGCCAACTCCCCCTCCCAGATGATGTCCTCATGCCTTCTGCCTACCCCTCCTACCACATCTAATCCCTCCTTCTTCTCCCCCTCCACAGGTCACCCGCTCTCCCTCCCTTTCCCCCTTCTCTTCTTCCTCTTTTTCCCCAGTCAAACACCTTATTTTTCCTTTTCACCCCCCCCCCCCGAGCTTCCAGCTCCTTTCCTTCTCCCCTCCACTGCCCCCACCTACCCCCCTCCCTACCGCCTCTCCCCCCTTTTCTTCCCCCCCCATCCCCCTTCATCCAGTGGTAGGTCCCCTTCGGTGCAGTGACTTTTAATGTTTTTGTTGTGGTGTCATTATTATGCCAGTGCCGTTTGCCAGCTGTGTCGCCAGTGTCATTCATTTGTGTTCCCACTGTGGTGTTTCTCTGTTTTAGTGTCGACTCACAGTGTTATTCTCCACATGTGTGTATGGCTCTTGTCTGTGTTGTTTTTAAATCTACTGTTTCTACTCACCTATTTTTGTTCTTGTTAATTCATCATCTTATGCCATTCTACGTTATGTGTTATTTTATCATTTGGCTATGTTTTCTCTGTAACTCTCTTCGCTGAAGAGTGGCATATTCTGCAACTGCCAGCCCGCCCCATTTTGGGGAGTAATATAACAATAAGAGAAAAAAAAAATTCATCTCCCACCCTGAGATACCTCGGCCTCACCCTCGACTGTCACTTCACCTGGACTCCTCATCTCCTGACCATCCAGCAGAAAGCCCATTCCCACCTCTGCCTCCTGAAACTCCTGTCTGGCTGGACATGGGGATTGCATCCTTCCACCATCCTCCACACCTACAAATCCCTAATCTGTCCTATCCTCTGTTATGCCAGCATTGCCTGGATGTCCACCCCTCTCCGCACTGCTTTTATAAGGCCATCCAAATCCTAGAATACACGCACTCCACCTTGCCTTCCGTATCCGCCTTCTGCCCCCCCCCCCCCACGACTCCTGTATGACCTCACCCCCTTCCCCCACCTCCTCCTTTTTCTCCAACATCTCCGCATTCTATACACTGTCTGCAGGCTTGATCCTAACCACCCCCTGGTGTCCTCCTTCCTCTCCACCTCTCATCTGTTACCACACCTCTATCACTGTATCCCTCCATCTCTCCACATCCCACCCCCCATCACTTTCATCAGGGCAATTTCCAAAACTTCCCCCTCCCAGATGATGAACTTCACCGTAACATTTACTGTTCCTGTTTTTCCTCATTCCCTCGCCACTGAGTCTCTGCACCTGTCCTCAGCTGTTTCCCTCTCCCATCCTTCACTCCACATCCCCCTTTGGCGCGCCCCCCACACCATCTCCCCTACCCTGTCCGCTCTAGCACCTCCAATTTCCCCGTTTTCTTCCCTCCTCACTCATATTCGTATTCCTGGCAGATCCTCCTAGTTTGTTCTTTGTTGTCAGTGTGCTACATCAGTGCTGTGTTCTATGATGTTCTATAGTAACATCAGGTGCTCTCTGGCTGGACATGGGGATTACATCCTTCCACCATCCCCCACACCTACAAATCCCTAATCCATCCTACCATGTGCTTTACTTGTACATAGTGTTGCTGTCTGTGATTTTTATGTGCTACGCCACCCGTCGCAACTTTTATGCTCCGGCTGTACTTCCCCTCATGTTCTTTTACTCATCACAGTGTGTGGTTTTTTGCATACACAACTATTGTACATTTTTATCTCCATTTTTACAGTCACCCCCTTTTGTATGCTGTATCCCATTATGTTCCCCCATTTTTATACGTCTGGTTCGCCATATTTTCTTCTTTATGTTGTTTTATATGTCTCCCTGTTAGGCACTTACTGTCTCTCAGCTGAAGAGTGGTGGTGCCTATGCTGCTGCCAGCCCGCCCGGAATAGAGAATTGAAATTCAATTAAGAAAAAAATTATTTATGCAGAAGTTGAGCTGCTTCTTCATTGGACTTTATATAACTTCTGAAGGTTTGGTGATTTCGAGTAACACTCGTTTCACAATTCTTCCTGCAAATGTCAGCTCATTTTGACGTCAGGCGTAATGTCGACGACCACATGATCGGCTGTCGATTCTGTGACAAGGAAGAATATGGATGTTATTGCTTCTGGAATCACGCACAGCAATGTAAGCTCTCCTCCTAGGTTTCTACCCAACCACACACTGGGAAAACGCTAAATATTAATTTCATCCTTCTTTCTCAAATCATACGGAAAATTCCAGAATATACTTGTATTACATTGACAAGAATGTACCAGAACTTATCTACGCTAACACGAAAAAAAAGCATCTGGCGAAATGCAAACACAAACTTTTTGATGCCTGGAATCACAATGTTATCCATTACGGCAGCACCTATTTGTGTGTAATGTGTCTCCTTTCTTGGTTATCACTGTCTCTCTTGAAGGCTTATATCGCTGATACGTTATTTAATAACATTTGACGATGATGCTGTCAAGTTGGTGATAAATTTTCAGTGCTCTGTTACCCTGAAATGGCCTATGAAAATTGTAATACAGGGTGATTCAAAAAGAATACCACAATTTTAAAAATGTGTATTTAATGAAAGAAACATAATATGACTTTCTGTTATACATAATTACAAAGAGTATTTAAAAAGGTTTTTTTCCCCTCAAAAACAAGTTCAGAGATGTTCAATATGGCCCCCTCCAGACACTCGAGCAATATCAACCCGATACTCCAACTCGTTCCACACTCTCTGTAGCATATCAGCCGTAACAGTTTGGATAGCTGCTGTTATTTCTCGTTTCAAATCATCAATGGTGGCTGGGAGAGGTGGCCGAAACACGATATCCTTAACATACCCCTGTAAGAAAAAATCGCAGGGGGTAAGACCAGGGCTTCTTGGAGGCCAGTGATGGAGTGCTCTGTCACGGGCTGCCAGGCGGCCGATCCATCGCCTCGGGTAGTTGACGTTCAGGTAGTTACCGACAGGTAAGTGCCAATGTGGTGGCGCTCCATCCTGCCGAAATATGAATTGTTGTGCTTCTTGTTCGAGCTGAGGGAACAGCCAATTCTCTAACATCTCCAGATACTGCAGTCCAGTTACAGTAGCACCTTCGAAGAAAAAGGGACCAAAAACTTTATTGGCTGAAATGGCACAGAAAACGTTCACCTTAGGCGAGTCACGTTCATACTGAGTTGTTTCCCGCGGATTCTCAGTGCCCCATATACAGACATTGTGACGGTTGACTTTCCTGTTAGCGTGGAAAGATGCTTCATCACTAAACACAATCTTTGAAACGAAAGATTCATCTGTTTCCATTTGAGCAAGGATAAAATCACAGAAATCGATTCGTTTAATCTTATCAGCTGCAGACAGTGCTTGAACCAATTTCAGACGATACGGTTTCATAACTAACCTTTTTCGTAGGACTCTCCATACAGTTGATTGTGGAATTTGCAGCTCTCTGATAGCTCTGCGAGTCGATTTTCCTGGGCTGCGAACAAATGCTTGCTGGATGCGTGCTACATTTTCATCACTCGTTCTCGGCCGTCCAGAACTTTTCCCTTTGCACAAACACCCATTCTCTGTAAACTGTTTATACCAACGTTTAATACACCACCTATCAGGAGGTTTAACACCATACTTCGTTCGAAATGCACGCTGAACAAGTGTCGTCGATTCACTCCTGCCGTACTCAATAACACAAAAAGCTTTCTGTTGAGCGGTCGCCATCTTAGCACCAACTGACGCTGACGCCTAGTCAACAGCGCCTCAAGCGAACAAATGTACAACTAAATGAAACTTTATAGCTCCCTTAATTCGCCGACAGATAGTGCTTAGCTCTGCCTTTTGTCGTTGCAGATTTTTAAATTCCTAAAGTTGTGGTATTCTTTTTGAATCACCCTGTATTTTCACTCTGTAGCGGAGTGTTGTGCTGATATTAAACTCCCTGGCCCAGGTACCGGCGGAAGAGGCGTGAGTCGTGCTTGGGTAGCTCAGCTGGTAGAGCACTTGCCCGCGAAAGGCAAAGGTCCCGAGTTCGAGTCTCGGTCTGGTACACAGTTTTAATCTGCCAGGAAGTTTCACGAGAAATATACTTTGAATACCCTAATATTCTTACGTACCTTTGTACGTACCTTTGTGATCATTACTCCCTATGTAAGTAGGTGTCAACAAAATATTTTGGCATTCGGAGGAGAAAGTTAGTGATTGGAATTTCGTGAGGAGATTCCCTCGCAAAGATAAACGTTTTTCTTTTAGTGATGTCCATCCCATCATTTCTGTGACACTCTCACCCATATTTTGCGATAATACAAAACGTGCTGCCTTTCTTTGAACTTTTTCGACGTACTCCATCAGTCCTATCTGGTAAGGATCCCACACCGTGCAGCAGTATTCTAAAAGAGAACGGACAAGCATAGTGTAGGCAGTCTCCTTAGTAGGTCTGTTACATTTTCTAAGTGTCCTGCCAATAAAACGCAGTCTTTCGTTAGCCTTCCCCACAACATTTTCTGTGTGTTCCTTCCAATTAATTTTCAACATTGTTCTGTAGCACCACATCTCAAACGCTTCGAGTCTTTTCCAGTTTTCCAACAGTCCATGTCTTACTGCCATACAACGCTATGCTTCAAACGTACACTGCCAGAAAATTCTTCATCAGATGGAGGCATATGTTTGGTGCTAGCAGACTTCTCTCGACCAGAAATGTCCTTTTTGCCAATGCTAGTCTGCTTTTTATGTCGTCTGCAATCCATATGTCAAGGATAATTTTGCTGCCTAGGTAGCAGAATTCCTTGACTTCATCTACTTCGTCCTCCCCAGTTGCGATGTTAAGTTTCTTGCTGTTCTCATTTCTGCTACTTCTCATTAGTTTCGCCTTTCTTCAGTTTACTATCAATCAGTATTCTGTACTAATTAGACTGTTCGTTCTATTCAGCAGATCATGTAATTCTTCTTCACTTACACTCAGGATAGCAACATCACAGTGAACTGTATCATTAATACCCTTTCACCTTGAATTTTAATTCCTCTTCTGAACCTTTTTCTCATTCCGTAATTGCTTCTTCGACTTACAGATTGAACAATATGGGCGAAAGACTACATCTCCACCTTATGCCTTTTTAATCCGAGCACTTCTTTGTTGGTCTGGCAATCTTATTACTCCCTCTTGGCTCTGAAACCTGTTGTATATAACCCACTTTTCCCTATAGGTTACCGCTGCTTCTCTCACGATTTCGAATATGTTTCACCGTTTGACACAGATGCTTCTTCCAGGTCGACAGATCCTATGAATGCACCTAGATTTTTCTTTAGCCTTGCTTCTATCATAACCAGATTGTCAGAGCTGCCTCCCTGGAGCCTTTTCCTTTCCTAATGCCAAACTGATCGTCATTTAATACATCCTCAATTTTCTTTTTCCATTCTCCTGTACATTATTCTTGTCAGCAGCTTGGATGCATGAACTGTTAAGATGGCTGCGCAGTAACTCTCGCACTTGTAGACTCTCAGCAACTGTATGTCCACATGCATCACTGGGGATAGGTTTAAGGGAGGCCCATTGGCCCCTGATCGAACGCACCTGGTAAATTACGAGTATTACATATGACTTAGACAGTACTGTGCTGGTACCCACGTCCTTCTGTAGTTATATGATAGTGAAAATTGTGAAAAACCTTCTCACACAGTTGAAGTGGTGCAGTGGCTAGACAGATGGGATACAGAAATTCCGCCCCAGTGGGGAGATGGAGGGCTGGGGTGATGGGAAGTGCATCTGGAGACCCTGTACCACCAACATCGCCAAACTCAGACTAACCTGCTGCCCCATTGAAGACATGGGATACGGTTAGGGAAGAAAGAAAGCTAAATTGATGGTCACCTGAACTACCATTGCAAAAATTGGCTTACTAGCAGTTGCTAATATTAACCATCGTAACACCTCAGAGCCAGGCAATTTGTATGCCTTAGAAAGACCCTCTTGTGGAATTCTATGTCTGTAACCTACACTATAATTACTTACATGTATATGACAGTGTCCCTGGCTGCTGGGGGAAAGCATTCTAATTGTCTAGAACTGGAGTTGCAGTAATCCTGTACCATGCCCAAGCAAACCCAACACACCACCCTTCAGCCACGTGGTGGGGACAACCGCCGTGCAACCACCGTCATCTGCAGAACCAGTGGAGTCAACCAGTGGGACTTTATAATGGATCCACCACAGAAAAAATCCAGCAGCCTGCCCTTGCAGGAAGAACTGCATAGGTCACACACAGGTTCGCATTCATCCTGCTGATTCCACCAGGTCTGCTACTGCTTTTTCCTTGTGGACATCCTCCGTGTAGGGAATAATTTCGGGATCGGTGAATCCTTGGTGATAATCACTGCCCAGTGGGTCCCTCATACTATCATGTACACGAGTTTTCCCTTGCCATGCCTTTAGTTGTTACTTAGTTCACCAGTGGCCTTTGCTTCCAACAATATCATGTAGTATATTATTTACTCTTACTTGAGTTCGCAGATCTTGAGGTACATTTGTTAGACTTCTTGGTACTCCGTATAAATATTTCATGAAAAAATGGTTCAAATGGCTCTGAGCACTATGGAACATCTATGGTCATCAGTCCCCTAGAACTTAGAACCACTTAAACCTAACTAATCTAAGGACATCACACAACACCCAGCCATCACGAGGCAGACAAAATCCCTGACCCTGGCGGGAATCGAACCCGAGAACCCGGGCGTGGAGAGTGAGAATCCTACCGCACGACCACGAGAAATATTTCATAGTATGACCCATGACTCTGTTTGGCCCATAACTCCTTAAACGGTGAATCGTTTCTCTAGATGGATGTACATGGCTCATAACCAGCCTCTCCTTTGTTTCCAGAATGAACTGTGCAGTGTAGTGTGTGCTGATATTAAACTTCGTGGCAGATTGCCGACCGCTGCATCGAACACCAGCGCCACTTGAAATACAGGTATTTGTAAAAAAATCAGCGATGGCTGAACATAGCTTGCTTAACAAGCATAAGATTTTATTTGAAGAAACCAGAGTAATAGCCCTCGCATCGAATTACTGGGACTCTGTGATCCGGGAAACAGTCGAAATTAGACTTAGCGATAGTAACTTTAACAGAGACAACGGCTATGCACTTAGCAACACCTGGAAGAGTGCACTGGGTAAAGAAGAATCGCAGAGAGAAACTTCCCTCACTTTACCTCCCGATTCAAGGGATGGCTCTGCGAGCAACGCGGGACAGAAACTGTATCTACGGAAGTAGAGGGCACCACTTCACTACGTGCCACATCGCTGTTGCTATGACGCATTCCAGCCAATCAGAAGCCGTCCTTTGCACATAGAAGTCGGAACTTCGCCAGTTCACGACAGTCAGTTTTAGCCCTGATGACGACCTTGGAGGTAGTGATCAAAAGCTTGGAGCTTTATCCCGAATTGACGCGGCATGTACACCGAGGGACAGGATGATAGAACATCTGTTAAGACACCGGGAAATAACTTGCACAGTACTAGAGGGAGCTGTACAGGATAAAAACTGAAGAGGAAAACAGAGATTGGAATACATCTAGCAAATAGGTAAGGCCATACGTTGCAAGTGCTACCGTGAGATGAACAGGTTCGCAATGGAGAGGGATTCGTAATGATCCACAACAGACCAGTCAGAAGACTGACGACTCACACAAAAAATTTTAAAAAATTCAAACAGGTCGATCAAGCGTCTTCTTCTTATATTTTTTGATATTTAATTTTACCCATTATTGAATATGTTTAGACTACATTACAAATCTTGAGGTGAATGTCTGGTTACAGTTTTATATAAGGTGCTGCAGCTGTTAGAAATAAGACCTGAATTTGGTTTGAAGTGTGGGGGGTCGGGATTGTAGGCAATAAGCAATAATAAATAAGTAAACAGATGAAACTTCCTGGCAGATTAAAACTGTGTGCCCGACCGAGACTCGAACTCGGGACCTTTGCCTTTCGCGGGCAAGTGCTCTACCAACTGAGCTACCGAAGCACGACTCACGTCCGGTACTCACAGCTTTACTTCTGCCAGTATCCGTCTCCTACCTTCCAAACTTTACAGAAGTTGGTAGAGCACTTGCCCGCGAAAGGCAAAGGTCCCGAGTTCGAGTCTCGCTCGGGCACACAGTTTTAATATGCCAGGAAGTTTCATATCAGCGCACACTCCCCTGCAGAGTGAAAATCTCATTCAAGTAAACAGATGTCGAGAATTGTTGAAAGCTCACCTGCGACCGGACGAGGCGGTGTCTGCGGCTGCTACCGACGAACGAGGTGACGGTGGAGACGCTGGCGCCGGACGCCTTATCGGGGGCCTGCCCTGGGGGCGGCGGCTCGCCCCCAGCCCCGCCGTCCGCCCCTGGCACGTCGAGGCAGGCGGCAGCGGGCGACGCGGCCGGCGCAGACATGGCCGCCGGGGGAACCCCAGAGCCCTGGCTGGGGAATCCCGGGCCCAGTGAGACGCACATGCCTGCAACAGGTGGTCAGGCATGCCAACTACGAACAGGCTCTGTTTGCGGGAACTGTTAAAATGACAACAAAGTTTATACACTACAGGCCATTAAAATTGCTACACCAAGAAGAAATGCAGATGATAAACAAGAATTCATTGGACACACATATTATACTAGAACTGACAGGTGATTACATTTTCACGCAGTTTGGGTGCATAGATCCTGAGAAATCAGTACCCAGAACAACCACTTCTGGTCGTAATAATGGCCTTGATACGCCTGGGCATTTAGTCAAACAGAGCTCGGATGGCGTGTACAGGTACAGCTGCCCAAGCAGCTTCGACACAAAACCACAGTTCATCGAGAGTAGTGACTGCCGTATTGTGACGAGCCAGTTGCTCGGCCACCATTGACCAGACGTTTTCAATAGGTGAGAGATCTGGGGAATGTGCTGGCCAGGGTAGCAGTCGAAGATTTTCTGTACCCAGAAAGGCCTGTACAGGACCTGCAACATGTGGTCATGCATTATTCTGCTGAAATGTAGGGTTTCGCAGAGATCGAATGGAGGGTAGAGCCACGGGTCGTAACACATCTGAAATGTAACGTCCACTGTTCAAAGTGCCGTCAATGCGAACAAAAGGTGACAGAGACGTGTAACCAGTGGCACCCCATACCATCACGCCGGGTGATACGCCAGTATGGCGATGACAAATACACGCTTTCAATATGCGTTCACCACGATGTCGCCAAACACGGATGCGACCATCGTGATGCTGTAAACAGAACCTGGATTCTTCCAAAAAAACGAAGTTTTGCCATTCGTGCAGCCAGGTTCGTCGTCGAGTACACCATCGCAGGCGATCCTGTCTCTGATTCAGCATCAAGGGTAACTGCAGCCACGGTCTCCGAGCTGATAGTCCGAGCTGCTGCAAACGTAGTCGAACTGTTCGTGCAGATGGTTGTTGTCTTGCAAACGTCCCCATCTGTTGACTCAGGAATCGAGACGTGGTTGCACGATCCGTTACAGCCGTGTGGATAAGATGTCTGTCATCTCGACTGCTAGTGATACGAGGCCGTTGGGATGCAGCACGGCGTTCCGTATTACCCTCCTGAACACACCGATTCCATATTCTGCTAACAGTCATTGGATCTCGACCAACGCGAGCAGCAATGTCGCGATACGATAAACCGCAATCGCGATAGGCTACAATCCAACATTTACCAAAGTCGGAAACGTGATGGAACGCATTTCTCCTCCTTACACGAGGCATCACAACAACGTTTCACCAGGCAACGCCGGTCAGCTGCTGTTTGTGTATGAGAAATCGGTTGGAAACTCCCCATGTCAGCACGTTGTAGGTGTCGCCACCAGTGCCAACCTTGTGTGAATGCTCTGAAAAGCTAATCATTTGCATATGACAGCATCTTCTTCCTGTCGGTTAATTTTCGCGTCTGTAGCACGTCATCTTCGTGGAGTTGCAGTTTTAATGGCCAATAGTGAATATCTATGCCAGAATAATGGTTGTGTTTCAGATGGTTTTAGAGCTTAGTAGCATATGTTTAACGTGTAAGCACACGTGGCGAAAAATATTCACCACAGTAGTTCTGACATATTGGCAACTTTGTTAGATAAATTCTACAACAATGTCTATTGATAGACGTTTCAAGAAACCTTCCATCCTTGTAACAATATGACAGTTCCATAGTTTCACACATTACCTTGTTCAGTACATGTGTGACTCCTATTGCTTAATAATAAAAAATATCGTGCGTACCATAAGCCAAAGCAGCTCTATGCGACTCTCAAAAAGTTTCAAGAAAATAGACTTTGAAGTTTTCCAATCTTGTTTAATATGCTAAAGTAAGGAAAAAGTTTTTTCGGTGAGCAGTGTGGTGGTTCTGTGGTAGAGTGCTCTCAGTTGTTGTGGAAGGCTTTGGGTTTGAAAGAAAGGGGTTCTACGATTATTTCTGTGAAGGGTAAAGCACATTAAGTGCAGAAAACTCGTAATCCCTCGATCCAGTTTTTCTGTTCTCAGTTCGGACACTTACCTCATTTTAATACATAATTCACCAAATATATGCTAATTACTACATCTAATTCGCATTTTTATGATAAAATCACGTCTTCTTATTTCTTATTATATACTGCAAACAAAAATCCGGTATTCATTGCAAAGAAAAATTCTTAGTTAGTGATCTATTAAAAAAGATTTTTAATCAAGATTCCGAATTTTAGAAATATTTTTTTTTATATTTTTGTATTTTACGCTTCACGAAATGCTTGCGAATTTGCACCTTTGTTTACAAATTTGTTTACGTCAGAATTCGAACCCAAGCGGCACCAGACAGCATTCTACTACATTGGCCACACTGCCTCTAAAATAAATAAGAAAAAAGTTGCACAACCCTAGTTTCCCATGTTAAAAAGGGTCGGAAACTTCAAAGTCGATTTCCTCGAGTATTTTTGAGAGTTGCATCGAACTACTTTGGGAGTGGTATATTTCAGTTCTGAGCGTCACCTGACATAAATACACCGAAAGGCAAAGAAACTGGTACAGCTTCCTAGTAGTCGGTCTCCGAATTGCTTCGACGTCTTCCTCAAATCCGACCTGGTACAGATCCCAAAATCTGGAGCAGTACTCAAGAATAGGTCACACCAGCGTCCTATATGCGGTTTCCTTTACAAGTGAACGACACTTCCATAAAATTCTGCCAATAAACCAAACCAGACCATTCGCCTTCCCTACCACAGTTCTCACATACTTGCTCCACCTCATACCACTTTGCAACATTATGCCCAGATATTTAAACGACTTGACTATTTCAGGCAGAAGAATAGTAATACTGTATCTGAACATTACAGGTTTGATCTTCCTAGTCATCCGCATTAGCTTCGATTTTTCCACATTTAGAGCTAGCTGCCATCCATGTCAGCAACTGGAAATCTTATCTATGTCGTCTTGTATCTTCCTACAGCCACTCCACATCCACACCACAACATCATCAGCAGACAAGCGCAGATTGACGCTGACAAACTTGTAATGGATTTGGTTTTCCCAGAAAAGTATGGAGACCCCTTAATCGATTCGATACAGGGTATGGAAGATGCGGTGCCTGTCTGTACAAATGGGTGTTCAAAGGTGCCGCCGCGAATGACTTGTGTTCCTGTGCAAACTACGCAGGCCCTAAACAAAAAGTGTACACTAAGAAAATTTTCTGGTGGACTCCATCCGAAGACCACTATCAGTTGCAAAGCGATTTAGAAAAGATTGCCGTATGGTATGCCAGGTGGCAGTTGACGCTAAATAACGAAAAGTGTGAGGTGATCCACATGAGTTCCAAAAGAAATCCGTTGCAATTCGATTACTGAATAAATAATACAATTTTCAAGGCTGTCAGTTCAACTAAGTACCTGGGTGTTAAAATTACGAACAACTTCAGTTGAAAAGACCACATAGATAATACGAGGTGCATTCAAGTTCTAAGGCCTCCGATTTTTTTTCTAATGAACTACTCACCCGAAATCGATGAAACTGGCGTTACTTCTCAACGTAATCGCCCTGCAGACGTACACATTTTTCACAACGCTGACGCCACGATTCCATGGCAGCGGCGAAAGCTTCTTTAGGAGTCTGTTCTGACCACTGGAAAATCGCTGAGGCAACAGCGGCACGGCTGGTGAATTTGCCGCCACGCAGAGTTTCATTGTTGGAAAAAGCCAAAAGTCACTAGGAGCCAGGTCAGGTGAGTAGGGAGCACGAGGAATCACTTCAAAGTTGTTATCGCGAAGAAACTGTTGCGCAACATTAGCTCGATGTGCGGGTGTGTTGTCTCGGTGAAACAGCACACGCGCAGAACTTCCCGGACGTTTTTGTTGCAGTGCAGGAAGGAATTTGTTCTTCAAAACATTTTCGTAGGATGCACCTGTTACCGTAGTGCCCTTTGGAACGCAATGGGTAAGGATTACGCCCTCGCTGTCCCAGAATATGGACACCATCATTTTTTCAGCACTGGCGGTTACCCGAAATTTTTTTGGTGGCGGTGAATCTGTGTGCTTCCATTGAGTTGACTGGCGCTTTGTTTCTGGATTGACAAATGGGGCATCCACGTCTCATCCATTGTCACAACCGACGAAAAGAAAGTCCCATTCGTGCTGTCGTTGCGCGTCAACATTGCTCGGTAACATGCCACACGGGCAGCCGTGTGGACGTCCGCCAGCATTCGTGGCGCCCACCTGGAGGACACGTTTCGCATTTTCAGGTCGCCGTGCAGGACTGTGTGCACAGAACCCACAGAAATGCCAATTCTGGAGGCGATCTGTTCAGCAGTCATTCGGCGATCCCCCAAAACATTTCTCCCCACTTTCTCGATCGTGTCGTCAGACCGGCTTGTGCGAGCCCGAGGTTGTTTCCGTTTGTTGTCACACGATGTTCTGCCTTCATTAAACTGTCGCACCCACGAACGCACTTTCGACACATCCACAACTCCATCACCACATGTCTCCTTCAGCTGTCGATAAATTTCAGTTGGTTTCACACCACGCAAATTCAGAAAACGAATGATTGCACTCTGTTCGAGTAAGGAAAACGTCGCCATTTTAAGTATTTAAAACAGTTCTCATTCTCGCCGCTGGCGGTAAAATTCCATCTGCCGTACGGTGCTGCCATCTCTGGGACGTATTGACAATGAACGCGGCCTCATTTTAAAACAAAGCGCATGTTTCTATCTCTTTCCAGTCCGGAGAAAAAAAATCAGAGGCCTTAGAACATGAATGCACCTCCTATTGTGGGGAAGGCGAGCCAAAGGTTGCGTTTCATTGGCAGGACACTTAGAAGATGCAACAAGTCCACTAAAGAGACAGCTTACACTACACTCGTTCGTCCTCTGTTAGAATATTGCTGAGCGGTGTGGGATCCTTACCAGGTGGGATTGACGGAGGACATCGAAAGGGTGCAAAAAAGGGCAGCTCGTTTTGTATTATCACGTAATGGGGGAGAGAGTGTGGCAGATATGATACGCGAATTGGGATGGAAATCATTACAGCATATACGTTTTTCGTCGCGGCGAGACCTTATTACGAAATTTCAGTCACCAACTTTCTCTTCCGAATGTGAAAAATATTTTGTCGAGCCCAACCTACATAGGTAGGAATGATGATCAAAATAAAATAAGAGAAATCAGAGTTCGAACAGAAAGGTTTAGGTGTTCGTTTTTCCCGCGCGCTGTTCGGGAATGGAATGGTAGAGAGCTAGTATGATTGTGGCTCGAACACTCTGCCAAGCACTTAAATGTGAATCGCAGAGTAGTCGTGTACATGTAGATGTAGACTCAGCGAAATTCATTTGGTGACACAAACAGCTGTAGAGTGGTTAAGACACATGAATATTCGGTTACAACCTTTTCTCTGGCTTGACTCTTTGCTTGTTTATATTACGTATATTTATGTGTATATTTAACCTCTTACACAAGTCGTTATCCAGGGTGCGGCACGTAAAACCCCCCTGTCGTACGCAACGATAAGGTTCCATTGAGTGCCAATAATAATGGAAAACGAGAAATTCCGTACTAACTCTTCGGCACTAACTAATCATTTCCTCTCATGTAGCGACACTGCGCGGATATTCGTCGAAACCAGTTGAGATAAAGGCCTGGTAGCGCAAAGTCTGGAGTGTGTGATAATGCCAAATTCGTTACCCAACGGTGTTGCCATTGATGAAGCGTTCATTAATTCTCGATCTTTTGCGAAAACAAGGAATTTGTTTCAGGAGACATTTTCGGGAAGTTCTGTAGCAGCAAAAAGCACCATATGGGAGCTGACTGAAAAATGACGGCATTCAGGATCGGTCTAAAATGCTCCCAGTAACAGACCTCCGCCTGTCTGCACACCTGAATTAAAGAGGCAGGTGCAGCAGATAATGTCAAGAAGGCCGCGTAAGTCAACCAGGAGATTGAGTCAACAGCCTGATGGGGGAGAGAGAAGTTGCAGACGTGTTTTAAAGGGACTGAACATGAAACCGCAGGGGGTAAGTGTTGTGCAAGAACTGAAAGCGCCTGACCTGCAGATGAGAGTGCATTTCTGTTCATGGCTGCTGGGAAATGTTGCCAGTGGTGTCTAGGACCTCCTAAGGCTCACTATGAGTGATGAGGCGTGGACCCACCTGTCTGAGCACCTAGATTCCGAAAACAACTAGTATTGGTCCACAGAAAATCCACATGCGAGTGGCATTTCCGCTACATGCATTATGGGGCCCATATTTTTTGAAACTCGGAAGACCCAACCAGGTTAACCGAGAGCGCTAATGTTCTGTTTCCTCAACTCGGACAGGCGTGTCAGCCGTGGGTCGAATCCGCCCAGTGGCTTAACGATGAGGGCCAGCATGACGACCAGCCTGGATGGGGTTTTAGAGTTTTCCACATCCCACTAGGTGAATACTGGGCTGGTCCCCACGTTCCGCGTCAGTTGCACGACTCGCACACATTTGAAAGCGTTCGCACTCTTCCATGGCTTACACTGTCCGCCCAAATACCTGAGTGGTCACCATGACGGATTGCTGTCCTACTGGGCTGGGTTCGATTCCCAGATGGGTCGGAGGTTTTCTACGCTCAGGGACTGGGTGTTGTGTCGCCTTCATCATCATTTCATCCCCATCCGGAGCGCAGGTCGCCCAATGTGGCATCGAATGTAATAAGACCTGCACCAAGCCGGCTGGACCTACTCTGCAAGGGGCCTCCCAGCGAATGATGGAAAATGCTCATTTCCATTTTCTTGGCTTACACTACATGCAGACAGCTGGGGTACACTAATTCCGTCCCAGGGGGGTTCAGGGTGGAGGCAGGAAGGGCATCTGGCAACCCTCTGCAACTAACACTGTCAAATGAATAGTACCACAGCCCACCCCGCGTGAGGCGAGACAATGGCCCCAAGGAAGAGAAATGTTTTGAGACTCGGAGTGTGGAATGTCAGATCCCTTCATGGTGCACGTAGGGCAGAAAAATTTAAAAAGCGAAATGAATAGGTTAAGGCTAAATACAGTGGGAATTAGTGACGTTCGGTGGCAGGAGGAACAAGACTTCTGGTCAGTTGAATACAGGGTTATAAATACAAAACCAAATAGGGGTGATGCAGGAGTAGGTTTAATAATGGATAAAAATATAGGAGAGCGAATATGCTACTACAAACAGCACAGTGAACACATTATTATAGCAAACATGAACGTATATCCCATGCCTGCCACAGTAGTACAAGTTTATATGCCAACAAGATGCGCAGATTACGAAGACATTGAAGAAATGTTTGTTGAGATAAAAGAAATTATTCAGTTAGTGAAGGGAGACGAAAATTTAATAGTCATGGGCGACTGGAATTCGATAGTAGGAAAAGGAAGAGAAGGAAAAGTAGTAGGTGAATATGGAATTGGGGGTAAGGAATAAAAAAAAAGGAGGAAGCCGCCTGGTAGAATTTTGCATAGAGCATAAATTAATCATAGCTAGCACTTGCTTTAAGAATCATGAAAGAAGGTTGTAGACATGGAAGAGGCCAGTAGACACTGGAAGATTATACAATGGTAAGACAGAGACCTAGGAACATGGTTTTAAACTGTAAGACATTTCTAGGAGCAGATGTGGACTGTGACCACAATTTATTAGTTATGAACATACAAAGGAAGTAGGTTACAGTACGCTTGTTCGCCCACTGCTTGAATACTGCTCAGCAGTGTGGGATCCGTACCAGATAGGGTTGATAGAAGAGATAGAGAAGATCCAATTCAGAGCAGTGCGCTTCGTTACAGGATCATTTAGTAATCGCGAAAGCGTTAAGGAGATGATAAATAAACTCCAGTGGAAGACTCTGCCAGAGAGACGCACAGTAGCTCGGTGTGGGCTTTTGTTGAAGTCTCGAGAACATACCTTCACCGAGGAGTCAAGCAGTATATTGCTCCCTCCTATGTATATCTCGCGAAGAGACCCTGAGGATAAAATCAGAGAGATTAGAGCCCACACAGAGGCATACGGAACAATACTAGACTGGAATAGAAGGGAAAACCGATAGAGGTACTCAAAGTACCCTTCGGCACACAACGTCAGGTGGCTTGCGGAGTATGGATGTAGATGTAGAACTGTAGGTTAAAACTAAAGAAACTGGAGAAAATGAAAAAAGGAGGGAATTTAAGGAGATGTGACCTGGATAAAATCAAAGAACCAGAGGCTGGAGAGTGTTTCAGAGAGAACATTAGGGAACTATTGACAATAACGGGAGAAAAAAATACAGTAGAAGAAGAATGGGTAGCTTTGAGAGATGAAATAGTGAAGGCAGCAGAGGATCAAGTAGATAAAAAGACTAGGGCTGGCAGAAATCCTTGGGTAACACAAGAGATATTGAAATGAAGCAGGCAAAATGGAATACAAACATCTCAAAAATTAGATTGACAGGAAGTGCAAAACTGCTAAGCAGGGATGGCTAGAGGACAAATGTATGGATGTAAAGGCTTATCTCACTAGGGTAAGATAGATACTGCCTATAGGAAAATTAAAGAGATCTTGGAGAAAAGAGAACCACTTGTATGAATATCAAGAGCTCAGACGGAAACCCAGTTCTAAGCAAAGAAGGGAAGGCAGAAGCGTGGAAGGAGTATATAGAAGGTCTATATAAGGACGATGTAGTTGAGGGCAATATTATGGAAATGTAAGAGAACGTAGATGAAGGTGAAATGGGAGATATGAAACTGTGTGAAGCTTTTGACAGAGCACTGAAATACCTAAGTCGAAACAAGACCCCAGGAGTAGACAACATTCCATTAGAACTACTGAATACTGTCAGACATCAAGAAGACTATAATAATTCCAATTCCAAAGAAAGTAAGTGTTGACAGGTGTGAAAATTACCGAACTATCAGCTTAATAAGTCAAGGCTGCAAAATACTAACATTAATTATTTCTAGACGAATGGAAAAACTGGTGACCTCGGGGAAGGTCAGTGTGGATTCCGTAGAAATGTTGGAACACGTGAGGCAATACTGACCCTACAGCTTATCTTAGAAGGTAGATTAAGGAAACACATACCTACGTTTCTATCATTTGTAGACTTAGAGAAAGCTTTTGACAATGTTGACTGGAATATTCTCTTTCAAATTCTGAATGTGGCAGGGGTAAAATACAGGGAGCGAAAGGCTGTTTACAATTTATACAGAAACCGGATGGCAGTTATGAGAGTCGAGGGACGTGAAAGGGAAGCAATGGTTGGGAAGGGAGTGAGACAGGGTTGTAGCCTCTCTCCAATGTTATTCAATCTGCATGTTGAGCAAGCAGTGAAGGAAACAAAAGAAAAATATGAAGTAGAAATTAAAATCCACGGAACTTTGAGGTTTGCCGATGGCATAGTAATTCTGTCAGAGACGGCAAAGGACTTAGAAGAGCAGTTGAATGGAATGGATAGTGTCTTGAAAGGAGGATGTAAGATGAACATCAACAAAAGCGAAACGAGGATAATGGAATGTAGTCGAATTAAGTCGGGTGATACTGGCCAAGTATGGGATCGAAACAATCTTCAGACCCACCAGGAAGATTAAGGAACATTTAAGAACTGCAAAAGACGCCCGACACCCCCTAGCAACACCTGGGGTATACAAAATTCCATGCAGCTGTGAACAAGTATATAATGGAACAACGAAAAGAAGTGTAAACACCCGCTTAGCCGAACATAAAAGAAACTGTCGCTTAGGACACATCGCAAAATCGGCCGTAGCTGAGCGTGTTTCTCGAGATTGCAACCACGAAATTAAATTTAATGAGACAAGAGTTCTAGCACGAACATCCCATTATCACGCGCGCCTGTATAGAGAAGCAATAGAGATACACAAACACCACAACAATTTTTTTAGAAAAGAGGAAGTTTTAGACAAAATATGGATGTCGACGTTGCGACAGCAGAATGACAATCGATTACTGTTAACCGAGAATGATGACGCCTTCCAAAGACAGGCATACCGTCGGTATCACGTGACGAATGGTGGTGCCCTCTATGCGGTATGTAAATGCGAGACTACCTGGAGCTCAGTGGCAGTAGCCGGACCACCTCTGAAGATGTGTCCCGCAGATGGGGACGAAACGTAAGGTGGGAATTTTATACATCGACCACGGCCTCTCAACCCTGAAGTTTCAACTGAAGATTATCTGATGTATCGTTTCTTTTTTGTTTATTGTTGACTCTGGAAATATCAGTTTGAAATAAATTGTGTGTACATCTACATCTACATGATTACTCTGCAATTCACATTTAAGTGCTTGGCAGAGGGTTCATCGAACCACAATCATCTCTCTACCATTCCACTCCCGAACAGCGAGCGGGAAAAACGAACACCTAAACCTTTCTGTTCGAGCTCTGATTTCTGTTATTTTATTTTGATAATCATTCCTACCTATGTAGGTTGGGCTGAACAAAATATTTTCGCATTGGGAAGAGAAAGTCCGAGACTGAAATTTCGTAAATAGATCTCGCCGCGACGAAAAACGTCTTTGCTTTAATGACTTCCATCCCAACTCGTGTATCATATCTGCCACACTCTCTCCCCTATTACGCGATAATACAAAACGAGCTGCCCTTTTTGTGCACCCTCTCGATGTCCTCCGTCAATTCCACCTGGTAAGGATCCCACACCGCGCAGCAAAATTCTAACAGAGGACGAACGAGTGTAGTATAAGCTGTCTCTTTAGTGTACTTCTTGCATATTCTGAGTGTCCTGTCAATGAAACGCAAACTTTGGCCCTCCTTCCCCACAATATTATCTATGTGGTCTTTCCAACTGAAGTTGTTCGTAATTTTAACACTCAGGTACTTAGTTGAATTGACAGCCTTGAGAATTGTACTATTTATCGAGTAATCGAATTACAACGGATTTCTTTTGGAACTCGTGTGGATCACCGCACATTTCTCGTTATTGAGCGTCAGCTGCCACCTAGCACACAGTAATCTTTTCTAAACTGCTTTGCAACTGATACTGGTCTTCGGATGACCTTACTAGACGGTAAATTACAGCATCATCTGCAAACAATCTAAGAGAACTGCTCAGATTGTCACCCAGGTCATTTATATAGATCAGGAACAGTAGAGGTCCCAGGACGCTTCCCTGGGGAACACCTGATATCACTTCAGTTTTACTCGATGATTTGCCGTCTTTTACTACGAACTGTGACCTTCCTGACAAGAAATCACGAATCCAGTCGCACAACTGAGACGATACCCCATAGGCCCGCAGTTTGATTAGAAGTCGCTTGTGGTGAACGGTGTCAAAAGCTTTCCGGAAATCTAGAAATACGGAATCAACTTGAGATTCTCTGTCGATAGGGGCCATTACTTCGTGCGAATAAAGAGCTAGCAGCGTTGCACAAGAGCCATGTTTTCTGAAACCATGCTGATTACGTATCAATAGATCGTTCCCTTCGAGGTGATTCATAATGTCTGAATACAGTATATGCTCCAGAACCCTACTGCAAACCGACGTCAATGATATAGGCCTGTAGTTTCTATGGATTACTCCTACTACCCTTCTTAAACACTGGTGCAACCTGCGTAATTTTCTAATCTGTAGGTACAGATCTATCGGTGAGCGAGCGGTTGTATTTGATTGCTAAGTAGGGAGCTGTTGTATCAGCGTAATCTCAAAGGAACCTAATCCGAATACTGCCTTCCCTTGGCTACCAGGTTTCAAGCACGCCTGTATTTTAACTGCGGCGTATTCCCCAGGCTGACTGCCGGCAGCGAAAAGTTGCCCTCGGTAGGAGCGGGGAGTCACGAAATGGAACAACGTTTATTCCGGCAGCGGCGCTCACCCGCTTCGGCGGCAGAAACCGCTGCCGGAATGATGAGTTTGGCCCCTTTAAACAGAGCCAATCTCGGCCCTGGAACGGCCCGATAGAGGCCAGTTATGGCTTTTTATGGCGAATGCAAAGAGCGCGGCGTAACTTTTTTTATGGACTCGCGTCTTTGCTGGAGCACGCCAAGCAGGGATTATTTCCAGCCTTGATTACTCCTGGCCGCACTGGAGCGCTGGAACGACGGCCATTAAGAGGTCGTTAACACTGAGGTCGAGACAGGAGCGAGCGAGCGAGGCAGGGAGAGAGAGAGATCGATACAGAAAGCAGTCGATCGGGTACTCCCCCATTCCATCTCGCTACGAAATGTCGACCTGATAAACAGGATGTTGGAGGCGTGTACCAGCCGGACGTTGTTGACGAGGGGTGGGCTCGTCGTTGTTGTTGTTGTTGTTGTTGTTGATGTTGACTTCAGCACCAAGACCGGTCTGATGAAGTTCCACACGCTACTCTACATCTACATCACAGTTTTGATTCCAGAAGCTTTCCTCGACTGTTATTTATACATTCACTCACCAAATGGTTCAAATGGCTGTGACCACTATGGGACTTAACTTCTGAGGTCATCAGTCCCCTAGAACTTAGAACTACTCAAACCTAAGCTAAAGACATCACCCACATCCATGCCCCAGACAGTATTCGAGCGTAGCGGTCGCGCGGTTCCAGACTGTAGCGCCTAGAACCGCTCGGCCACTCCGGCCGGCCATTCACTTATCACACACTATACGGCTTAAATATTAATGTATCGCCAGTTGGTATTTCTTGATGATTAGTGTAGGTCATGATACTCTCTCAGAAAAACTCAAGTTTTATGTAATTGATGACTGGTTCGATCAAGTGTTATGGAATTGATGGCTTTTGGCAGACCTGGTGTGAATCATACATAACAAACAATAACTCAGACAGTGTCGGAAAGGTAGAAAATTTTAGTGACTATGGGAAAAAAAATCATAACGGGGGAACCGCAGATTTCAATTTTGGGACCACTACTATTACATACATATGTGAATGACCCTCCACTTAACATGCAACAAGCAAAATTGATACTTTTTGCAGATGTTACTAGTGTTACAATAAACCGCACTAGAGAGGAGCTAAAGCTAGAGAGGAAACAACAGAAGACTTGCGAAATGATATTTTCCAAAGAATTATTATCTGGTTCTCTGAAAATGGAAACTCTCTAAATACTGATAAAAAAGAAAAACACACTATATTCAGTTCAAATGGCTCTGAGCACTATGCGACTTAACTTCTCAGGTCATCAGTCGCCTAGAACTTAGAACTACTTAAACCTAACTAACCTAAGGACATCACACACATCCATGCCCCAGACAGTATTCGAGCGTAGCGGTCGCGCGGTTCCAGACTGTAGCGCCTAGAACCGCTCGGCCACTCCGGCCGGCCATTCACTTATCACACACTACACGGCTTAAATATTAATGTATCGCCAGTTGGTATTTCTTGATGATTAGTGTAGGTCATGACACTCTCTCAGAAAAACTCAAGTTTTATGTAATTGATGACTTTTCCGACAGCTGGTTCGATCAAGTGTTATGGAATTGATGGCTTTTGGCAGACCTGGTGTGAATCATACATAACAAACAATAACTCAGACAGAAAGGTAGAAAATTTTAGTGACTATGGAAAAAAAATCATAACGGGGGAACCGCAGATTTCAATTTTTGGACCACTACTATTACATACATATGTGTATGACCCTCCACTTAACATGCAACAAGCAAAATTGATACTTTTTGCAGATGTTACTAGTGTTACAATAAACCGCACTAGAGAGGAAACAAGAGAAGACTTGCGAAATGATATTTTCCAAAGAATTATTATCCGGTTCTCTGAAAAAGAAAACTCTCTAAATACTGATAAAAAAGAAAAACAGAGATACACACTATATTCAGTTCAAATGGCTCTGAGCACTATGCGACTTAACTTCTCAGGTCATCAGTCGCCTAGAACTTAGAACTACTTAAACCTAACTAACCTAAGGACATCACACACATCCATGCCCGAGGCAGGATTCGAACCTGCGACCGTAGCGGTCGCGCGGTTCCAGACTGTAGCTCCTAGAACTGCTCGGCGACTCCGCCCGGCCATTCACTTATCACACACTACACAGCTTAGATATTAATGTATCGCCAGTTGGTATTTTTTGATGATTAGTGTAGGTCATGATACTCTCAGAAAAACTCAAGTTTTATGTAATTGATGACTTTTCCGACAGCTGGTTCGATCAAGTGTTATGGAATTGATGGCTTTTGGCAGACCTGGTGTGAATCATACATAACAAACAATAACTCAGACAGAAAGGTAGAAAATTTTAGTGACTATGGAAAAAAAATCATAACGGGGGAACCGCAGATTTCAATTTTTGGACCACTACTATTACATACATATGTGAATGACCCTCCACTTAACATGCAACAAGCAAAATTGATACTTTTGCAGATGTTACTAATGTTATAATAAATCGCACTAGAGAGGAAACAAGAGAAGACTTGCGAAATGATATTTTCCAAAGAATTATTATCCGGTTCTCTGAAAAAGAAAACTCTCTAAATACTGATAAAAAAGAAAAACAGAGATACACACTATATTCAGTTCAAATGGCTCTGAGCACTATGCGACTTAACTTCTCAGGTCATCAGTCGCCTAGAACTTAGAACTACTTAAACCTAACTAACCTAAGGACATCACACACATCCATGCCCGAGGCAGGATTCGAACCTGCGACCGTAGCGGTCGCGCGGTTCCAGACTGTAGCTCCTAGAACTGCTCGGCGACTCCGCCCGGCCATTCACTTATCACACACTACACAGCTTAGATATTAATGTATCGCCAGTTGGTATTTTTTGATGATTAGTGTAGGTCATGATACTCTCAGAAAAACTCAAGTTTTATGTAATTGATGACTTTTCCGACAGCTGGTTCGATCAAGTGTTATGGAATTGATGGCTTTTGGCAGACCTGGTGTGAATCATACATAACAAACAATAACTCAGACAGAAAGGTAGAAAATTTTAGTGACTATGGAAAAAAAATCATAACGGGGGAACCGCAGATTTCAATTTTTGGACCACTACTATTACATACATATGTGAATGACCCTCCACTTAACATGCAACAAGCAAAATTGATACTTTTTGCAGATGTTACTAGTGTTATAATAAATCGCACTAGAGAGGAAACAACAGAAGACTTGCGAAATGATATTTTCCAAAGAATTATTATCTGGTTCTGTGAAAATGGAAACTCTCTAAATACTGATAAAAAAGAAAAACAGAGATACACACTATATTCAGTTCAAATGGCTCTGAGCACTACGCGACTTAACTTCTCAGGTCATCAGTCGCCTAGAACTTAGAACTACTTAAACCTAACTAACCTAAGGTCATCACACACATCCATGCCCCAGACAGTATTCGAACCTGCGACCGTAGCGGTCGCGCGGTTCCAGACTGTAGCGCCTAGAACTCTCTCAGAAAAACTCAAGTTTTATGTAATTCATGACTTTTCCAACAGTTGGTTTGATCAAGTGTTATGGAATTGATGGCTTTTGGCAGACCTGGTGTGAATCATACATAACAAACAATAACTCAGACAGTGTCGGAAAGGTAGAAAATTTTAGTGACTATGGAATAAAAATCATAACACGGGAACCACAGGTTTCAATTTTGGGACCACTACTATTACATACATGTGTGAATGACCCTCCACTTAACATGCAACAAGCAAAATTGATACTTTTTGCAGATGTCACTAGTGTTATAATAAATCGCTCTAGAGAGGAAACAAGAGAAGACTTGCGAAATGATATTTTCCAAAGAATTATTATCTGGTTCTCTGAAAATGGAAACTCTCTAAATACTGATAAAAAAGAAAAACAGAGATACACACTATATTCAGTTCAAATGGCTCTGAACACTATGCGACTTAACTTTGAGGTCATCAGTCGCCTAGAACTTAAACATAAGTAACCTAAGGACATCACACACATCCATGCTCCAGGCTGTAGCGCCTAGAACCGCACGGCCACTCCGCCCGGCTATATTCAGTTCTGCACAACAAATGCAGCCATACCAACAACTGACGTACCTCATGAGCAGGAGTCAGAAAATATACAAGGCTCCATATTTTTTTCTGTCCAGATATTAACGATAACTTCAACTGGAAGGCGCATATAACTGAGGTTCTCGGACAATTATGTTCAGCTTCTTTTGCTCTTCATATAATTGCTTATCTTGGAAACAACCGTATGAGTCTCCCGAGTAATGTCGTACGGGGTAATCTCCTGGGGTAACTCATCACTTAGAAAGAAAGAAATGACTGTACAAACGTGAAAATTAAGAATAAGATATGGTGTTCACTGATGGATGTCTTGTAGATACTTCTTCAAGGAACGAGACGTTTTAACTACGCCGTCACAATACATATATTCGCTGATGAAATTCGTCATAAATAATCCATCACAATTTGAGAAGAACGGTGATGTACGTGACTACAACCCTAGTGAGAAAAATATTCTTAGCCATTGTTAAAGCTGTCAGTGGGCCAGAAAGGAGTTCAATACGCGGCAATAAAAAACTGATCATTTGCCCAGTGATATAAAATGTCCGACAGGTAGCGAAGGAAGTTTCAAATCTAAAATAATTTTTTCTGGACAACTTCCGTTCACAAATTTCTACTTAAAAATTGTAGCCAGAAAAAGTAAATAAATAAAAATAAAAAATTAACTGTACTTAACTGAGTAGCATTTAAAGTAATAGTGTGTTCAATAATGTAAACATTAATCACGTAGGCCTAGATACACTGCAAGCTATCTCGTTCCACATCGGTTCGATAATAAAAGAATCGTTCAAATGAGTTATAGAACAACTACCTAACTAACTAACTACATCCACGTCTGTACTCCGCAAGCCACCTGATGGTGTACGGCAGAGGGTGCTTCTGTTACCTACATCTGTTCCTCCTTCCCTCTTCTATCCAGAAATGGCGTGTTGGAAGAACGGCTGTCGGTAAAACTCCCCATTAGCGCTGATTGCTCTGGCCTCTTGGTCGTGGTCACTTCGTGAAGCGTATGTGGGAGGAAGCAACGGGACGTTCGACTGTATTTGGAACGTACACCCGAGCGATCTAGTGGTCATTGCACCGAGCTCGCATTTTGGAGGACGGCGGTTCAAATCCGCGTTCAACCATCCAGCTTTACGTTTTCCGTAATTTCCCTAAATCGTTCCAAGCAAATGCCGGGATAGTTCCCTTGGTACGACCGACTCGCTTCCCAGTCCTTGAGAGTGAGGAGCTCAAACTCCACCTCTAATGACCATGGTCGACGGAAAGTTCCTTTGGAAAGTACGTACTCAAATTTTCAACAGTACACCTATCGGCGACGCTCAGTGACTTACTTGTTACACATGTTGTTGTTGTGGTCTTCAGTCCTGAGACTGGTTTGATGCAGCTCTCCATGCTACTCTATCCTGTGCAAGCTTCTTCATCTCCCAGTACCTACTGCAACCTACATCTGCTGAGTGTATTTATCTCTTGGTCTCCCGCTGCGATTTTTAGCCTCCACGATGCCCTCCAATACTAAAACTAAGGACTATGATATGGAGATTAGCATCTCCAAAACGAAAGTAATGTAAGTGGGAAAGAAATATAAACGGATTGAGTGCCAAACAGGAGGAACAAAGTTGGAACAGGTGGACTGTTTCAAGTACTTATTCTCACAGGATGGCAACATAGTGAAAGAACTGGAAGCGAGTTGTAGCAAAGCTAATGCAGTGAGCGCTCAGCTACAATCTACTCTCTTCTGCAAGAAGGAAGTCAGTACAGAGACTAAGTTATCTGTGCAACGTTCAATCTTTCGACCAAGTTTGTTGTATGGGGGCGAAAGCTGGGTGGATTCAGGTTACCTTATCAACAAGGTTGAGGTTACGGATATGGAAGTAGCTAGGTTGATTGCAGGTACTAGTAGATGGGAACAATGACAGGAGAGTGTCCAAAATGAGGAAATCAAAGAAAAACTGGGAATGGACTCTAAAGATGTAGCAGTCAGGGCGAACAGGCTTAGATGGTGGGGTAATGTTACACGCATGGGAGAAGCAAGGTTACCCAAGAGACTCATGGGTTCAGCAGTAGAGGGTAGGAGGAGTCGGGGCAGACCAAGGAGAAGGTACCTGGATTCGGTTAAGAATGATTTTGAAGTAATAGGTTTAACATCAGAAGAGGCACCGATGTTAGCACTGAATACGGGATCATGGAGGAATTCTATAAGGGGGCTATGCTCCAGACTGAACGCTGAAAGCCATAATGAGCCTTAAATGATGATGATGATGATGATGATGATGATCTATCCATCTAATCTTCATCATTCTTCCATTCTCTTCTTGTCCAAACTATTTATCGTCCATGTTTCACTTCCATACGTGGGTACACTCCATACAAATACTTTCAGAAACGACTTCCTGACACTTAAATCTACACTCCATGTTAACAAATATCACTTTTTCAGACAAGTTTTCCTTGCTACAGCCAGTCTACATTTTATATCGTCTCTACTTCGTTGATCATCACTTATTTTGCTCCTGAAATAGCACAACTCCTTGACTCCTTTAAGAGTCTCATTTCCTAATCTAATTCCCTCAGCATCACCCCACTTAATTCGACTACATTCCATTATCCTTGTTTTGCTTTTGTTGATGTTCATCTTATATCCTCCTTTCAAGACACTATCCATTCCGTTCAACTGCTCTTCCAAGTCCTTTGCAGTCTCTGCCAGAATTACAATGTCATCGGCTAACCTCAAAGTTTTTATTTCTTCTCCGTGGATTTTAATACCTACTCCGAACTTTTCTTTTGCTTCCGTTACTGCTTGCTCAATATACAGATTTAATAAGATCGGGGAGTGGCTACAACCCTGTCTTACTCTCTTCCCAACCATTGCTTCCCTTTCATACCCCTCGATTCTTATAACTGCCATCTGGTTTCTGTACAAATTGTAAATAGCCCTTCGTTCCCTGTATTTTACCCCTGCCACCTTCAGAATTTGAAAGAGAGTATTCCAGTCAACATTGTCAAAAGCTTTCTCTAAGTCTACAAATGCTAGAGACGTAGGTTTGCCTTTCCTTAATCTTTCTTCTAAGATAAGTCGTGAGGTCAGTATTGCCTCACGTGTTCCAACATTTCTTCGGAATCCAAACTGATCTTCCCCGAGGTCGGCATCTACCAGTTTTTCAATTCGTCTGTAAAGAATTCCCATTCGTATTTTGCAGCCCTGACTTATTAAACTGATAGTTCGGTAATTTTGACATCTGTCAACACCTGCTTCCTTTGGGTTTGGAAGTATTATATTCTTCTTGAAGTCTGGCGGTATTTCGCCTGTCTCATACATCTCGCTTACCAGATGGTAGAGTTTTGTCAGGACTGGCTCTCCCAAGGCCGTCAGTAGTTCAAATGGAATGTTGTCTACTCCCGGGGCCTTGTTTCGACTGAGGTCTTTCAGTGCTCTGTCAAACTCTTCACGCAGTTTCATGATTCCCATTTCATCTTCATCAACGTCCTCTTCCATTCCCAAAGTATTTCACAGAACTACATCGCCCTTTTATAGACCCTCTATAAACTCCTTCCACCTTTCCGCCTTGATCTCTTTTCTTAGAACTGAGGTCTTCATACTCATACAAGTGGTTCTCTTTTCTCCAAACGTCTCTTTAATTTTCCTGTAGGCAGCATCTATCTTACCCCTAGTGAGATAAGCCTCTACATCCTTACATTTGTCCTCTAGCCATCCCTGCTTAGCCAATTTGCACTTCCTGTCGATCTCATTTTTGAGACATTTGTATTCCTTTTGCCTGCTTCATTTACTGCATTCTTATATTTTCTTCTTTCATCAATGAAATTCAATATTTCTTCTGTTACCAAGGATTTCGACTAGCCCTCGTCTTTTTACCTACTTGATCCTCTGCTGCCTTGACTACTTCTCCCTCAAAGCTACCCATTCTTCTTCTACTGTATTTCTTTCCACCATTCCTGTCAATTGTTCACTTATGCTCTGCCTGAAACTCTGTACAGCCTCTGGTGTCATCAGTTTATCCAGGTCCCATCTCCTTAAATTCCCACCCTTTTGCTATTTCTTCAGTTTTAACCTACAGGTCTTAACCAATAGATTGTGGTCAGAGTCCACAACTGCCCCTGGAAATGTCTTACAATTTATAATCTGGTTCCTAAATCTCTGTCTTACCATTATATAACCTATCTGATACGTTATAGTATCTCTAGGCTTCTTCCCTGTTGTTACATAAAACAATGGATAAATACCCTCAAGAGCCAAAGAAACTGGTACACCTGCCTAATATCGTGTAGCGCCGCCGCGAGCACGCAGAAGTGCCGCAACACGACGTGTCACGGACTCGACTAATGTCTGAAGTAGGGCTGGAAGGAACTGACACCATGAATCCTGCAGGGCTGTCCATAAATCCGTTACAGTACGAGGGGGTGGAGATATCTTCTGAACAGCACGTTCCAAGCCATCCCAGATATGCTCAATACTGTTCGTGTCTGGGGAGTTTGGTGGCCGGCGGAAACGTTTAAACTCAGAAGAGTGTCCCTAGAGGCACTCTGTAGCAATTCTGTATCTCCTGGGTGTAGCATTGTCCTGTTAGAATTGTCCATGTCCGGAATGCACAATGGACATGATCAGAGAGGACGCTTATGTACGTGTCACCTGTCAGAGTCGTATCTAGACATATCAGGGGTCCCATATCATTTCAACTGCACACGCCCCAACTATTACAGAGCCTCCACCAGCTTAAACAGTCCCCTGCTGACATGCAGGGTCCACGGATTCGTGAGGTTATCTCCGTACCCGTACACGTCCATCTGCTCGATACAATTCGAAATAAAACTTGTCAGACCAGGAAATACACTCCTCGAAATGGAAAAAAGAACACATTGACACCGGTGTCTCAGACCCACCACACTTGCTCCGGAAACTGCGAGAGGGCTGTACAAGCAATGATCACACGCACGGCACAGCGGACACACCAGGAACCGCGCTGTTGGCCGTCGAATGGCGCTAGCTGCGCAGCATTTGTGCACCGCCGCCGTCAGTGTCAGCCAGTTTGCCGTGGCATACGGAGCTCCATCGCAGTCTTTAACACTGGTAGCATGCCGCGACAGCGTGGACGTGAACCGTATGTGCAGTTGACGGACTTTGAGCGAGGGCGTATAGTGGGCATGCGGGAGGCCGGGTGGACGTACCGCCGAATTGCTCAACACGTGGGGCGTGAGGTCTCCACAGTACATCGATGTTGTCGCCAGTGGTCGGCGGAAGGTGCACGTGCCCGTCGACCTGGGACCGGACCGCAGCGACGCACGGATGCACGCCAAGACCGTAGGATCCTACGCAGTGCCGTAGGGGACCGCACCGCCACTTCCCAGCAAATTAGGGACACTGTCGCACCCAACATGCTCTAGAAGGTGTAAGTCAACTAGCCTGGCCAGCAAGATCTCCGGATCTGTCCCCCATTGAGCATGTTTGGGACTGGATGAAGCGTCGTCTCACGCGGTCTGCACGTCCAGCACGAACGCTGGTCCAACTGAGGCGCCAGGTGGAAATGGCATGGCAAGTCGTTCCACAGGACTACATCCAGCATCTCTACGATCGTCTCCATGGGAGAATAGCAGCCTGCATTGCTGCGAAAGGTGGATATACACTGTACTAGTGCCGACATTGTGCATGCTCTGTTGCCTGTGTCTATGTGCCTGTGGTTCTGTCAGTGTGATCATGTCATGTATCTGACCCCAGGAATGTGTCAATGAAGTTTCCCCTTCCTGGGACACTGAATTCACGGTGTTCTTATTTCAATTTCCAGGAGTGTATTATCGCATTCGGAACAGAAAGTTGGTGACTGAAATGTCGTAAACAGATCTCGCCGCAACGAAAAAAATCTTTGCTTTAATGACTTCCATCCCAACTCGCGTATCATATCTGCCACACTCTCTCCCCTATAACGTGATAATACAAGACGAGCTGCCCTTTCTTGCACTCTTTCGATGTCCTCCGTCAATCCCACCTGGTAAGGATCCCTTCCGCGCAGCAATATTCTAACAGAGGACGAACGAGTGTAGTGTAAGCTGTCTCTTTAGTGGACTTGTTGCATCTTCTAAGTGTCCTGCCAATGAAACGCAACCTTTGGCTCGCCTTCCCGACAATATTATCTATGTGGTCCTTCCAACTGAAGTTGTTCGTAATTTTAACACCCAGGTACTTAGTTGAATTGACAGCCTTGAGAATTGTACTATTTATCGAGTAATCGAATTCCAATGGATTTCTTTTGGAACTTGTGAGGATCACCTCACACTTTTCGTTATTTAGCGTCAACTGCCACCTGCCACACCATACAGCAATCTTTTCTAAATCGCTTTGCAGCTGATACTGGTCTTCGGATGACCTTACTAGACGGTAAATTACAGCATCATCTGCGAACAGTCTAAGAGAACTGCTCAGATTGTCACCCGGGTCATTTATATAGATCAGGAACAGTAGAGGTCCCAGGACGCTTCCCTGGGGAACACCTGATATCACTTCAGTTTTTGATATCATCAAAAAAAATCCGAGTTCTCGTTTTAGGGATAGATAAAAAATATTTATTCACTTCCTAGGATGTTTGTTTAGTTAGTTAGTCAGATGCTTTGTTTGATAGTTAGCAGTTGTGAGGCCTCATGACGCTACAATCTGGAACCGCGCGACTGCTACGGTCGCAGGTTCGAATCCTGCCTCTGGCATGGATGTGTGTGATGTCCTTAGGTTAGTTAGGTTTAAGTAGTTCTACGTTCTAGGGGACTGATGACCACAGATGTTAAGTCTTAGTGCTCAGAGCCATTTGAACTATTTTTGAACCATTTTTCGTTGTTTGTTTTAGTGAAAACGTAAGACTGTGAAAAGAAAAACCTACGCGTCTCGCAGGCTCACCTCAGGTGTGTACCGTGGTAAAATAGCTGGGGCTTTCTGGGGTTAAGTAAGTATGCTAACCAACTGCGCAGGTCCACAAAGGTTGCCGATGCCTGCCCTAGACAATAAACAAGTTTCCTGCTTTTATTTTGGTCGCCCAGGTGTATTAATCTTTCATTTAGCCTGTGTGGCTGCAGCCGGAAATTAAAACTGAAGTTGGCAAAACAGCGCTCTGGAGAATTTTCCGTTCTCTCCTGCGGTACTGGCGATAAGATCGGCAGTATCCCAACCTAGCACTCTATTAGTTGACACTAAGTTGGTAAACAAGTTTTGCCTGCTACGTTCGGAGCACCGAAGAGCTCCACAGGGCAAAAAAGTTTCCACTCTGTTAATAGTTAGCTAAAAGTTGTCGCTAGGGGCGTCTCTAGCGAATTATTCCGCTGGAAGAAGGGATTCTCGCAGGAATCTTGAGCAAAGTGCAGGCAGGGTAATACGGAAACTTACGATATTTTCGAAATCATAATATTTTTTCAAGCTTGTGTTGGAACATTCTACACACCAGGCTCCACTACAATGCGGCAATTAATCCACACAAATTATAAAAATGGATGCTACTATGTACGTCCGAGAGGTGTTCAAAAAGTAATGGAACACTTTCATTTCCTCGGCCAATTTCAGTTGAAATAATCTGCAATTTTTTGTGGGATATAGTGAAATATTCCCGCGTCAGTCCAGTCATGAAATTCTGATAAGTGGCGGCACTTCTAAATCGCGTCTATAACATAGATGCATTCCACACAGACCGCTGTTATTGAGCTTCTTTTGTTGGGAAACCAGAGTATCGGAGCCGGCCGCAGTGGCCGTGCGGTTCCAGGCGCTACAGTCTGGAGCCGAGCGGCCGCTACGGCCGCAGGTTCGAATCCTGCCTCGGCCATGGATGTGTGTGATGTGCTTAGGTTACTTAGGTTTAAGTAGTTCTAAGTTCTAGGGGACTGATTAGCTCAGAAGTTAAGTCACACAGTGCTCAGAGCCATTTGAACCATTTTGAACCAGAGTACCGCAGAATATCCACAGCAGCTTGCGGAATATCAGCGGAGTCCTGGCTGTCAACAAAAGCGCGTCGAGTCGTTGGGCGAGACGTCTTTTGTCATCGCAACAAGGTCACGCATACCTTTTCGATTTGCCGCGTGCCGGCCGGCCGCACACAGCTGTAACGTCCAGACACTCATTAGGGGCGATCGACAACCAAACACCTCGCTGCTCAGCTGGACGTCTCTGTCGGTGGTGCTCACGAAACTTCAGTGGACTGTTCTTCCTCATTGATCTGACAGCCCGGATCTTCCAGCTCTCATCCGTTTGGCGCAATGAAGGACACACTCGACCGGAAAATGTACGTGGATGATGGGGAGGTTACTGATACAGCAGGACGTGGCTCCGACGTCGACCAGTAGAGTGGTAGCATGAGGGCACACAGGCTCTGCCAGTGAGGTGACAGTAAGGCCATCGCATGGAACAGAGGTACTACACTACTGGCCATTAAAATTGCTACAACAAGAAAAAATGCAGATGACAAATAGGTATTCATTCGACAATATATTATTCTAGTACTATCATGTGATTACATTATCACGCAATTTCGGTGCATAGATCCTGAGAAATCAGTACCCAGAAAAACCACCTCTGGCCGTAATAACGGCCTTGATACGCCTGGGCATTGAGTTGAACAGAGCTCGGATGGCGTGTACAAGTACAGCTGCCCATGCGGCTTCAACATGATACCACAGTTCATGAGGAGCAGTGACTGGCGTATCGTGACGAGCCATTTGCTCGGCCACCACTGACCAAACGTTTTCAATTGGTGAGAGGTGTGGAGAATGTGCTGGCCAGGGCAGCAGTCGAACATTTTCTGTATCCAGAAAGGCCTGTACAGGACCTGCAACATGCGGTCGTGCATTATCCTGTTGAAATGTAGGGTTTCGCAGGGATCGAATGAAAGGTGGAGCCACGGGTCATAACACATCTGAAATGTATCGTCTACTGTTCAAAGTGCAGTCAATCCGAACAAGAGGTGACCAAGGCGTGTTACCGATGGCACCCCATACCATCACGCCGGGTGATGCGCCAGTATGGCGATAACGAATACACGCTTACAATGTGCGTTCACCGCGATGTCGCCAAACACGGATTCGACCATCGTGATGCTGTAAACAGAACCTGGATTCATCCGAAAAAATGACGTTTTGCCATTCGTGCACCCAGGTTCGTCGTCGAGTACACCATCGCAGGCGCTCCTGTCTGTGATGCAGCGTCAAGGGTAACCGCAGCCACGGTCTCCGAGCTGATAGTCCGTGCTGCTGCAAACGTCGTCGAACTGTTCGTGCAGATGGTTGTTCTCTTGCAAACGTCCCCATCTGTTGACTCAGCGATCGAGACGTGGCTGCACGATACGTTACAGCTGTGCGGATAAGATGCCTGTCATCTCGACTGCTAGTGATACGAGGACGTTGGGATACACCGATTCCAAATTCTGCTGACAGTCATGGATCTCGACCAACACGAGCAGCAGTGTCACGATACAATAAACCACACTCGCGATAGGCTACAATCCGACCTTTATCAAAGTTGGAAACGTGATGGTACACATTTCTCCTCCTTACACGAGGCATCACCAAAACGTTTCACCAGGCAATGCCGGTCAACTGCTGTTTGTGTATGAGAAATCGGTTGGAAACTTTCCTCACGTCAGCACGTTGTAGGTGTCGCCACCAGCGCCAACCTTGTGTGAATCCTCTGAAAAGCTGATCATTTGCATATCGCAGCATCTTGTTCCTGTCGCTTAAATTTCGCATCTGCAGCACGTCATCTTCGTGGTGTAGCAATTTTAATGGACAGTAGCGTATTTGCAATAACCGGTGTAAAGGAGCGAAATATGCAAATGCATATGCAACATGCAAAATCATACAATGCGGTCTCTAGTCACAAGGTATGCATTGTAGATCCTCTGTCTAAATGAACATTTTGTCTTGCTTTTATATCTATGCTGCCTCCTCCCAAAGTGTGGAGAGAAAAGAGACTGCAGTAGAAGACGCTTGTTTCACACTATTAAAGATGAACAAGTGCTCTTTAACTCTTAAGGTATGCATTTTACAGACAGTACTCACTACACAATTTTTTCTTGTTTTTGTCCATACTACCAGCTGACAATATTGGAAATCAAGCAGCTTGCTGTAGAAGATATTTGTTTCACAGAATCAGAGATGAAGAAGCGCTCATAAGTCTGAACATGTGCATATTAGAGGCTATGTTTACTAGACTTTTTTTCCTTTGAACGATGGGTGCTGTCATATCCTTGAATACTGATCACTCGTCCTGGGGGACCCTGTATAGGCGACACAATTTTGTATCAGTTTTTTTTTTGTTTTTTGACACTCGTGAGTACACTTAGGGAGTACTTTAACAAGACCACACCGCATCATGCGGAAGACCTGTCATTTTTTATTGCTTCCCTAATTGCGAATGCTTCCGCGTAGCAAATCGTCACCTCGTTATGCAGGGTGTTTCCATACGAGTGTGCAAAAATGTTAACAGGACGTAGAGAATGCTACAGTGGACAGTTTCAGGCAGGAAACCTGGAGTCATGGAATCCAGCCTTAGGAGACATGCAACTAAACTTGGCTACGGCTTTGTCTAGCATTACTGTTTTCCAGCTTACGTACAACTAACATGCGTACAAGTTTACAGGCACTGTGCAGTTTTTTTTTTTACATATACATTCTTTATTTCCTGGAAGGAAACAAGGAGAACGAGCCTGATTGCCACGAAATCATGATGCAGCCTCTGTTTACTTCACTTGTCCATATGGTGGCTGTGTGGTATCGTATTTACATTGTCCCACGACAGAACGTGCTACGAATCAACGACAGACCCATTCGTTACTCAGTGCTCTCAGCTCAACTGGCTCTGAGCACTATGGGACTTAACATCTGAGGTCATCAGTCTACTCAGTGCTATTTAGAGACGGACAGTACAGTACGACGGATTGGAAGGGGGGAGTCCTATTCCATGGCCTGCGAGATCACCTCACATGAATCCCCTTGATTTTTTTTCCTATGCGGATATCTGAAGCCACTTGAAAAATTTTGCACGTGGCTGCAGGTTCAGAGACTGTGAATAGTTACAATGGAAAGAAAAACAGCCCTCGGTCACTATTTTTAACAAATTAACCCGGTTTCAACACTGCTAGGAGTGTCTTCCTCAGAATTTAAAGAATGGTCTACATTCTATAGCATGGTCAGAGAATTATGACTAAAAACGTACGATAGGGTATAAGTACGGAATCATCGCGATAGATTATTGCCAGTAATTATATGTGCTAATTTAAGCAGATGCGACCTGGATAAATTGAAAGAACCAGAGGTTGTAGAGAGTTTCAGGGAGAGCATAAGGGAACAATTGACAGGAATGGAGGAAAGAAATACAGTAGAAGAAGAATGGGTAGCTCTGAGGGATGAAGTAGTGAAGGAAGCAGAAGATAAAGTAGTTAAAAAGACGAGGGCTAATAGAAATCCGTGGGTAACAGAAGAAATATTGAATTTAATTGATGAAAGGAGAAAATATAAAAATGCAGTAAATGAAGCAGGCAAAAAGGAATACAAACGTCTCTAAAGTGAGATCGACAGGAAGTGCAAAATGGCTAAGCAGGGATGGCTAGAGGACAAATTTAAGGATGTAGAGGCTTATCTCACTAGGGGTAAGATAGATACTGCCTACAGGAAAATTAAAGATACCTTTGGAGAAAAGAGAGCCACTTGTATGAATATCAAGAGCTCAGATGGAAACCCAGTTTTAAGCAAAGAAGGGAAGGCGGAAAGGTGGAAGGAGTATATAGAAGGTTTATACAAGGGCGATGTACTGGAAATGAAAGAGGATGCAGATGCAGATGAATATGAAATGGGAGATACAATACTGCGGGAAGAGTTTGACAGAGCACTGAAAGGCCTGAGTCGAATCAAGGCCCCGGGAGTAGACAACATCCCATTAGTACTACTGACGGCCTTGGAAGAGCCAGTCATGACAAAACTCTACCAGCTGGTGAGCAAGATGTATGAAACAGGCGAAATACCCTCAGACTTCAAGAAGAATATAATAATTCCAATCCCTAAGAAAGCAGATGTTGACAGATGTGAAAATTACCGAACTATCAGTTTAATACGTCACAGCTGCAAAATACTAACACGAATTCTTTACAGACGAATGGAAAAACTGGTAGAAGCGGACCTTGCGGAAGATCAGTTTGGATTCCGCAGAAATGTTGGAACACGTGAGGCAATACTGACCTTACGACTTATCTTAGAAGAAAGATTAAGAAAAGGCAAACCTATGTTTCTAGCATTTGTAGACTTAGAGAAAGCTTTTGACAATGTTGACTGGAATACTCTCTTTCAAATTCTAAAGGTGGCAGGGGTAAAATACAGGGAGCATAAGGCTATTTACAATTTGTACAGAAATCAGATGACAGTTATAAGAGTCGAGGGACATGAAAGGGGTAGCAGTGGTTGAGAAGGGAGTGAGACAGGGTTGTAGCCTCTCCCCAATGTTATTCAATCTGTATATTGACCAAGCAGTAAAGGAAACAAAAGAAAAATTTGGAGTAGGTATTAAAATTCATGGAGACGAAGTAAAAACTTTGAGGTTCGCCGATGACATTGTAATTCTGTCAGAGACGGCAAAGGACTTGGAAGAGCAGTTGAATGGAATGGACAGTGTCTTGAAAAGAGGATATAAGATGAACATCAACAAAAGGAAAACGAGGATAATGGAATGTAGTCAAATTAAATCGGGTGATCCTGAGGGAATTAGATTAGGAAATGGGACATTTAAAGTAGTAAAGGGGTTTTGCTATTTGGGGAGCAAAATAACTGATGATGGTCGAAGTAAAGAGGATATAAAATGTAGACTGGTGATGGCAAGGAAAGCATTTCTGAAGAAGAGAAATTTGTTAACATCGAGTATAGATTTAAGTGCCAGGAAGTCGTTTCTGAAAGTATTTGTATGGAGTGTAGCCACGTATGGAAGTGAAACATGGACGATTAATAGTTTGGACAAGAAGAGAATAGAAGCTTTCGAAATGTGGTGCTACAGAAGAATGCTGAAGATAAGATGGATAGATCACGTAACTAATGAGGAGGTATTGAACAGAATTGGGGGGAAGAGGAGTTTGTGGCACAACTTGACAAAAAGAAGGGACCGGTTGGTAGGACATGTTTTGAGGCATCAAGGGATCACAAATTTAGCATTGGAGGGCAGCGTGGAGGTTAAAAATCGTAGAGGGAGACCAAGAGATGAATACACTAAGCAGATTCAGAAGGATGTAGGTTGCAGCAAGTACTGGGAGATGAAGAAGCTTGCACACGATAGAGTAGCATGGAGAGCTGCATCAAACCAGTCTCAGGACCACAACAACAACAACAACAACAACAAACTTATATGTCATTTATAAAATAATTTATAAAATAATAAATATCCCAAAAGGGCATTAGTCACAAAGATATTTAAGATAAAGACTACTCAGTCCGTTTTCCAACCTGCACCACGTAAGTAACGAGCAGCCCTTACTGGCTCACTATCACAGTTTTCTATATCTTAAATATCTTTGTGACTAATGCCCTTCTGGCACATTTATTATTTTATAAATTATTTTATAAATGACATATATGTACTGCCAATCTGTCACGATGATTCCGTACTTATACCCTATCATACGTTTTTAGTCATAGTTCTCTGATCATGTAATACAATATAGACCATTCTTTGATTTAAATTTTGAGGAAGACACTCCTAGCAGTGTCGAAACGAGGTTAATAGTGACCGAGGACTGTTTTTCTTTCAATTGTAAAGTCACTTGTGTAAGAGATCACAGCGGATACGGAGACGAAATTAGTTGCCCAGAGTTGTAGCTGAATGTGATGTGATTCGAAACACAGTAGGGATATTTGTCACGGTGCGTCAGAATTATGATTCATGGCTGTCAGTTTCAGCACATTTTGAAAGATACAGCACAACTGGTACGTTAATTGTGACCCACCCAGGTGGCGCAGTTGTTAGTACACTGGACTCGCATTGGGAGGACGACGGTTCAAACCCACGTCCGGGCATCGTGATTTAGATTTCTCTAAATCACTTCCGCCAAACGACAGGATGGTTCCTTTGAGAGGGCACGGCAGGCTTCCACATCCTTCCTTAACCGATGACCACGCTGTTAGTTAGTTGGTTGCGTGTTCCAGCGATCAGTCACACGGTACGTAGACGTTATGATGTGCAACGTGTCAAGTGCACAGGCAACGCACATATGAAACAAGATTTATTAATATATATACACTACTGTCCATTAAAATTGATACACCAAGAACAAACGCAGAAGATAAACGGGTATTCATTGGACAAATATATTATACGAGAACTGACATGTGATTGCATTTCCACGCAATTTGGGTGCATACATCTTCAGAAATCAGAGCCCAGAACAACCATCTCTCGCCGTAATAACGGCCTTGATACGTCTGGGCATTGAGTCAGACAGAGTTTGGGTGGCGTGTACAGGTACAGCTGCCCATGCAGCTTCAACACGATACCACAGTTCATCAAGAGTAGTGACTGGCGTATTGTGACGAGCCAGTTGCTCGGCCACCATTGACCAGACGTTTCCAATTGGTAAGAGATCTGGAGAATGTGCTGGTCAAGGCAGCCGTAGAAAATTTTCTGTACCCAGAAAAGCCCGCACAGGACCTGCAACTTGCGGTCGTGCATTATCCTGCTGAAATGTAGGGTTTCGCAGGGATCGAATGAAGAGTAGAGCTACGGGTTGTAACACATCTGAAATGTAACGTCTACTGTTCAAAGTGCCGTCAATGCGAACAAGAGGTGACCAAGACGTGTAACCAATGGCACCCCATACCATCACTCCGGGTGATACGCCAGTATGGCGATGACGAATACGCGCTTCCAATGTGCGTTCACCGCGATGACGCCAAACACGGATGCGACCATCATGATGCTGTAAACAGAACTTGGCTTCATCCCAAAAAATGACGTTTTGCCATTGGTGCACCCAGGTTCGTCGTCGAGTACACCATCGCAGGCGCTTCTGTCTGTGATGCAGCGTCAAAGGTAACCGCAGCCACGGTCTCCGAGCTGATAGTCCGTGCTGCTGCAAACGTTGTCGAACTGTTCGTGCAGATGGTTGTTGTCTTCCAAACGTCCCCATCTGTTGACTCAGGCATCGAGACGTGGCTGCACGATCCGCTACGGCCGTGCGGATAAGATGCCTGTCATCTCGACTGCTAGTGATACGAGGCCGTTGGGACCCAGCACGGCGTTCCGTATTACCCTCCTGAACCCACCGATTCCATATTCTGCTAACAGCCATTGGATCCCGATCAACGCGAGCAGCAATGTCGCGATACGATAAACCGCAATCGCGACAGGCTACCATTCGACCTTTATCAAAGTCGGAAACGTGATGGTACGCATTTCTCCTCCTTACACGAGGCACCACAACAACGTTTCACCAGGCAACGCCGGTCAAATGCTGTTTGTGTATGAAAAATCTGTTGGAAACTTCCCTCATGTCAGCACGCTTCTAGGTGTCGCCACCGGCGCCAACCTTGTGTGAATGCTCTGAAAAGCTAATCATTTGCATATCGCAGCATGTTCTTCCTGTCGGTTAAATTTCGTGTATATAGCACGTCATCTTCGTGGTGTAGCAATTTTAATGGCCAGTAGTGTATATTGGAATACAAAGTTAAAGATTAGTATTTTATTATTTACCCCATACCCTTAAATGGCACAAAATGCATATTCTATATTTATTGATTTATTTATCAATATTCAAGAATTCATCTATGGTATAATAGGAGTTGTCAAGGAGATACGATTTCAATTTATTTTTAGGCTATTATTGCTGTCGGTCAGATATTTTATTTCATCCGATAATATGACGAAAATTTTTATAGCAGCATATTTTACTCCTTTCTGTGCCAAAGATAGGTTGAGTAAAGGATAATGGAAGTCTTTCTTTTTTCTGGTACATGTCGCTGACAACCAATTTCATTAGTGAGTAAATGTACTGTGAGGCTGTTGTAAGGATTCCCAATCTTTTAAAAAGATGCCTACAAGATGTGTGCCTATGAATCCCACACATTATTCTAACCACTTTCTTTTGAGCAATGTATACTTTTTGCCTAAATGTTGAATTACCCCAAAATATTATTCCGTATTCCCCTTCTCCAAATCAAACAACCGTCCATTATGTCAGTGATGGAATTTGCTGTTAACTGTAACTTATGTAAAAAAAACGTGCACAGCGACATGATTTTAACCTATTATCTTCTACAAACGTCTCAAAACTGAGGTCGACAGGAAGTGCAAAATGGCTAAGCAGGGATGGCTAGAGAACAAATGTAAAGATTTAGAGGCGGCTATCACTAGAGATAAGATAGATACTGCCTACAGGAAAATTAAAGAGACCTTTGGAGAAAAGAGAGCCACTTGTATGGACATCAAGAGCTCAGATGGAAACCCAGTTCTTAGCAAAGAAGGGAAAGCAGAAGGGTGGAAAGAGTATATAGAGGGTCTATACGAGGGCGACGTTCTTGAGGACAATATTATGGAAATGGAAGAGGAAGTAGATGAAGATGAAATGGGATACTGCGTGAAGAGTTTGACAGAGCACTGAAAGACCTGAGTCGAAACAAGGCCCCCGGAGTAGACAACATTCCATTGGAACTACTGACAGCCTTGGGAGAGCCAGTCATGACAAAACTCTACCATCTGGTGAGCAAGATGTATGAGACAGGCGAAATACCCTCAGACTTCAAGAAGAATATAATAATTCCAATCCCAAAGAAAGCAGGCGTTGGCAGATGTGACAATTACCGAACTATGAGTTTAATATGCCATGGCTGCAAAATACTAACACGAATTCTTTATAGATGAATGGAAAAACTGTTAGAAGCCGGCTCGGGGAAGATCAGTTTGGAGTCCGTAGAAATGTTGGAACACGTGAGGCAATACTGACCCTACGACTTATCTTAGAAGAAAGATTAAGGAAAGGCAAACCTACGTTTGTAGCATTATTGTAGACTGAGAGAAAGCTTTTGACAATGTTGATTGGAATACTCTCTTTCAAATTCTGAAGGTGGCAGGGGTAAAATACATGGAGCGAAAGGCTATTTACAATTTGTACAGAAACCAGATGGCAGATATAAGAGTCGAGGGGTATGAAAGGGAAGCAGTGGTTGGGAAGGGAGTGAGACAGGGATGTAGCTTCTCCCTGATGTTTTTCAATCTGTATATTGAGCAAGCAGTAAAGGAAACAAAATAAAAATTCGGAGTAGGTATTAAAATCTATGGAGTAGACATAAAAACTTTGAGGTTCGCCGATGACATTGTAATTCTGTCAGAGACATCAAAGGATTTGGAAGAGCAGTTGAATGGAATGGACAGTGTCTTGCAAGGAGGATATAAGATGGACATCAACAAAAGCAAAACGAGGATAATGGAATGTAGTTGAATTAAATCGGGTGATGCAGAGGGAATTAGATTAGGAAATGAGGCGCTTCAAGTAAAAAATGAGTTTTGCTACTTGGGGAGCAAAATAACTGATGATGGTCGAAGTAGAGAGGATATAAAATGTAGACTGGCAATGGCAAGGAAAGCGTTTCTGAAGAAGAGAAATTTGTTAACATCGAGTATTGATTTAAATGTCAGGAAGTCTTTTCTGAAAGTATTTGTATGGAGTGAAACATGGACAATAAATAGTTTGGACAAGAAGAGAATAGAAGCTTTCGAAATGTGGTGCTACAGAAGAATGCTGAAGATTAGATGGGTAGATGACATAACTAATGAGGAGGTGTTGAATAGAATTGGGGAGAAGAGAAATTTGTGGCAAAGCCTGACTAGAAGAAGGGATCGGTTGGTAGGACATGTTCTGAGGCATCAAGGGATCACCAATTTAGTACTGGAGGGCAGTGTGGAGGGTAAAAATCGTAGAGGGAGACCAAGAGATGAATACACTAAGCAGATTCAGAAGGATGTAGGCCGCAGTAGGTACTGGGAGATGAAGAAGCTTGCATAGGATAGAGTAGCATGGAGAGCTGCATGAAACCAGTCTCTGGACTGAAGACCACAAAAATAACAACATCTCCTTAAGCTGGCTTCTCCGACTTCAGTCGCCTGCGTCAAATTGTTCGGAACATCCACTATGTCCTGTCACAGTTTTGCACAATCTTACGGCTATAGGGCTTCTTTTCTGCACATCCCAGGTGGTCGCCATCAGTGGTCTTCATTTCATCCGTTGTCCACCCCTGGCGGCTGAGTGGTCAAGCGGGACGGTATGTCATGCCCAACGGCCCGGGTTCGATTCCCGGCTGGGTCGGATATTTTCTCCGCTTAGGGACTGGGTGTTGTGTTGTCCATACCATCATCATTTCATCCCCATCGACACGGAAGTCGCCCAAGTGGCGTCGACTCATAAGATTTGCACCAGGCGAACGGTCTACCTGACGGGAGGCCCTAGCCACATGATGTTTACATTTCATCCACATGCGTAAACTAGGCCTGAGAGTGTTCATCGTGGCTTTGCAGAGGCCCAGGTTGCAGCAGTGACCCTACAGAAGGCGAAAGCAGCGGCGGACCCTCCCTCTGCTGTTTGGCTCAATCCCCTAATGGAGCGCCCGTGTCGGATCTGCCCCGCTGGTGACGTCACACAGACAACTGTGCCATCTCCCTCCCCCCGCCCCCTCCCTCGTGCGCCGTTACCAGCTGTGCACAACATCCGCTCCACTGGCTTTTCAACAGAACGCTTTTCTGTCGCTCTTCCTATTCCTCAGGCCCCACGATCGTGCCAAGTGAAAAGAAGTATTCTGCAGCGAAATCGTCGAGGATCAGAACCCTGCTCTACCAATTTCTTGGCAAATTCATTAGCACTAATGTCATTGCCGGCGACGTACACTGCCTGTCAGAAAAAGAAAGTGAAGTACCCACATAGGGAGGGTGGTACGAAAGGGAACTTGATAGGGTATGTGATGTTATTTCACAGAATGAAATTACAATTAAATCACTACGCTTGCCTGCATACAGGGGTTGATATACGTCAATGGGGGACAGGTGAAACTGTGTGCTCCTACCGGGACTCGAACCCGGGATCTCCTGCTTATATGGCAGACTCTTTATCCACCTTGTTTTTTTTTAAATTTTGTTCGTTGTTGGTCGCCGTGTTTTGTCGTTGCTGACGTCACATGACATCCGTTAAAGTTCGTTTTGTTGATCCTTACACTCAGTTTTTTTTTTTATTATAGACGATAAACAGCTCTGTGGCCGAACACGGTGAGCTCCCGTGCCGCCAATCCATCTGCGCCACTGACGACACAGCTGACACCGCAACTGCAGGGACTTATCTCTGGCACGCGCTCCTGTGAGACACACACAGGCAACTTATTGTCCCGCACTACATTCATAGCGCCCACTGCCCAATATGCACATTACTCGCGGCTTTCTGTCGATTCCCCTAAGAGTTCGGCCACTGTTAGTGCATCCGCACAGAAGAAGAAGATGGTCAAATGGCCGGTGAGCCTTAACTATATACATATACACGGTGGTCCATTGACAGTGACGGGCCAAATATCTCACGAAATAAGCATCAAAAGAAAAAATTACCAAGAACGAAACTCGTCTAGCTCGAAGAGGGAAACCAGATGGTGCTATGGTGGGCCTGCTAGATGGCGCTGCCATAGCTCAAACGGATATAAACTGCGTTTCTTTAAATAGAAATCCCCATTTCTGATTTCATATTCGTGTACTACGTGAAGAAATATCAATGTTTTAGTTGGACCACTTTTTTCGCTTTGCGATAGATGGCGCTGTAATAGTCACATACATATGGCTCACAAATTTAGACGAACAGTTGATAATAGGTAGGTTTTTAAAATTAAAATACAGAACGTACGTACGTTTGAACATTTTATTTCGGTTGTTCCAATGTGATACAAGTACCTTTGTGAACTTATCATTTCTGATAACGCATGCTGTTACAGCGTCATTACCTTTAAATACCACATTAATGCAATAAATGCTCAAAATGATGTCCGTCAACCTCAATGCATTTGGCGATACGTGTAACGACATTCCTCTCAACAGCGAGTAGTTCGCCTTCCGTAATGTTCGCACATGCATTGACAATGCGCTGACGCATGTTGTTAGGCGTTGTCGGTGGATCACGATAGCAAATATACTGCAAGTTTCCCCACAGAAAGAAATCCGGGGACGTCAGATCCGGTGAACGTGTGGGCCACGGTATGGTGCTTCGACGACCAATCCACCTGTCATGAAATATGCTATTCAATACCGCTTCAACTGCACGCGAGCTATGTGCCGGACATCCACCATGTCGGAAGAACATCGCCATTCTGTCGTGCAGTGAAACATCTTGTAGACATCGGTAGAACATTACGTAGGAAATCAGCATACATTGCACCACTTAGATTGCCATCGATAACATGGGGGCCAATTATCCTTCCTCCCAAAATGCCGCACCATATATTAACTCGCCAAGGTCGCTGATGTTCCACTTGTCGCAGCCATCGTGTATTTTCCGTTGCCCAGCAGTGCATATTATGCCGGTTTACGTTACCGCTGTTGGTGAATGACGCTTCGTCGCTAAATAAAACGCGTGCAAAGAATCTGTCATCGTCCCGTAATTTCTCTTGTGCCCAGTGGCAGAACTGTACACGACGTTCAAAATCGTCGCCATGCAATTCCTGGTGCATAGAAATATGGTACGGGTGCAATCGATGTTGATGTAGCATTCTCAACACCGACGTTTATGAGATTCCCGTTTCTCGCGCAGTTTGTCTGCTACTGATGTGCGGATTAGCCGCGACAGCAGCTAAAACAGCTACTAAGGCATCATAATTTGTTGCAGGTCGTAGTTGACGTTTCACATGTGGCTGAACACTTCCTGGTTCAAATGGCTCTGAGCACTATGGCACTTAACATCTATGGTCATCAGTCACCTAGAACTTACAACTACTTAAACCTAACTAACCTAAGGACATCGCACAACACCCAGCCATCACGAGGCAGAGAAAATCACTGACGCCGCCGGGAATCGAACCCGGGAACCCGGGCGTGGGAAGCGAGAACGCTACCGCACGACCACGAGAGAACCAACCACTTGCTGTTTCCTTAAATAAAGTAACTATCCGGCGAACGGTCCGGACACTTCGATGATGTCCAAGATACCGAGCAGGATACATAGCACACGCCCGTGGGGCATTTTGATCACAATAGCCAAACATCAACACGATATCGACGTTTTCCGCAATTCGCAAACGGTCATTTTCACACGGGTAATGTACAGGGTGTTTCAAAAATGACCGGTATATTTGAAACGGCAATACAAACTAAACGAGCAGTGATAGAAATACACCGTTTGTTGCAATATGCTTGGGACAACAGTACATTTTCAGGCGGACAAACTTTCGAAATTACAGTAGTTACAATTGTCAACAACAGATGGCGCTGCGGTCTGGAAAACTCCATAGCACGATATTTTCCACATATCCACCAAGCGTAGCAATAATATGGCGTAGTCTCTGAATGAAATTACCCGAAACCTTTGACAACGTGTCTGGCGGAATGGCTTCACATGCAGATGAGATGTACTGCTTCAGCTGTTCAATTGTTTCTGGATTCTGGCGGTACACCTGGTCTTTCAAGTGTCCCCAGAGAAAGAAGTCACAGGGGTTCATGTCTGGCGAATAGGGAGGCCAACCCACGCCGCCTCCTGTATGTTTAGGATAGCCCAAAGCAATCACACGATCATCGAAATATTCATTCAGGAAATTAAAGACGTCGGCCGTGCGATGTGGCCGGGCACCATCTTGCACAAACCACGAGGTGTTCGCAGTGTCGTCTAAGGCAGTTTGTACCGCCACAAATTCACGAAGAATGTCCAGATAGCGTGATGCAGTAATCGTTTCGGATCTGAAAAATGGGCGAATGATTCCTTTGCAAGAAATGGCGGCCCAGACCAGAACTTTTTGAGGATGCAGGGACGATGGGACTGCAACATCGGGCTTTTCGGTTCCCCATATGCGCCAGTTCTGTTTATTGACGAAGCTGTCCAGGTAAAAATAAGCTTAGTCAGTAAACCAAATGCTGCCCACATGCATATCGCCGTCATCAATCCTGTGCACTATATCGTTAGCGAATGTCTCTCGTGCAGCAATGGTAGCGGCGCTGAGGGGTTGCCACGTTTGAATTTTGTATGGATAGAGGTGTAAACTGTGGCGCATGAGACGATACGTGGACGTCGGCGTCATTTGGACCGCAGCTGCAACACGGCGAATGGAAACCCGAGGCCGCTGTTGGATCACCTGCTGCACTAGCTGCGCGTTGCCCTCTGTGGTTGCCGTAGTTGTTCGCCCTACCTTTCCAGCACGTTCATCCGTCACGTTCCCAATCGGTTGAAATTTTTCAAACAGATCATTTATTGTATCGCTTTTCGGTCTTTTGGTTACATTAAACCTCCATTGAAAACTTCGTCTTGTTGCAACAACACTGTGTTCTAGGCGGTGGAATTCCAACACCAGAAAAGTCCTCTGTTCTAAGGAATAAACCATGTTGTCCACAGCACACTTGCACGTTGTGAACAGCACAAGCTTACAGCAGAGAGACGACGTACAGAATGGCGCACCCACAGACTGCATTGTCTTCTATATCTTTCACATTACTTGCAGCGCCATCTGTTGTTGAAAATTGTAACTACTGTAATTTCGAAAGTTTGTCCGCCTGAAAATGTACTGTTGTCCCAAGCATATTGCAACAATGGGTGTATTTCTATCGCTGCTCGTTTAGTTTTTATTGCCGTTTCAAATATACTGTTCATTTTTGAAACACCCTGTATCACGAAGAAAATGCCGTCCGCACTGGCGGAATGTTACGTGATACCACGTACTTAAACGTTTGTGACTATTACAGCGCCATCTATCATAAAGCGAAAAAAGTGGTCCAACTAAAACATTGATATTTCTTTACGTACTACACGAATACGTAATAAAAATGTGGGTTCCTATTTAAAAAAAACGTAGTTGATATCCGTTGGACCTATGGCAGCGCCATCTAGCAGGCCAACCATAGCGTCATCTAGTTTCACCCTTTAAGCTAGACGAGTGTCGTTGTTTCTAGTCTTTTCGTTTGATGCTTATTTCGTGAGATATTTGGGCCGGTCACGGTCAATGGACCACTCTGTATACGTGTGCTCCTGTCAATGCACCAGCATAGTACTGTACTAGAGGTGCCAAAACAAAATAGCACAGACAATTAGATAAAGTGGAGTATTCTATGGAATTAATTTACTGCATCTGGAAGGGAACGAAGTTGCTGCTGGTGATACTGAGTTGTTGGATGTGTACGGCAGCTTTGCATCATCGTACGACACAGTGATAAAGAGACTCTTTCAGCGTGGTCAGACAAGTGTGAATGAAGACACCAAATGGCAGACTGTCTGTCTGCCTGCCAAGAACTGGAAATAACAAGAAGAGTGGAGGCCAGATGCTCCGAGAGGTGTGTCTCCCAATCAAGGTGCCACTGGCGAGAGTGAAAATCAGACACAGATCAGTTCACAACACTTTGCACCAGCTTTTGAATACGGCAAAGGTAGCTGTCAAATGGCTCTGAGCACTATGGGACTTAACTTCTGAGCCGGCCAGGGTGGCCGAGCAGTTTAGGCGCTACAGCCTGGAACCGCGCGACTTCTGCGTTTGCAGGTTCGAAACCTGCCTCGGACATGGATGTGTGTGATGTCCTTAGGTCAGTTAAGTTTAAGTAGTTCTAAGTCTAGGGGACTGATGACCTCAGAAGTTAAGTACCATAGTGCTCAGAGCCATTTTTGAACTTCTGAGGTCATCAGTCTCTAGAACTTAGAACTAACTAACTAACTAACCTAAGGACATGACACACATCCATGCCCTAGGCGGGATTCGAGCCTGCGACCGTAGCGGTCGCACGGTTGCAGACTGCAGCGCCTAGAACCGCTCGGTCACCCCGGCCGTCGGTCGCCGTCAGCTGGGTTCCGCGACTGCACACAAGGCAGCAAGAGAAGTGTTGCAGTTATCGAAATCTTCATACAGGGTTATGGAGGCTCTCTAGAAGTTTTCCTGAAGTTGTCCGAGGGCTGTTTTAGCTCCATCGGTACAATGGCCCAGTCATGCTGCACTAGCACACCGCCACATGCACTGCTTCTCTGAGGTGTCACAGGTTGGTGAATGGTGCTGGGCAGCTGTTTTCCAGGAGCTGTATATGCAGATGAACATGTCTGGGAGAGTTTTACAAACGTAAAAAAAAGTTTTGCAGCACCCCGGATCCCAGAACTCCTGAAAAAAGGCGTTGACTGTGGATATTGTATCACAGACACAGTCCGTTTGACTGTTCATAGATGACACTAAATCCGCCCAAAGATGTACCCATCCATGAATGAGCAGCGTCTGTTAGACGGAGCGAGTCCGACAGCCGATCAGTTCCAGTCATTCCACCAGGAAGGAGGTACACGGCTCGTGTTTTCTGTAGTCCAACCATGCCTAGACGGTCAATACCGCGGTTCAATCTCATCCTTATAGTTACTTTGTGCTACGAAGGTCTCTCGACAAGGGAAGTGTCCAGGCGTCTCGGAGTGAACCAAAGCGATGTTGTTCGGGCATGGAGGAGATACAGAGAGACAGGAACTGTCGGTGACATGCCTCGCTCAAGCCGTCCGAGGGCTACTACTGCAGTGGATGACCGCTACGTACGGATCATGGGTCGGAGGAACCCTGGCAGCAATGCCACCATGTTGAATAATGCTTTTCGTGCAGCCACAGGACGTCGTGTTCCGACTCAAACGATGACACAAATAGGCTGCATGATGCGCAATTTCACTCCCGACGTCCGTGGCGAGGTCCATCTTTGCAACCACGACACCGTGCAACGCGGTACAGATGGGCCCAACAACGTGCCGAATGGACCGCTCAGGATTGGCATCACTGATGAGTGTCGCATATGCCTTCAACCAGAAAATCGTCGGAGACCTGTTTGGAGGCAACCCGGACAGGCTGAACGCCTTTGACACACTGTCCAGCGGGTGCAGCAAGGTGGAGGTTCCCTGCTGTTTTCGGGTGGCATTATGTGAAGCCGACGTACGCCGCTGGTGGTCATGGAAGACGCCGTAACGGCTGTATGATACGTGAATGCCATCTTCCGACCGATAGTAGAATTGTATCGGCACCATATTGGCGAGGCTTTCGTCTTCACGGACGACAATTCGCGCCCACATCGTGCACATCTTGTGAATGACGTCCAAAAATGGTTCAATTGGTTCTGAGCACTATGGGACTTAACATCGGTGGTCATCAGTCCCCTAGAACTACTCAAACCTAACTAACCTAAGGACATCACACGCATCCATCCCCGACGCAGGATTCGAACCTGCGACCGTAGCGGTCGCTCGGTTCCAGGCTGAAGCGCCTAGAACCGCTCGGACACAACAGCCGGCGTGAATGACGTCGCTCGACTAGAGTAGCCAGCATGTTCTCCAGACATGAACCCTATCGAACATGCCTGGGATAGGTCGAAAAGGGCTGCTTATGGACTATGTGAGCCACCAACCACGCTGAGGGATCAAAGCCGAATCGTCGTTGAGGAGTGGGACAATCTGGATCAACAGTGTCTTGATGAACGTATGGATAGTATGCCATGACGAATACAGGCATGCATCAATGCAGGAGTACGGGCTACTGGGTATTAGAGGTACCGGTGTGTACAGCAGTCTGCACCGCCAGCTCTGTAGGTCTCGTTGTATGGTGGTACAACATACAATGTGTGGTTTTCATGGCTAATAAAAAGGATGGAAATGATGAAGCTATTCCAGCTTTCTGTACAGCTTCCGGAACTCTCGGAACCGAGGTGATGCAAAACTTTTTTCGAAGTGTGTAGATGGTTGAAGGGGCTACAGGCAGGGAAATGGGACAGGAGGGGATGCATATGGAGAGACGGGCCAGGAAAGGATGGAGAAAGAGAAGGGAGATCCAGGGGAAGTACAGACAGAGGGTGTCAGAGGGGGGAATAAAGACGAAGAGGAGGAGATCAATAGCGAGAGAAGGGGAGATAAATAGGATGAAGTGGAAAGAAGGTAGAGGGACAGAAGGAAGTGAAAGAGAGGGCAGGAGGAGATAGGAGGAGGAGCAGTACGAGATGAACAGGATAGCAAGCAGGAGATGGGTCAGAGAGGAGGTGAGATGCACATGGTGGGGGGGGGGGGGGATGACAGAGAGATGGGGAGGATATGGTCAGAGAGGAGGGGAGGAGGAGATGGAAAGAGTTGGGGAAAGAAGGAGAGAGATCAAAAATGAGGGGAAGAAACAGATGAGTACAATTTTCACAAATACGCTACTGACCATTAAAATTGCTACACCACGAAGATGACGTGCTACAGACGCGAAATTTAACCAACAGAAAGAAGACGCTGTGATATGCAAATGATTAGCTTTTCAGAGCATTCACACAATGTTGGCGCCGGTGGCGACACCTGAGATGAGGAGAGTTTCCAAACGATTTCTCATACACAAACAGCAGATGACCGGCGTTACCTGGTGAAACGTTGTTGTGATGCCTCGTGTAAGGAGGAGAAATGCGTACCATCACGTTTCCGACTTTGATAAGGTCGGATTGTAGCCTATCGCGATTGCGGTTTATCGTATCGCGACATTGCTGCTCGCGTTGGTCTAGATCCAATGACTGTTAGCAGAATATGGAATCGGTGGGTTCAGGAGGGTAATACGGAACGCCGTGCTGGATCCCAACGCCCTCGTATCACTAGCAGTCGAGATGACAGGCATCTTATCCGCACGGCAGTAACGGATCGTGCAGCCACGTCTCGATCCCTGAGTCAACAGATGGGGACGTTTCCGAGACAACAAGCATCTGCACGAACAGTTCGACGACGTTTCCAGCAGCATGGACTATCAGCTCGGAGACCGTGGCTGCGGTTACCCTTGACCCTGCATCACAGACAGGAGCGCCAGCGATGATGTAATCGACGACGAACGTGGGTGCACGAATGCCAAAATGTCATTTTTTTCGGATGAATTCAGGTTCTGTTTACAGCATTACAATGGTCGCATCCGGGTTTGGCGACATCGCTGTGAACGCACATTGGAAGAGTGTATTCGTCATCGCCATACTGGCGTATCACCCTGCGTGATGGTATGGGGTGCCATCGGTTACACGTCTCGGTCACCTCTTCTTCGCATTGACGGCAGTTCGAACGGTGGACGTTACATTTCAGATGTGTTACGAACCATGGCTCTCTCCTTCATTCGATCCCTGCGAAATCCTACATTTCAGCAGGGTAATGCTAGACCGCATGTTGCAGGTCCTGTACGGGCCTTTCTGGATACAGACAATGTTCGACTTCTGGCCTGGACAGCACATTCTCCAGATCTCTCACGAACTGAAAACGTCTGGTCAATGGTGGCCGAGCAACTGGCTCGTCACAATACGCCAGTCACTACTCTTGATGAACTGTGGTATCGTGTTGAAGCTGCAGGGGCAGCTGTACCTGTACACGTCATCCGAGCTCTGTTTGACTCAATGCCCACAGGTATCAAGGCCGTTATTACGGCCAGAGGTGGTTGTTCTGGGCACCGATTTCTCAAGATCTATTGCGTGAAAATGTAATCACATGTCAGTTCTAGTATAATATATTAGTCGAATGAATATACGTTTATCATCTGCATTTCTTCTTGGTGTAGCAATTTTAATGGCCAGTAGTGTATATGCAGGCGAAGCTCGGAGGATGAATCTAGTTTGTAAAAAAGTAGCTGTGGTTTGTCCAAGCATCCCATTGTAATCTGCACGGAGGTTATACGGTATTGATACGGTATCTGTCACCCATTAAGAAGGCTTTCGTTTCGAGCTGCAGGAATTAGATTCGAAAAAATGGGGCAAAAGAGGGCATCGCTACAATGGACGTTGTGTCACAAATACTATTCGGCAGGGGGACAGAAGAATTGTATACGTGTGCTAAGTACTGCCGGTAGCTGAGTTTTACATCTTGTGGAACTTGAAACTATCATCACAATTAAGTATATCACTCTTCAAACATACCGGAATGGCTTCCGTGCAAAGTGAATCCCAGAAGTGCAATACAGACGTTGAAATCTGGGCATCCTTTTAGGCTACAGAATTTGCTACCTGTGTAGCTACAGTGGTCGGTCACACAGGTGGTAGCAGGCAGGAATAGCACTGTTGTAAACAACATTCGTGAACTGTCCTTGAAGGATGAACAATATGTACTGAAGAGTCAGCCATTACGAACATCTGTTTAATAGCGTATTAGTCAACTTCTCAAACACAATATAGCTCCAGCTGTGTGCGGTATGGACCACAGACTTACTAAATAAAAACTAGACCGCGCATTGGCGCTAGTGTCGCGTCCCCACACTGAACGTCATAGAAGCCGCCATTTGCAGGCAAACATTGCGTAAACATGGATCGATCGTCTGCTGCTTTTAATTGTAACTGTAAGAAAGGAAACAAAGACGAAGACGGAAACAATGTTACATTTTACAGGTCAGTCATTGCTGGTTGTTACTTTCTATTACTTGTACAGTCCTGGAAATTGAAATAAGAACACCGTGAATTCATTGTCCCAGGAAGGGGAAACTTTATTGACACATTCCTGGGGTCAGATACATCACATGATCACACTGACAGAACCACAGGCACATAGACACAGGCAACAGAGCATGCACAATGTCGGCACTAGTACAGTGTATATCCACCTTTCGCAGCAATGCAGGCTGCTATTCTCCCATGGAGACGATCGTAGAGATGCTGGATGTAGTCCTGTGGAACGGCTTGCCATGCCATTTCCACCTGGCGCCTCAGTTGGACCAGCGTTCGTGCTGGACGTGCAGACCGCGTGAGACGACGCTTCATCCAGTCCCAAACATGCTCAATGGGGGACAGATCCGGAGATCTTGCTGGCCAGGGTAGTTGACTTACACCTTCTAGAGCACGTTGGGTGGCACGGGATACATGCAGACGTGCATTGTCCTGTTGGAACAGCAAGTTCGCTTGCCGGTAAAGGAATGGTAGAACGATGGGTTCGATGACGGTTTGGATGTACCGTGCACTATTCAGTGTCCCCACGACGATCACCAGAGGTGTACGGCCAGTGTAGGAGATCGCTCCCCACACCATGATGCCGGGTGTTGGCCCTATGTGCCTCGGTCGTATGCAGTCCTGATTGTGGCTCTCACCTGCACGGCGCCAAACACGCATACGACCATCATTGGCACCAAGGCAGAAGCGACTCTCATCGCTGAAGACGACACGTCTCCATTCGTCCCTCCATTCACGCCTGTCGCGACACCACTGGAGGCGGGCTGCACGATGTTGGGGCGTGCGCGGAAGACGGCCTAACGGTGTGCGGGACCGTAGCCCAGCTTCATGCAGACGGTTGCGAATGGTCCTCGCCGATACCCCAGGAGCAACAGTGTCCCTAATTTGCTGGGAAGTGGCGGTTCGGTCCCCTACAGCACTGCGTAGGATCCTACGGTCTTGGCGTGCATCCGTGCGTCGCTGCGGTCCGGTCCCAGGTCGACGGGCACGTGCACCTTCCGCCGACCACTGGCGACAACATCGATGTACTGTGGAGACCTCACGCCCCACGTGTTGAGAAATTCGGCGGTACGTCCACCCGGCCTCCCGCATGCCCACTGTACGCCCTCGCTCAAAGTCCGTCAACTGCACATACGGTTCACGTCCACGCTGTCGCGGCATGCTACCAGTGTTAAAGACTGCGATGGAGCTCCGTATGCCACGGCAAACTGGCTGACACTGACGGCGGCGGTGCACAAATGCTGCGCAGCTAGCGCCATTCGACGGCCAACACCGCGGTTCCTGGTGTGTCCGCTGTGCCGTGCGTGTGATCATTGCTTGTACAGTCCTCTCGCAGTGTCCGGAGCAAGTATGGTGGGTGTGACACACCGGTGTCAATGTGTTCTTTTTTCCATTTCCAGGAGTGTATAACCGAAACCGGCCACCTATGCTACTGAGACATACGTGTCGTGATCGAGACTGAACTTCAGTTAAAATATAAAGTCACTGGAAGTCCCCTGCAGAAATATTCAACCATGCTCTCTCTACATCCGTACTCAACTGCAAAGGTGTTATCGGTGCAGGATTTTGTGCACGAACCGACCTATTAATTATGCCCCACGATCCAGAATTCGATGGGATGAATGACTGAAAATGGTCTCCAAGAAGCCGAACATAACCCAGGACTCAGTCCATTCCATGTAAACACAGCCCACACCATTAATGGAGCCACCATCAGGTTGAACAATGCCTTGGCAACAACTTTCGTCAGTGGCTTCGTGGGGTCTTCGGCACAATCGAAACGTATCATAGCTCTTACCAACTGCAATCGGGACTCATCTGATCAGGCCGCGGTTTACCAGTCGCCCAGGGTCCAACTGACACGGTCATGAGCCCTGGAGAGGCGCTGCAGGCGATGTCGGTCGTCTGCTGCCACAACGCCACATTTCGTGGCACTGACCTCACGGGCGCGTTCGTCGTACGTCCCACCCTCATTTCTGCTGTTCTTTCACGCTTTGTTGCTTGTCTGTCAGCACCGACAACTGCACGACAATGCCGCTGCTCTCGGTCGTTAAGTGAAGACCGTCGCCGATCGTGTTTGCTATAGTGAAATGGCTGAAATGTGGTGTTCTTGGCACACTCTTGACACTATATACCTCGGAAAGTTGAACTCCCGAAATGGATGGGTTGTATGGGTGCACGATGGCAAAGTCTTCAGCCCCCGCTCAGTAACAGATTGAGACAGGTGTCAAGAAAAGACTCAGAACAGTAAGATAAAACGGAACCTAAAACACAGGTAACAAGCATGGAAAAATATGTACCTACCCACACCGAAACGCGGGACGAAGCATGCCGTCAGCAGTAAAACATGGACAAGAGGAAAGTGGTAGAGGGAGCTAAAACAATATAGCAGATGGAAGTGGCTGGCTGACCGCAAGGAAAAAATGGAGGAGCCAGCCACTCTGCAAGACACTAAAACCTCCAGTCTAAAAGTTTAGGCCAGAGTCCAGACACATCACAAAACTTTAAAACGCTAGACACACGTGTCTCATCGTTAGCTAAAACTGAAGGCAGATCCCCATCAACTTGTGCTTCTGCCCGTGCATCACGGTATAAAATGCAGTCTGTTAAAATGTGCCGGACTGAGATGTGCACACCACAAGCATCACGAAACGGGGGATCCTCCCGCCATAATAGAAAGCTATGTGTGAGAGGGCAGAAGACTTTTGAGGGTCACTTCTTCCCGCCTGAGCAACCGGCAGGAGGAACGCCACGGCCGAGTTGTTGACTTCACAAACCGCAGTTTCTTGGCCGTCACCGCAAGCCATTCTTCCTCCCAGAATGTCCCATGCATCTAACTCCGATTATCATTACATGTTCAACGTCTGTTAATTCCTGTCGTACGGCCATGATCAGTTTGGAAACCTTATGATATGAATCACCAGACAACGAATGACAGCTCCGCCAATGGCCTGTCCTTTTATACCTTGTGTTGTGCCGGAGCCAAGGAAGCCCCTGAGGGTCGGCAACCCATATTACACCACAGAGGACGAGGTTGTCTATGCCCAAGGCGTACCAAAAGCGCCATGGTCAACACCGACTATTTACACACAAGATACTGGAAACAGACATTCCGAGCACTACTTCCTGCGTAGGGTGCTCGAGGCACAACCTGCAGGAAGTATCACAACGCCAAAACCTGACTGGCTGTGGACAGATATTTAGTGGCTAGAACCAGGCCCGTAGTTCAGTTCACTCAGGATGCCGACCTCGTGGAATTCGACCGCTGAAGATTACGCCTTCATCTCTGAACTGGACTTTTACTCGTTGTGCGTGTTACCACGAACCTTTGTGGAAAATTTTAACTTCAGTTTGCCTCAATTAAGAGACTTTTACTGCCATCGTTATTGTTGTTGATATACCTTCCGGGATGTGAGGTCGTGGTCTAAGCACTTTTCCTGCTCCTTGCGTTTCGTCCAGGACTGCACTGGACTTCCTCAGAGGCGCTGCTCCGCTGAGTCATGCTGACTGACTGGTCGGGTGTCAGAGCGACTTATATATTGTGAGAAAGGGGGGCGTGGTTCAGGTGACACGTGATGAGCAGTGATAATCCATAGCAAAGATAAGGTTGACTATCGATTACCACCTTGTCAAGATAAAATTTTTTAGCAATTTTGTACAGCCACTGTCCATATATCGCTGAGTTTCATAGCCGCCTCTTTCCTAGTAAAATAATCGTGATGTTTATAAATTTCAATAGCTTCTCTGTATAGGCGTGGATAGTAATTAAACGTTGTAGATAAAACTTCGGTATCCGAAAACTTCGCTTGGTGGTTTCCTGGTTGAAGAGCATGTTCCGCTACAGGTGATTTTTCTATTTTTCCAAGTCGACAAAGACTTTTATGCTCTCTTTCAATCGCGTATTTACGCTTCTTTTGGTAGTACCAATATAAACTTTCCCACAGGTACATGGAATTTTATACACACCACATGTCGACAGAGGAGGGCGTTTATCCTTCACAGATCGTAGTACTTGACTTATTTTCTTTGTTGGTTTAAAGACCGGTGTTGTCATGTTTTCGTAAAATCTTACCGATACGATCTGTTACTTTTTTAATGAAAGGGAGAAGTACTGTATTTTTCTGTCGTTGTGGTTCATTCTTATCTTTTGGTCTTCTGTTCCTTGGACGCAAAATTCTATTTATCTCTTTTCTTGAGTAGCCGTTTTTTTCAATAGCCTGCTTCAGATGTTTCTCTTGAGCATCCAAATGTTCAGGTGTACATATCCGTTCCGCTCGATGGACAAGACTTTTTATGACACCTCTTTTTTGTTGTGGATGATGATTAGAATTTTTATGTAAATATCTGTCCGTATGTGTTGCCTTCCGAAAAACTTTATATTCCAAGCTTCTATCGGACCGTCTCATAACTAAGACATCCAAGAAAGATATTCTGGGTAATCCATTAGGCCCTGCGATTGCCAATCTTTACATGGAGAGATTTGAACAATCAGCTCTAGACAAAGCTAATAACAAACCATCTCGTTGGTATCGATATGTAGATGACACATTTGTGGTTTGGTCCCATGGCAGAAAGGCCTTGGACGATTTCTTTGATTATTTAAATAAAATTCACCCAAAAATACAATTTACCATGGAAATAGAAAAGGATAACAGAATATCTTTCTTGGATGTCTTAGTTACCTTTCTTTAGTTGTTCATTCACCAACCTTGTAAACTTACATAAATAAAAGTTGTGTTTGTGAAAAATTGCAAGTCGTCAGCCACAACACCTTGTGTATGTCATACTGTCGCCATCTGTATATATGCATATTTGCTATTCAATGGCTTTGTCCGTGATGACTGGGTGTTGTGTGCTGTCCTTAGGTTGGTTAGGTTTAAGTAGTTCTAAGTTCTAGGGGACTGATGACCTCAGATGTTAAGTCCCATAGCGCTCAGAGCCATTTGAACCAATGGCTTTGTCGCCTCAGTGTAAACCTATCAGCTGTCACTGTTCTTACAGCGGTGGTAAGCATTTGCTGCATTCGCGTGCGTCTTCACGAGGGCAACGTACAGTCGTTCGTTTCGAGTCAGAGTTTTGCTGTGCTAAATTAAGTCACGTCTTCAGCTAGTTGAACTCAAAGTGCGCTTTGGAAACGGAGCTGGAGCTTATATATACGTTTCTCGGTGTATTCTTTAACGTATTCCCTAATTTAACAGTCTCTCGGGGTTACATGCACGGAGTTAACTGTCATTTCATTTCAAGTTCCGCCCACCTGCGTCAGACTGTTATAACGTATGTCTAATGGTTCATTTGAGTCTTTGTGCACTTTGTAATTACCTGTTTTGCATATTCACTGATTTGATTTGAGTTAATTCGTCTTTGTAATAAACAGTTCACAAACTAGTCTATAAGTGGAGCAACCATAGCTAAAATAAAACATTCGACGTAATTGCAACTTTCACACCATAATACTACTCAAAGCAACATTTTAGTTAATTCAATAAATAACTCATAGTTCTTGATCGACCGCATGCTTGCACTCTAGAAGCTTCCACATTTTCCACGCAGATTTTACACTACTGGCCATTAAAATTGATACACCAAGAAGAAATGCAGATGATAAACGGGTATTCATTCGACAAAAATATTATACTAGATCTGACATGTGATTACATTTTCACGCAATTTGGGTGCATGGATCCCGAGAAATCAGTACCCAGAACAACCACCTCTTTCCGTAATAACGGCCTTGATACGCCTGGGCATTGAGTCAAACAGAGTTTGGATGGCGTGTACAGGTACAGCTGCCCGTGCAGCTTCAACACGATACCACAGTTCATCAAGAGTAGTGACTGGCGTATTGTGACGAGCCAGTTGCTCGCCCGCCATTGACCAGACGTTTTAAGTTAGTGAGAGATCTGGAGAATGTGCTGGCCAGGGCAGCAGTCGAACATTTTCTGTATCCAGAAAGGCCCGTACAGGACCTGCAACATGGGGTCGTGCATTATCCAGCTGAAATGTACTGTTTCGCTAGTGATACGAGGCCGTTGGGATCCAGCACGGCGTTCCGTATTACCCTCCTGGTCCCACTGAGTCCATCTTGTGCTAACAGTCATTAGACCAACGCGAGCAGCAATGTGGCGATACCACAAACCGCAATTGCGATAGGGTACAATCCGACCTTTATCAAAGTCGGAAACGTGATGGTACGCACTTCTCCTCCTTACACGAGGCATCACAACAACGTTTCACCAGGCAACACCGGTCGACTGTTCGTTGTCTATGAGAAATCGGTTGGAAGCGTTCCTCATGTCAGCACGTCGTAGGTGTCGCCACCGGCGCCAACCTTGTGTGAATGCTCTGAAAAGCTAATCATTTGCGTATCACAGCATCTTGTTTCTGTCGGTTAAATTTCGCGTCTCTGGCACGTCATCTTCGTGGTGTACCAATTGTAATTGACCACTGAGGCAGTCAGTCAGTTTCGTTTATGAAACTTCCTGGCACATCAAAACTGTGTGCCGGACAGAGATTCGAACTCGGGACCTTTGCCTCTCGCGGGCAAGTGCTCTACCAACTGAGCTACCCAAGCGCGACTCACGCCCCGTCCTCACAGCTTTATTTCTGCCAGCACCTCATCTCCTACCTTCCAAACTTGGTAGAGCACTTGTCCACGAAAGGCAAAGTTCCCGAGTTCGAGTCTCGGTCCGCCACGCAGTTTAAATCTGCCAGGAAGTTTCACATCAGCGCCACTCCGCTGCAGAATGTAAATCTCATTTTGGAGTTACGTTTATAGTTCTACCTTGAACCATAATAAATCTCATCAGGCATGAAGCTATTACTTGTAAGTAATGAATATGCAAAATGACGATCAATATAATACAGCATTTGTGAGGAAAATTTTTGTTAAAGATTACTTAACTCAGCGGTGTTTAGCAATACCTATGCAGAATACAAAACTTTTAAAGGTTTTTAATCTTTTTTTAAAATACATTCACCATATTTTATTAGACGCCTTTAAGGTGTGTCGTGTGTCTTCGAAAGAACTACAGTGAACAGCTAATACGGTCATATCAACTATCATTCCCATTTTGATCCTAAATTCCTAATAACACCTTGCATAATATTACGGTATGAAAGTTCCAAATGTGTCAAACTCGATTTTATTAAAACCCTCAATTTCGTTCTATAGTTTCATGAAACCGTCCCTCAATATCGCTATGTGAAGGCACGGTACTCCTGATTCAAGTTTAATTGAGTCACCTCTGTTTAAATCGAGATGTTCAATGGGTTTCTGTCGTGTGATTTTTGGTTAGTACTTCACACGATCTAATGAGGAGATCACTACGTGATCAAAAGTATCTGGACACCCCCAAAAAACATACGTTTTTCATATTAGGTGCATAGCGCTAGCACCTACTGCCAAGTACTCCATATCAATGACCTCAGTAGTTATTAGAAATCGTGAGAGCTCCGCGATACTCACGACCTTCGAACGTGGTCAGTTGACAGGGTGTCACTTGTGTCATAAGTCTGTACGCGAGATATCTGCACTCCTAAACATCCCTAGGTCCACTGTTTCCGATGTGATAGTGAAGTGGAAACGTGAAGGGACACGTACAGCACAAAAGCGTACAGGCCGACCTCGTCTGTTGACTGACAGAGGCCGCCGACAGTTGAAGAGGGTCGTAATGTGTAATACTCAGACAGCTATCCAGACCATCACACAGGAATTCCAAACAGCATCAGGATCCACTGCAAGTACTATGACAGTTAGGCGGGAGGTGAGAAAACATGGATTTCATGGACTAGCGGCTGCTCATAAGCCACTCATCACGCTGGTAAATGCCAAACGACGCATCGCTTGGTGTAAGGAGCGTCAACATTGGACGATTGAACAGTGGAAAATCGTTGTGTGGAGTGAGGAATCACGGTACACAATGTGGCGATCCGATGGCAGGGTGTGGGTATGGCGAATGCCCGGTGAACGTCATCTGCCAGCGTGTGTAGTGCCGACAGTAAAATTCGGAGGCGGTGGTGTTATGGTGTGGTCGTGTTTTTCATGGAGGGGGCTTGCAAGCCTTGTTGTTTTGTGTGGCACTATCACAGCAAAGGCCTACATTGATGCTGTAAGTACCTTGTTGCTGCCCACTGTTGAAGAGCAATTCGGGGATGGCGACTGCATCTTTCAACACGATCGAGCACCTGTTCATAAATCACGGCCTGTGGCGGAGTGGTTACACGACAGTAACATCCCTGTAATGGACTGGCCTGCACAGAGTCCTGACCTGAATTCTACAGAACACCTTTGGGATGTTTTGGAACGCCAGATTCGTGCCTGGCCTCACCGACCGACATCGATACCTCTCCTCAGTGCTGCACTCCGTGAAGAATGGGCTGCCATTCCGCAAGAAACCTTCCAGCAACTGATTGAACGTATGCCGACGAGAGTGGAAGCCGTCATCAAGGCGGGCCAACTCCGTAGTGAATTCCAGCATTACCGAAGGAGGGCGCCACGAACTTGCAAGTCATTTTCAACCAGGTGTCTGTACAAATTTTATTGCAAAGTGTAGGTAACTGGGTTCAGATATTGTTAGTATCACAGCGGTATGTTAAATGCTCCATCATAGTCTCACAACAGGACAGATAATTCCTATAAATTACTGGCTTTTGATTTGCGAGCACAAACCTGGCACACAACTGTGTCCCAGCTGTGTATTCCGTCACGCTGAGACCAGGCAAACTTAGTGGCCAACACATCAACGTAAGTTCACCGACATGCTATTCAAAGCTCTGAAGCACACCGGTTGTCAAAAAGGGTGCAATGACTGGCGTGTCCTGACACAACGAGCCTCTAATGTCCACGTTTTGCTACACCTTCTCGCCTACCCATCGTTCCATCATACTTCGTCGACATTCCATAGACGTTCACGACGCTGGCTCGTAAAGAGCCAATGACCTGGACCGTTTCCAACATACTCTCGCCCTGGCACCAGCTACTAACAATCTGCTATTGGGCAAAGTCCTTAATGTCGGTGCGGTTGCCCATCTATAACTGGCATCTCACTAATGGAAAATCCGGGATGGAACGCAACAATATTGTTGTTGTCGTTGTCTTCAGTGCTGAGACTGGTTTGATGCAGCTCTCCATGCCTGTCTATCCTGTGCAAGCTCCTTCACCTCCCAGTACCTACTGCAACCTACATCCTTCTGAATCTGCTTAGTGTATTCATCTCATGGTCTCCCTCTACGATTTTTACCCTCCACGCTGCCCTCCAATGCTAAATTTGTGATCCCTTGATGCCTCAGAACATGTCCTACCAACCGATCCCTTCTTCTGGTCAAGTTGTGCCACAACTTTTCTCCCCAATCCTGTTCAATACCTCCTCGTTAGTTATGTGATCTACCCATCTAACCTTCAGCATTCTTCTGTAGCACCACATTTCGAAAGCTTCTATTCTCTTCTTGTCCAAACTATTTATCGTCCATGTTTCACTTCCATACATGGCTACACTCCATACAAATACTTTCAGAAACGCCTTCTTGACACTTAGATCTATACTCGATGTTAACAAATTTCTCTTCTTCATAAACGCTTTTCTTGCCATTGCACAACAAATATAATGTCGCAATAATGATCTTGATGTTGAAGCTCTTTTTGTCTGTGTTTGCTCTAACAATAACATGTTTTTGAGTGGAGCCCGCCTTTAGCAAAACACAATTATGTTTTTTGGTCCCAGACACGTTTCAATGCAGTTGCAGCATCATCAGTGTTTTTTTTTATTATTATGGCTGTTAAATTTAAGGAATGTTCTTTACTGCTTAAATACATATAAATATTCGTTTCTAAATCGTAATTACAGACTTTTGAAGAAAACATAATATTTTGTATTCATACCTTCTTACCACATGGTGTGTTTTTCCTGCTGTATTACGTTTTAACAGTGACTGTTGTTCTTCACAGTTTGTCACCTGAAACTGTATACAACTTAATGTAGGCAAAACGTTTACGCAAAAATTACGAATTCTAAACTGTTATGACAATGTCTGAGATTAATAATTTATGTGAAAGGTTGTGTGTGTGTGTGTGTGTGTGTGTGTGTGTGTGTGTGTGTGTGTGTGTGTGTGTGTGGAGGGGGGGGGGGGGGGAGTTCTATAGGTTGATATTATCTAATAATTCTTTGAGGGCAGAGAACAGAGATCCACTGCAGTGAGCAGTGTATTCAAACAATTATTAGATAATACCAACCTATAGAACTCTGCCCCCCCCCTCCCCCACAAACACACAAACACAGACACATACATACATACACACACATAAAACTAAAAATAAATAAATATAATAGTAATAATGACTAAGCCTCAAACTTACTTTCTCTCTCTCTCTCTCTCTCTCTCTCTCTCTCTCTCTCTCTCTCTCTCTCTCTCTCTCGCTGTGTCTCTCTGTCTCTCACACACTTTCTTTTCACACACACACACACACACACACACACACACACATACACACACACACACACACACACACCACCTCAGAAATTCAAAACAACCGCCAATCAACTGTTCCACAGACTGCCATCTTGTTTTACACCATCTACTGTTCCACTGTCCGCCATATTGTTATCACAGCTGATATACAGAGACAGTGACAACTGAAAACACTGATCTTGACAAGGAAGATGAAGAAGAAAAAAGAAACCGCAAGTGAAACATAATGTGAATAGACACACACACAACCTTTCACGTAAATTATTAATCTCAGACATAGCCATAACAGTTTAGAAATCGTAATTTTTGCGTAAATGTTTTGTCTACATTAAGTTGTATGTAGTTCCAGGTGACAATCTGTAAAGAAAAACAGTCACTGTAAAAAAGTAACACAGCTCGAAAACCATACCATGTGATGAGAAGGTGTGAATACACAATTTTATTTGCTATTCAGAAGTCTGTAATTACGATTTAGAAACGAGTATTTATATGTATTTAAACAGTAAAGAACATTCATTAAGTTTAAGAGGCATAATAATACAAAAAAAACAATGATGATGCTGCAACTGCAGTGAAACGTTACAAAAAACGCGACTCAGCATCTCCGCTATATGGTGAGTAGCAACTTTCCTTTTTATAATACTTGTATTATCACTAGAATGATTCCGCATTACTGTCTGCCCAACTTATATACTTTCCTTCCCAAATTACATGCTCACAATAGTTTTTATGTTGGAACTCTTCCATTTGGCCCGTGTTTGCATAGAAAAACAGTAATATCAGAAACTGAGAGCCGGCCGGAGTGGCCGAGCAGTTCTATTCCCTTAAGTCCGGAACCGCGCAACCGCTACGCACGCAGGTTCGAATCCTGCCTCGGGCATGTATGTGTGTGATATCTGAGGTTAATGAGGTTTAAGCAGTTCTAATTTCTAGGGGACTGATGACCTCAGATGTTAAGTCCCATTCTAAACATTCATGGTTGTACTATATCGTGTCTCCCTACCACTTTCGCGCAACGACGCTCTGACCGTGTTTTTTAGGGAATTGACTAGTTTGAACCTGGGACCTGTTGCTGGTAAGGAGACGCCAGACCACACATGACGTGTAGAATTCAGAACAGTTCAGTGAGATTAGCGATGATATAACCAAATATTTAATGATTTCGCCGGCCGCGGTGGTCTAGCGGTTCTAGGCGCGTAGTCCGGAACCGTGGGACTGCTACGGTCGCAGGTTCGAATCCTGCCACGGGCATGGATGTGTGTGATGTCCTTAGGTTAGTTAGGTTTAAGTAGTTCTAAGTTCTAGGGGACTAATGACCACAGCAGTTGAGTCCCATAGTGCTCAGAGCCATTTGAGCCATTTAATGATTTCACCGTCAGCTCCACTGCACTCCCTGTAAAAGAATCTTAATAGTAACTAAATTTAGTGGAAGGGGTTCAAGGCTTTCCTATTTTTAGTTAGCTGGTAAAATAACGACGAAAAAGCACTTAAGTTTACCATTGGAAATTTTATTCTACTCAGAAAACATTGTTTATAAATTGCACTATTGATAAAAAGGAAGTGTTTTAATACAGGATGGTAAAAACCAACAGCGTTCAACAAAAATGTGAACGAATATTCCCTGAGTGGGTTTCCAAGTTCTACAATGGATCGAAGGATGACCTATGCCATATCTATGATCTAGATTTAAATTAAGTTTCACAAGACAGAAAAACTATCAAAATGGTCTACAGTGACCCTCAATTTAATTACTTATCTAACTTGTCGTAAATTACAGTGGCTGATGTGGCTTCTTAATAATTATATAACAGAAAAATCATCGCGTTTCACATATGTTCTTCAAGTGGCAAATGTGAACACCATGAGTTTTAATTGACGATCGACACTAGTATTATGTAAAAAGGGGGTGTAACAGATGAGACTTCTGCAGTTCCGAGTGAAGCTTTCTGCGCTGTTATGCGGCATCGCGTGCGTTCATTACCTTGTCGGTGTTCGTCAGGGCAGCGGCGGGCAGCACAGCTCCATCCAGCTCGCCGTCTCCGAAGCAACTCTCTCCTAACTTCTCCTTGCTACAATTTACCGAAGTTGGTTAAAAAAAAAAAGAAACTATCTGGATGTGTTTTCATCTGACCAATCAGGGTCTCAATGTTAACCTTAAGCTCCAACTACAAAAGTCTGTCTATACCATGAGAAACGTTATACTTTTCGTGGTGGGGCAATGTTTTTAAAGTTTGCAACGTAACAGAGACGCTAAAAAGTCTCACGCTAAAACCTGCAGCTGGTGTGGTCCTTTTAGCGTTATCGTAAGATATGATTGTCGGAAGGACAGACTCAGCATACAGGAAAGTCAAATCAACCTTTGGTGACATTAAAAGCAACGGTGGTAACATTAAGAGTGCAACGGGAATTCCACTGTTAAATGCAGAGCAGAGAGCAGCTAGGTGGAAAGAATACATTGAAAGCCTCTATGAGGGTGAAGATTTGTCTGATGTCATAGAAGAAGAAACAGGAGTCGATTTAAAATGGATAGGGGATCCAGTTTTAGAATCGGAATCTAAAAGAGCGTTGGAGGACTTACGGTCAAATAAGGCAGAAGGGATAGATAACATTCCATCAGAATTTCTAAAATCATTAGGGGAAGTGGCAACAAAACGACTATTCACGTTGGTGTGTAGAATATATGAGTCTGGCGACATACCATCTGACTTTTGGAAAAGCATCATCCACACAATTCCGAAGACGGCAAGAGCTGACAAATGCGAGAATTATCGCACAATAAGCTTAACAGCTCATGCATCGAAGCTGCTTACAAGAATAATATACAGAAGAATGGAAAAGAAAATTGAGAATGCGCTAGGTGACGATCAGTTTGGCTTTAGGAAAAGTAAAGGCACGAGAGAGGCAATTCTGACGTTGCGGCTAATAATGGAAGCAAGGCTAAAGAAAAATCAAGACACGTTCATAGGATTTGTCGACCTGGAAAAAGCGTTCCACAATATAAAATGGTGCAAGCTGTTCGAGATTCTGAAAAAAAGTGGGCGTCAGCTATAAGGAGAGACAGGTCATATACAATATGTACAACAACCAAGAGGGAATAAGAAGAGCGGACGATCAAGAACGAAGTGCTATTATTAAGAAGGGTGTAAGACAAGGCTGTAGCCTTTCGCCCCCTACTCTTCAATCTGTACATCGAGGAAGCAATGATGGAAATATAAGAAAGGTTCAGGAGTGGAATTAAAATACAAGGTGAAAGGATATCAATGATACGATTCGCTGATGACATTGCTATCCTGAGTGAAAGTGAAGAAGAATTAAATGATCTGCTGAACGGAATGAACAGTCTAATGAGTACACAGTATGGTTTGAGAGTAAATCGGAGAAAGACGAAGGTAATGAGAAGTAGTAGAAATGAGAACAGCGAGAAACTTAACATCAGGATTGATGGTCACGAAGTCAATGAAGTTAAGGAATTCTGCTACCTAGGCAGTAAAATAACCAATGACGGACGGAGCAAGGAGGACATCAAAAGCAGACTCGCTATGGCAAAAAAGTCATTTCTGGCCAAGAGAAGTCTACTAATATCAAATACCGGCCTTAATTTGAGGAAAAAATTTCTGAGGATGTACGTCTGGAGTACAGCATTGTATGGTAGTGAAACATGGACTGTGGGAAAACCGGAACAGAAGAGAATCGAAGCATTTGAGATGTGGTGCTATAGACGAATGTTGAAAATTAGGTGGACTGATAAGGAATGAGGAGGTTCTACGCAGAATCGGAGAGGAAAGGAATATGTGGAAAACACTGATAAGGAGAAGGGACAGGATGATAGGACCTCTGCTAAGACATGAGGGAATGACTTCCATGGTACTAGAGGGACCTATAGAGGGCAAAAACTGTAGAGGAAGACAGAGATTGGAATACGTCGAGCAAATAATTGAGGACATAGGTTGGAAGTGCTACTCTGAGATGAAGAGGTTAGCACAGGGGAGGAATTCGTGGCGGGCCGCATCAAACCAGTCAGTAGACTGATGACAAAAAACTATACTGTTCTTCTTGATGGCTCTAGCTTTCAACATGGGCTTGGGGGGGGGGGGGTGGTCCTGGTGGTTAGCTGGCGACGTGGGTGTCCGTCCCTTATCGTAGGGCCTTCTAGCTTAACACGGTTCTGCTCTCGGCTTCTGTTCTCGTTTCTCCCCTCGGAACTGCGTCTGTCTCACGGTGGGAAGGTACGACATGCATTTAGGCATTCTTGTGTTAGTCTGTGGTATTCCATTTGCTCACTCGTTACTCGTATTACTTTGGTTAATGTAATTTCACGATTTATTCGGAGCTATGTGACATACTACTGGATTTGCTTATCACGTCAGGGTTTTCATGGAAGGTGTTGGATTTGCCTGACACCTTACAAGAAGACAGATATTCCTTCTGCGATGCTGCAGACAGACTCGGCGGGAATGTAGCCACATGACTGCTGCCATCGGTGGTCACGACAATCAAGGGACGCTAGAAGACTCCGGCAAAGCCTTCTAGATACAAGGCCTACGCACAGCGGCCATATTGGCACGTGACGTCACAAACTGTTGGCCCTCTTATCTTCCCAAGAAGGCACGAAAGTGAACATGTTTCGATTTCCCAAATGTGTGAAGTTGAGAAATCGCTGGATTGCACCTATTCCCAGACAAGAATTTGTGTCTACACATCATTCAAGGGTAAGTAAATTTGTAGCTTTTTATTTATTTCCATTGCACCACATTTGCCAATTGTTTTTAAAAACTGTTACGAGTACCATTTGTTTCTTAATTCTGGATCATTGTTGCGACGTTAATACGAAGCTGGCTGTGAAATGTCTCTCATTTTTGCAACTAATCTCACACACAATACTTATATTAATTACTGTGACTCGAAAGTGTTTAGTATTCCTTATCACTGCTACCACATTATTGAGTTTCCAGTAATTTTATTTGGAAGAGCTACAGAATGATTTTGTTCAGTTTTACATATACAGCTATTCGGAAATAATTTCAATTTGAGTAAACTAGCTTAGAAAATTGCTTTAATGAATTCAGTGTTAGACAGATTAAGCAGTATAGAAAGCAAAATTTTGAGGTAAGTGCATTACGATTAAATTAACAGCACTCTGTGACACGAATTTCAATCAAGGATATAGGAGAAACAGTCTTTTCATGTTTAAGGTTCTAAAGTTGTGGAGAAAGAGGGAAATAAAATATTTTTTCGGGTTTTTTGATTTATTAAACATTATGTCAGGAGGTGCTCCATTTCGTCGAATGATTTGAGTTTCGTGTGAGATAAGCAAATTTTGAAGTGGACAGAAAAATTTACGAAAATAACCAGGGAAACAAACTCTTAAATTCTGAAGGAGCTCCAGCTGCTTTATTTAAAACCGAAAACGTCTGCTTGTTGCTACGTATTGCCGATTTTTTACTGCAAGAAAGCGTAGCCCCTGAGGTGAAAGACAGAATTTAAAATTACAGTTTGTATTCGAGCCTAGAAACGCGTGTTTAAGGCAAAGTGTCAAAATAATTTTACATCTTGAAATAACATAGGGCAGTTTTGTGCATTTACTTTACGCACTGATATACAGGGTGTTACAAAAAGGTACGGCCAAACTTTCAGGAAACATTCCTCACACACAAATAAAGAAAAGATGTTATATGGACATGTGTCCGGAAACGCTTACTTTCCATGTTAGAGCTCATTTTAGTTTCGTCAGTATGTACTGTACTTCCTCGATTCACCGCCAGTTGGCCCAATTGAAGGAAGGTAATGTTGACTTCCGAACTTGTGTTGACATGAGACTCATTGCTCTACAGTACTAGCATCGAGCACATCAGTACGTAGCATCAACAGGTTAGTGTTCATCACGAACGTGGTTTTGTAGTCAGTGCAATGTTTACAAATGCGGAGTTGTCAGATGCCCATTTGATGTACGGATTAGCACGGGGCAATAGCCGTGGCGCGGTACGTTTGTATCGAGACAGATTTCCAGAACGAAGGTGTCCCGACAGGAAGACGTTCGAAGCAATTGATCGGCGTCTTAGGGAGCACGGAACATTCCAGCCTATGACTCGCGACTGGGGAAGACCTAGAACGATGAGGACACGTGCAATGGACGAGGCAATTCTTCGTGCAGTTGACGATAACGCTAATGTCAGCGTCAGAGAAGTTGCTGCTGTACAAGGTAACGTTGACCACGTCACTGTACAGAGAGTGCTACGGGAGAACCAGTTGTTTCCGTACCATGTACAGCGTGTGCAGACGCTATCAGCAGCTCATTGCCTCCACAGGTACACTTCTGCGAATGGTTCATCCGACAATGTATCAATCCTCATTTCAGTGCAAATGTTCTCTTTACGGATGAGGCTTCATTACGACGTGATCAAATTGTAAATTTTCACATTCGACATGTCTGGGCTGACGAGAATCCGCACGCAATTGTGCAATCACGTCATCGACACAGATTTTCTGTGAACGTTTGGGCAGGCATAGTTGGTGATGTCTCGATTGGGCCCCACGTTCTTCCACCTACGCTCAATGGAGCACGTTATCATGATTTCATACGGGATACTCTACCTGTGCTGCTAGAACATGTGCCTTTACAAGTATGACACAACATGTGGTTCGTGCACGATGGAGCTCCTGCACATTTCAGTCCAAGTGTTCGTACGCTTCTCAACAACAGATTCGGTGACCGACGGATTGGTAGAGGCGGACCAATTCCGTGGCCTCCACGCTCTCCTGACCTCAACCCTCTCGATTTTCATTTATGGGGGCATTTGAAAGCTCTCGTCTACGCAACCCCGGTACAAAATGCAGAGACTCTTCGTGCTCGTATTGTGGACGGCTGTGATACAATACGCCATTCTCCAGGGCTGCATCAGCGCATCGGGGATTCCGTGCGACGGAGGGTGGATGCACGTATCCTCGCTAACGGAGGACATATTGAACATTTCCTGTAACAAAGTGTTTGAAGTCATGCTGGTACGCTCTGTTGCCGTGTGTTTCCATTCCGTGATTAATGTGATTTGAAGGGAAGTAATAAAATGAGCTCTGACGTGGAAAGTAAGCGTTTCCGGACACATGCCCACATGACATCTGTTCGTTCTTTGTGCGTGAGGAATGTTTCCTATAAGTTTGGCCGTACCTTTTTGTAACACCTTGTAGATACCCATACTTTCATTACAAGCGCATGTAGAAGAGGAAAGCACGAGAATCTCTATGCAGTCTCAGCACTAAAACTGGTGAAGTTAGTATAGCTGCAGAGTGCTTACAGGAGCGTTCCGACACAGAATCGGCTATCAGTACGTGACGTCACAAGTGTGCGCGGAGGCCTGTAGTCTACGTGGTGTGGGCTGTGGACGGCCCGTCGCACTGCCGAGGGGGATCGACGTCGAGTTCGACGTATGGCTCTGGACAGTGGCGGATCCGTATGGGGGGGGGGGGGGCGGAGCACGCAACCCCCCCCCCCCCCCTTGCGGGGACGCCCACATTCCCACCCCCTCCAGCCACGCCAGTCAGCCCGCACGCTACTCTTTCGTCAGTCGACTCGACTGAATCGAGTTATCGAGTAGCTGCTCTCTCCTATGTAGCACGAGCGTTCGCATCACGAAATGTTATACGTTTGTGTGTGGCACGTAGATAGCTAACACATACCTGTACCTAACAGAAAAGACGCGGCTATTCTAGCCGTCTCGATACGTTATTCTGTCCGGCAGTTGTTCGATCAAACTCGCGAATATCCTACTGTTTTCTTGTGCAGACAACCTTCGGTACGCAGCGTTATCAATATGGGCTATTCGCCGAAGAGGAATCTGGTTTACATTCAGAGGTAGAAATAAGACAGAAGAATCGATAAGTAAAGAGTCCTGGTTGTAGCAATTGGCAGTATGAAGATTAGTCAGGGAAAATTGCGATCATAGTGATGATCACATGACGTATTAGAGAAGAACTGCTTACATTCCAACTGGACCATGTTACAGTTGACAAGAGAGAATGTTTTGTTGAAGAAAATATTTGTCATTTGAAAGCCGACATACACTACTGGCCATTAAAATTGCTACACCAAGAAGGAATGCAGATGATAAACTGGAATTCATTGGACAAATATATTATACTAGATCTGACATTTGGTTACATTTTCACGCAACTTGGGTGCATAGATCCTGAGAAATCAGTACCCAGAACAACCACCTCTGGCCGTAATAACGGCCTTGATACGCCTGGGCATTGAGTCAAACAGAGCCCGGATGGCGTGTACAGGTACAGCTGCCCATGCAGCTTCAACACGATACCACAGTTCATGAAGAGTAGTGACTGGCGTATTGTGAGGAGCCAGTTGCTCGGCCACCATTGACCAGACGTTTTCAAGTGGTGAGAGATCTGGAGAATGTGCTGGCCAGGACAGCAGTCGAACATTTTCTGTATCTAGAAAGGCCCGTACAGGACCTGCAACATGCGGTCGTGCATTATCCTGCTGAAATGCAGGGTTTCGCAGGGATCTAATGAGGGGTAGAGCCACGAGTCGTAACAGATCTGAAACGTAACGTCCACTGTTCAAAGTGTCGCGAATACGAACAAGAGGTGACCTAGACGTGTTAACGAATGGCACCCCATACCATCACGCCGGGTGATACGCCAGTATGGCGATGACGAATACACGCTTCCAATGTGCGTTCACCGCGATGTCGCCAAACACGGATGCGACCATCGTAATGTTGTAAACAGAAAATGACGTTTTGCCATTCCTGCACCCAAGTTCGTCGTCGAATACACCATCGCAGGCGCTCCTGTCTGTGATGCAGCGTCAAAGGTAACCGCAGCCACGGTCTCCGAGCTGATAGTCCGTGCTGCTGCAAACGTTGTCGAACTGTTCGTGCAGATGGTTGTTGCATTGCAAACGTCCCCATCTGTTGACTCAGGGATCGAGATGTGGCTGCACGATCCGTTACAGCCGTGCGGATAAGATGCCTGTCATCTCGACTGCTAGTGATACGAGGCCGTTGGGATCCAGTACGGCGTTCCGTATTACCCTCCTGAACCTACCGATTCCATATTCTGCTAACAGTCATTGGATCTCGACCAACGCGAGCAGCAATGTCGCGATACGATAAACCGCAATCGCGATAGCCTACAATCCGACCTTATCAAAGTCGGAAACGTGATGGTACGCATTTCTCCTCCTTACACGAGGCATCACAACAACGTTTCACCAGGCAACGCCGGTCAACTGCTCTTTGTGTATGAGAAATCGGTTGGAGACTTTGCTCATGTCAGCACGTTGTAGGTGTCGCCATCGGCAGCACGTTGTAGGTGTCGCCATCGGCGCCGACCTTGTGTGAATGCTCTGAAAAGCTAATCATTTGCATATCACAGCATCTTCTTCCTGTCGATTAAATTTCGCGTCTGTAGGACGTCATCATGGTGGTGTGGTAATTGTAATGGCCAGTAGTGTATCACTGTATTTGAATACGCATGTCTACACCAGATTCTTCGGCGCTTCAGTGTATGTTATAAACGTGCCGAAAGGAAATCTGTTACCGGTTGCGAAAATGGTTCAAATGGCTCTAAGCAGTTTGGGACTTAACATGTGAGGTCATCAGTCGCCTAGACTTGTTGTTGTTGTTGTGGTGTCCAGTCCTGAGACTGGTTTGATGCAGCTCTCCATGCTACTCTATCCTGTGCAAGCTTCTTCATCTCCCAGCACCTACTGCAACCTTTATCCTTCTGAATCCGTTTAGTGTATTCATCTCTTGGTCTCCATCTATGATTTTTACTTGCCACGCTGTTCCCATGCTAAATTTGTCATCCCTTGATGCCTCAAAACATGTCCTACCAACCGATCCCTTCTTCTGGTCCAGTTGTGCCACAAACTCCTCTTCTCCCCAATTCTATTCAATACCTCCTCATTAGTTATGTGACCTACCCATCTAATCTTCAGCATTCTCCTGTAGCACCACATTTCGAAAGCTTTTATTCTCTTCTTGTCCAAACTATTTATCGTCCATGTTTCACTTCCATACATGGCTACACTCCGTACAAATACTTTCAGAAACGACTTCCTGATACATAAATCTATATTCGATGTTAACAAATTTCTCTTCTTCAGAAACGCTTTCCTTGCCATTGCCAGTCTACATTTCATATCCTCTCTACTTCGACCATCGTTAGTTATTTTGCTCCCAAAATAGCAAAACTACTTTACTACTGTAAGTGTCTGATTTCCTAATCTAATTCCCTCATCATCGCCCGACTTCATTCGACTGCATCCCATTATCGTTGTTTTTGTTGACGTTCCGCTGGACTTAGAACTACTGAAAGCTAACTAACCTAAGGCAGGATTGGAACCTGCGACCGTAGCAGCAGCGCGGTTCCGGACTGAAGCGGCCAGAACCGCTCGGTCACAGCGGCCGGCCACGGGTTCCGAAGTGTGTATATAGTGGGTCTCTTCAAAGTCCAGTACCGGTGACGTGACCATCCAGTGGGCAGCGACGTGCCGGAGGCGTAGCGTGCGAAACGTAGCGGCGCACCGCAGCGGGACGAGTGAGCGCCCTCGGCGTTTACTGACCTGGCTGGGCGGCGCGCGCCGCCGGCGAGAGCCCGGCGCTGCTGCTGGGTGCGTGGGCGGTGGGTCGCTCCTGCTCCACCCCGGCCTGCTCGATGTGGCTCAGCGACAGCGAACGGCCCTGCGGACACACGCCACACAGCGTCATACCTCCCTTTCTCTGTCAGTCTTACTGCTGGCTCTACCGCCACCATCAGCATTACAGTGAAATGGACGCACTTAGCAGCTTACAGGCGTCGACGTACGTCAACGGGTACAGGTGAAGATGTGTGCTCCGACCGGGATTCGAACCCGGGATCTCCTGCTTACACGGCAGACGGTCTATCCATCTGAGCCGATTGCAGGGCCTTGTCCCTTTCACGCTCCCCCATTAGAACCACATTCCCAACTTAATGTGCACACACTACGTTCGTAGTGGCCTCGCCCATCAGACTCATTGCTGGCGGCGCGTTGCCGATTCCCGTAAGAGTTTGGGGACAGTTTCTGCATTCGCACAGAAGCAGAAGATGCTCAAGTGACTGGTGAGCCTGACCATCTTCTTCTGTGCGAGTACACAGGGTGTTACAAAAAGGTACGGCGAAACTTTCAGGAAACATTCCTCACACACGAAGAAAGAAAATATGTTATGTCGACATGTGTCCTGAAACGCTTAATTTCCATGTTGGAGCTCATTTTAGTTTCGTCCACCTACGCTCAATGGAGCACGTTATCATGATTTCATACGGGATACTCTACCTATGCTGCTAGAACATGTGCCTTTACAAGTACGACACAACGTGTAGTTCATGCACGATGGAGCTCCTGCACATTTCAGTCCAAGTGTTCATACGCTTCTCAACAACAGATTCGGTGACCGACGGATTGGTAGAGGCGGACCAATTCCGTGGCCTCCACGCTCTCCTGACCTCAACCCTCTCGACTTTCATTTATGGGGGCATTTGAAAGCTCTCGTCTACGCAACCCCGGTACCAAATGTAGAGACTCTTCGTGCTCGTATTGTGGACGGCTGTGATACAATACGCCATTCTCCAGGGCTGCATCAGCGCATCAGGGATTCCGTGCGACTGAGGGTGGACGCACGTATCCTCGCTAACGGATTACATTTTGAACATTTCCTGTAACAAACTGCTTGAAATCACGCTGGTACGTTCTGTTGCTGTGTGTTTTCATTCCATGATAAATGTGATTTGAAGAGAAGTAATAAAATGACCTCTTAACATGGAAAGTAAGCGTTTCCGGACACATGCCCACATAACATATTTTCTTTCTTTGTGTGTGAGCAACGTTTCCTGAAAGTTTGGCCGTGCCTTTTTGTAACACCCTGTATATCAATATTGAACAACGAGGAATCGAAACAATGAATACATAAAACGTAATAAAGGAATAATGCAGACTAACCCAGGCAGTGTATCTGAATTGTCGAGGAATGCAATCACCGTAAAAAGACTAGAAAACCAGAAATGAGCAATGCATTTAGGTCACACTAAGAGGTATTACCGAGAGCGTAATTTCTTTTGGTGCGTAGAAATGACTCATGCGTCCTATTATACGTAAGTCATATCAAAAAATCGTTCAGATGGCTCTAAGCACTATGGGACATAACATCTGTGGTCATCAGTCCCCTTGACTAGGAACTACGTAAGCCTAAGTAACCTAAGGACATCACACACATCCATGCCCGAGGCAGGATTCGAACCTACGACCGTAGCAGCCGCGTGGTTCCACACTGAAGCACCTAGAACCCTTCGGCCACAGCGGTCGGCTAAGTCATATCGACCAAAAAAAACAAATTTCAAAAATGTATAAGACACGAGAGTATATAAAACCAGAAGTCATCAAAACAGTCAACATCACCCCTTACAGTATCTATCACTGTACAGCGTAATACGGGAATTATTGTAACAAAAAAGCCTTGTCGATCAGTATAAACTATAATGGTATATACACTCCTGGAAATGGAAAAAAGAACACATTGACACCGGTGTGTCAGACCCACCATACTTGCTCCGGACACTGCGAGAGGGCTGTACAAGCAATGATCACACGCACGGCACAGCGGACACACCAGGAACCGCGGTGTTGGCCGTCGAATGGCGCTAGCTGCGCAGCATTTGTGCACCGCCGCCGTCAGGGTCAGCCAGTAGCATACGGAGCTCCATCGCAGTCTTTAACTGGTAGCATGCCGCGACAGCGTGGACGTGAACCGTATGTGCAGTTGACGGACTTTGAGCGAGGGTGTATAGTGGGGATGCGGGAGGCCGGGTGGACGTACCGCCGAATTGCTCAACACGTGGGGCGTGAGGTCTCCACAGTACATCGATGTTGTCGCCAGTGGTCGGCGGAAGTGCACGTGCCCGTCGACCTGGGACCGGACCGCAGCGACGCACGGATGCACGCCAAGACCGTAGGATCCTACGCAGTGCCGTAGGGGACCGCACCGCCACTTCCCAGCAAATTAGGGACACTGTTGCTCCTGAGGTATCGGCGAGGACCATTCGCAACCGTCTCCATGAAGCTGGGCTACGGTCCCGCACACCGTTAGGCCGTCTTCCGCTCACGCCCCAACATCGTGCAGCCCGCCTCCAGTGGTGTCGCCACAGGCGTGAATGGAATGACGAATGGAGACGTGTCGTCTTTAGCGATGAGAGTCGCTTCTGCCTTGGTGCCAATGACGGTCGTATGCGTGTTTGGCGCCGTGCAGGTGAGCGCCACAATCAGGACAGCATACGACCGAGGCACACAGGGCCAACACCCGGCATCGTGGTGTGGGGAGCCATCTCCTACACTGGCCGTACACCTCTGGTGATCGTCAAGGGGACACTCAATAGTGCACGGTACATCCAAACCGTCATCGAACCCATCGTTCTACTGTTCCTAGACCGGCAAGGGAACTTGCTGTTCCAACAGGACAATGCACGTCCGCATGTATCCCGTGCCACCCAACGTGCTCTAGAAGGTGTAAGTCAACTACCCTGGCCAGCAGGATGTCCGGATCTGTCCCCCATTGAGCATGTTTGGGACTGGATGAAGCGTCGTCTCACGCGGTCTGCACGTCCAGCACGAACGCTGGTCCAACTGAGGCGCCAGGTGGAAATGGCATGGCAAGCCGTTCCACAGGACTACACCCAGCATCTCTACGATCGTCTCCATGGGAGAATAGCAGCCTGCATTGCTCTGCAAAAGGTGGATATACACTGTACTAGTGCCGACATTGTGCATGCTCTGTTGCCTGTGTCTATGTGCCTGTGGTTCTGTCAGTGTGATCATGTGATGTATCTGACCCCAGGAATGTGTCAATAAAGTTTCCCCTTCCTGGGACAATGAATTCACGGTGTTCTTATTTCAATTTCCAGGAGTGTACTAAACCTAACTAACCTAAAGACATCACACACGTCCATGCCCGAGGCAGGATTCGCAACTGCGATCGTAGCAGTCGCGCGGTTCCAGGCTGTAGCGACTAGAACCGCTCGGCCACACCGGCCGGTTTTCTCACAAGGGCTATAATGATTTGAAAAGTAGGGCCTATAGCAAAAATGTAACCCAGCACAAAATTTATCAACATTACATTTCCTACAAGAACGTCCCGTTCATTTTTTTCTGTAGGACTAATAGTTTGCGCATAGTCATGGAGAAAATATGAAAATCTCCCTTGCGGTAACTGAAGGCGTTGCAGGTTGCATAACACACATATCTAGGGACTGCTGAAACACCTCGTATGTAGGAGTCGCGTACATTGATTGTAACAACTGCGCGTTATCAATTCGCAAGAATACAGAGTGATATTACGTGACTCTACGAGCATAAATATTAGTGACAGTATACTAAAGGGTATCTGTCCATGTACATATTTTATTTTATTACACATGTGCATACATAGCAGTGTTGTAGTATCCGATACACGGCCTATTTCGTTTCGCTACAACGTCCGCACTCATACGCTTCGACAAATGTTTCATCGTAACACGACGTTACCGTCTCGTTTACACTGCCAGACACAGTATTCACGTCTGCTGAATATGCCGGCCGCTAGCAAGTTTCATGCATTATGAATGTTTTTGAAATGGTCGCTCGTGGGACAACCATTCCGAGGCGAGAGAATATTTTCTGGGTAACAGTTGCAGGTGGAAATTTCTTCCTTTCCCTTTCTTTCCCTTTGTTTTCGCGCCTCTAATGGAGACGGACGCTGGCAGGAAAAATTTTCGCTTTATGGAGGTCTCAAATTACGTAGGTCTTCAAATATACATCAGAGACGTAAATAATGCGCGTGTGTGTCCGCTACGGCCACACACACACAACCACACACACACACACACACACACACACACGCACGCACACACACACGCACACACGCACGCACACACGCACGGTACGAGAGCGAGAGACCGTTCGGTCTACGAATGATTTACGCCCGTCGTGAATCACGGCGCTGGGATGAGAACTGCTCGAAAAGAACGGTACGTCCCCCTTTTCTTTTTTCGCTCTCCGGGATTTTATGGCTGTTCCCTGGCAGTAACGCTATTAAGGGCTCCACATTACGACTCTGGCCGCAAATGAGACGTCGACGATGGATCTTTATCGACTGGCCACACTCCTATATACAAAAAAAAAAGACAGATAAATTTTCGGCGCTCTCTAGAAGCTGTACGTCACAATCGTCTGCAATGAGCATAAATAGCGATGTTACAATTAAATCCCCTTTAAACACAGCTTTATTCGCATAATAACAACAAATATCGCACACTCTTTCAGGAAAGTTATTTCGCATACTGATAAATTAAATCTCCTGCCTCGACTATCTTCTAGGTCGTTATATATACTTTTTTTCCATCATCACTCTTCTGACTGGTTTATTACGGCCCGCCACGAATTCTTCTTTTGTGCCACCCTTGCACTTGCAACCTACATCCTCAGTTATTTTCTGAATGTATCCCAGTATCTGTCTTCCTCTACAGTTTCTTCCCTCTACAGCTCCCTGTAGTACCATGGAAGTCATCCCCTCATGTCGTTAGGATGTCCTATCATCCTGTCCCTTCTCCTTATAAGTGTTTTCCACATATTCCTTTCCTCTCCGATTCTGCGTAGAACCTCCTTACCTTATCAGTCCATCTAATTTTCAACATTCGTCTATAGCACCACATCTCAAATGCTTCTGCCCTCTTCTTTTCCGGTTTTCCCACAGGCCATGGTTCACTACCATACAATTCTATACTCCAGACGTACGTTATCAGAATTAAGACGTACTATGGCAGACTGCTCTTGGTCAGGAATGCCATTTCTGCCATTCTAGTCTGCTTTTGATATCCTCCTTATTTTGCTGCCTAGATAGTAGAATTCCTTGACTTCATCTATGTCTTAACCATCAATGTTAACTTTCTCGCTGCTCTCATTTCTCATACTTCTCATCACTTTCTGTAGTGTGATTGTGCATAGACGGAACATAAAATCTGTAAATTTGTGGTAATGTCTTATGGGACCAAACTGCTGAGGTCATCGGTCCCTAAGCCTACACACTCCCTAATCTAACTTACGCTATGGACAACACACATCCATGCCCGAGGGAGGACTCAAACCACCGACGGGCGGAGCCGCACGAACCGTGACAATGCACCTTAGACCGCGCGTCTACCCTGCGTCGAGCGGAACATACCTCCACGAATTTTAAAGCAACTAAGGAAAGACGGAAAACAGAAAAATGAGGACAACATACATGTTCGAGGAAATTTATGACATTTCACTTGGTCTCGAGTGAAGTGCAGTGCCAGCGTCGTACGGAACATACCTCCACGAATTTTAAAGCAACTAAGGAAAGACGGAAAACAGAAAAAATGAGGACAACATACATGTTCGAGGAAATTTATGACATTTCTTTTGGTCTCGAGTGAATTGCAGTGCCACACCTCTTTATACAGCATTCTTCTATCGCACGCCACTTCATTTCGCTCTGTGGAATTCAAAAGTGTATGTATTGTAATGGAAGCCATCGAACCTATATTCAGGACAGTGGAAATTAAAATGCCCTGTAGTAGCTCTCCTGCTCCCAGTCGGCTGGTATGACATCCTATTCCCCTCAGAACTAACACTAGGTGGGATTATTTATGTCCAGGAGAATAATTTGCTCTCTTTGTTGCCTATTAGCTAGTTACTTGTAAGAGGTCCATGATTAAGGAATTTGTTGCTACACGCTCGAGCAGATGTACTTTCGATGGATTGCTCACGCGCTGCCTGCGATACGTGAGCTGTAAGAGAATCTCAGACCAGAGAGCAGCAGGAACTGTGTAGCAGTAGGAGTAATAGTAGCTACCAGTAGGGTGTGTGCAGTTGGCTGGGACGGGCGTGGGGAGCGATGGCGGAGCCTGAGCGATATAATATAAGGTAAGGTAAAAGCAGCGTTATTGTTACATCAAGTCACATGTAAATGTTTTAAAAAAATCTCTTAATAATAATCTTTCTTATAAAAATTAACGTATCACACTCATTCATCTCAACTTAAAGAATATACTAATTTCTCCAATGCACTTTCATCCCGATTATTGTAAAGAAAAATCAGTTGTTTTCTTTTATACATGACAAATCTATCGACCAGCATTGCACAGGGATGTGCCAGAAAAATTTCATATAGGAGCAGGTATATACAGGGTGTTACAAAAAGGTGCGGCCAAACTTTCAGGAAACATACCTCACACACAAATGAAGAAAAGATGTTATGCGGACATGTTCCAGCATTTTTTGTATCTCTAAACTTGCTTTCCTTTCTGCGAAAGCATCTCTCACGTGATCCAAGTTCGTCAAACGTTTTTCTACATGAACAATAAAAAGGTCTTTGCCTAGTACTGAAAATGCTGTTAATACGAATAGCAAGGAAGACTGGTGTTGTTTCTCGAATTGATTACGTCTATTCCGTCACTGTCTGCTAGATAAAAGGAAATAGGCCTTTCTAATATTGTAGCAGTTCTAACACACGGCAACTAGGCGTGGCTGTTTTGGCACAAATGGTCATTTTTATCAACGTCATTTACATAACTAACACGATGGAATTCGGGAGGACGACGTTTCAATCCCGCGTCCGGCCATCCTGATTTAGGTTCTCCCTGATTTCCTAAATCGTTTCAGGCGAATGCCGGGATGGTTCCTCTGAAAGGGCACGGCCGACTTCCTTCTCCGTCCTTCCCTAATCCGATGTGACCGATGAATTCACTGTATGATCCCCTCCCGAAATCAACCCAACCCCAACACGACAGAATATAATTCACAAAGTACCAATATCAAATGATTAGGCCTGTTACAAACAAAAAGTTTAATGTTAGGAAACCGTTTAATATTTCATTCATATGTTCCAGTTTCTCAGGCATGATATCGAAAACTGATAGTACAGAATTTTTATGTAAATTTGGAATCGTCGTAATGTTCGTGTGACGGCACCGTTTTTTTCTGCTTCCTCGTTCTAACAAACAATGTTGTCATCACTAATATCTCCACTAACCTTGCCAGAATCATCGCTTCAGTTATCCCGCGTTTATTCTCCTATTAGCCGTTATTACGTGCCCGTACAACGGGTTTTCCGCGCTATTCCGAGAACAGAATTTAAGTGTCTGCTAACCGGAGTCTGTTCAACTGGCCCTTACAACGGAACCTCCCCATCACACCCCCCTCAGATTTCGTTATAAGTTGGCACAGTGGATAGGCCTTGAAAAACTGAACACAGCTCAATCGAGAAAACAGGAAGAAGTTGTGTGGAACTATGAGAAAAAGTAGCAAAATATACAAACTGAGTAGTCCATGTGCGAGGTATACAACATCAAGGGTAGTGTGAGCTCAGGAGTGCCGTGGTCCCGTGGTTAGCGTGAGCAGCTGCGGAACGAGAGGTCCTGGGTTCAAGTCCTCCCTCGAGTGAAAAGTTTAATTTCTTTTTTCAGAAAATTATCAAAGTTCAAGCACTCACACACAATCAACTTGGCTCTCCAAAATACCAGGACATGTTAAGATTTGCTTGGACATATGCAGGATTTGTTGCTTGGACATATGCAGGATTTGTCGGTCTACACACGGAAAAAATTTGAAAACGTTAAAAACATATGTTTTGACAGAGCACAGGGAAAACTTTGCGACTGTGAAACTGTTGCATTCATTTGTTGCACATTGTTTCCAAAACTTTTTTGGGAGTGATTACCACATCCACAAGAAAACCTAAATCGGGCAAAGCAGAAGAATCTTTTTACTCATTCGCCAACTGTACAAGTTAGATGGGTCGACAACATATTCCTGTCATGTGACGCACATGCCGTCACCAGTGTCGTACAGAATATATCAGACGTGTTTTCCTGTGGAGGAATCGGTTGACCTATGATCTTGTGATAAAATGTTTTCGTTTCCCGTTGGAGAGGCACGTCCTTTCGTCTACTAATCGCACGGTTTTGCGGTGCCACAGAACAGACATTAAACTTATTACAGTGAACAGAGACGTCAGTGAACGAACGGACAGATCATAACTTTGCGAAAATAGAGAAAGTAAACTTTTCATTCGAGGGAAGACTTGAACCAAGGACCTCCGCAGCTGCTCACTCTAACCACGGGGCCACGGCGCTCCTGAGCTCTCATCATCCTTGATGTTGCCTATCTTTCGCATGGACTAGTCAGTTTGTATATTTTGCTTATTTTTCCATGGTTCCACACAACTTCTTCCTGTTTTCTCGATTGATCTGTGTTCAGTTTTTCAAGGCCTACCCACTGTGCCAACTTATAACTAAATCTGAGGGCGATGCGATGGGGAGGTTCCCTTGTTAGTAGTGTAGCGATCCGGAAAAAAAGTTGTGTCAAAATTTTGTTTTCTTGGATACAAGGAGAAGATAATACGTAACCTTTCTTAACAGTTATTGTTGTTAGTCGTTTATTTCCTCTCTGGTAGCCGGAATCTATGGATCTCGCTAATAATTATAACAACGCTGATCATTTGCACACCCTCTCAAACACACATGCAAACAGCTACTGGTATTCACCCGTTCCGATTTATTCTGCTCAGCTCGTACAGCCGTGTCCTCTTTTGTCTGCAGGAAAGCTTTTTATTTCTAGATGCAACGGGGATTCCCTTGGCAGACACTTCACGTACACCATACACGCATCCATAACGCAACTTACGATTCGTTCAGAAATCAACTTAGATTGTCAAATAACTTCCGGGAATTCAGCCACGTAACATTCCCTAATAACACTGTCCCAGTAGCTGCCCACGTGCATGCCAATCAATATCTGGGTGTTATAATATAACACGGGGTGACCAATATCCAAGCAATTTTCGGCAATAGCAGATCTACTTGCTTGCTGTGATCGTGTGAGCCGTTTATGCTCAGTACATCGGGGTTCTACGGTCCTGATTGTCCAATATATGCCATGCCGCAGCTACAAGGAATACGATGTACACCCGCCTTACGCAGTCCAAGATCGTCCTTAACGGAACTCAAAAGTGCTGTAATTTGAGATGGAGGTTGGAAACACATTTCACATCGGATTTCCGTAAAATAGTCCGATCTTGTCGGACGTGTTTCCTGCGTGAGACAAAAGGGCAGTATACTTAGGTGTCGACTCAGTATTATCACCAATCACCCGATGTACAGTTGCTCGGTAGCGCAACGCACGGTCAATCTGTCTATCACTATAACCATTTTTACGAAACGAAACTTCAAGATGGGACAGCTCAGCTGGCAAAGTCTCAGCGGCGGAAACGGCATGTGCCCTGTGTACCGAGGTACGAAGTACCCCTTCACGCTGAGCCGGATGGTGGCAACTATTAGCCTGTAAGTGTAAGTCGGTGTGAGTACGTTTCCTGTAGACTGCCTGTCCCAATGATCCATCATCCTTCCTTCTAGCCAAGAAAGGAAAGGCAACCATCCTCTTCCAACTCCATCGTAAAAGGAATGTTCGGGAGGATCGAGTTCAGATATTCTAGAAAGACATTCAAATTCTCGCTACCACGATCGTATCTAAAGAAACAGGCGGCTTTCAAAGGCGCTGACTCCAATGCACGTTCCTCGAAGTCTTCCATAAACAAATTTGCGATCACAGGAGACAACGGACTACCCAACGCAACTCCATCTGTCTGCTCATAATACTGGTCATTAAATAAAAAGTAAGTGGATGTCAACACAAGCCGAAAGAGATTAGTTAATTCAGCACCAAACCTGGCCTCAATTAACCGCAACGAATCACACAGAGGAACAAGAGTGAAGAGAGAGACCACATCGAAACTCACTAAAATATCAGAGTCATTCAACCGCAGTCGCTCCAAACGACGTAAAAAAAATCTGCTGAGTTCCTGATATGATGTCCACACCGACCTACCTGTGGACTCAACAGAGAAGCAAGATGCTTGGCTACACGATATGTCGGAGCGCCCATGTTACTCACTATAGGACGGAAAGGAATCCCTTCCTTGTGAACCTTCGGAAGGCCATTAGATTGTGTTCAAAAATGTTCAAAAACTAACAGGGACGCTTTCAAAATCGTATGAACAATGGATACACCAACGTGCGTTGGATACTAGGCGCTTTGTGAAACAAGTTTTTTTTTTCCTTCAAGAATAAGAATTTGGTGCCCCCTGAAATTGCTGCCCAGGGCAGATACCCCAGTTTGCCTTCCCCCTACATCCGGGCCTGTCACGTTAGAACTTACTGAGCTCTCAACACCGACTCTGTTGTTACTGCTTGTCTACTGACAATACAACACTCCACGCCTCCTTTTACGAGGGTGAGTCAAATGAAAATCTAAAATTTGTAAAAACAAGTCGAAATTTCGCAGCCGGCCGCTGTGGCCGAGCGGTTCTAGGCGCTTCCGCCCTGGAACCGCGCTGCTGCTAAGGTCGCAGGTTCGTATCCTGCCTCGGGCATGGATGTGTGTGACGTCCTTAGGTTAGTTAGGTTTAAGTAGTTCTAAGTCTGGGGGACTGATGACCTCAGATGTTAAGTCCCATAGTGCTCAGAGCCATTTTTTTGAAATTTCGCTCCGCTATCCTGTAAGTTGGTAAGCGTGCTACAAACAGCGTGCAGAATGGCCTGTAGGTGGCAGCATAGTGCAGATGCACACATACCGTCGCAATATCAGTATAAAGATGGCCGCCCCACTTGCGATTTGCGCCAGGGAAGAACGGCGTTCTGTTATTCGGTTTTTGCGTAGTGAAGGTGTGAAACCTATTGAAATTCGTCGAGGAAGTTCGCAAATGGTGTGACTTCAGTGGAAGACGCTCCTCGTCCAGGTCAGGCACAACGAGTTGTGACTCCACAGAACACTGCAGCAGGTGAAGCCGTAGTGAAGGAAAACCGCCGAGAGACACTGAATGACACTGCAGCGTGTTTACCGGTTAGTCACGGGTCAGCACACCACATTGTGCACGATGTGCTGCAGTTTCACAAAGTGTCTGCAAGATGGGTGCCACGGCAGCTGACTCCTGAAATGAGAGAACGACGTGTTGATGTTTGTGAAGAACTTCTTCGGCGCTTTGAACGACAAGGCGATGGCTTCCTTGCAAGAATGGTTACGGGGGATCAAACCTGGTTTCACTTCCACCAACTGGAAACGAAGAGAGCGAGCACGGAATGGCGCCATTCCTCATCATGAAAGCCAAAGAAGTTTAGATCAGAAACATTATCAGGGAAGGTTATGCTGACACTCTTTTGGGACGAAAAAGGCGTCATTTTGGAGCATTACGAGCCTAGAGGGACCACCGTCACCAGTGCATCACACACAGATCTCCTAAAAAGTCGTCTGCGGCGTGCAATCAAATCAAAGAGACGTGGACTGCTGTCAGCAGGTGTCCTTTTGCAACATGACAATGCAAGGCCCCACATGCCCGTACAACAGTTGCAACAATCAGAGCTGCATTTTGAGTGTCTTCCTCATCCACCATACTCACCAGATCTTGCCCCAAGTGATTTCCATATGTTTGGACCACTCTAAGACGTAACGGGATGAAAGAAGTTCCGTTCTGATGAAGAGGTACGCCACGCTGTGCACGTGTGGTTGCGTGGACTACCAAGAGAATTTTTTTATATGGGAATTTAGACACTTTGTTAGCGCTGGAGGACTTGCATTGACTGTGGGGGAGAATATGTTCAGAAGTGATACAGCTTTCTACCACTTCTACACAATGAATAATATTTTTAAAAATATTTAAGGTTTTCATTTTAGTCACACTTGTATACTGGCTCAGATTCGCATATGGTCGATCCTAGTGCTCAGTTCCGCAGTACACAGAAGTGTCCGGATAATTCTGATCAGAAGGCGTGTATGATAAAATGGGAATTGTTTGTAAGTGTGTAAGTAGGCTGTTTAGGTTTTTATGTTGGTAACGCCACGTAGCGCTCTGTATGAAAATCACTGGCTATGCTGTGTGCGGTCTGTGGCTGGTTGGCATTGTTGGAATTTACTATTGTAGTGTTGGGCTGTTGGCTGTTAACAGCGCGTAGCGTTGCGCAGTTGGAGGTGAGCCGCCAGCAGTGGTGGATGTGGGGAGAGACATGGCGGAGTTTTGAGAGCGGGCGATCTGGATGTGTGTCCATTAGAAAAAGAAAATTTGTAAAGTTCATGTCATTAACTGAAATATATATATATATATATATATATATATATATATATATATATATATATATATATATATATATATATATGACGACCTTTGAACACTATACATTGTTTGTTCTGTATTAAAATCTTTCATTTGCTAACTGTGCCTATCAGTAGTTAGTGCGTTCAGTAGTTTGAATCTTTTATTTAGCTGGCAGTAGTGGCGCTCGCTGTATTGCAGTAGTTCGAGTAACCAAGATTTTTGGTGAAGTAAGTGATTTGTGAAAGGTATAAGTTAATGTTAGTCACGGCCATTCTTTTGTAGGGATTATTGAAAGATTGCGCTGCGCTAAAAATAGTGTGTGTCAGTTTAAGCACAGTCATTTATAAATTTTTCCAAGGGGACGTTTCAAGTGCATCAGTTTAATAGCGAAAGTGAATTCCTTCCACAAGTCTAATTAGGCGACTGTATAATTACAAATTAAGATACTAAATCACTTAAATAATAATTGCTTAATGCTAACAGCGTGGAAAGCTTGTACAGAAATGTCAATTCACTTGACATCCGGGCCGTTACATCGGTGTGATAGCCAGGCGGCCTTCCTGCTGCGGATTCATCCTAGGCGAGTGTTGACAGGCTGAAAGCACCCTCCGCCACCCACTGCTGACCTCCGGCCTGCCTCCCCACGCCAGTCTCGCTCTCCGCCTGATAAGCGCTATCTGTCTATCGCGGCGGCAGCAGCAGCACGGGGAATCACCGAGCCCCGAGGTCGATATGGCGTGTCCTGCGACCCGCGACCGCCCAGGTCGATATTGGCGGCGGCGCCCTCGCCTTGTTTGCTCTCCGGCCGCCCGCCCCCTTTCCCCTCCTCCCACCCCCCCCCTCCTTTAACGCCCTCAGCCACCCTCACACACGCCAGGCACCGCCCGTACCGAGCGATCACCTGTCATCTCGCACGCGGCCTCTCCTCCCCAATCCCACCCTCCACCCCCACCGTTACCTCCCCCACCCTCACTCCACGCTGACGTCAGCTCTCGACAGTTACCTGTCCTAGACGGCTCCCAGCTCACCTGAGCAGCGTGGAACATTTGTTAGGGGGTGCTGTTGAGTAGGGACAGGCTGGGCACCAGCTCCCAGTGCTTGGTTCCTACGTAACAGTATGTATCCGGACACCTGGCTGAAAATGACTTACAAGTCCGTCGCAAGCTCCATCGGTACTGCTGGAATTCAGTCTGGTGTTGGCCCACCCTTAGCCTTGATGACAGCTTCCACTCTCGCAGAAATACGTTCAACCGTGTGCTGGAAGGTTTGTAGGGGACTGGCATCCCATTTTTCACGGAACGCTTGTAACACCATAGCTCTAATACTCCAATGATTTATTTTGGGTTTTGTTTCATTTAATGTTACATCACTGAGCTTCCGTAGATGTGTTTGTTTGAATCAATAACATAAAATTGTATACTCAATTCTTTGTAAGAACTTCGATGTCATGATATGATTCTATGCAATGTAGTGTATCTGTCATTTAAATTCTTTGTCTCATTTGGAGACTGTATATAATTGTAATTTTGTGTGAATAATTTTTGGTATAAATGTGAATACGTGCAAATGTATTGTTTTATTTAATGTATTTGATTATTGTTATGTAACCTGCTGATCCTCACTTAGGGTTCTTAGTTCTTTAGTACATAAAAGGTGTAGTGGTTCCCCACGGGAACGAAACTGTGTAGCTCGCGGAAATTGTGGTTGGCATAGGTAGAAAAGGTGGAAACAAGAACCAGTCGGAGACGAGCTACGAGTCGGGGGCGAGCTACCAAACTGTGCACTGCCATGTAAATGTTGCATACTGTGCTGGTTACGAGAGAGGCTTTTTCTGCTACTTTTCCAATGCCTCAGATGGATGGATAAACAGCTGGAACTATTCTGGAATTTGTATCCATCATCGCCACCAAGAAATGACAGAGTGCAGCAATTCTACCTGTAATTCCACCTACCGACAAGCAATCGCCACCACATTGCGCAATCACTGTAATGGAGCACTATAGCAATGTACAGTGAAGGATCAGCTAAATGGATGTGTTAGTGTGCTCAAATATGAGGTAATTTACAACTGCATTCCTGTACCTACCTTGAATTTTCTCCTTATCATAACACCTCTCAGGTTCCTCTCCGTCTGAACTAAAGTGATTTCCGAGTGTCCGTACTGAAAGAACATTAAAGCCCTGTGTTTTGCTAATTGATGCTCCTTGAACATAGTAGAAAGAAAGTTAAAGTGGCAAGAAAGTGAACTAAAGTAATTGATGCTTGCAGAAAATAATTTTTCTATCTTATTAATGTGTTGTTGCCAACTTCAAATTAAAAGTTCTGAAGACTGAGGCTTATAAAGTTTTGCTTAGTAAATGATCACATTACTGCCTGTTGTAAATCGCAGAAGGTGAGTCAGTATCTTACATATATGTTAATTTTGTGTCTCAATGTAGTAAAAGTCGAAAACTGCAGTGTGGAATGTTATATACTCAAGTTTGCTAAGTGTCTGTCTCTCCTGTGTATTAGAAGTGCTTATTAATAATATAACAGGATCTACAGTTTGTCTATTGGGTTAATGCTTGGTAACAAGTAACGGAAAGACTGCTAATTAGGAAAACCTTAATTTCTTTAATCAAATGATAGTGAGGAGCAACCTGTAAGTGGATTCAAATTAACTTTCATTTTAAATAGTAAAGTAAGTAACTGAGAGAGACTTAACCAATATCCAATTAATGATTCTGCAGTGAATAGTAATAATAACGTTACAAAAGACCACTCAGTTTGTGTAAGCCCTGAAAGTAATAGCGTGTTTCGGTACCTGTTATAATTTTGCAAATAGTTTGTGCTGCTTTAACTGTTAGTTTCAATCTTACCGTACACATACGTATGTGTCAAGAGTTCACTGCACTCGCGTGTGACAAAGTATAGGTTGTGTTTATCCATTAAAGTTACTAATAACTATTTTCTTGAACGAGAATCTTAATCATTCTCTTGCCTAGTTAGGCTGGCGACCGTTTTCTTTACCGTTTAAACAGTGCAGATATGCAAAATTTTGTTTGTTACTGTTCAAATATTTCCGTAATTCTGACTTTCACTTCCGATAAGCCACCTCCGTTAGGTACAACACGGTCAACACAACAAAATTCCTCTCAGAGGGTAACACTGCTCTGTTGCGTTGTACTATAATTGCTTTAATAAAATAGTTTTATCACACAACCTGCTTCCAGCTTTAAGGTTATGGTACAGCGGTAGCAGACGGTAGTGTTATACACTGTACTGAGGAGAGGTATCGATGTCGGCCGGTGAGGCCTGCCACGAAGTGGGCTTTCCAAAACACCCCAAAGGTGTTCTGTAGCATTCAGGTCAGGACTCAGTGCAGGACACAGGGATGTTATTGTCGTGTAACCACTCCGCCAGAAGCCGTGCATTATGAACACGTGCTCGATCGTGTTCAAAGATGCGATCGCCATCCCCGAATTGCTCTTCAACAGTGGGAAGCATGAAGGTGCTTTAAAACATCAATGTAGGCCTGTGTTGTGATTGCGCCACGCAAAACAACAAGCGGTGCAAGCCCCTCTATGAAAAACACCGTTGTTTCCGAATTTTTCTGTTGGCACTACACGTGCCGACAGATGGCGTTCACCGGGCATTCGCCATACCCACACCCTGCCATCGGATCGCCACATTGTCTACTGCGAATCGTAACTCGATACAACGTTTTTGAATCGTCCAGTGTTTACGCTGCTTACACGAAGCGAGGCGTCGTTTGGCACTTACCGGCGTAATTGCCTTATGAGCAGTCGCTTGACCGTGAAGTCCAAGTTTTCTCAACTCCCGCTAAACTGTCATAGTACCTGCAGTGGATCCTGATGCAGTTTGGAATTCCTGTGTGATGGTCTGGATAGATGTCTGCCTATTACACATTACGACCCTCTTCAACTGTCGGCGGTCTCTGTCAGTCAACAGACGAGGTCGGCCTGTACGCTTCTGTCGCTTCCCGCTTCCACTTCAGTATCACATCCGAAACAGTGGACCTAGGGATGTTTAGGAGTATCCAAATCTCGCTTACAGACGTATCATACGAGTGACACCCAATCAACTGACCACGTTAGAAGTCCGTGAGTTCCTCGCAGCGCCCCATTCTGCTCTTTCACGATATCTAATGACTACTGAGGTCGCTGATATGATCTGCCAGTAGGTGGCAGCACAATGCACCTAATATGAAAGACCTATGTTTTTGGCTGTGTCCTGACACTTTTGGTTACATAGTGTACCTATTCCGCAAACCAGCGTCCTACCGATCGCGTGTGGGGTCCCTGGTACCAACTGTAACAAACCGAGCTTATCGTATTCCACAGGAGTTCCTAAAATCATTGGGGGAGGTGGCCACCTGACGAATGTGTTGGCCAGGGCAGCAGTCGGACATTTTCTGTATCCAGAAAGGCCCGTAAAAGACCTGAAACATGCGGTCTTGCATTATCCTGCTGAAATGTAGGGTTTCGCACGGACCGAATGAAGGGTAGAGCCACGGGTCGTAACACATCTGAAATGTAACGTCCACTGTTCAAAGTGCCGTCAATGCGAACAAGAGGTGACCGAGATGTGTAACCAGTGGCTCCCCATACCATCACGCCGGGTGATACTTCAGTATGGCGATGACGAATACACGCTTCCCATGTGCGTTCACCGCGATGTCGCCAAACACGGATGTGACCATCGTGACGATGGAAACAGAACTTGCATTCATCCGAAAAAATGACGTTTTGCCATTCGTGCAGCCGGGTTCGTCGTCGAGTACACCATCGCAGGCGCTCCTGTCTGTGATGCAGCGTCAAGGGTAACCGCAGCCACGGTCTCCGAGCTGATAGTCCGTGCTGCTGCAAACGTCGTCGAACTGTTCGTGCAGATGGTTGTTGTCTTGCAGACGTCCCCATCTGTTGACTCAAGGATTGAGACGTGGCTGCACGATCCGTTACAGCCGTGCGGATAAGATGCCTGCATATCGACTGCTACTGATACGAGGCCCTTGGGATCCAGCACGGCGTTCCGTATTACCCTCCTGAACCCACCGATTCCATATTCTGCTAACAGTCATTGGATCTCGACCAACGCGAGGAGCAATGTCACAATACGATAAACTGCAATCGCGATAGGCCACAATCCGATATTTATCAAAGTCGGAAACGTGATGGTACGCATTTCTCCTTTTTACACGAGGCATCACAACAACGTTTCACAAGGCTACGACGGTCAACTGCTGTTTGAGTATGAGAAATCGGTTGGAAACTTTCGTCATGTCAGCACGTTGTAGGTGTCGCCACCGGCGCCAACCTTGTGTGCATGCTCGCAAAAACTTGTCAATTGCACATCACAGCATCTTCTTCCTGTCGGTTAAATTTCGCGTCTGATTCGCACGATCTCCGTGCTGTACCATTGTTCATGGCCAGTAGTCTAATATCGGTAACTAACGCAGCATGGTATTTTTGTTGTTTGGGACGAAGATCTGACATCCCGGAAATTATTCTATGAAGGGTTCTACAGAGCAGCTCGACATATGCGTAACAACAATAAGCCTAAGGCATGTTGTAACGTTTCCTTCTCTGGAGACTTCCGTCACATCTTAACAATTACCACAACAGGTATGAAAGCAGACGAACTCAATGCATACGCAATTGCCGTTCAGTACATTTTAATATAATTCCAAACGTAATCAAATAAACGAAAACGTACTATAGCAAACGCGAAACTACATAGAAAATTTAAACTCTAAACTTAAAATTAAAACTTTCTAAAAGCTCTTGGAATTCCCGGAACTGATAAATGTGCAAATGTGTGTGAAATCTTATGGGACTTAACTGCTAAGGTCATGATTCCCTAAGCTTACACACTACTTAACCTAAATTATCCTAAGGACAAACGCACACACCCATGCCAGAGGGAGGACTCGGTTCCAAAAATTATAAATGTCTCGCCATCTACTGCTCGTCATAACCTGCACGTCAGCTGCTATTAATCTACAGTTAGCGTCAGCTGTAACTAAAAAATTAATAGTTTAGGGGCAGAAAAGCATTTTACATTTAAATATGGTAGGCGAAACGATGTTGCTCGTTAGAAACTTCACATAGCCATGATCCCTTACCGCCTACAAGTGAATATTTTACCCGAGAGGACGCCATCATCATTTAACCATACAGTAAAGCTGCATGTCCTCGGGAAAAATTACGGCTGTAGTTTCCCCTTGCTTTCAGCCGTTCACAGTACCAGCACAGCAAGGCCGTTTCGATTATTGTTACAAGGCCAGATCAGTGAATCATCCAGACTGTTGCCCCTGCAACTACTGAAAAGGCTGCTGCCCCTCTTCAGGAACCACACGTTTGCCTGACCTCTCAGCAGATACCCCTCCAAAATTTTGTACATGGCTGCATGTTCAGAGACCGTGAGTAGTTACAATTAAAAGAAAAGAGCCCACGGTCACTAATTTTTAACGAATTAACCGGGTTTCAACACTGCTAAGAGTGTCTTCCTCAGAATTTAAACCAAGGAACGGTCTATAACATGGTCTCTTCTTTGGTTTAAATTCTGAGGAAGACACTCGTAGCTGTGTTGAAACCCGGTTACTTCGTTAAAAACTAGTGACCGAGGGCTGTTTTCTTTTAATTGTAGATACACCTCTGTTGTGGTTGCACGTACGGCACGGCCATCTGTATCGCTGAGGCACGCAAGGCTCCCAGCAGCGGCAAGGTCCATGGTTCATGGGGGGGGGGGGGGGAGGGGGGGGGAGGATGCTTGATATTAGTTTGTATTTTTTACTGTCATGGGTGAAGTGCAACCAGCGGTATCTTATCGCCTAGTGGCTCCTAACGCCTCAGTTGCCTAGCCTGGAGATTAGTGCAATTTGCGGCATTGTACTTTTCCTCGACTTGCCGATGCTGTCCAGTATGGCGTGTAATTTGACAGATTCCTCGATGGGGGTATGGATAATTGTTTGCCTTGCGTACCTTGGCCATAGTGGTTCCTTCTGCCTTTTTGGTGTGTTAAAAACACCGGATTCTGGAGATGCAGTGCTGGCTGTCACTTCGCCGTCGCCTGAAACATTCCATCGTTTGTACTGGTTATCTGGCGTTTAGTCCGTCTCCAGTTTGAGTTGCCCTCGTTAGGTGAACATTACTGTTGGCTGCCAGTCTCACTGCTGGAGTGACCTTCCTCAGCTTGATCCACAGAACAATGTCTGTGGATCACTCCGTCTTACTTGGTCAAATTGTTTAAAATTTACCTTAATGTTTTAAGGTGTATTTTCCTTCCTCGACTGTAATTCAGGCCTTCAGCCTTTGCAACACTGGTTCTGGCCTTCAGCCGACATATTATTTTGAATTCTTTCTTAATCAGCCCTTCAGACATTAATTGTTTGTAACATTGCTTGTGGTCTTGAGCCGACAAATGATTTTCAACTCTGTCTGGATAAGGCCTTCATCCGTCACTATAGCTTGTTACAGTTTGTTACGATAGTTTTAAAAGCGTTTTTGTACTTTTAACGTGTAACTGCCGTCCTCAATTGTAATTCAGGCCTTCAGCTGTTGAGTATTCTGAAATTGCTTCTGGCCTTCAACCGAAGAATAATTTTGATTTTTGTTTTTTTTAATCAGGCCTTCAGTCGTTTGTGTGTAACATTGCTTGTGGCCTTCAGACGACAAATAATTTGCAATTCTTTCTTAATAAGGCCTTCAGCCGTTACTATAGCATGTTACAGTTTTTTTATTGTTTAAGAAGAAAAGTTCTTAGTATTTGCTAACGCGTAACTGTTTTCCTCACTTCTAATTCAGGCCTTCAGCTGTTGAGTATTCTGAAGTTGCTCGAGGCTTTCAGCCGAAAAATAATTTTTAATTCTTTCTTAGTAAGGCCTTCAGCCATCAGTGTAGTAAATACCTTTAAAATGGTTGTTGAAAATTATTTCCTCAAATAAAGTGTATGTGTTTACTGTGGCCCCGTCCACACTTTTTCCTTCTTTCCCCAACTACCACGTCTCGCAAGCGTATACCAGTTTCTTTGCCGCTTTGGTGTACGTAACTACACCTGGCCGGTTTTATTTAAACACGCTGTATTTGTAAGTGTAGGTACGTGGACGGAAATTCAGTCCAGCGTGAGAGGGTAAAATGTTCCAAATGGATCTGAGCACTATGGGACTTAACTTCTGAGGTCATCAGTCGCCTAGAACTACATAAACCTAACTAACCTAAGGACATGACACACACCTATGCCCGAGGCAGTATTCGAACCTGCGACCGTTGCGGTCACGCGGTTCCTGACTGTAGCGGCTAGAACCGCTCGGCCACACCGGCCGGCCTGAGAGGGTAAGCATAGCTTCCAGAAACGATCTTGCCTTACATAACCGACCAGAAACTGTTCTGGGAAACCTGTTTCTGGATAAAGCAACACTCAGGAAACCCGTGTAATCGGCAGGGGTTGTAACGCAGGGCAGGCACGCGTTGCCTAGGAACGGGTGGCAGGTGGCGTCGGCGAACGCGGCGGCGTTGCCTCACGGCCAGAGGTTCGCGGGCGTCCCTTTGTTTTAACGAGTCGCTTCCGTGGTCCGTTCAATTGTGTTCCGTTACGCTTCTCTCTGCAAATACTCTGGCCAAGAGGGTGCTTGTAGGAGCTGGCGGCGCGGAAACTGAAAGCGAATGTGAGAACACACACACACACACACACACATTCACGTACACACACACACACACACACATTCACGTACACACACACACACACACACACATATATATATATATATATATATACGTACACTGAGCACTGCCTGACTGCAAAGTAGTGGCATGAAGCGACCGGATACGGGATAGCAGGTAAAAGCAGAGAGTTCGGAACTGTGCATGCTCCAGGCTGGATGGGGGTAAACGGTGCGGCGAAGACAAAGTGTGCGCATGTGCGAAACACAGCGAGGCTTTTAGGGCTCACAGCTGGAAACTGTGTGTGTGTGTGTGTGTGTGAGAGAGAGAGAGAGAGAGAGAGAGAGAGAGAGAGAGAGAGAGAGAGAAGAGAGAGAGAGAGAGAGAGAGGGCGGGGGGGGGGGGGGGGGGCAGCCTCAGACTTCTGCTCCCCAGTTAGTCGTTAACCGATTTTTTTTGCAAAACCAAAAATTTTGTGTTTTGTCATCAATTGCACTTTAGAATAATTGAAATAATACTAAAGGAACCAGTCACATTAATGTGATGTATATACGGAGTGTCCCATTTATGTTGACCACACTAAATAACTGTGTTGTCCAGATGGAAATTACAAAATTTTTCAAGCAACTACTCTTTAGCCGTCAGGGGGACATCAATTAGCATCATTGCGTTCCTTCTACCTTGGTTTCTTTTACAAAGATATGAAGAGCGTTATGACTTTTTTAAATGGCACCCTGTATTTTTTATTCAGCCATTAAAATTCATACACCAGATGATAGATGGGTATTCACTGGACAAATATATTATACTACAACTGACATGTGATTAGATTTTGCCCAATTTTGGTGCGTACATCCTGAGAAATCAGTACCCAGAACAACCACCTCTGGCCGTAATAACGGCCTTGATACGTCTGGCCATTGAGTCAAACAGAGCTCGGATAACGTGTACAGGTACAGCTGCCCATGCAGCTTCAACACGATACCACAGTTCATCGAGAGTAGTGACTGGCGTATTGTGACGAGCCAGTTGCCCGGCCACCATTGACCAGACGTTTTCAATTGGTGGGAGATCTGGAGAATGTGCTGGCCAGGGCAGCAGTCCAACATTTTCTGTACCCAGAAAGTCCCGTACAGGACATGCAACATGCGGTCGTGCATTATCCTGCTGAAATGTATGGTTTCGCAGAGATCCAATGCGGGCTAGAGCCACAGGTCGTGACAAATCTGAAATGTAGCGTCCACTGTTCAAAGTGCCGTCAATGCGAACGAGAGGTGACCAAGACGTGTAACCAATGGCACCCCATACCATCATGCCGGGTGATACGCCAGTATGGCGATGACGAATACACGCTTCCAATATGCGTCCACCGCGATGTCGCCAAACACGGATGCGACCATCGTGATGCTGTAAGTAGAACCTGGATGCATCCGAAAAAACCACGTTTTGCCATTGGCGTACTCAGGTTCGTCGTCGAGTACACCATCGCAGGCTCTCCTGTCTGTGATGCAGCGTCAAGGGTAACCACAGCCACAGTCTCCGAGCTGATAGTCCATGCTGCTGCAAACGTCGTCGAACTGTTCGTGCAGATGGTTGTTGTGTTGGAAACGTCCACATCTGTTGACTCAGTGATCGAGACGCGTCTGCACGATCCGTTACAGCCGCGCGGATAAGATGCCTGTCATCTCGGCTGCTAGTGATACGAGGCCGTTGGGATCCAGTACGGCGTTCCGTATTACCCTCCTGAACCCACCGATTCCATATTCTGCTAACAGTCATTGGATCTCGACCAACGCGAGCAGCAATGTCGCGATACGATAAACCGCAATCGCGATAGGATACAATCCGAGCTTTATCAACGTCGGAAATGCGATGGTACGCATTTCTCCTCCTTACACGAGGCATCAGAACGATGTTTCACCAGGAAACGCCGGTCAACTGCTGTTTGTGTACGAGAAATCGGTTGGAAAGTTTCCTCATGTCAGCACGCTGTAGGTGTTGTCACCGGCGCCAACCTTGTGTGAATGCCCTGAAAAGCTAACCATATGGATATCACAGCATCGGTTAAATTTCGCGTCTGCAGCACGTCATCTTGGTGGTGCAGCAATTCTAATGGCCAGTAGTGTATGAAAAGCACAGAGCTTCCAGTAAAAGAGATCTGTTTCCACACGGGAAGTGGTGCCGTGTCGACAGCTGACACGCTGACGGGGCCAGGCTTACGTGAGGGAGAATTATCCCCGCCCACAAGCGGAGGGTTTTGCGCCGCCGCGGAAGGCGGTTAGCCGGCCGCCTTGTTAGCGGCGACTGGGGGTTGGCCGCGCGCCAGAAGCTGTTCCACCCCCGCAGAATTATTTAAGGCGCGGCGCGGGGGAGCGGGGAAGCCGGCCTCCGCCGCATCTGTGCGCCCCCGGCTCTCTCTCTCCGGCCGCGGTGCTCAGTTCGGCGAATCAACGGCTCGACCCCTCGCCGTTCCGGCTCTTAAATTAAATGCTGGAGGACGGGCAGCCAGGCGACGGCTGCGCGTGAGGAGTTGGGGAGGAACTGTGCCCAACTGCCGTAAGAAGCTAGGAGGGGGCCGGGTATCGTGTGCTTACCCCACTGCAGTAGGAAGCTAGGAGGGGGCCAGGTATCGTGTGCTTACCCCACTGTGGTAGGATGCTAGGAGGGGGCCAGGTATCGTGTGCTTACCCCACTGTGGTAGGATGCTAGGAGGGGGCCAGGTATCGTGTGCTTACCCCACTGCGGTAGGAAGCTAGGAGGGGGCCGGGTATCGTGTGCTTACCCCACTGCGGTAGGAAGCTAGGAGGGGGCCAGGTATCGTGTGCTTACCCCACTGCAGTAGGAAGCTATCAGGGGGCCGGGTATCGTGTGCTTACCCCACTGCAGTAGGAAGCTAGGAGGGGGCCAGGTATCGTGTGCTTACCCCACTGTGGTAGGAAGCTATCAGGGGGCCGGGTATCGTGTGCGTACCCCACTGCAGTATGAAGCTAGGAGAGGGCCGGGTATCATGTGCTTACCCCACTGCGGTAGGAAGCTAGGAGGGGGCCGGGTATCGTGTGCTTACCCCACTGCGGTAGGAAGCTAGGAGGGGGGCCGGGTATCGTGTGCTTACCCCACTGCAGTAGGAAGCTATCAGGGGGCCGGGTATCGTGTGCTTACCCCACTGCGGTAGGAAGCTAGGAGGGTCCGGGTATCGTGTGCTTACCCCACTGCTGTAGGAAGCTAGGAGGGGGGCCGGGTATCGTGTGCTTACCCCACTGCAGTAGGAAGCTATCAGGGGGCCGGGTATCGTGTGCTTACCCCACTGCAGTAGGAAGCTAGGAGGGGGCCAGGTATCGTGTGCTTACCCCACTGCGGTAGGAAGCTATCAGGGGGCCTGGTATCGTGTGCTTACCCCACTGCAGTAGGAAGCTAGGAGGGGGCCAGGTATCGTGTGCTTACCCCACTGCTGTAGGAAGCTATCAGGGGGCCGGGTATCGTGTGCTTACCCCACTGCAGTAGGAAGCTAGGAGGGGGCCAGGTATCGTGTTCTTACCCCACTGTGGTAGGAAGCTATCAGGGGGCCGGGTATCGTGTGCGTACCCCACTGCAGTAGGAAGCTAGGAGGGGGCCGGGTATCATGTGCTTACCCCACTGCGGTAGGAAGCTAGGAGGGGGCCGGGTATCGTGTGCTTACCCCACTGCGGTAGGAAGCTAGGAGGGGGCCGGGTATCGTGTGCTTACCCCACTGCTGTAGGAAGCTATCAGGGGGCCGGGTATCGTGTGCTTACCCCTGCAGTAGGAAGCTAGGAGGGGGCAGGTATCGTGTGCTAACCCCACTGTGGTAGGAAGCTATCAGGGGGCCGGGTATCGTGTGCGTACCCCACTGCAGTTTGAAGCTAGGAGGGGGCCAGGTATCGTGTGCTTACCCCACTGCAGTAGGAAGCTAGGAGGGGGCCGGGTATCGTGTGCTTACCCCACTGTGGTAGGAAGCTAGGAGGGGGCTAGGTATCGTGTGCGTACCCCACTGCAGTAGGAAGCTATGAGGGGGCCGGGTATCGTGTGCTTACCCCACTGCAGTGGGAAGCTAGGAGGGGGCCAGGTATCGTGTGCTTACGCCACTGCAGTAGGAAGCTAGGAGGGGTCCGGGTATGGTGTGCTTACCCCACTGCGGTAGGAAGCTTGGAGGGGGCCAGGAATCGTGTGTGTGCCCCACTGCAGTAGGAAGCTAGGAGGGGGCCGGGTATCGTGTGCTTACCCCACTGTGGTAGGAAGCTAGGAGGGGGCCAGGTATCGTGTGTGTACCCCACTGCAGTAAGAAGCTAGGAGGAGGCCGGGTATCGTGTGCTTACCCCACTGCAGTTTGAAGCTAGGAGGGGGCCAGGTATCGTGTGCTTACACCACTGCAGTAGGAAGCTAGGAGGGGGCCGGGTATCGTGTGCTTACCCCACTGCGGTAGGAAGCTAAGAGGGGGCCGGGTATCGTGTGCTTACCCCACTGCTGTAGGAAGCTATCAGGGGGCCGGGTATCGTGTGCTTACCCCTGCAGTAGGAAGCTAGGAGGGGGCCAGGTATCGTGTGCTAACCCCACTGTGGTAGGAAGCTATCAGGGGGCCGGGTATCGTGTGCGTACCCCACTGCAGTTTGAAGCTAGGAGGGGGCCAGGTATCGTGTGCGTACCCCACTGCAGTAAGAAGCTAGGAGGAGGCCGGGTATCGTGTGCTTACCCCACTGCTGTAGGAAGCTATCAGGGGGCCGGGTATCGTGTGCTTACCCCTGCAGTAGGAAGCTAGGAGGGGGCCAGGTATCGTGTTCTTACCCCACTGTGGTAGGAAGCTATGAGGGGGCCGGGTATCGTGTGCGTACCCCACTGCAGTAGGAAGCTAGGAGGGGGCCGGGTATCATGTGCTTACCCCACTGCGGTAGGAAGCTAGGAGGGGGCCCGGTATCGTGTGCTTACCCCACTGCGGTAGGAAGCTAGGAGGGGGCCAGGTATCGTGTGCTTACCCCACTGCTGTAGGAAGCTATCAGGGGGCCGGGTATCGTGTGCTTACTCCACTGCGGTAGGAAGCTAGGAGGGGGCCAGGTATCGTGTGCTTACCCCACTGCAGTAGGAAGCTAGGGGGCCGGGTATCGTGTGCTTACCCCAATGTGGTAGGAAGCTAGGAGGGGGCCAGGTATCGTGTGCGTACCCCACTGCAGTAGGAAGCTAGGAGGGGGCCGGGTATCGTGTGCTTACCCCACTGCAGTGGGAAGCTAGGAGGGGGCCAGGTATCGTGTGCGTGCCCCACTGCAGTAGGAAGCTAGGAGGGGGCCGGGTTTCGTGTGCTTACCCCACTGTGGTAGGTAGCTAGGAGGGGGCCAGGTATCGTGTGCGTACCCCACTGCAGTAGGAAGCTAGGAGGGGGCCGGGTATCGTGTGCTTACCCCACTGCAGTAGGAAGTTAGGAGGGGGCCAGGTATCGTGTGCTTACCCCACTGCAGTAGGAAGCTAGGAGGGGGCCAGGTATCGTGTGCTTACCACACTGCAGTAGGAAGCTAGGAGGGGTCCGGGTATCGTGTGCTTACCCCACTGCGGTAGGAAGCTTGGAGGGGGCCAGGTATCGTGTGCTTACCCCACTGCAGTGGGAAGCTAGGAGGGGGCAGGGTATCGTGTGCTTACCCCACTGCGGTAGGAAGCTAGGAGGGGGCCAGGTATCGTGTGCGTACCCCACTACAGTAGGAAGCTATGAGGGGGCCAGGTATCGTGTGCTTACCCCACTGAAGTAGGAAGCTAGGAGGGGGCCGGGTATCGTGTGCTTACCCCACTGCAGTAGGAAGCTAGGAGGGGGCCAGGTATCGTGTGCTTACCCCACTGTGGTAGGAAGCTATCAGGTGGCCGGGTATCGTGTGCTTACCCCACTGCAGTAGGAAGCTAGGAGGGGGCCGGTTATCGTGTGCTTACCCCACTGCAGTAGGAAGCTAGGAGGGGGCCGTCAATCGTGTGCTTACCCCACTGTGGTAGGAAGCTAGGAGGGGGCCAGGTATCGTGTGCGTGCCCCACTGCAGGAGGAAGCTATGAGGGGTCCGGGTATCGTGTGCTTACCCGACTGCGGTAGGAAGCTAGGAGGGGGCCGGGTATCGTGTGCTTACCCCACTGCAGTAGGAAGCTATGAGGGGGTTGGGTATCGTGTGCTTACCCCACTGCAGTAGGAAGCTAGGAGGGGGCCAGGTATCGTGTGCGTACCCCACTGCAGTAGGAAGCTATGAGGGGACCGAATATTGTGTGCTTACCCCACTGCAGTAGGAAGCTAGGAAGGGGCTGGCTATCGTGTGCTTACCCCACTGCGGTAGGAAGCTAGGAGGGGGCCAGGTATCGTGTGCGTACCCCACTGCAGTAAGAAGCTATGAGGGGGCCGGGTATCGTGTGCTTACCCCACTGCAGTAGGAAGCTAGGAGGGGGCCGGCTATCGTGTGCTTACCCCACTATGGTAGGAAGCTAGGAGGGGACCAGGTATTGTGTGCGTACCCCACTGCAGTAGGAACCTAGGAGGGGGCCGGGTATCGTGTGCTTACCCCACTGCGGTAGGAAGCTAGGAGGGGGCCGGGTATCGTGTGCTTACCCCATTGCAGTAGGAAGCTATCAGGGGGCCGGGTATCGTGTGCTTACCCCACTGCGGTAGGAAGCTAGGAGGGAGCCGGGTATCGTGTGCTTACCCCACTGCGGTAGGAAGCTAGGAGGGGGCCATGTATCGTGTGCGTAACCCACTGCATTAGGAAGCTATGAGGGGGCCGGGTATCGTGTGCTTACCCCACTGCGGTAGGAAGCTAGGAGGGGGCCGGGTATCGTGTGCTTACCCCACTGCGGTAGGAAGCCAGGAGGGGGCCGGGTATCGTGTGCTTACCCCACTGCGGTAGGAAGCTAGGAGGGGGCCGGGTATCGTGTGCTTACCCCACTGCGGTAGAAAGCTAGGAGGGGGCCGGGTATCGTGTGCTTACCCCACTGCGGTAGGAAGCTAGGAGGGGGCCGGGTATCGTGTGCTTACCCCACTGCAGTAGGAAGCTATCAGGGGGCCGGGTATCGTGTTCTTACCCCACTGCGGTAGGAAGCTAGGAGGGGGCCGGGTATCATGTGCTTACCCCACTGCGGTAGGAATCTAGGAGGGGGCCGGGTATCGTGTGCTTACCCCACTGCGGTAGGAAGCTAGGAGGGGGCCGGGTATCGTGTGCGTACCCCACTGCAGTAGGAAGCTATGAGGGGGCCGGGTATTGTGTGCTTACCCCACTGTGGTATGAAGGTAGGAGGGGGCCGGGTATCGTGTGCTTACCCCACTGCGGTAGGAAGCTAGGAGGGGGCCGGGCATCGTGTGCTTACCCCACTGCGGTAGGAAGCTAGGAGGTGGCCGGGTATCGTGTGCTTACCCCACTGCGGTAGAAAGCTAGGAGGGGGCCAGGTATCGTGTGCTTACCCCACTGCGGTAGGAAGCTAGGAGGGGGCCGGGTATCGTGTGCTTACCCCACTGCGGTAGGAAGCTAGGAGGGGGCCGGGTATCATGTGCTTACCCCACTGCGGTAGGAAGCTAGGAGGGGGCCGGGTATCGTGTGCTTACCCCACTGCGGTAGGAAGCTAGGAGGGGGCCGGGTATCGTGTGCGTACCCCACTGCAGTAGGAAGCTATGAGGGGGCCGGGTATTGTGTGCTTACCCCACTGCGGTAGGAAGCTAGGAGGGGGCCGGGTATCGTGTGCTTACCCCACTGCGGTAGGAAGCCAGGAGGGGGCCGGGTATCGTGTGCTTACCCCACTGCGGTAGGAAGCTAGGAGGGGGCCGGGTATCGTGTGCTTACCCCACTGCGGTAGGAAGCTAGGAGGGGGCCGGGCATCGTGTGCTTACCCCACTGCGGTAGGAAGCTAGGAGGTGGCCGGGTATCGTGTGCTTACCCCACTGCGGTAGAAAGCTAGGAGGGGGCCAGGTATCGTGTGCTTACCCCACTGCGGTAGGAAGCTAGGAGGGGGCCGGGTATCGTGTGCTTACCCCACTGCGGTAGGAAGCTAGGAGGGGGCCGGGTATCATGTGCTTACCCCACTGCGGTAGGAAGGTAGGAGGGGGCCGGGTATCGTGTGCTTACCCCACTGCGGTAGGAAGCTAGGAGGGGGCCGGGTATCGTGTGCGTACCCCACTGCAGTAGGAAGCTATGAGGGGGCCGGGTATTGTGTGCTTACCCCACTGCAGTAGGAAGCTAGGAGGGGGCCGGGTATCGTGTGCTTACCCCACTGCGGTAGGAAGCTAGGAGGGGGCCGGGTATCGTGTGCTTACCCCACTGCGGTAGGAAGCTAGGAGGGGGCCGGGTATCGTGTGCTTACCCCACTGCGGTAGGAAGCTATGAGGGGGCCAGGTATTGTGTGCTTACCCCACTGCGGTAGGAAGCTAGGAGGGGGCCGGGTATCGTGTGCTTACCCCACTGCGGTAGAAAGCTAGGAGGGGGCCGGGTATCGTGTGCTTACCCCACTGCGGTAGGAAGCTAGGAGGGGGCCGGGTATCGTGTGCTTACCCCACTGCGGTAGGAAGCTAGGAGGGGGCCGGGTATCGTGTGCTTACCCCACTGCGGTAGGAAGCTAGGAGGGGGCCGGGTATCGTGTGCTTACCCCACTGCGGTAGGAAGCTAGGAGGGGGCCGGGTATCGTGTGCGTACCCCACTGCAGTAGGAAGCTATGAGGGGGACGGGTATTGTGTGCTTACCCCACTGCGGTAGTAAGCTAGGAGGGGGCCGGGTATCGTGTGCTTACCCCACTGCGGTAGAAAGCTAGGAGGGGGCCAGGTATCGTGTGCTTACCCCACTGCGGTAGGAAGCCAGGAGGGGGCCGGGTATCGTGTGCTTACCCCACTGCGGTAGGAAGCTTGGAGGGGGCCGGGTATCGTGTGCGTACCCCACTGCGGTAGGAAGCTAGGAGGGGGCCGGGTATCGTGCGCTTACCCCACTGCAGTAGGAAGCTATCAGGGGGCCGGGTATCGTGTGCTTACCCCACTGCGGTAGGAAGCTAGGAGGGGGCCGGGTATCGTGTGCTTACCCCACTGCAGTAGGAAGCTATCAGGGGGCCGGGTATCGTGTGCTTACCCCACTGCAGTAGGAAGCTATCAGGGGGCCGGGTATTGTGTGCTTACCCCACTGCGGTAGGAAGCTAGGAGGGGGCCGGGTGTCGTGTGCTTACCCCACTGCGGTAGGAAGCTATGAGGGGGCCGGGTATGGTGTGCTTACATGCTGTACATAAGTCTGAACATTGCACTAAAGTTAATGACCTACTAGGCAAAAGTTAAGTATAAAGCCCAAAAAGAGGTCTGAAAACATGGAATGCAAGAATAACTACCAAAATTAAAAGAAAATGCTTATGACGCCTGCTTACAAACAAATCAAGCTCGTGTAAGGAGGAGAAACGCGTGCCATCATGTTTCTGACTTTGATATTGGTCAGATTGCAGCCTATCGCGATTGCGGTTTATCGTAGCGCGAAGTTGCTGCTCGCGTTTTTCGAGATCTAATGACTGTTAGCAGAATATGGAATCGGTTGGTTCAGGAGCGTAATACGGAACGCCGTGCTGGATCCCAACAGCCTCTTATCACTAGCAGTCGAGATGAAAGGCATCTTATCCGCATGGCTGTAACGGATCGTGCAGCCACGTCTCGATCCCTGAGTCAGAAAATAGGGACGTTTGCAAGACAGCAACCATCTGCACGAACAGTTCGACGACGTTTGCAGCATGGACTATCAACTCGGAGACCGTGGCTGCGGTTACCCTTGACGCTGCATCACAGACACGGGGCCTGCGATGGTGTACTCGACGATGAACCTCGGTGCACGTATGGCAAAACGTCATTTTTCGCATGAATGGAGGTTCTGTTTACAGCATCGTATTGGTCGGTTCTGTTTACAGCATCATGATGGTCGCATCCGTGTTTGGCGACATCCAACGCACATTGGAGGCGTGTATTCGTCATCGCCACACTGGCGTATCACCCGGCGTGATGGTATGGGGTGCCATTGGTTACACATCTCGGTCACCTCTCGTTCGCATTGACGGCACTTTGAACAGTGGACGTTACATTACCGATGTGTTACGACCCGTGGCTCTACCCTTCATTCGATCCCTGCGAAACGCCACATTTCAGCAGGATAATGCACGACCGCATGTAGCAGGTCTTTTACGGACCTTTCTGGATATAGAAAATGTTCGACTGCTGCCCTGGCCAGCACATTCTCCAGATCTCTTATCGATTGAAAACGTCTGCTCAATGGTGGCCGAGCAACTGGCTCGTCACAATACGCCAGTCACTACTCTTGATGGACTGTGGTATCGTGTTGAAGCTGCATGGGCAGCTGTACCTGTACACGCTATCCGAGCTCTGCTTGACTGAATGCCCAGGCGTATCAAGGCCGTTATTACGGCTAGAGGTGGTGATTCTGGGTACTGATTTCTCAGGATCTATGCACCCAAATTGCGTGAGAATGTAATCACATGTGAGTTCTAGTATAATATATTTGTCAATGAATACCTGTTGATCATCTGTATTTCCTGTTGGTGTAGCAATTTTGATGCCCAGTAGTATAAGATTTTTCGACATCCGATGTCACCTCCTACTTACATGCGCCTATTGCACTAATTCACGTGCAGATTTCTTTGGGCTCTGAATAATTCTTCGGCGAATTTCCACAACAACTTTGCTGAGGGAACTGAAGCAATTCCTAGGCGGTTTACATTATGTAAAGATCCATATTTGGACCAGTTTTAATACAGTCTCTATATTGCTGTCTTTGATTGTAGTCCTCTATCCGGATACTTAACCCACGAAAATTTCGCGATTTTCCTCAATCGAAAGTGTTTTCACATAGGCTTCCACAGTTTAAATTCATTCTTCTAACGAGAAAGTCATTTTGCAGCTCGCCAGTAGAGACGTCTAATTTCAGTGATGAAAGAAACTGAAAAGCTGACAGAAAAATTCTAACAACGAATTATTGCATTAAACTGCCCTTTTTCGTAGCTGTTCATTTCAGAGTCGAAATTGCATTCTCATTCCGAAATGAGGCGGGCTATTTTTAACTGCGTCACCCACTATATACAGAAAAGGAACAAAAGCAGGTATTTAATAAGAAGATACCTTAGTAATTCCCGGAAAGGGTTCATTCCTAACGTAAAACACGACATCTTCAGAAGACAGAAATAGCGTTTAAACGTATGAAGAACATGAATAAAATGGAGAAAGATACAGTGAACGTTAACATCATAACAGAGTATCAATGCTTACATCATCACAGAAATGTATAGTATGAAGAAGATAGTAAAGAAAGTCATTCTACAAAAACTGATAATAACTCTGTTAATCAAACAGACGTAAAAGAATTAAAACAGCCTTAAATGTAACAAAAAAGTAAAAAGCTTCTGGCCACGGTGGCATTCACTCAGAATTTTTTTTTTTTGGTCATCAGTCTACTGACTGGTTTGATGCGGCCCGCCACGAATTCCTTTCCTGCGCTAACCTCTTCATCTCAGAGTAGCACTTGCAACCTACGTCCTCAATTATTTGCTTGACGTATTCCAATCTCTGTCTTCCCCTACAGTGTTTGCCCTCTACAGCTCCCTCTAGTACCATGGAAGTCATTCCCTCATGTTTTAGCAGATGTCCTATCATCCTGTCCCTTCTCCTTATCAGTTTTTTCCACATATTCCTTTCCTCTCCGATTCTGTGTAGAACCTCCTCATTCCTTACCTTATCTGTCCACCTAATTTTCAACATTCGTCTACAGCACCACGTCTCAAATGCTTAGATTCTCTTCTGTTCCAGTTTCCCCACAGTCCATGTTTCACTACCATACAATGCTGTACTCCAGACGTACATCCTCAGAAATTTCTTCCTCAAATTAAGGCCGGTATTTGATATTAGTAGACTTCTCTTGGCCAGAAATGCCTTTTATGCAATAGCGAGTCTGGTTTTTAATGTCCTCCTTGCTCCGTCCGCCATTGGTTATTTTACTGCCTAGGTAGCAGAATTCCTTAACTTCATTGACTTCGTGACCATCAATCCTGATATTAAGTTTCTCGCTGTTCTCATTTCTACTACTTCTCATTACCTCCGTCTTTCTCTGATTTACTCTCAACCCATACTGTATACTCATTAGACTGTTCATTCTGTTCAGCAGATCATTTAATTCTTCTTCACTTTCACTCAGGATAGCAATGTCATCAGCGAATCGTATCATTGATATCCTTTCACCTTGTATTTTAATTCCACTCCTGAACCTTTCTTTTATTTCCCTCATTGCTTCCTCGATGTACAGATTGAAGAGTAGGGGCGAAAGGCTATAGCCTTGTCTTACTCCTTAATACGAGCACTTCGTTCTTGATTGTCCACTCTTATTATTCCCTCTTGGTTGTTGTACATATTGTAAATGACCCGTCTCTCCCTATAGCTTACCCCTACTTTTTTCAGAATCTTGAACAGCTTGCACCATTTTATATTGTCGAACGCTTTTTCCAGGTCGACAAATCCTATGAACGTGTCTTGATTTTTCTTTAGCCTTGCTTCCATTATTAGCCGTAACGTCAGAATTGCCTCTCTCGTGCCTTTACTTTTCCTAAAGTCAAACTGATCGTCACCTAGCGCATTCTCAATTTCCTTTTCCATTCTTCTGTATATTATTCTTGTAAGCAGCTTCGTTGCATTTGCTGTTAAACTGATTGTGCGATAATTCTCGCACTTGTCAGCTCTTGCCGTTTTCGGAATTGGGTGGATGATGCTTTTCCGAAAGTCAGATGGTATGTCGCCAGACTCATATATTCTACACACCAACGTGAACAGTCGTTTTGTTGCCACTTCCCCTAATGATTTTAGAAATTCTGATGGAATGTTATGTATCCCTTCTGCCTTATTTGACCGTAAGTCCTCCAAAGCTCTTTTAAATTCCGATTCTAAAACTGGATCCCCTATCTCTTCTAAATCGACTCCTGTTTCTTCTTCTATCACATCAGACAAATCTTCACCCTCATAGAGGCTTTCAATGTATTCTTTCCACCTATCTGCTCTCTCCTGTGCATTTAACAGTGGAATTCCCGTTGCACTTTTAATGTTACCACCGTTGCTTTTAATGTCACCAAAGGTTGTTTTGACTTTTCTGTATGCTGAGTCTGTCCTTCCGACAATCGTATCTTTTTCGATGTCTTCACATTTTTCCTGCAGCCATTTCGTCTAAGCTTCCCTGCACTTCCTATTTATTTCATTCCTCAGCGACTTGTATTTCTGTATTCCTGATTTTCCCGGAACATGTTTGTACTTCCTCCTTTCATCAATCAACTGAAGTATTTCTTCTGTTACCCATGGTTTCTTCGCAGCTACCTTCTTTGTACCTATGTTTTCCTTCCCAACTTCTGTGATGGCCCTTTTTAGAGATGTCCATTCCTCTTCAACTGTGCTGCCTACTGCGCTATTCATTATTGCTGTATCTATAGCGTTAGAGAACTTCAAACGTACCTCGTCGTTCCTTAGAACTTCCGTATCCTACTTCTTTGCGTATTGATTCTTCCTGACTAATGTCTTGAACTTCAGCCTACTCTTCATCACTACTATATTGTGATCTGAGTCTATATCTGCTCCTGGGTACGCCTTACAATCCAGTATCTGATTTCGGAATCTCTGTCTGACCATGATGTAATCTAATTGAAATCTTCCCGTATCTCCCGGCCTTTTCCAAGTATACCTTCTCCTCTTGTGATTCTTGAACAGGGTATTCGCTATTACTAGCTGAAGCTTGTTACAGAACTCAATTAGTCTTTTCTGCTGCTGTTGATATTACCCGATACTCATCTGACCAGAAATCCTTGTCTTCCTTCCACTTCACTTCACTGACCGCTAGTATATCTAGATTGAGCCTTTGCATTTCCTTTTTCAGTTTTTCTAGTTTCCCTACCAAGTTCAAGCTTCTGACATTCCACGCCCCGACTCGTAGAACGTTATCCTTTCGTTGATTATTCAGTCTTTTTCTCATGGTAACCTCCCCCTTGGCAGTCCCCTCCCGGAGATCCGAATGGGGGACTATTCCGGAATCTTTTGCCAATGGAGAGATCATCATGACACTTCTTCAACTACAGGCCACATCTCCTGTGGATACACGTTACGTGTCTTTAATGCAGTGGTTTCCATTGCCTTCTGCATCCTCATGTCGTTGATCATTGCTGATTCTTCCGCCTTTAAGGGCAATTTCCCACCCCTAGGACAAGAGAGTGCCCTGAACCTCTATCCGCTCCTCCGCCCTCTTTGACAAGGCCGTTGGCAGAATGAGGCTGACTTCTTATGCCGGAAGTCTTCGGCCGCCAATGCTGATTATTTATCAAAATTTAGGGAGTGGCGGGGATCGAACCCGGGACCGAAGACGTTTTGATTATAAATCAAAGACGCTACACCTAGACCACGGGTGAATTTCAAGCTAGAGTCGTTAAAATTTTTTAAAAAGAACTGTAGGAAAGACAGAGGGTATTACACAGGAATACGTTTACTAAATGCAGCGCAAATAATATTTATGGGAAAATTCTTAATTTAAGGCTCCAAATTATCGCTGATGCAATAATCTCAGAAGAACAATCACGCTTCAGAAAGCGACGGTCGTGTAATGGTATTATAATGTGACATCGGGAAATTGGTTCCATAAAAACGTTCAGCATTTATCGATTTTGAAAAAGCCTTGGATAAGGTAAAACAACCCTCTCGTGAAAAATATTGAAAAAAAAGGTTATCCTAAACATCTTCTTTATAGTAATAAGTTAGGGTTCAAAAATGTTAGATGAAGTTTTAACAAAACAAAGGTGTTCGACAAGAGTGCACTCTATCACGCACTATATTTAATTTGTATATTGACAATTTAGTTACGAAGGGAAAGATAAAAAAGCACTTAGGAATTAAAATAGAATCTAGCGTACCCTAAATACTATGTTATATGCTGATGGCCGGATTATTATACAAGAAGCCCAAGATAATTTTCAAAGAGCAGTACATACACTGAGCTTTAATATTTCTCCAAATGAGACAGATATAAAGGCTTTCGAAGGAAGGAACACAGTTACATCGGAAACAATAACGAATGAGAAAATTTTGGGACAAGTACCCTACTTCAGTTATCTGCGATGTGATATTACTTTTCACTATGACAAAGACACTGAGAAGAAAGTTAACATACAGTGTGACAATTATCCAACTACATGAAGTAAAATCTTCGTAACTTCTGAAAGGTTTGCGTTAGGACGTTCAAAGCGCAGTGTTGGTCGCGGGACACGAGGAGAGTTAGTATGTGCATGGTTTGGTTTGGTTTGGTTTAGCAACGAAGGCCACTTTCATTTGGATGGCGCATTTGGTGGACTGGGAATCCGCATTTCGCGATCGAAAAGTCTCTTCACCCTCAGTGGATGACTGTGTGGTGTGCAGTGTCCAGTCACGGAATAATGGGTGCGATATTCCTTCGCACACATCGCTGGGTGGCTCTCTATCAATGGGCTGGAGATCTCCAAGTCGACGACAGCTCGCACTGAAGATCACATTACCTGTGGCAAGTTCACCTTCCAAATAAAATCTCACGATCGATTTCTGGGGATGATTTTTGACTCTCGGTTAAGCTGGGCGCCCCACATCCGATCCACCGTTACCAAGTGTGAAGAAGGTTTAAACGTGATCATATCACTCACTCGCGTCTGGCGGGGATCGCACCAGAGTGTTTTACTCACAATGTACCGAGGGATAATTCGATCTCGATTCGACTATTGCTGTCAATTGTACCACACTGCGTCCAAGATTCATCTTTCCAAATTAGATACTCTTCAGTATGGAGCCATTCATACCTGTCTTGGAGCCATGCGACACCCACCAACGCTCTTGTAATAGAAGCTGGGGAGATGCTCTTGAGCATTAGTCACAAATGTTATCCGACAAATTCTACATTCAAGCCATGGCCATTATAGACAGTTCCGTCTATCCAAGTAGAGACTGCATTTATAGACTGTGGACTGCATCCCACAGAAGGAATAAAGTGCCAGCCGTTTGTGCCAGCTTTGACACTTGGTCACCTGTCATACATTCTATACGGCGTTCAGCGCATCTACCTGTTTTTGAATATGATCTTCAAACGCTCTGCTCCCAGATCCCAGTCCATTATTTAAGTTCGACCTGATTGGACGGTACTAATGTCAGCGTTGGCTTCGTCTCGTTCAAGCACAATGGCCGGGTTTTCTCTGTGTATTTACCGATGGCTCCAAAATTCCGCAAGAAGAGTGTACAGCATTCGCTTTTTTCTGCCCTCAGACCCAGATCCGCAAAGCACTTCTGTTTTGACGGCGGAGACAGTGGGCAGTTTTGGAAGCAGTTTGTCTCTAGCACTTCCTTCCCCAAGGTATTGATAGTATCTGACTCGCAAAGCGTTCTTAAAAAGATTCAGTACAGTCGATGGAACAAAACAACCAACAATTATATCTTGGGTGTGATATCTGAATATGTTCGCAGCACATGCACGGCCGGACGATCCATTTGTTGTGGGTACCTTCCCACTCTGGTATCCTCCATAATGAAGTTGACGCATTAGCCAAACAAGCGGCAACCTCAGGCACCGTCCTGGATCTGCACCTTCCTTATACAGACTCCTTACGTTTAGTCGAGGATCACGCAAGACAATGGCAGGAAATGTGGAACGTTTCTCAACAGACAAAAGGCGGTTATTACGCAGTGCTACAATCTCGGATTCCTTTCACAGCCGTGGTTCATGAGGACACATCTGGACCGATCCACGATTTTTACCATCATAAGACTCCGCTTCAGTCATGCCTCTTTCCCTCAACATCTACATCGGATCAACGTTTACAGTTCACCAGCCTGTGAGTGCGGTCCTGAGTCGGAAATTGATGTCAACCGCATCTTATTTATGTGCCCCAAATTTCGACCGTGAGAGGCTGGTCTTTCTGAAGACATTGCTGAGTATGGGCTTCCATCTTCCTCAATCAGCTTCTCCTCTTTTGTGTACTAAAGACGTTCGTCTAGATAAAGCGATAGTTAACTTCATCAAGGGTACTGGTTACAATCTGTACGTTTTTATGGTGTACGTAAATTATAAACATGTCTTGCTGGTGGAGATATTGCAGAATTGGTGTGAATTGTAAGCCAAGACATTTTTAATTATTTTCCAATACAATTAAATTCAATTTTTAAAACATTATGTACAAAACTGTAGCAGTTAAGCTTTTTATTCTTGTAAATATGCATTTGACAAACTGCTTATTTGCTTCTGTCTCGGGTTCTTCGGCCGACGTTCGTGTGATGATTTTGCTGACGTTTCGCCAGCACGAGTGGCTGGCATTGTCAAAGCTTCACCCTCCATTGCCGGAGGTAATGGAGGGTGAAGCTTTGACAATGCCAGCCACTCGTGCTGGCGAAACGTCAGCAAAATCATCACACGAACGTCGGCCGAAGAACCCGAGACAGAAGCAAATAAGCAGTTTGTCAACAAGTGGCCACGAAAGTCTTAACAATTTTGTAAATATGCATTTCTGTTCAAAATGGTTCAAATGGCTCTGGGCACTATGGGACTTGACATCTGAGATCATCAGTCCCCTAGAACTTAGAACTAATTCAACCTAACTAACCTAAGGACATCAACACATTCATGCCCGAGGCAGGATTCGAACCTGCGACCGTAGCAGTCGCGCGGTTCCGGACTGAGCGCCTAGAACCGCTGCACCACCGCGGCCGGCTGCATTTCTGTATTTGTTTATTCAATTATGTGTACATTGTCACCTTGTGTTGCCGCTGGCTAAATTGAGTACACACTCAGGGGCCAAATAAAGAAACTAACAAAAAAAAATTACTTGATGACACGGTACTGCCGAAAGGAGCTTGAACAGTACCTTGCTGACACAAAGGGCCGATGGATTCATGAGGTTGTCTCCGTACCCATACACGGCCATCCACTCGATACAATTTGAAACGAGACTCGTCCGACCACGCAACATGTTTCCAGTCATCAACAGTTCAATGTCGGTGTTGACGGACACAGCCGAGGCGTAAGGTTTTGTGTCGTGCAGTCACCAAGGGAACATGAATGGGCCTTCGTCTGCTAAACGTCATATCGATGACGTTTCGTTGAATGGGTCGCACGATGACACTTGTTGATGGACCAGCACTGAAATCTGCAGCTATTTACGGGAGGGTTGCACTTCTGTCTCGTCGTTGGTCCCGTTCTTGCAAGATCTTCCAGCCGCACAAATACCGGAGATTTGATGTTTTACCGGATTCCTGATATGCACTGTACACTCGTGAAATGGTCGTACGGCAAATTATCCAACTGATCGCTACCTCGGAGATTCAGTGTCGCATCGCTCGTACGCCGACTATAACCTGCCATTCTAGCAGCAGTAACAGATCTAACAACTGCGCCAGACACTCGTTGTCTTATATAGGCGTTGCCGACGGCTGCGTCGTATTCTGCCTGTATTTCAATACGCATGCGTCAGTGTAAAACCCGCCTTATCTTGCTACACTATATTTTATTTCTCCCAGACACGTCTCGCCCTTTTCACTTTAAAGAATCATCACTGGGACAGACCTTCGCGATTTTGATTTGCATTTCCCCCCCCCATAAACCATGGACCTTGCCGTTGGTGGGGAGGCTTGCGTGCCTCAGCGATACAGATGGCCGTACTGTAGGTGCAACCACAACGGAGGGGTATCTGTTGAGAGGCCACACAAACATGTGGTTCCTGAAGAGGGGCAGCAGCCTTTTCATTAGTTGCAGGGGCAACAGTCTGCATGATTGACTGATCTGGCCTTGCAACATTAACCAAAACGGCCTTGCTGTGCTGGTACTGCGAACTACAGCCGTAATTTTTCCCGAGGACATGCAGCTTTACTGTATGATTAAATGATGATGGCATCCTCTTGGGTAAAATATTCCGGAGGTAAAATAGTCCCCCATTCGGATCTCCGGGCGGGGACTACTCAGGAGGATGTCGTTATCAGGAGAAAGAAAACTGGCGTTCTACGGATCGGAGCTTGGAATGTCAGATCCCTTAATCGGGCAGGTAGGTTACAAAATTTAAAAAGGGAAATGGATAGGTTAAAGTTAGATATAGTGGGAATTAGTGAAGTTCGGTGGCAGGAGGAACAAGACTTTTGGTCAGGTGACTACAGGGTTATAAACACAAAATCAAATAGGGGTAACGCAAGAGTAGGTTTAATGATGATTAAAAAATAGGAGTGCGGGTAAGCTACTACAAACAGCACAGTGAACGCATTATTGTGGCCAAGATAGATACGAAGCCCACACCTACTACAGTAGTACAAGTTTATATGCCAACTAGCTCTGCAGATGATGAAGAAATTGAAGAAATGTACGATGAAATAAAAGAAATTATTCAGATAGTGAAGGGAGACGAAAATTTAATAGTAATGGGTGATTGGAATTCGAGTGTAGGAAAAGGGAGAGAAGGAAACATAGTAGGTGAATATGGATTGGGGCTAAGAAATGAAAGAGGAAGCCGCCTAATAGAATTTTGCACAGAGCACAACTTAATCATAGCTAACACTTGGTTTAAGAATCATGAAAGAAGGTTGTATACGTGGAAGAACCCTGGAGATACTAAAAGGTATCAGATAGATTATATAATGGTAAGACAGAGATTTAGGAACCAGGTTTTAAGTTGTAAGACATTTCCAGGGGCAGATGTTGACTCTGACCACAATCTATTGGTTATGACCTGTAGATTAAAACTGAAGAAACTGCAAAAATGTGGGAAATTAAGGAGATGGGACCTGGATAAACTGAAAGAACCAGAGGTTGTACAGAGTTTCAGAGAGAGCATAAGGGAACAATTGACAGGATTAGGGGAAAGAAATACAGTAGAAGAAGAATGAGTAGCTCTGAGGGATGTAGTAGTGAAGGCAGCAGAGGATAAAGTAGGTACAAAGACGAGGGCTGCTAGAAATCCTTGGGTAACAGAAGAAATATTGAATTTAATTGATGAAAGGAGAAAATATAAAAATGCAGTAAATGAAGCAGGCAAAAAGGAATACAAACGTCTCAAAAATGAGATCGACAGGAAGTGCAAAATGGCTAAACAGGAATGGCTAGAGGACAAATGTAAGGATGTAGAAGCTTATCTCACTAGGGGTAAGATAGATACTGCCTACAGGAAAATTAAAGAGACCTTTGGAGAGAAGAGAACCACGTGTATGAATATCAAGAGCTCAGATGGCAGCCCAGTTCAAAGCAAAGAAGGGAAGGCAGAAAGGTGGAAGGAGTATATAGAAGGCTTATACAAGGGCGATGTACTTGAGGACAATATTATGGAAATAGAAGAGGATGTAGATGAAGACGAAATGGGAGATACGATACTGCGTGAAGAGTTCGACAGAGCACTGAAAGACCTGAGTCGAAACAAGGCCCCCGGAGTAGACCACATTCCATTAGAACTACTGACGGCCTTGGGAGAGCCAGTCATGACAAAACTCTACCAGCTGGTGAGCAAGATGTATGAGACAGGCGAAATACCCTCAGACTTCAAGAAGAATATAATAATTCCAATCCCAAAGAAAGCAGGTGCTGACAGATGTGAAAATTACCGAACTACAGTTTAATAAGCCACGGCTGCAAAATACTAACGCGAATTCTTTACAGACGAATGGAAAAACTGGTAGATGCAGACCTCGGGGAGGATCAGTTTGGATTCCGTCGAAATGTTGGAACACGTGAGGCAATACTGACCTTACGACTTATCTTAGAAGAGAGATTAAGAAAAGGCAAACCTACGTTTCTAGCATTTGTAGACTTAGAGAAAGCTTTTGACAATGTTGACTGGAATACTCTTTTTCAAATTCTAAAGGTGGCACGGGTAAAATACAGGGAGCGAAAGGCTATTTATAATTTGTACAGAAACCAGATGGCAGTAATAAGAGTCGAGGGGCATGAAAGGGAAGCAGTGGTTGGGAAAGGAGTGAGACAGGGTTGTAGCCTCTCCCCGATGTCATTCAATTTGTATATTGAGCAAGCAATAAAGGAAACAAAAGAAAAATTTGGAGTAGGTATTAAAATTGATGGAGACGAAGTAAAAACCTTGAGGTTCGCCGATGACATTGTAATTCTGTCAGAGACGGCAAAGGACTTGGAAGAGCAGTTGAACGGAATGGACAGTGTCTTGAAAGGAGGATATAAGATGAACATTAACAAAAGCAAAACGAGGATAATGGAATGTAGTCAAATTAAATCGGGTGATGCTGAGGGAATTAGATTAGGAAATGAGACACTTAAAGTAGTAAAGGAGTTTTGCTATTTAGGAAGTAAAATAACTGATGATGGTCGAAGTAGAGAGGATATAAAATGTAGACTGGCAATGGCAAGGAAAGCGTTTCTGAAGAAGAGAAATTTGTTAACATCGAATATAGATTTATGTATCAGGAAGTCGTTTCTGAAAGTATTTGTTTGGAGTGTAGCCATGTATGGAAGTGAAACATGGACGATAACTAGTTTGGACAAGAAGAGAATAGAAGCTTTCGAAATGTGGTGCTACAGAAGAATACTGAAGATAAGGTGGATAGATCACGTAACTAATGAGGAGGTATTGAATAGGATTGGGGAGAAGAGAAGTTTGTGGCACAACTTGACTAGAAGAAGGGATCGGTTGGTAGGACATGTTTTGAGGCATCAAGGGATCACAAATTTAGCATTGGAGGGCAGCGTGGAGGGTAAAAATCGTAGAGGGAGACCGAGAGATGAGTACACTAAGCAGATTCAGAAGGATGTAGGTTGCAGTAGGTACTGGGAGATGAAGCAGCTTGCACAGGATAGAGTAGCATGGAGAGCTGCATCAAACCAGTCTCAGGACTGAAGACAACAACAACAACATTTCCATTTCCTCTCATTGGGTCACATCCTGGAGGTCGCCATACTGCTCTATTTCCGAAACATAAACATGTGGATTTGCAGAAAGCTTTTGACAATGTTGACTGGAATACTCTCTTTCAAATTCTAAAGGTGGCAGGGATAAAATACAGGGAGCGAAAGGCTATTTACAAATTGTACAGAAACCAGATGGCAGTTATAAGAGTCGAGGGACATGAAAGGCAAGCAGTACTTGGGAAGGGAGTAAGACAGTGTTGTAGCCTCTCCCCGATGTTATTCAATCTGTATATTGAGCAAGCAGTAAAGGAAACAAAAGAAAAATACGGAGTAGGTATTAAAATCCATGGAGGAGAAATAAAAACTTTGAGGATCGCCGATGACATCGCTATTCTGTCAGAAGCAGCCAAGGACTTGGAAGAGCAGTAGAACGGAATGGACAGTGTCTTGAAAGGAGGATATAAGATGAACATCAACAAAAGCAAAACGAGGATAATGGAATGTAGTCGAATTGTCGGGTGATGCTCAGGGAATTGGATTACGAAATGAGACACCTACAGTAGTGAAGGAGATTTGGTATTTGGGGAGCAAAATAAGTGATGATGGTCGAAGTAGAAAGGATATAAAATGTAGACTGACAATGGCAAGGAAAGCGTTTCTGAAGAAGATAAATTTGTTAAGATCGAGTATAGATTTAAGTGTCAGGAAGTCGTCTATGAAAGTATTTATATGGAGTGTATCCATGCATGCAAGTGAAATATGGACGATAAATAGTTTAGACAAGAAGAGAATAGAAGCTTTCGAAACGTGTGCTACAGATGAATGCTCAGGATTGGATGGTTAGATCACATACCTAATAAGGAGGTGGTTGTTGTTGTTGTTGTTGTTGTGGTCTTCAGTCCTGAGACTGGTTTGATGCAGCTCTCCATGCTACTCTATCGTGTGCAAGCTGCTTCATCTCCCAGTACCTACTGCAACCTACATCCTTCTGAATCTGCTTAGTGTATTCATCTCTTGGTCTCCCTCTACGATTTTACCCTCCACGCTGCCCTCCAACATCCGGCTGAAGTGGCCGAGCGTTTCTGTCTGTAGCACCACATTTCGAAAGCTTCTATTCTCTTCTTGACCATACTATTTATCGTCCATGTTTCACTTCCATACATGGCTACACTCCGTACAAATACTTTCAGAAATGACTTCCTGACACTTAAATCTATACTCGACGTTAACAAATTTCTCTTCTTCCGAAACGCTTTCCTTGCCATTGCCAGTCTACATTTTATATCCTCTCTACTTCGACCATCATCAGTTATTTTGCTCCCCAAATAGCAAAACCCCTTTACTACTTTAAGTGTCTCATTTCCTAATCTAATTCCCTCAGCATCACCCGACTTAATTCGACTACATTCCATTATCCTCGTTTTGCTTTTGTTGATGTTCATCTTATACCCTCCTTTCAATACACTCTCCATTCCATTCAACTGCTCTTCCAAGTCCTTTGATGACTCTGACAGAATTACAATGTCATCGGCGAACCTCAAAGTTTTTATGTCTTCTCCATAGATTTTAATACCTACTCCGAATTTTTATTTTGTTTCCTTTACTGCTTGCTCGATACACAGATTGAATAACATCGGGGAGAGGCTACAACCATGTCTTACTCCCTTCCCAACCACTGCTTCCCTTTCATGTCCCTCGACTCTTGTAACTGCCATCTGGTTTCTGTACAAATTGTTAACTGCCTTTCGCTCCCTGTATTTTACCCCTGCCACCTTCAAAGAGAGTATTCCAGTCAACATTGCCAAATCTTTCTCTAAGTCTACAAATGCTAGAAACGTAGGTTTGCCTTTCCTTAACCTATCTTCTAAAATAAGTCGTAAGGTCAGTATTGCCTCACGTGTTCCAACATTTCTACGGAATCCAAACTGATCTTCCCCGAGGTCGGCTTCTACTGGTTTTTCCATTCGTCTGCAAATAATTCGTGTTAGTAATTTGCAGCTGTGGCTTGTTAAACTGATTGTTCGGTAATTTTCACATCTGTCAACACCTGCTTTCTTTGGGATTGGAATTATATTCTTCTTGAAGTCTGAGGGTATTTCGCCTGTTTCATACATCTTGCTCACAGATAGAGTTTTGTCAGAACTGGCTCTCCCAAGGCCGTCAGAAGTTCCAATGGAATGTTGTCTACTCCGGGGGCCTTGTTTCGATTCAGGTCTTTCAGGGCTATGTCAAACTCTTCACGCAGTATCGTATCTCCCATTTCATCTTCATCTACATCCTCTTCTATTTCCATAATATTGTCCTCAAGTACATCGCTCTTGTATACCCTCTATATACTCCTTCCACCTTTCTGCTTTCCCTTCTTTGCATAGAACTGGGTTTCCATCTGAGCTCTTGATCTTCATACAAGTGGTTATTTTATCTCCAAAGGTCTTTTTAATTTTCCTGTATCTATCTTACCCCTAGTGAGATAAGCTCCTACATCCTTACATTTGTTCTCTATCCAACCCTGCTTAGCCATTTTGCTCTTCCTGTCGATCTCATTTTTGAGACGTTTGTATTCCTTTTTGTCTGCTTCATTTACTGCATTTTTATATTTTCTCCTTTCATCAATTAAATTCAATATTTCTACTGTTACCCAAGGATTTCTACTAGCCCTCGTCTTTTTCCCTACTTGATCCTTTGCTGCCTTCACTACTTCATTCCTCAAAGCTACCCACTCTTCTTCTACTGTATTTCTTTCCACCATTCCTGTCGATTGTTCCCTTATGCTCTCTCTGAAACACTGTATAACCTCTGGTTCTTTCAGTTTATCCAGGTCCAATCTCCTTAAATTCCCACCTTTTCTTGCAGTTTCTTCAGTTTCAATCTACAGTTCATAACAAATAGATTGTGGTCAGAGTTCACATTTGCCCCTGGAAATGTCTTACAATTTAAAACCTGGTTCCTAAACCTCTGTCTTACCATTATATAATCTATCTGATACCTTTTAGTATCTCCAGGGTTCTCCCACGTATACAACCTTCATTCATGTTTCTTAAACCAAGTGTTAGCTATGATTAAGTTGTGCTTTGTGGAAAATTCTACCAGGCGGCTTCCTCTTTCATTTCTTAGCCCCAATCCATATTCACCTACTACGTTTCCTTCTCTCCCTTTTCCTACACTCGAATTCCAGTCACCCATGACTATTAAATTTTCGTCTCCCTTCACTATCTGAATAATTTCTTTTATTTCATCGTACATTTCTTCAATTTCTTCATCATCTGCAGAGCTAGTTGGCATATAAACTTGTACTACTGTAGTAGGTGTGGGCTTCGTATCTATCTTGGCCACAATAATGCGTTCACTGTGCTGTTTGTAGTAGCTTACCCGCACTCCTATTTTTTAATCATCATTAAACCTACTCTTGCGTTACCCCTATTTGATTTTGTGTTTATAACCCTGTAGTCACCTGACCAGAAGTCTTGTTCCTCCTGCCACTGAACTTCACTAATTCCCACTATATCTAACTTTAACCTATCCATTTCCCTTTTTAAATTTTCTAACCTACCTGCCCGATTAAGGGATCTGACATTCCACGCTCCGATCAGTAGAACGCCAGTTTTCTTTCTCCTGATAACGACATCCTCTTGAGTAGTCCCCGCCCGGAGATACGAATGGGGGACTATTTTACCTCCAGAATATTTTAGCCAAGAGGACGCCATCATCATTTAACCATACCATAGAGCTGCATGTCCTCGGGAAGAATGACGGCTGTAGTTTCCCCTGGCTTTCAGCCGTTCGCAGTACCAGCACAGCAAGGCCGTTTTGGTTAGTGTTACAAGGCCAGATCAGTCAATCATCGAGACTGTTGCCCCTGCAACTACTGGAAAGGCTGCTGAGGCACGTAAGCCTCCCCACCAACGGCAAGGTCCATGGTTCATTGGGAAGGAATGACGAGGTATTGAATAGAATTGGGGAGAAGAGGAGTTTGTGGCACAACTTGACTAGAAGAAGGGATCGGTTGGTAGGACATGTTCTGAGGCATCATGGGATCACCAATTTAGTGCTGGAGGGCAGCGTGGAAGGTAAAAATCGTAGAGGGAGACCAAGAGATAAATACACTAAGCAGATTCAGAAGGAAGTAGGTTGCAGTAGGTACTGGGAGACAAAGAAGCCTGCACAGGATAGAGTAGCATGGAGAGCTGCATCTAACCAGACTCAGGACTGAAGACAACAACAACAACAACAACAACAACAACAAACATGTTTTTATGTTCCGAGCTGTTTCCTTCCCATTTTTCATCTTGCTTTCCCTAAAGTTGTGATGCACTACCAGTCTTTTCTTTCTAGTTACAGGTATTTGATCGAAAACTGTGCTTTTATGACGTAACTACTGCGAGTACACTATTCGGGACACATTTTGTACTTTATTAATGTTTGTAATCAGGTTAAGAGTTCTACGACACACAGTACAGCTCTACACTGGCTTACGCATCACACTTGAGTTAAAATGCACTATGTGCTCAATATTTAATATTGAATTATTTAATAACTTTTGAATACATTATGGTAGTGGCAGTGATCTATGAGTTACAAATATTTACTATTAAAAACAGTCTTGATCTCGATTTTTTTTATTAAGGTGACCGATTTCGACCACTAGTGCGATTATCTTCAGAATTACACGTCGTATGCAAAGAGGGGAAAGGCTGTTGTTCTGATGTGTCTGAGGTGAAACGCTGTACTAGGCATCTATAATATTCACCATTAAAAACAGCCTTGATCACGATTTATTTATGAAGGTGACCGGTTTAGACCACTCCTTTGGTAATCTTCAGACCTACAAGTATACTAAGCTTTAACTAGAGGGCTACATACATTATAGAAAATACATAACGTTACAAAGCTATAAAACAATTAATTACCATTGAGTAGGGACCTATTTCTGCTGGAGAATCACTACTGGAGAAACCAGTGCACGTATTACTACATATAATGGAGGCTCCGCCCACTTCTGACGCCATGATGTCTTTACTAACCAATGAGTTATAAATCGAATAACAATGTAAAATTTCTTAGTTAAAAGGACACTGTCATGAAATAAAAACAAACACACACTAAACTTAGCTTATTAAACAGCTATTGCCAATTACGTCATCATGCCGTCAGAAGTGGGCGGAGCCTCCATTGTATATAGTAAGACGTGCACTGGTTTCTCCAGTAGTGATTCTCCAGCAGAAAGAGGTCCCCACTCAATGGTAATACATCGTTTTATAGCTTTATAACGTTATGCATTTTCTATAATGTATGTAGCCCTCTAGTTACAGCTTTGTAACCGGCCGGTGTGGCCGAGCGGTTCTAGGCGCTACAGTCTGGAACCGCGCGACCGGTATGGTCGCAGGTTCGAATCCTGCCTCGGGCATGGATGTGTGTGATGTCCTTAGGTTAGTTAGGTTTAAGTAGTTCTAAGTTCTAGGAGACTGATGACCTCAGCAATTAAAAACCATAGTGTTCAGAGCGATTTGAACGATACAAATCGAAAATCACCGTGCGGAGTTATATGCATATTGCTCAGAAAGAAACAACTGCCGACGTACCTTTTATGATACAGCGAGTCACATGTACACCTTTTCTCGCTGTATGCCTAAGTTAAGACACTTAAAGCCTCTTTGCCCCATTTCATTTCTAGAATACGAAGTAATCACTAGAAATTATGCTTTCACAAACAGCTAGTATAATAGAAACTCTACCGGCAAAACAAGTTTTTTCTCTGCATTTATGAAAACCTGCTTACTGGAAAAAAAACGCGGAAAACTCCCAACTTGAAAATCTGAAATGAGCTACTAGCCACCAAGCAGTAAGCAAATAACAAGCAGGAAGCACTGTGGTATCCCCATAGTGCTCAGAGCCATTTGAAAGCTTCGTGTACGACGTGTAGGTCTCAAGATGACCACAGTAGTGGTCGAAACCGGTAACCTTAATAAATAAATCGTGATGAAGACTGTTTTCAATAGTAACTATATAAATTATTTAAGTTTTTTAGTACACTTGTATATAACTTATAACAAGAATAGAAATGGTCCTAGAACGCATCCTTGGGGAACACCGGAATTTTTCATCGTCCCTATGGGCAAGTACTCTGCGCAGAGTCAAACATGGCACGTCTTTAGAGAGGGCAGGTGAGGCGGGAGATGTATGGCCCGTCGGGAGGCATGTTTGTCCAGCGAGCGGGTCCCTACTGGAGAGTATTGGGGCGGTGTGTGGCGTGTATCGCTTGCCAGTGGGGCCGTGTGGCGGCTGAATATTTCATCGCGACAGCGACAAATGGCCGCAGCGCTTTCTGACCCCTCCCTCGCTGCCCAGAGGGGATATTGCGTCCGGCACAACACGATTACACGAGGCTGCTCCATCCGTTTGCCCGCTTCTTTCCCTCTCTGCCAGTGTCCTCTACTGGACACACGCTGTAATGTGTAAGTATACAAGGGGGCTACCTGGCGTGCTGTGCACTCTAGCTTTTCTAAGACACGCCTACTTCTATACTCGAACTCCTACATCCAACACTGCAGATCGCTGTGAAACTGTAAGTGGGCTGCTTCTGTGCTTGGGCGTTTGGGATCCCTGTCAGGTCGGACTGAGGGAGGAAATAGAAGCAATTCAGAGGCGGGCTGCTACATTTGTTACTGGCAGGTTTGATCATCGCGCGTGTGTTACGGAAATGCTTCAGGAACTCGGATGGGAGTCTCTACAGGAAAGGAGGCGTTCTTTTCGTGAAAGATGCAATCGCCTTCCCCGAATTTCTCTTCAACAGTGGGAAGCAAGAATGTGCTTAAAACATCAATCTAGGCCTGTGCTGTGATAGTGCCACGCAAAACAACAAAGGGTGCACGGTCCCTCCATGAAAAACACGACCACACCATAACACCACCACCTCCGAATTTTACTGTTGGCACTACACACGCTGGCAGATGACGTTCACCGGGCATTCGCCATTCTCACATCCTCTCATCGGATGACCACATTGTGTACCCTTGTACACACAACGTTTTTCCATAGTTCAGTCGTCCAGTGTTTACGCTCCTTACACCGAGCAAGGCGTCGTTTGGCATTTACCGGCGTGAAGTGTGGCTTATGAGCAGCTGCTCGACCGTGAAATCCAAGTTTTCTCACCTCCCGCCTAACTGCCATAGTACTTGCAGTGGATCCCGATGCAGTTTGGAATTCCTGTGTGATGGTCTGGTTAGGTGTCTACCTATTACACATCACGACCCTCTTCAACTGTCGTCGGTCTCTGTCAGTCAAGAGACGAGGTCGGCCTGTACGCTTTTGTGCTGTATGTGTCCCTTCACGTTTCCACTTCACTACCACATCGGGAAGAGTGGACGTAGGGATGTTTATGAGTGTGGAAATAATGCGTACAGACGTATGACACAAGTGACACCCGATCACCTGACCACGTTCGAAGACCGTGAGTTCTGCGGAGCGCCGCATTCTGTTCTCTCACGATGTCTAATGACTACTGAGGTCGCTGATATGGAGTACCTGGTAGTTGGGAGCGCAATGCACCTAATATGAAAAACGTATGTTTCTGGGGGTGTCCGGATTCTTTTGATCACGTAGTGTATATTCTCTCTCTCTCTCTCTCTCTCTTTCTCTCTCAGGTTCTTTGGTATCAAAATGCTTTTATTTTTTAATTTAACATGTGGTTGCGATCATTGGGCAAAATAGATGAAGGATATTTAATACATTGTTAGCGCCGATTATATTCTGCACCCGTGAAAACGCCGTTTACATATACGCCGACCATAATTTAGGTTGCTACGCACGCACAAATGTTAGTAAAAATGGGTACAGTTTTGCTTGTAATGGTTTAATTACAATATTTAAACTCACGGCTAGCTCAAAGATAATCAGAAGCAGCTTGAAAGTAACACTGTTTTTGCCTGTTTCATTAATTGTTGCGAAGAGAGTAGCGATATAACCACCTACGTAACGTGCAGATTTTTTCTCACTTTAAATAATTTTCACTGAGAGCAAGTTGGCTTCATTTTAGGTTAGGTATTTCCTTGACAGGAATAAATTTAATTGCAATCTCAAAGATACCGTAAGGCAAACCTAATGCTTGCTGGCCACTGCAGTTAAATCTACTTCTGCAGTTCCATAAAATGTACTAGCACATATTAATATCTAAATTACTTTATAATGTTAACATGACCGTGAAGCTGAATATGAATATTTAATAAAATGTTGCCTAATGGCCACCTGTGCGCCATTACGAGAAAAGAAAGGCAGAGGGGGATTCTTCTACTCAACTCACTTTAAATAATTATTCTTTTAGTTAAATATTTCCACGGAGAGGGAGAGGTTTTGAGTAACAAGCGGAGAAATTCACCTTTACCGTATATTATGAAATGTAATACGTACATCAAACAGTTAGTGCGTCAGAACAGCTAAGCGACTTAATTCTTCAACAGCAGAGGCAAAAGTAGTAATCAATCATTGAATGAAGTCTTTTTAACCTTAATGAGATAACATGTCCATGTTTGCATAGAATGTTTTTACATTGTATAGTTACTCTTTGATACTAAAATATATATTCTATGTACATATTTAACACACATGTCGGCGACTTGTACGTTTTATAGCTATCTCTCTTATTGTCTGCGATTTTTACCGACAGAAATATACTTAGTTTCGCACCCTTTCAAACATTCCACATTGACAGGTCTAATATAGATTGAGTTTAATTTTATTAGGCTTTCCAAGAGACGTCACATCATTTGTGATGTTCCCAATTCAGTTCACATTAATCATTGTATATCTAAATTAAAAATACACTCCTGGAAATGCAAAAAAGAACACATTGACACCGGTGTGTCAGACCCACCATACTTGCTCCGGACACTGCGAGAGGGCTGTACAAGCAATGATCACACGCACGGCACAGCGGACACACCAGGAACCGCGGTGTTGGCCGTCGAATGGCGCTAGCTGCGCAGCATTTGTGCACCGCCGCCGTCAGTGTCAGCCAATTTGCCGTGGCATACGGAGCTCCATCGCAGTCTTTAACACTGGTAACATGCCGCGACAGCGTGGACGTGAACCGTATGTGCAGTTGACGGACTTTGAGCGAGGGCGTATAGTGGGCATGCGGGAGGCCGGGTGGACGTACCGCCGAATTGCTCAACACGTGGGGCGTGAGGTCTCCACAGTACATCGATGTTGTCGCCAGTGGTCGGCGGAAGGTGCACGTGCCCGTCGACCTGGGACCGGACCGCAGGGACGCACGGATGCACGCCAAGGCCGTAGGATCCTACGCAGTGCCGTAGGGGACCGCACCGCCACTTCCCAGCAAATTAGGGACACTGTTGCTCCTGGGGTATCGGCGAGGACCATTCGCAACCGTCTCCATGAAGCTGGGCTACGGTCCCGCACACCGTTAGGCCGTCTTCCGCTCACGCCCCAACATCGTGCAGCCCGCCTCCAGTGGTGTCGCGACAGGCGTGAATGGAGGGACGAATGGAGACGTGTCGTCTTCAGGGATGAGAGTCGCTTCTGCCTCGGTGCCAATGATGGTCGTATGCGTGTTTGGCGCCGTGCAGGTGAGCGCCACAGTCAGGACTGCATACGACCGAGGCACACAGGGCCAACACCCGGCATCGTGGTGTGGGGAGCGATCTCCTACACTGGCCGTACACCTCTGGTGATCGTCGAGGGGACACTGAACAGTGCACGGTACATCCAAACCGTCATCGAAACCATCGTTCTACCATTCCTAGACCGGCAAGGGAACTTGCTGTTCCATTAGGACAATGCACGTCCGCATGTATCCCGTGCCACCCGACGTGCTCTAGAAGGTGTAAGTCAACTACCCTGGCCAGCAAGATCTCCGGATCTGTCCCCCATTGAGCATGTTTGGGACTGGATGAAGCGTCGTCTCATGCGGTCTGCACGTCCAGCACGAACGCTGGTCCAACTGAGGCGCCAGGTGGAAATGGCATGGCAAGCCGTTCCACAGGACTACATCCAGCATCTCTACGATCGTTTCCATGGGAGAATAGCAGCCTGCATTGCTGCGAAAGGTGGATATACACTGTACTAGTGCCGACATTGTGCATGCCCTGTTGCCTGTGTTTATGTGCCTGTGGTTCTGTCAGTGTGATCATGTGATGCATCGGACCCCAGGAATGTGTCAATAAAGTTTCCCCTTCCTGGGACAATGAATTCACGGTGTTCTTATTTCAATTTCCAGCAGTGTAAAATGTTCTTCGTGTGGCCTGTGAGAATTGTTTCAAAGGTCGCGGACAGAAAACTGAATGTTGTGCAGGTTTGTGAGTACTATCTAGATACAACACGAAAACAGAGTACAGGGACAGTGTATTACAGTCATATGAATACGTCGGAGGTACAAAGTGAGACACAGGTTGAGTCTTACAGAGAGGATAAAAGCAACCAGGCACTTTGTACAATGCTGTTTACTTATTTGAACAGCGCCGTTTTTGGCTTCGAACTGTAACATCCACGAGATAAATTTTAGCTACAGTACGACGAGAGGAAATTATGCCTTTAACAGTTATAAACACTATTTATTCGACATACGAAAAAATATTGAAAACGATGATAAATATTAATTATTTATACAATATTCTATGATGTAATTGGACATATCGATGTGTATCATACAAAGACAATGATAATTGTAAATTCCTTTAATGATCTGCGTTTGTCTTCCTTTGTTTGTACCTTTTGTTGGTTGGCTTTTGTAGGTTGCGGATGCGTATCAAACTGAGGTCTGTTCAGAAATTGTAATTATTTGTTAATTATTACTTGAGAATAGAGTTCATTATTATTATACATATGAGTGAATAATTATTTGTAACTTTAATTCCTCTCTCTCAGTAAGCATTATCTGTGTTAATTATTTCTTTACGCTGCAAGGAGCGCAGCCATTGATGACAGCGACTTGTATCGCGTTTTTGTCTGTGTTTTCGTTAGAAACAAATCAAATGTTTGCTTGATGAAGTCTAAATAGTGCACAATACGAAAGTAGAGTTTATAGAGTTTAATAAGCATTCCAAATACTTACTTATATGCTCTAACAATAGAAAGTCTCTATCGATTCTCTGCCTCCATCTTAACAATTATCTCAGCGGCAAATTCAAATTACGCAACTCTGCAGACATAAATGCCGAACGTAATAGAAATGTGTAAAAATAAATGTGCACCGGTGGTCCCGAACTCATTTCAATGAAAATGATTCGAATCAGATTGGTTCTTTAAAAGCAGTGCTCATAGCACGATGGTTATAACAAACTTTTCCAGTTGATGTATGGAGCCGAAATTAATTACGCACGAGTTGCGAAAAATATTGTTTCAGGTAACATAGGCCAGTGTTGTGCGCGGCTGATATTCGGTGGTTTTAATGATCATTTTGCAGAAGATAACTGTTTCCATCATAATCCATGGCTGTACAGAATCTGTTGTATGAACTGTGATTTAGTGACACTTACACAACTTACAGACAACACTTTAACACAACGTTAACTTGGAGTTCTTTAGCAAATTGACCAAATCTTTAGCCGGGAGAAAATTTATTTAGTAATTACTCAGTGTAATAAAATAACATTATCATTTTCATTTACAAATTAGTTGAACACCAAACCACTGAATAACACAGCGAATGCCACAGAACCGGCTCATCTTCAGAAGGCTAGTTCACGTTAAGACACATTTCACATTAGCTTTCACTTTTTGTTTTCCCAAATGATGAAATTACCTTCGGGTGGTGGTGCCAGGCAAAAATGCGCGCCATGACGTTCCAGTATCGCCATCTTTGTATACATACTTCCATGTGGTGAACCTTCTTCGTGTGTGAGTGGGTTCTAAACACGCGGCTGCTACGGTCGCAGGTTCGAATCCTGCCTAGGGCATGGATGTGTGTGATGTCCTTAGGTTGGTTAGGTTTACGTAGTTCTAAGTTCTACTGGACTGATGACCTCAGATGTTAAGTCCCATATTGCTCAGCGCCATTTGAACCTTGTGTGTGAGTGGTGCTTTAGATTATGTGTGTTGTTGTTTGCTGTTGTGGTCTTCAGTCCTGAGACTGGTTTGATGCAGCTCTCCATGTTACTCTATTCTGTGCAAGCTTCTTCATCTCCCAGTACCTACTGTAGCTTACATCCTTCTGAATCTGCTAAGTGTATTCTTCTCTTGGTCTCCCTCTACTATTTTTACCCTCCACGCTGCCCTCCAATGCTAAATTTGTTATCCGTTGATGCCTCAGAACATGTCCTACCAACCGGTCCCTTCTTCTGGTCAAGTTGTGCCACAAACTCCTCTCTATTCAATACTTCATCATCAGGTATGTGATCTACCCATCTAATCTTCAGCATTATTCTGTAGCACCACATTTCCAAAGCTTCTATTCTCTTCTTGTCCAAACTATTTATCGTCCAAGTTTCACTTCCATACATGGCTACACTCTATACAAATACTTTCAGAAATGACTTCCTGACACTTAAATCTATACTCGATATTAACAAATTTCTCTTCTTCAGAAACGCTTTCCTTGCCATAGCCAGTCTACATTTTATATCATCTCTACTTCGACCATCATCAGTTATTTTGCTCCCCAAATAACAAAACTCCTTTACTACTTTAAGTGTCTCATTTCCTAATCTAATTCCCTCAGCATCACCTGACTTAATTCGACTACATTCCATTATCCTCGTTTTGCTTTTGTTGATGTTCATCTTATACCCTCCTTTCAACACATTCTCCATTCCATTCAACTGCTCTTCCAAGTCCTTTGCTGTCTCTGACAGAATTACAATGTCATCGGCGAACCTCAAAGTTTTTATTTCTTCTCCATGGATTTTAATGCCTACTCCGAACTTTTCTTTTCTTTCCTTTACTGCTTGCTCAATACACAGATTGAATAGCATCAGGGAGAGGCTACAACCCTGTCTCACTCCCTCCCCAACCACTGCTTCCCTTTCATGTCCCTCGACTCTTACAACTGCCATCTGGTTTCTGTACAAATTGTAAATAGCCTTTCGCTCCCTGTATTTTACTTGTCCAGAAGAAGGGATCAGTTAGTAGGACATGTTCTGAGGCATCAAGGGATCACCAATTTTGTATTGGAGGGCAGTGTAGAGGGCAAAAATCGTAGAGGGAGACCCAGAGATGAATACACTAAGCAGATTCAGAAGGATGTAGGTTGCAGTAGGTACTGGGAGATGAAGAAGCTTGCACAGGATAGGGTAGCATAGAGCGCTGCATCAAACCAGGCTCAGGACTGAAGACCACAACAACAACAACATTACCCATTGTTAAAGCTGTCAGCGGCACAGAGAGGAATTCAATATGCTGCAATAAAAATCTTTGATCATTTGCCCATAAACATGAAATATCTGACGGGTAACGAAGCAACTTTTAAAACCAAATTAAAATAATTTTTCCTTCAATTGCAATGACGAATTTCTGCTTTAAACTTGTAGCCACTTGAAAAAAAGTCATGCTTCCATATGCTGTAAACTGACCCTTTCCACTTCGTTTCGATAAAAGAATCGTTGAAATGATCTACGGAACGTGTAACTAACTAAGTATGTTATGCCGTGCAGTAATGAATTTTCAAATTTTAACGAACTGTTCCGGCATCCAGTATTTGCGCCTGGATTCAGTAAAAGTTTCTGGGCCTGCCGTAATTATAATGTGTAACTGTTTGAAGTGCACTTTTTTTCCACTACACTTCTGACAGCTCTTCCATCAATGTCTAGGAGCTTAACAATTTCAACTTCTTACTCCTTCAAAGTTGCGTTTAATCATCGTGTACGAGATCTGATTGAAAAATTCCTTATCTTTGCTCACAAAATTCCTCTACGCTCACCTATTATTTACTGTGCATGGTCTCTTTCGAAATACTCTGCTCCACAATTGATTCACTACTCCTATCGCCGTTTTCAGCTCCGGAAGCATCCCGTTACGCGTCTTGCTGAATCGTGCGAAGCGACGTCTGCGAATTTTCTTTTACATCGCCTATCGTTGCAAATACAGGGTGGCGCACGAAATGTGTTACCATTTTATTTTTGAATATAAACTTTATTGTCAATACAATCTAAAACGAACATGTACTACAAAGCAGAGCTGTCTATGCAGATTTGTTCTAACGCAGCACATGCTCAATATGTACGCCACTTCGTTTCCTAACTTCCTTCAAACGAACACTGAAGTTAGTGATTACCCTAAGGCACATGTCTTCCGTAATTTCACAGTAAGGTTGAAGAATAAGTCTTCTGAGCTCCATTAAATCACGTGGACGTTACGGGAAAAGAAAAAAGTCACATGGACTGAGGTCTGGACTATTTGGGGGCCAATTTTATCAGTCATTGAAGCGACCTGGAAACCTGAGTGAAATGATTCGCATGTCGAAATGCTCGTGTAAAAACTTCAACACAGTGTTTTGCAGTATGTGGCCTTGCAACACAGTGTTTGTAGTTTGTTGCCTTGCTCCATCTTGCCTGAACCACTGCGTGTTGAAGGGCAAGGCAGTAGCAAGAAGCTGTGGAATGAAGCTATTGCGAAGCATGCTCAAATAACGCTCGCTGTTCACAGTTTCTTCAAAGAAAGAGGGTCCAATAAGTCCGTGAGTGGAAATTGCTGCCCACGCTGTTATCCTCGGAGCATAATGTTGTCGTTCTTGAAGCACTTGTGGGTTTACAGTGGTGTTAACCACACCGTCTAAATCAAAATGCGCCTCGTCTGAAAACCAAACGTTGTTGAGAGTTTCTTCCCTATCCTCCACCCACTGAGCAAACAGTAGTTTCTGCTGCTTGTGATCTTCAGTGAGCTTCTGTGCACATGTCATCTTGTGTGGGTACATATGGAGGTCACTTTTAAGAATGCGTTGAACGGAGCGTCTGGATATTCCCAGTTGCACTGCTGCCTCTCTACACGATTTCCCGGAACTTCTCTGTACAGCAACTCGTACCGCTTCAATATTCTCCGGCGAACAAACAGGCTTAGGCCGAGGTCGCTTCGCTTCCAATACTGTTCCTTCCCGTACAAATTTATCGTACAACCTGTGGACGGTCTTCTTGCAAGGGACGCATCGTGTGTTAAACTGTTGTCGAAAACGCCTCTGAGTCACGACAAGGCTTTTCGCTTCGTGAAAAAGTAACACAATTGCCGATCGTTGCTGTGTCGTCAGTCTTCCATTGTCAGCCATTGCTGCTCACTGGTCTCCTAGCGGCAGTGTCGTGAATTACACGCCATTTCGTAACTCATTTGTTTTTCCAAGCTGTGCTGGTAAGGCGGTAGAGATCCCAGCGGGGTATCTGATGTGCGTCGTAAATTGTGAAAGAAAGAATTGGTGACACGTTTCGTGCGCCACCCTATATCCGTCCTATCAACAGGAGTTTCAGCTTTGGAAATAAAACGTCCGCGGGGGACAGGTCTGGAAAGTACAGAGGATGAGGCAGCGCAGTGATTTCGTTTTTTGTGCAATAGTCACGCACCAACAGGGACGAATGTGCAGGTGCGTTATCGTGATGAAAAAGCCATCAATTGTCTCGCCTCATTTCCGGCTGCATCCTTCTCACATCTTCTTGCAGGCGTCACGCCACCGATTAACGGTTTGTTCCTTTGGCACGAATTCTTGATTAACTAATCCTTCAAAGTCAAGAAAACTATCAGCATTCCTTTGACATTTGACCTGACCTGGCCAGAGTTTTTGCGGTTTTGGAGCAACTTTCCCGACCCATTGTGAAGATTGAACCTCGGTCTCAGCATCATAACCGTAGATGGAGAGAAGTCTTCCGAAGTAAGAGTGATTTCAGGTGTGCCGCAGGGGAGTGTCGTAGGACCGTTGCTATTCACAATATACATAAACGACCTTGTGGATAACATCGGAAGTTCACTCAGGCTTTTTGCGGATGATACTGTAGTATATCGAGAGGTTGTAACAATGGAAAACTGTACTGAAATGCAGGAGGATCTGCAGCGAATTGACGCATGGTGCAGGGAATGGCAATTGAATCTCAATGTTTACAAGTGTAATGTGCTGCGAATACATAGAAATTTAGCTACAATATAGCAGGTCAGCAACTGGAACAGTTAATTCTGTAAATTATCTGGGAGTAGGCATGAGGAGTAATTTAAAATGGAATGGTCATATAAAGTTGGTCGTCGGTAAAGCAGATGCCAGACTGAGACTCATTGGAAGAATCCTAAGGAAATGCAATCCGAAAACAAAGGAAGTAGGTTACAGTACGCTTGTTCGCCCACTGCTCGAATACTGCTCAGCAGTGTGGGATCCGTACCAGATAGGGTTGGTAGAAGAGATGGAGAATATCCAACAGAGAGCAGCGCGCTTCGTTAGAGGATCATTTAGTAATCGCGAAAGCGTTACGGAGATGATTGATAAACTCCAGTGGAAGACTCTGCAGTAGAGACGCTCAGTAGCTCGGTAGGGGTTTTGTTAAAGTTTCGAGAACATACCTTCACCGAAGACTCAAGCAGTATATTGCTCCCTCCTACGTATATCTCGCGAAGAGACCGTGAGGATAAAATCGGAGAGGCATACCGACGATCTTTCTTTCCACGAACAATACGAGACTGGAATAGAAGGGAGAACCGATAGAGGCACTCAAGGTACCCTCCGCCACACACCGTCAGGTGGCTTGCGGAGTATGGATGTAGATTTAGACCCACATCTCATCGCCAGTTACTATTCTCTCAAGGAACATCTCGATCTGATTTTCGTCATCCAAAAGCTCTTCACAGATTGCTTGAAGAAGGTCTTTTTGGTCTTTACTCTTGAGCCGTGGGACGAACTGGGCAGGAACAGGGTGCATTTCTAGATGCTGTGTCGGGACTTCATGACACGACCCAACTGAAATGTCACGTACTTCCGGAATCTCTCGGACAGTCAAGTTTTCGATCGGCACGCACAATTATGTTGACGTTCCTGACACAAACGTCGAAGGGCGTCCTGAACGAGTATCATGTTCGTTCCGTGTGAATCATTCGTAACAACAACTTAAGCACTCATCACCGTAGTCTTTCTGCGTCATTCGCTGTATCTCTGTAAAAAAGACTTTCCCTGATTACATAAATTCATAACTCAGGCTAGAAGTAAGATACAAGTAAGAAACCTGTGTCGAATTGTTTAGAACTATCAGAGTTTTTTTTTTTTTTTTTTTTTTTTTTTTTTTTTTTTTGCTTCGTAGGACGTAAGCAGAGGATGAGATGCAGTGCCCAAGAAGCCATGTTAACCAATCAGGAGAAGGCACAGTGTGTCCTGTGGTACCATGAGACACGATCACCAACCACAGTGCAGAGACACTTCCAGGCAACATTTGGAAGGAATCCACCTGATGTCAAGACCATTAAAGCCTGCTATGAGAGGTTCAAGAACACAGGACCGGTTGCTGACCTTCCGAGGTCTGGTCCACCAAGAACCTCAGCAGACAGGGTGGAAGCTGTAAGGCAGTCTTTTCTGCCAAGTCCGAAGAAATCGGTGCGCAGGGCCTCATGTGAATTCCAGATGCCAAAAAGCTCTCTCCATGACATTTTACACAAACGTTTATTGTTTCGTGCATACACAGTGCAAATCGTTCAGGCCTTGTTGCCCAATGACAGAACACGTCGATACGACTTTGCGGTCGAAACGCTGTCACGTATTCAGGACAATGATGGTTATCTCAGACGAATTGCCTTTTCCGACGAAGCGACCTTTTTTGGCAGTGGAGTAGTGAATCGCCATAATGAGCGCATTTGGGGTTCACAAGCCCCTGGCAAGGTCATGGAATGCACCAGAGGCAGTACAAAGGTGAATGTTTGGTGCGCGCTATTGCACGATCGAATTATCGGGCCATTCTTCTTCGCTGAGGCTACCGTCACATCTGCAGTGTATCTGGACATGTTGCAGCTGTATGCTGTTCCTCAGCTGCTTCAGTATCACCCCGATGTCTTGTTTCAGCAAGACGGTGCACCGCCTCATTGGGATTTGGGCGTCCGTGCCTATGTCTTTATGACCTTTCATGGGGGATGGATCGGTCGTGATGGGCCAACGGTTTGCCCTCCACGCTCTCCTGACACAACCCCATTAGACTTCTTTTTATGGGGTTATGTCAAGGACGAGGTCTACCGAACACGTGTACCAGATCTTGAAACCCCGAGGCAACAGATAACCACAGTCGTTGACTCGATCCCTCCAGTGATGTTGGCTGATGTGTGTACGGAAATTCAATATCGCCTACATGTGCTACGTACTACCAAGGGTGCTCAAGTGGAAGTTTACTGATGTGTGAAAAAAACTTCGATAGTTTGTAAACGATTAGACGCCAGTTTCATAGAGGGTTGCGTAGGGAAACGGGGAATTACGAAATAACGTCATTTCCATGAATAAATTCATAAAACTAGTAATTTATTAACGAAAGTGAATTTATTCACTATGCCATTATTCATTACGTCTTTACAATCAAAATATACAAAAGTGTCTCTTTACTTTTTAAAGATCACATCGGAAAGATGTGCTCCCATTCGGCGTTCACACTCTAACACCGTGTTGCGAAAACTCTGGAGTGCGCGGTGTAGCAAATCTTGGGGAATGGCAGTGATTTCGTTTTCAATGTTCTCCTTCAGTTCATGGGTTGTTGCAGGACGTGTACGGTACACCTTGCCTTTAAGATGTCCCCACAGGAAGAAGTGGCACACACTGAGATCAGGGGATCTCGCAGGCCATGCAATGTCTCCGTTACGTGAAATAATGCGTCTTCCAAACAACTGACGAACTGCTGCCGTCGACTGTTGAGCAGTGTGTGACGTGGCTCCGTCCTGCTGAAACCACACGTTTTCGACGTTAAGATTAAGCTCGTACAGTCTCGGTGTAAAGAATGTTTGAAGCATTTCAGCATATCGAGCGGATGTTAATGTCACTGCACAACCATACTCACGTTCAAAAAAAATAAGGGCCGATAACACCGTGGCATGATACAGCACACCATATTGTGAAAAATGGTTCAAATGGCTCTGAGCACTATGGGACTTAACATCTGAGGTCATCAGTCCCCTAGACTTAGAACTACTTAAACCTAACTAACCTAAGGACATCACACACACCCATGCCCGAGGCAGGATTCGAACCTGCGACCGTAGCAGCAGCGCGGTTCCGGACAAGCGCCTAGACACCACACAACCACAACGGCCGGCCCATATTGTGACCCTGGCGCTATGTAGTGGTCGCTGGTGAAACTCACAAGGATTGTCCTGTGCCCGATAACGAAAATTCTGTTTGTTCACGAATCCGTTAAGGTGGATATGGGCTTCGTCTGATATCCATAAGTTACCAATGAAAATCGCGTCCTCGTTGATTTTAGCCAGTATCTGGCTACTAAACTCCATACGTGACGCTGGGTCTCGTTCGTGTAAGTGTTGCACAATCTGCAACTTATAGGGACGGAAGTCTAATACGTGCAGTATCCTTTGTAAGCTTCGTCGCTTAATCCTTAGCGAAGTGCATGCTGTCGAACGGAGCAGCGAGGACTTGTCTCGATTGCAGCTCTAGCAGCTGCAACGTTCTCTGGGGTACGTACAGTTGGAATGCCACCTGGAGGCTTCTTTTTCAAGGCAGATCCTGTTTCTTGAAAATTACGCACCCACGTTGTAATCTCATGCGCAGATGGGACACGTCCGTGGCGTCCGAGCTGGTAATACTGTCGAAATGTTCTCTGCGCGGCAGTCGCCCTATCACAATTTTTGTAAAACGCTGTCACAGCTACTGCAAGTTCCACACCAGTCCACTTCTCCACGATTACTAAATGGCAATGTGTTCACATCAACTGCGCAAAGTTTCGAACATCTGTCGGCGCTTCAGCGCTCCCAACTGTAACGTTCAAAATTTCCCCTTTCTCCTGCGCTACCCTGTATTTGTTTCTTACTTCTAGCTTCAGTTATCAATTTATGTAATCAGGGAAACACTTTTCGGACACCCTGTATAATTTAATGCAGAATTGTTGCTCCTCTAACGCTGCCATCTCGAAATCAACAATCTGTGCGACACAACGTTCTACTCAATACAGCCCTGAACATTGACTAACAGACATACGACAATGGAACTTCCGCCAGTTACACACAGGCGTCTGCAGGGATGCCAACGGCATTTCCCTCCAACACACTATTCGCGCGAAATTACGAACGTTTCGGAATTTTCTGAACGGACCTCGTACGTCACACCAAACTCTGCTACCGTCGCTTATTCCTCCACTCTCTGAACAAACATCCAGATGTCCGCCGCCGAACTTACTTCTCAAGCCTTTCACTGATATTCGTGCCGCGGAAAGCGAACGTAAAACTGTGCCCCACAGTAGGGGCGACCGACCTGAAATTTCAACTAGTCCACCGGGATGGACTCCTAAATATTTGAAAGCTCGATTCAATTACGGCTATATGCCCACCGCAGTTTCAGGTGAATGAAAGGGAATTTACCCCGCGTCACGCCGTAGGACTCAAATAGGCCTCACTTACTGGTCGCCGATAAATCCGAGGATGAAGCAATTACCGAAACGCTTCTGGGACACAAATGAATTTAACATTTAGTCGATGGTTCAGAGACTAAAATTTGTCTTTCGATTGCTTCCGCCTTGACCAAAAACAAGTCTTCCGTCACCTCTAACCATACATGTTTGGTGAAGTCACAGCATCATCAGTGACATTGTTACTTTTTGTATTAAAGCCTACGAAAGTATCCACCGTGAATCTCTACTGTCAATTCTTAAAGAGTTTGGTTTACATCAGAAACTTGACAACCTCGTTGCAGTCATCCTTCGAAATATTAAAGCTAGAGTAAGGTGCAGAAATGCATTCTCTGAACCTTTTGAGATCCATACCGGCCTTCGCCAAGGCGATGGATTGTCTCCATTATTCTTCAATTGTGTGCTGGAGAAAACCGTGCGTGAATGGAACACGACATGCCCACCATCTGTTAAGACTGGAAGGAAGATTGCACTTAACTGCCTTGCATTTGCAGATGATTTGGTGCTGTTGGAAAAAAATATTGATGAAGCAAAGGTTCAGATTGAACAACGAACGATTAGCGGCAAAAGTCAGATTGCAAATTTCGTTTGAGAAAACAGACATGATGCCCAGCTCCCCAGTTGACACATCCCATATCATACTACATGATGATAAAAAAAAATTAAGGTGGTGAAAAAGTTTAAATATCTTGGTGAGATTATTACCTGGAATGTTAATGAAAGAGCGTCAATAGATAGTAGAACATTAAAACTACAGCGAGCGCAGAGAAACACGTGGCCAACCAACAAAAAGCGATCTCTATCAATAAATGCTAAATTTCGACATAACTTCTCCGTCGTCGCTCATCCGGAAGCAACAATGCAAGTGAAACAGTATTCAGACTAAAAACTCAAGTAACAACTGAAAAATTGCAGAAAGTTGATAGAAGACTACTCCGGACAATTATGAGTAAGAAACATCAAGTTAATGGGCAGTGCAGACTTTTGTCCAGTTCAGCAGTGTATAACGAAAGTGAATCCATTATTGATACAATGCGGAAAAGAAGAACTGGATTTTTTCGGCCAAATATCTCGCCTCCCAAATACTAGAACCCTGAAGCAGCTTTTTGACTACTTCTGGAACAGTAAAACCAAAAACATCTGGTTTAAAGAAGTAGAAAGTGATATGGATGAACTGAACATCACCACACACCCAATTCAACACAGAGAAGAGAACCTGCTTCTGAAGAACAAATACAGACGGCTGAGATTGAAACCATCTGGACGGAAGAAGTATCTCATACCTGTAGAAGAATGAGCAGCCAGGTCACAGCGAATGAAGAAGTTTTGGGAAACGAAGAAATTGCTGACTGCTAAAACTTTATCATCGTAGAGTCTGTTGTATTATGTTTGATTTAGTCCTCCAATGTGGGAGTAAACTATGTAAATAAATAAATAAAATAACAGGGAAAACGCTCTTTCGTTTTCTCAGTACACAACGCTTGGTTAACCCTTTCGGTCATGGCATCCTCATATAACGACATACTAAATAAACGCTTAGTATATTAAAATTCGTTAAATTTTACCATTTGTAGTTGTTGTCGTCATATTGCCACAAGCAAAGAGTTTATTTGAGAACTGCTGTCAATGTATGATACCACAAACCAAAACTGAATGTGTACAGTCACACGGGCGCTTGCCAGCATCTTAGTACATCCCATCAGCCGGTTAATATCTTCTGAGTCCAGGTAAAAAAAAAAAAAAAAAAATTATTTGTGCGTAGAAAGATGCATTGCTGAAGAAAACTAAAAGGTGTCTTTCAGAAGGAAAGGTTGTAACTTTATACAGGTCTCCAAATGAGAACATTATGATTAAAAGGTTGTAACAGTGCAGAAATTTAAGAGATTATCTCGCTGTCTTTTTAGTCATTTACGGTGACTTCACAATGCCCCGTGTGCTAGACAGACGAAGGTCACTTACAGGAAAAGTTATAGAGCTCCTTAATTCATTTGAAATTGGGAATCTATCAGATGATCCTGGCGATAATTTGAAACAAGAGGACAATTGGTAAGAGATGAAACGGATCCCCCGTGGTACACAAAAAAGGTCCGAACTCTGTTGCAGAGGCAACGGAAAAAGCATGCGAAGTTCAGAAGAACGAGAAATCCCGAAGATGGGCTAAAATTTACAGACGCGCGAAATTTGGCACGTACTTCGATGCGATATGCCTTTAATAGGTTCCACAACGAAACATTGTCTCGAAATTTGGTAGAAAATCCGAAGAAATTCTGGTCGTATGTAAAGTACACAAGCGGCAAGACGCAGTCAATACCTTCGCAGCGCAGAGCCGATGGTACTGTTATCGACGACTGTGCCGCTAAAGCGGAGTTATTGAACGCAGTTTTCCGAAATTCCTTCACCAGGGAAGACGAATCGAATATTCCAGAATTTGAAACACCAACAGCTGCTAGCATGAGTTTCTTAGAAGTAGATACCTTAGGGGTTGCGAAGCAACTCAAATCGCTTGACACGGGCAAGTCTTCAGGTCCAGATTGTATACCGATTAGGTTCCTTTCAGATTACGCTGATACTATAGCTCCCTACTTAGCACTCATATACAACCGCTCGCTCACCGATAGATCTGTACCTACAGATTGGAAAATTGCGCAGGTCGCACCAGTGTTTAAGAAGAGTAGTAGGAGTAATCCATCGAACTACAGACCTGTATCATTGACGTCGGTTTGCAGCAGGGTTTTGGAGCATATACTGTATTCAAACATTATGAATCACCTCGAAGGGAACGATCTATTGACACGTAATCAGCATGGCCTCAGAAAACATCGCTCTTGTGCAACGCAGCTAGCTCTTTATTCGCACGAAGTAATGGCCGCTATCGACAGGGGATCTCAAGTTGATTCCGTATTTCTAGATTTCCGGAAAGCTTTTGACACCGTTCCTCACAAGCGACTTCTAATCAAGCTGCGGGCCTATGGGGTATCGTCTCAGTTGTGCGACTGGATTCGTGATTTCCTGTCAGGAAGGTCGCAGTTCGTAGTAATAGACGGCAAATCGTCGAGTAAAACTGAAGTGATATCAGGTGTTCCCCAGGGAAGCGTCCTGGGACCTCTGCTGTTCCTGATCTATATAAATGACCTGGTGTCAATCTGAGCAGTTCTCTTAGACTGTTCGCAGATGATGCTGTAATTTACCGTCTAGTAAGGTCATCCGAAGACCTGTATCAGTTGCAAAGCGATTTAGAAAAGACTGCTGTATGGTGTGTCAGGTGGCAGTTGACGCTAAATAACGAAAAGTGTGAGGTGATCCACATGAGTTCCAAAAGAAATCCGTTGGAATTCGATTACTCGATAAATAGTACAATTCTCAAGGCTGTCAATTCAACTAAGTACTTGGGTGTTAAAATTACGAACAACTTCAGTTGGAAGGGCCACATAGATAATATTGTCGGGAAGGCGAGCCAAAGGTTGCGTTTCATTGGCAGGACACTTAGAAGATGCAACAAGTCCACTAAAGAGACAGCTTACACTACACTCGTTCGTCCTCTGTTAGAATATTGCTGCGCGGTGTGGGATCCTTACCAGGTGGGATTGACGGAGGACATCGAGAGGGTGCAAAGAAGGGCAGCTCGTTTTGTATTATCGCATTATAGGGGAGAGAGTGTGGCAGATATGATACACGAGTTGGGATGGAAGTCATTACAGCATAGACGTTTTTCGTCGCGGCGAGAGCTTTTTACGAAATTTCAGTCACCAAGTTTCTCTTCCGAATGCGAAAATATTTTGTTGAGCCCAACCTACATAGGTAGGAATGATCATCAAAATAAAATAAGAGAAATCAGAGCTCGAACAGAAAGGTTTAGGTGTTCGTTTTTCCCGCTCGCTGTTCGGGAGTGGAATAGTAGAGAGATAGTATGATTGTGGTTCGATGAACCCTCTGCCAAGCACTTAAATGTGAATTGCAGAGTAGTCATGTAGATGTAGAGGTAATGTTAGACGTTTTGTATCATACGGTATAGTGTAAGCTGAGTAGCCCAGACGCAAAGCACGCTATCTGGATGATAAGTGACGCCGAGATAATCACGAAACACTCTTCCCATCCAAACGACGGTGCGTTGGCAGCGAGAATGTTATTGGTCCGTACGAATTTGTTACAGCGCACCCAGCCTAGAGCTGAATGAGAAAAATATCCATTCAGATCGTATCAGACTGAAAGGCAGCTTTGAATGTCCAGATTGGTAAGTCTGATTTCTGTTCTGGACATGGCAGGGCGGCTGCCACGCCTATTCGACCTTTAGCGGGCTTTGCACCAGAAGACAACATGCAGTTAGCTGCTTTTGAAACCGAACACGATTTTCGACAGCCATTTTTGACAGCTTATAGCCCGTTTTGCAACCTGACAAAGTGGACGCATGTTTGCTCATGCAATCAATTGTTCATGCGTAAATTGCTTGGGCTAAGTACAAGAGAAACGCATCAGAATTAGGTGCTGGTAAAAATAAGACCCTTGGCTTGCTTCACTTCAAGTGTGACCAATGTACTGACAAAAATAGATAAGCCAGCTGCTAGGAAAAGGGGACCTCCCACTGGTGAGAGCCCAACCACATCAAAACGAGCCAATGCGGAAGTTCGCCCAGAAGCTGATGTTCGCTTGTACAACGTTGGACATCTTCCAGTGATCAGTGAAAAAAAAAATATCATTTGACAGGTGCAAGAATCTGGGGTTCCAAAGGCAAAACCAAATTCTATTATGTAAAATGTAACATTAACTTATGCCTCTACAGAAAAAAAGTATGATCATTCTTCACAAGTGTAAAACCATCGTTTGTATACAACCATTAAGTAAGCTTTGTGCAATTTATGTATGGTGGTGAAATTAAATAAAATCAAATACTTTGACTTTTCGGCTTATACTTCACCCACTTGAACACAACGTCCTCAAATGTGGCCACGTTGTATCTATCCCCCATTGGGGGGCACCTCGGAATATTTTATACATCTGAAAAATCACAATTTAATTCGAAGAACTCGATAGCAAAGCCATGATTTTTTTTTCAGGGAAAAAATAATTCGTGGCCGAAAGGGTTAAAGAAAGTAAACAATTCTAACGGCTGTCAGTAGGTGGCTCTTTCTATTCTTTATATCGATGTGTATGACCGAAATCACGTGCCAGACTAGCTTGCGTAAAGTATCCATACAATTGCAGCAGCTGCCGCGCTTGTTAGTTAAATAGATTGTCAACAAATGGCGCCTTGCAGGGAGCAGTTAAGTGTCCCGTCGACGACGTGGTGAATAGAGACGGAGCACAGGCTCGAATTACGGTAGGATGGGGAAGGAAATCGGCCGTGCCTTTTCAAAGGAACCATCCCGGCATTTTCCTGAAGTGATCTAGGGAAATCACGGAAAACCTTAATCAGGATGGCCGGACGCGGGATTGAACCGTCGTCCTCCCGAATGCGAGTCCAGCGTGCTGACCACTGCGCCACCTCGCTCGGTCCAATAGCGCCTTGATCGTTGGCTTCATAAAAATGCCTCCAAAATGAAGTTTATCGAAAACTATAACTTTCAACGAATTGTGTATTCTCTGTCGTTAATGATGAACGAAATCTGTGTCAACCATTAATTTTGATTAAGAAACACGGGAGATATTTCGTATCGACAAAAAGCACACTACTGGCCATTAAAATTGCTACACCAAGAAGCAATTTGGGTGCGTAGAGACTGAAAAACCAGTACCCAGAACAACCACCTCTGGCCGTAATAACGGCCTTGATACGCCTGGAAAATTGAGTCAAACAGAGCTCGGATGGCGTGTACAGGTACAGCTGCCCGTGCAGCTTCGACACGATACCACAGTTCATCAAGAGTAGTGACTGGCGTATTGTGACGAGCCAGTTGCTCGGCCACAATTGACCAGACCTTTTCAATTGGTGAGAGATCTGGAGGATGTGCTGGCCAGGGCAGCAGTCGAACATTTTCTGTGTCCAGAAAGGCCCGTACAGGACCTGCAACATGCGGTCGTGCATCATCCTGCTGAAATGTAGGGTTTCGCAGGGATCGAATGAACGGCAGAGTCACGGATCGTAACACATCTGAAATGTAACGTCCACTGTTCAAAGTGCCGTCAATGCGAACAAGAGGTGACCGAGACGTGTAACCGATGGCACCCCATACCATCACGCCGGGTGATACACCAGTATGGCGATAACGAATACACGCTTCCAATGTGCGTTCACCGCGATGACGCCAAACACGGATGCGACCATCGTGGTCCTGTAAACAGAACCTGTAGCCATCCGAAGAAACGACGTTTTCCCATTCGTGCACCCAGGTTCGTCGTCGAGTACACCATCGCAGGCGCTCCTGTCTGTGATGCAGCGTCAAGGGTAACCGCAGCCACGGTCTCCGAGCTGATAGTCCGTGCTGCTGCAAACGTCGTCGAACTGTTCGTGCAGATGGTTGTTGTCTTGCAAACGTCCCCACCTGTTGACTCAGGGATCGAGACGTGGCTGCACGATCCGTTACAGCCGTGCGGATAAGATGCCTTTCATCTCGACTGCTAGTGATACGAGGCCGTTGGCATCCAGCACGGCGTTCCGTATTACCCTCGTGAACACACCGATTCCATATTCTGTTAACAGTCATTGGATCTCGACCGACGCGAGCAGCAATGTCGCGATACGATAAACCGCAATCGCGATAGGATACAACCCTCCTTACACGAGGCATCACAACAACGTTTCACCAGGCACCGCCGGTCAACTGCTATTTGTGTATGAGACATCGGTTGGAAACTTCCCTCATGGCAGCACGTTGTAGGTGTCGCCACCGGCGCCAACCTTGTGTGAATGCTCTGAAAAGCTAATCATTTGCATATCACAGCGTCTTCTTCCTGTCGGTTAAATTTCGCGTGTGTAGCACGTCATCTTCGTGGTGTAGCAATTTTAATGGCCAGTAGTGTATAATGCCAAAAAGTTTGGTAAATGCTCTATTACCCAGATACCCTTCCCCATGACAATCTATTTCCACTTATCTCTGATCCATGTATCTCTTTTAATACGTCACACATCGGTCATTCCGTCTTACGTAATGCGTCTGTCTGTCTGGTTTTACTTCCTCATCTTGGACACTCATTTTCCCTTCATCCGTGTCGTATATTTTAACTTACACTGGTCAGCCAGAACGTTATGACCAACGACCTACTATCCATAACAAACTCGTCCAGGTGGTAGCAGAGCGTGCTGTCTGTGTGTATAATGGCGAAAGTGCGCGATCTATCTAAGTTTGATCGAGGGCAGATTGTGATGGCCTGTAGGCACGAGGATTTCGGAAACTGTACAATTTGTAAAGCGTTTCAGGTGTGCTGTGGTGGATGTCTTCAACACGTGACGAAACCAAGGACGTCATAGGCCCGGTAGACCGTGTAAGTAGGCTGTTTAGGTTTTCTTATTGGTAACGCCGCTTAGCGCTCGGTATGAAAAATCACTGGCTGTGCTGTGCGCAGTCTGTGTTTAGTTTGCATTGTTGTCTGCCATTGTAGTGTTGGGCAGCGGCAGCTGGATGTGAACAGCGCGTAGCGTTGCGCAGTTGGAGGTGAGCCGCCAGCAGTGGTGGATGTGGGGAGAGAGATGGCGGAGTTTTGAAATTTGTAAGAATGGATGTCATGAACTGATATATATGTTATGACTATTAAGGTAAATACATTGTTTGTTCTGTATTAAAATTTGGCCATTCTCTTGTAGGGATTTTTAAAAGTCAGATTGCGTTGCGCTAAAAAAAAATATTGTGTGTCAGTTTAAGCACAGTCCTGTATAATTTTTCAAAGGGGATGTTTCAACCGGTACAACAGGACAGGTGGCAAACTGTGGCGGAACTAACATCACACTTTCACGCTATGTAGGGCAGAAGTGCGTCTGAACATACAGTCCTCAGTCTCCGTAACTGACGACCCGTGCATGTGACAATGTCAACACCACGTCACCTGCAACTACGACTGAAATGGACATGTGACCATCAGCACTGGACGTTGGTGTAGTGACATGGCCTGATAAATCCTGATCTTCATAATTCTGATGGGAGGGTGCAAATTCGCCGCCTTCCAGGAGAACAGCTCCCTGACACTTGTACTGTGGGACGGAGACAAGCTGGTGGCGGCTCCATTATGCTCTGGGGAACATTCACGCAGTCATCCGTGTGTCCAGTGAAACTAATGCAAGGAACCATGACGGCCAGGGAGTATCCTATACTACTGGTTGCATACCACCTCACCCCTTCATGGCGATCACGTTTCCCGGTGTCAGTAGCATTTTTCAACAAGATAATGCACAGTGTAAAAAGTGCAGGAGTGTGACAGAGCGGTCCATGAAACACAATGGCGAGTTCCAATTGATGTGCTGGGCCCAACTGAACACGTCTGGGATGTGATTTAATTGAACGCGGCGTTAGAGCTCATCACCCACATCCCCGGAATTTGTGGGAATAAGGCAATTTGAGTGTGCAGATGTGTTGCCATCTCCCTCCAAGGACCAGCCTAGATCTCATTGCTCTCATGCCATGATGGGTCGCTGCTGTTATCCACGCCAGAGGTGGACACTATGGCTATTGGGTAGGTGATCATAATGTTCTGGTTTATTTTTGTTTCACAAAAGGTTTATTTTTGCCTATATGGGGCAGGGGAATGAAATAACAACAAAGGAAAAAAAATTGATGGTTGGGTTGGTAGACTGGACAACTGTTGAGGAGGTACTGAAGCAGAGAGAAAAGAAATGTATGGCGCATTTTGACTAAAATAAATTAGGGATCGGTTGATGGGACATGTCATGAAGCAACACGGAATCACTATGGCGGGAGTGAGTGTGTGTGTGTGTGTGTGTGTGTGTGTGTGTGTGTGTGTGTGTGTGTGTGTGTGAGGGTGAGGTGTAAAAATTTTATAGGGAGATAACGGCCTGACTACAGTGAGAAGGCAGAAGTGGGTGTAGGCTGCAGTAGTTACGTGGAGATGAAAAGGTTTGCACAAGATAGAGCGAAGAGCATTGGCAAACAGTTATTTGGACTGATAAAGGCAATAACAACAACAACACAAAAATTTTAGACCTGTATTGCGATTTGGATTTGTTCAACCATAATCGATACCTTCAAAGCACAAAGTAAATGAAAACTTAATACATGCCTGAGTATGACTTTGTACTGTGACATTAGACCCAAATATTTTTATTTACGTAATATATGGAATGGGATGATCACGAGGAATTTGTATTCTGGTATGCAGAGGTATCTGTGAAAATGCAATCTATCTCTTACAGAACTTACATTCATGACTTTCACAATTTTTCCGATGGCGAACACCACACATCTACAATTTTAAAATGTAATAGACAGTGACAAATAATAATGAATCAAATTTCAAAATGTCTTTTGTCAAAGCTCTGAAGAACACGCTCCCACGTGATCTTGCTGTTTGTCACCACTCTGCAGGGCAATACTGTGAAATTTTAAATAAATATATTCCACTGTGGATCTGAACTTTGAACTTCCTTTAGCGACATTTTCATTTGTCAAAGTGTACATAAAACATATGCCCTTCTAAATTTTGTAATAATCTTGGTCCCATCATAGAAAGATCAGACGCATTTAATGAACTGGCGACCCTATCAGGATGAGGTGCGACAAATTGCGAGATATCGAGGCATAACGAGTGCCCTTTGTCCCCAGGCGGGACTAACGCAGAACGGTGCATTATTGGCCACTGACTGGAAAAAGCACGGTGCGACGTGACTGGAATTCCAGGAGCTGGCCGCACAGCCAGAGGGCGAGCAGAATATCTCACACCTCCGTTTAAACTGCCCACGAATTATTCTGATCCTTTTTAACTCCCGCCAGAGGCAGGATGAACGCTGTCTTTCCAAGATTAATGCTAAAGTGAAGTGTCCCTTTTCTGAGATTCTTATGATACGACTTTCAATCTCTTTTTTATTGAGACAGTCCACTCCATTTTGCATTGTATTACAACTGGACCAGCCATCAATTCCAGAGCTATATAACATAATTTCCAAATACCAGCCATGTTCTATATTTTGTGGTGTTTGCTAAATGGTTTGCAATAGCATAGTGCTATACTGAGTGTCCAAAATAACTTTCTGTCCAGAACTAAAGTAAAAGGTGTATGAAGGAAATTTTTACTTGCCAAATGGACTTTAACCCTTTTGACTGCCTCTCTTGCGACTTTCTTTCTTACACAGATGTCAACAGCACTGTGCCTTTTTGAAATAGTACCTGAACAAAACCTCAATAGACAGCAGAAATAAAAAGAAATGATTCTCAGTGTCCACAAAAATCATAGTACACAAATAGATACAACGGCACTAAGAAAGAATTTACGATAAGAAGAGATGTTAGACAAGAAGTATTTATTTAATTTATTTTATACAAAGTGCAATACAAGCAATCAAAAACATCAGCAAAGAGATCGGAATGAATGGTAAGGAACAAATGGTATTCGATTTACTGACGTGTAATAATCTTATCAGATTCTAAAATGACACTAACTACAATGAGGTGACATAAGTTATGGGACAGGGACATGCACATGTACGATGACGAATCAAAAGTGTTGAGTTCAAAAATGGCTCTGAGCACTATGGGACTTAACTGCTTTGGTCATCAGTCCCCTAGAACTTAGAACTACTTAAAACTAGGTAACCTAAGGACATCACACACATTCATGCCCGAGGCGGTCGCGCGGTTCCAGACTGTACCGCCTGGAACCTGTCGGTCTTTCCGGCCGGCAAAACTGTCCAGTAACATTACACTATTGCACTTTGTATTTTGTCACTGTTTTCCGACATAATTCACTGCACAAATTGTTTCGACGTACGTCTAAACGTTATGCGCTTAATAGACTTACACCTTATGCACTTACATTTCTATTAAGTGCATAATGTTTACATGTATGTCGAAACAATTTGTGCAATGAATTACGTCGGAAAACAGTGGCAAAATACAAAGTGCAATAGTGTAACGTTGCTCAACAGCTCCGCCATTACACCGCTGACGCAAGTGAAGCTACAAGGCGATAAAATCGCAAGCGATCAACTGTCACATAAAAGCCTTTGACGGTATATTCGGAACACACAATAGACGCGAAATTACCAGCGTCCTATACAGGCTGTGATGTCATACACAACCAACAACAAGAAAAACCAGCAGAACACATCACTCGCATCGATTTCTTGCCATCCACCCCCCCCCCCCCCCCAAATGCAACTACAGCAACGAACAATTGACAAAAAGTTCTGAGTTAATTTAAGACAATTTATTTTAAATAACCTTAAACTGTACGAATGTATGTATGTGTAAACGACTGATAATGAACAGAAAATCTTCGGAACACTTTGTGTTATGTTGCGTAAACGACTGATAATGAACAGAAAATCTTCAGAACACTTTGTGTTATGTTAGATTACACATAAAACAAATAAAAGTGACTGGTAACTGAAATTACAAATAAATAATTATCCGTCACAGTCACGTTTCACAAACGTAGCCACTATGGCCGAAAATAATAATAAAGGAACATGCTATTTATCTGGGCTCCGGTATCTACAGCTTTCTGGGTCTCTCTGACGAACGGAGCGTGCTGGGTTTCGCAGGATCTTTGCGTTCGTAATCTACTTTGGTTTGCACGGACAAGATTTTCAGTTACCATACATGTCATAATATATGAACATAAAAGCTTATTCCAAATTCTACGACAGCCCGACGCCAGAGATGCAGGCCTATAATAAGTGCGTCTGACCCTATGACCTATGATACTCTCCAAGCACAGCGACCGCTTGGCAGCCGGCCGTTGTGACCGAGCGGTTCTAAGCGCTTCAGTCCGGATCCACGCTGCTGCCACGGTCGCAGGTTCGAATCCTGCCTCGGGGATGGATGTGTGTGATGCCCTTAAGTTACTTAGGTTTCAGTAGTTCTAGGGGACTGATGACGTCATATGTTAACTCTAGGACGCCAAAGGGGGGGAGGGGGTTCGTTGAACCCACAATTTTTTTATGTCCCCTGCTTTTGCCCAAGTAACTTTCATACTACATATTCCCTTTGAGTTATTGTTTGTTGGCTATTTTATGAAACATTAGAGTCAATATATTTTATAGAAAATTCCTGTTTTGAAAGAAAAAATAAATAAACTTATTATGGGTCCAACAACCCCCCCTCCCTCCTTAGGCTTCCATGATATAGAAAATTTCCCTTAGTAGGATTTCGTATTTCTCATCTCTACAACAATGCAAGTTAGTTTCTTGTTGGTTGGTATTCTTGATATTCACAACAATCGGTTAACTTTCAGAGGAAGTGATTGTTGATGTCAGTCAGCTGTTATTTATCTTGTAAACTTGCAGTGTGTTAGTGCAGTTCCCAACACGCAGGCCTCCAGTAAGTTTGGTGTCCTACACAGCAAAAACGAAACCAAGTAAAAACTTACTGATGTCAACAAAGCACCAAGATAAAGGCGCTGTTGGAGGAGAGAAGAATAAAACCGAGGTAAATGCATATTATAATTCTACTAAAGGTGGAACTGATACCATTGATCAAATGTCGCGTATGTACACCTGCAAGAGGGGAACAAAGAGATGGCCTCCATCTGTATTTTTCTCTCTCATCGACATTTGTGCTATCAACGCAACCACCATATTCATCGTGCAACATCCAAGATGGAATGAAAAGAAACGCAACAAACGGAAACTTTATCTTCTGCAAGCTGGGATGGAACTAGTGAAAGTGCAGGTGCCAATGCAAGAGTGTTATCTAACCAAATTGTTCAATGTGGAGACTATTCTACAAAAGACAATCAAAGAAGTGACCACAGAAGCACGTCAGCCTCCTGCAGGGAAAGGTCGGTACCATATTTGTGTAAGAAAAGCTAAAACAAAGAAGCAGAAGAACAACAATCCAAGTAAACCAAAACAGTATTGTGGACAGTGTCATAAACATGTGGGTAACACACATTCAGAAAAAATTGTGAAGTGTCTGTCTTGCCTTGAAATTGAGGACTCAGACTAGTGAATTGTATACGAACACATCTGTATTTTGTATTGTAATATGTCAATTTTTTATTCACTCAATCCAATATTTACAACAATTAACAACATTTAGAAACCGATGCCTTAGTAAAAATACATACGCCATTTTGAAAGTTGTAATGTTTCGTCAGTAAATTTATTTAATACCTGTGGGCTCGCCGAACACCCCCCCCCCCCCACCCCCCTCACTTAGGCACCCTAGTTAGAGAAAAAGGCTTGGACGTCCCATAGTGTTCAAATGTGTGTGAAATCTTATGGGACTTAATTGCTAAGGACATCAGTACCTAAGCTTACACACTACTTAACCTAAATTATCCTAAGGACAAACACACACACCCATGCCCGAGGGAGGACTCGAACCTCCGCCGAAACCAGCCGCACAGTCCATGACTGCAGCGCCTTTGACCGGTCGGCTAATCCCGCGTGGCCAAGTCCCATAGCACTCAGAGCCATTTTTGACTGCGCGCTGCCCTGGGGGCCTACAGTACGCTGCTGCTGATAGAGGTGGAAGGTGTTTCGCATACTCCGTGTAGAATCCTACTGGCATCATCCCTTCAGGTCCATTGGCCTCTGTTGAGTGATTTCAGCTCTCTTCCTGCCCCGCAGCTACTTGTTTCGATATCTGCCATTTTGTCGTTCGTGCGACGATTTAGAGGTGGAACTACATACCGGTCTACATCCTGAAACAGTTTTGGAAAGAGACGTTCAGTGTTTAGACCTTTTCAAAAATGGCTCCAATGGCTCTGAGCACTGTAGGACTTAACTGCTGAGGTCATCAGTCCCCTAGAACTCAGAACTACTTAAACCTAACTAAGGACACCACACACATTCATGGCCGAGGCAGGATTCGATCCTGCGACCGTAGCGGTTACGCGGTTGCAGACTGTAGTGCCTAGAACCGCTCGGCCACTTCGGCCGGCTCGACCTCTGTTTCACTACCGTTATGGTAACGGAGTGTCTGGACAGGTGACTCTGATCCGTTTACTGATTTAACATAAGATTAGAACTTCTTACGACATTCTATCAAGTTGGTGGATAGAGCTTTGCTTTTGTATTCGCTGAATGCTTCACGCATAGCTCTTCTTGCGCTAATGTTGGCTTTGTTTCATTTTTGTTTGTCTGTCAGGCTCTGGCTACGTTTAAATTTGCAATGAAGCTCTCTTCGCTTTCGCAGCTCCTTCCTAACACGGCTGTCAAGATACGTTTGGTGTTTCCCATCCCTCACAGTTCTGCTCCATACTTTCTTGTTCAAAGCGTGTCGTACGGTGCTCTGGAACTTTGTCGAATGATTGCTGGACATTGTCAGAGCTGGAGATGAAACTTTGGTGCTGACCGCTCAGTTAACCTGAACTACACTACACGATCAAAAGTATCCGGACACCTAGCTGATAATGACTGCACACGACGTTCAAAGTCGTCGCCATGCAATTCCTGGTGCATAGAAATATGCTACGGGTGAAATCGATGATGATGTAATATTCTCAAGACCGACGTTTTTGATATTCCCGATTCTCGCGCAAATTGTCTGCTACTGATGTGCGGATTAGCGGCGACAGCAGCTAAAACACCTATTTCGGCATCATCATTTGATTCAGGTCGTGGCTGACATTTCACATGTGGGTGAACAGTTCGTGTTTCCTTAAATAACGTAATTATTCGGCGAACGGTCCGGACACTTGGATGATGTCGTCCAGGATACCGAGCAGCATACATAGCACACGCCCGTTGGGCATTTTGATCACAATAGCCGTACACCCACACGATACCTCTTCCGCTATTGGTAAACGGTCCATTTTAACACGGGTAATGCATCACGAAGCAAATACCGTCCGTACTGGCGGAATGTTACGTGATACCACGTACTTATACGTTTGTGGCTATTACAGCGCCACCTATCGGAAAGCGAAGAAAGTGGTGCAACTAAAACATCGATGTTTCTTTACGTACTACACGAATATGTAATAAAAAATGGGGGTTCCTATTTCTAAAAACGCTGTTGATATCCGTTTGGCCTATGGCAGCACCATCTAGCGGGCCAAACATATCGTCATTTGGTTTCCCCCTTCAAGCTGGACGAGTTTCGTGCTTTGTAGTTTTTTCGTCTGATGCTTATTTCGTGAGATATTTGTCCCGTTCACGATCAATGGAACACCCTGTACACATACTCCGCTAGCCACCAAACGGTGTGTGGCGGAGGGCACTATTCGCCCCAAACTCATATTTCCTCCCCCCTGTACCACTCGCGGAGGGAAAAACGACTGTCTGAACGCCTCAGTGCCAGCTCTAATTTGCCTTACCTCTCAGCGCTGATCGCCGGCCGTGGTGGTCTAGCGGTTCAGGCGCTTAGTTCGGAACCGCGCGACTGCTACGGTCGCAGGTTCGAATCCTGCCTCGGCTAGGGATGTGTGTGATGTCCTTAGGTTAGTTAGGTTTAAAGTAGTTCTAATTTCTAGGGGAGTGATGACCACAGATGTTAAGTCCCACAGTGCTCAGAGCCATTTGAACCATTTTTTCAGCGCTGATCATTGCGCGATTCGAAAGTTGGTGGTAATAAAATATGCTACAATGTGTTGCTCTTCGTGTAATAGAACTGAAAGGAATCTATAAAGTTTTCGGATATCACGGAAAGCACGTGGCTTTGTCCTTACGCGAAGCTCTCGAAATACCCTCTGCCATATTCCCCCCTCCAGGCACGCTGCAGACTGCCGATGTAGATGTAGATGCAGAGTTATGCCGCCACGCGGCGCTGGGCTAGCCGCTCTCCGGGAATAATTCACGTAACGAGCCCTGAGGTGTGAATTTGCAGCCCATTAACCGCGGCCGCACAGCCACGTCCGAGTTGGCGGCGCGAATAACGCATTCATCGACGAGGGGGTTGAAGCTGAATTATGCATCTATCGACTGGCAGTTTGCCGTCGCAACAGATCGACTTGGCGTTCCGCCTCTGCGCCGTGTTCTGGCGAGGCGCAGCTCCTGTCCACAGATCAGCGCGCCGATTCAGAAAGCATCGCTCGGGCGCAACTCAGCTTGTCCTTCTCTCGCATCGTATCCTTTGAACCGTGGGCGAAACAAATGAATAAGGCAGACTACGTATTGGTGAACTTTCGAAAAGAGTGTGACATGCCGCTAGGGAGAGTGTTAGCGAAGGACCGAGCATACGGATTAAGATCTACACTACGTGGTCAAAAATATCCGGACACCTGGCTGAAAACGACTTACAAGTTCGTGGCGCCCTACATCGGTAATCCTGGAATTCACTATGGTGCTGGCCCGCCCTTAGTCTTGATGTCAGCTTCCACTCTAGCAGACATACGTTCAGTCAGGTGATGGAAGGTTTCGTGAGGAATGGCAGCCCATTCATCAAGGAGTGCTGCACTGAGGAGAGGTAACGATGTCAGTCGGTGAGGCCTGGCACGAAGTCGGCGTTCCAAAACACCCCAAAGGCGTTCTGTAGGATTCAGTGCCGGCCAGTCCATAATGGAATATTATTGTCGTGTAACCGCTCCGCCACAGGACGTGCAATATGAACAGGTGCTCCATTGTGTTGAAAGATGCAACAGCTGTCACTCACCTGCTCTTCAACAGTGGCAAGCAAGAAGATGCTTAAAACATCATTGTAGGCCTGTGCTGTGATAGTGACACGCAAAACAACAAGAAGTGCAAGCCCCCTCTATTAAAAACACGACCATACCATAACACCACCACCTCCGAATTTTCCTGTTGGCACTACACACACTGGCAGATGACGTTCACCAGGCATTCACCATACCAACACCCTGCCATCGGATCGCCACATTGTGTACCGTGATTCGACACTCCACACAACGTTTTTCCACTATTCAATCGTCCAATGTTTACACTCCCTACACAAACCGAGGCGTCGTTTGGCATTTACCGGCGTGATGTGTGGCTTATGAGTAGTCGGTTGACCGTGAAATCCAAGTTTCCTCACCTCCCGCCTAACTGTCATAGTACTTGCAGTGCATCCTGATGCAGTTTGGAATTCCGGTGCAATGGTCTGCCTATTACATATTACAACCCTCTTCAACTGTCGGTGGTATCTGTCAGTCAACAGACGAGGTCGGCCTGTAGGCTTTTGAGCTGTACGTGTCCCTTCACGTTTCCACATCACTATCGCATCGGAAACAGTGCACCTAGGGATGTTGAGGAGTGTGGAAATCTCGCGTACAGACGTATGACACGAGTGACACCCGATCACCTGACCTCGTTCGATGTTCGTGAGTTCCGCGGAGCGCCCCATTCTGCTCTCTCATGATGTCTAATGACTACTGAGATCGTTGGCAGTAGGTGGCAGCACAATGCACCTAATATGAAAAACGTATGTTTTTGGGTGTGTCCGGATACTTTTGATCACATAGTGTGCACCTACAACTACAAGCCAAAGTGCAGTTAATGGCGGAGGGTACCCTGTGGCACTAATAGTTTTTCTGTATCCATCTAGACTTAGAGAAAGCTTTTGAAAATGTTGACTGGAATACTCTCTTTCAAATTCTGAAGGTGGCAGGGGTAAAACACAGGGAGCGAAAGGCAGTTTACAATATGTACAGAAATCAGATGGGAGTTATAGGAGTCGAGGGGTATGAAAGGGAAGCAGCGGTCGGGAAGGGAGTGAGACAGGATTGTAGCCTCTCCCCGATGTTACTCAATCTGTATATTGAGCAAGCAATAAAGTAAACAAAAGAAAAGTTCGGAGTAGGTATTAAAATCCATGGAGAAGAAATAAAAACTTTGTGGTTCGCGGATGACATTGTAATTCTGTCACAGACAGCAAAGGACTTGGAAGAGCAGTTGAACGGAACGGACAGTGTCTTGAAAGGAGGATATAAGATAACACAAGCAAAAGCAAAACGAGGATAATGGAATGTAGTCGAATTAAGTCGGGTGACGCTGAAGGAATTAGATTAGGAAACGAGACACTTAAAGTAGTAAAGTACACTCCTCGAAATGGAAAAAAGAACACATTGACACCGGTGTGTCAGACCCACCATACTTGCTCCGGACACTGCGAGAGGGCTGTACAAGCAATTATCACACGCACGGCACAGCGGACACACCAGGAACCGCGGTGTTGGCCGTCGAATGGCGCTAGCTGCGCAGCATTTGTGCACCGCCGCCGTCAGTGTCAGCCAGTTTGCCGTGGCATACGGAGCTCCATCGCAGTCTTTAACACTGGTAGCATGCCGCGACAGCGTCGACGTGAACCGTATGTGCAGTTGACGGACTTTGAGCGAGGGCGTATAGTGGGCATGCGGGAGGCCGGGTGGACGTACCGCCGAATTGCTCAACACGTGGGACGTGAGGTCTCCACAGTACATCGATGTCGTCGCCAGTGGTCGGCGGAAGGTGCACGTGCCCGTCGACCTGGGACCGGACCGCAGCGACGCAGGGATGCACGCCAAGACCATAGGATCCTACACAGTGCCGTAGGGGACCGCCCGCCACTTCCTAGCAAATTAGGGACACTGTTGTCCTCGGGTATCGGCGAGGACCATTCGCAACCGTCTCCATGAAGCTGGCCTACGGTCCCGCACACTGTTAGGCCGTCTTCCGCTCACGCCCCAACATCGTGCAGCCCGCCTCCAGTGGTGTCGCAACAGGCGTGAATGGAGGGACGAATGGAGACGTGTCGTCTTCAGCGATGAGAGTCGCTTCTGCCTTGGTGCCAATGATGGTCGTATGCGTGTTTGGCGCCGTGCAGGTGAGCGCCACAATCAGGACTGCATACGACCGAGGCACACAGGGCCAACACCCGGCATCATGGTGTGGGGAGCGATCTCCTACACTGGCCGTACACCTCTGGTGATCGTCGAGTGGACACTGAATAGTGCACGGTACATCCAAACCGTCATCGAACCCATCGTTCTACCATTCCTAGACCGGCAAGGGAACTTGCTGTTCCAACAGGACAATGCACGTCGGCATGTATCCTGTGCCACCCAACGTGCTCTAGAAGGTGTAGGTCAACTACCCTGGCCAGCAAGATCTCCGGATCTGTCCCCCATTGAGCATGTTTGGGACTGCGTGAAGCGTCGTCTCATGCGGTCTGCACGTCCAGCACGAACGCTGGTCCACCTGAGGCGCCAGGTGGAAATGGCATGGCAAGCCGTTCCACAGGACTACATCCAGCATCTCTACGATCGTCTCCATGGGAGAATAGCAGCCTGCATTGCTGCGAAAGGTGGATATACACTGTACTAGTGCCGACATTGTGCATGCTCTGTTGCCTGTGTCTATGTGCCTGTGGTTCTGTCAGCGTGATCATGTGATGTATCTGGCCCCAGGAATGTGTCAATAAAGTTTCCCCTTCCTGGGACAATGAATTCACGGTGTTCTTATTTCAATTTCCAGGAGTGTAGTTTTGCTATTTGGGGAGCAAAACAACTGATGATGGTCGAAGTAGAGAGGATATAAAATATAGACTGGCAATGGCAAGGAAAGTGTTTCTGAAGAAGAGAAATTTGTTAACATCGAGTATAGATTTAAATGTGAGGAAGTCATTTCTGAAAGTATTTGTATGGAGTGTAGCCATGTATGGAAGCGAAACATGGACGATAAATAGTTTGGACAAGAAGAGAATAGAAGCTTTCGAAATGTGGTGCTACAGAAGAATGCTTAAGATTAGATGGGTAGATCACATAACTAATGAAGAAGTATTGAATAGGATTGGGGAGAAGAGAAGTTTGTGGCACAACTTGACCAGTAGAAGGGATCGGCTGGTAGGACATGTTCTGAGGCATCAAGGGATCACCAATTTAGCATTGGTGGGCAACGTGGAGGGTAAAAATCCTAGAGGGAGACCAAGAGATGAATACACTAAGCAGATTCAGAGGGATGTAGGCTGCAATAGGTACTGGGACATGAAGGAGCTTGCACAGGATAGAGTAGCATGGAGAGCTGCATGAAACCAGTTTCAGGATTGAAGATCACAACAACATGTCCATCTTTATAGAGACAATTGCGGACTCGGTTGTTCGATACAGAATGTCAAATTAAACACCTTTCAGTAGTCTAGTTTCCAATCTTATTTTATTTGGGTTCTAGTTTCACCGTTTTGCCACGCCATCTTCAGGCCCCTAAACTATCAAAATGGTCTACAGTGACCCTGACTTATCTTTAATTACTTATCTAACTTGTCGTAAATTACAGTGGCTGATGTGGCTTCTGAATAATTAAAAAACAGAAAAGTCATCGCGTTTGAGATTTAACTTACGTAGCAAATGTGAATACCACGAGCTTCAATTGACGATCGACACTAGTATTACGTAAAAAGGGGGTGTAACAGATGAGACTTCTGCAGTTCTGAGTGAAGCTTTATGTGCTCAAAAATGTGGCATCACGTGCGTTCATTACATTGTCGGTGTTCGTCAGGGGGCGGCGGCCGGCGCAGCTCCATACAGCTCGCCGTCTCCGAAGCAACTCTTTCCTAACTTCACCTTACTACAATTTACTGAAGCTGGTTTAAAAAAACTATCTGTCTGTGTTTTCATCTGACCAACCAGGCTCTCAATGTTAACCTTAAGCTCCGCCTACAAAAATTCTGTCTATCCAATGAGAAACGTTATACTTTTCGTGGTGGGCAATGTTTTGAGACGAGGTACTGGCAGAAGTAAAGCTGTGAGTACCGGGTGTGAGTCGTGCTTCGGTAGCTCAGATGGTAGAGCCCCTTAACCGCGAAAGGCAAAGGTCCTGAGTTCGAGTCTCGGTCGGGCACACACTTTTAATCTGCCAGCAAGTTTCATATCAGCGCACACTCCGCTGCAGAGTGAAAATCTCATTCTGGAATGTTTTTGAAGTTTGCAACGTAACAGAGACGCGAAAAAGTCTCACACTAAAACTTGCAGCTGGTGTGGTCCTTTTAGTGCTATCGTAAGATCTATACTGTTCTTCTGGAAGGCTCCATCTTTTAACATTGGCAGGGGAGTGGTCCTGGTGGTTAGCTGGCTACGTGGGTGTCCAGTCCGCCCCTTATCGCAGGGCCTTCTAGCTTAACACGGTTCTGCTCTCGGCTTCTGTTCACATGTTTACCCTCGGAACTGCGTCGGTCTCACGGTGGGAAGGTACGACATGCATTTAGGCATTCTTGTGTTAGTCTGTGGTATTCCATTTGCTCACTCGTTACTCGTATTACTTCGGTTAATTTAATGTCACGATTTATTCGGAGCTATGTGACATACTGCCGGATTTGCTATCATGTCATGGTTTTCATGGAAGGTGTTGGATTTGCCTGACACCTTACAATATGTTACGAAGATGCATCAGGAACTCAAATGGGAATCCTGGAGGGAAGGCGACGTTATTTCCGAGGAACGCTACTGAGAAAATTCAGAGAAACTGTGTTTGAATCTTGCTGCAACACTATTCTACTGGGATTAAGTACATTACGCGTAGGCATCACGAAGGCAGGATGCTAGAAATTAGAGCTCATACAGAGGCATGTAGACAATCGTTGTTCCCCCGCTCTCTTTGCGAGTGGAACAGGAAAGGAAAAGACAATTAGTGTCAAATGAAACTCCTCTTAGCCGTGTAGTTTCCAAATTTATTTTATTTTGAAAGCAGTTTCAGCGCTTTACTGCGGCATCTTCAGGGCTCTGACCGACGCTTAGGAAGATTACACCGCGGTTCTGATCAAAACAGGGGCCAGCAACACTCGTATTAGTAGATTTTTTTCTACAGCGTCACTTCAACCATCAAAATCTACTAATACCAGAATCGCTGGCCCCTGTTTCGATCGCAACCACGGTAGATTCTATTACAGGGAGTGCAGTGGAGCTGACACTGAAATCATTAAGTATTTGGTTATATCATCGCTAGTCTCACTGAACTCTTCTGCATTCTACATGTCATGTGTGGTCTGGCGTCTCCTTACCAGCAACAGGTCCCACGTTCAAACTAGTCAATTCCCTAAAAAAACACACTCAGAGAGTCGTTGCGCGAAAATGGTACGGAGACACGACATAGAACAAGAGACACCACGCAGAATGTTAGAATATGTTTCAACCCACCGGTAACACATTCAGAAGGACGACAGTTCAATCACGAGTCCGGTCATCCTGATTTAGGTTTTCCGTGGTTTCCCTCAATCGCTCCAGGCAAATGCCGGGATGGTTCCTTTCAAATGGCATGGTCGACTTCCTTTCCTGTCCTTCCCTAATCTGATGAGACCGTTGACCTCACTGTTTGGTCTCCTCCCCCCAACAACCCAATCCAACCTACCGGTAACAAATGCAGCAGCCCGCCTCTGAATTACTTCGGTGCCTTTCTTCAATCCGACCTATTACGGATCCCAAACACTCGAGCAGTACTCAAGAACAGGTCGCACCGGCGTCCTATATGCGGTCTCCTTCACAGGTGAACCAGTCTTTCGTAAAATTCTGCCAATAAACCGAAGTCGACCATTTTACTTCCCTACCACAGTTTTCACATGTTCGTTCTATTTCATATCGCTTTCCAACGTTACGCCCAGATATTTAAAAGACTTGACTGTGTCAAGCTGGACACTAATAATACTGTATCCGGACATTATAGATTTGTTCTTTCTTCTTATCCGCATTAACTTACATTTCTCCACATTTAGAGCTAGCTGCCATTCGTCACACGAAAGAGAAATTTTGTCTAAGTAGTACCTTCCTACAGTCACTCAACTTCGACACCTTATCGTACACCACACCGTCATCAGAAAACAACCGCAGAATGACAATGTTGATGATGTTTGGTTTGTGAAGCGCTCAACTGCGTCGTAATCAGCGCCCATACAAAGTCCCAATGTTTACACAGTCCAGTTTAGCCACTCTATGGGACTTAACATCTGAGGTCATAAGTCCCCTAGAACTTAGAACTACTTAAGCCTAACTAACCTAAGGACATCACACACATCCATGCCTGAGGTAGGATTCGAATCTTCGACCGTATCAGCAGCGCGGTTCTGCACCGAAGCGCGTAGAACCGCTCGGCCACAGCGGCCGGCGGATCATATATCTCCAGCTACCTGGTGAAGCTGCCAAAATTTGCAAGTAAAATGTCAGTATTTCTTCCACTTGCACCTCTTCTTTGATGACATACAATTTGCAATGAAGAAGAATCTGATACTGTGAAGTGAAAATTGACAGTTGGGGATGTGAGTTGTAAGGTGGAGTTGTGGGATAAGAGGTGTGTGTAGTAAACACGGCGATTCAGCTACCCCTGCCGATTGGTTTTATGCAACACCTTCAAAAACCACATGCTTAAGTTTCATATTCTTTTGCTCGCTACATGCAAACAATTAGTCCTACAGAAAAACTAAATAGTACTTTTGTAGGAAATTTAATGTAGTTAACAAGTTTTTTTGCGTGGCCATCGTCTGTAGCAAGTACAGACATATTCGTTTTTCAAACAGGAACCACCTTTTCTTGCTGCAGTGTGTTTTATTTCTTCCGGACGCATTTCGCCTTTAAGGCGTCTGACGTGGAATATTACTCGCGTTCTTGGTTGGAATCTGCGTTTCCTCTCATTTGGCAACATGCTGGAGGTCGCAACATACTTTCTGTGAGACACATAAAGCGAACAGACAGTAGTTACGACTTTAAGTCACTGTTTTCGATAAAATATTAACAACTAGTGACAGAAAATCGATGATACTTCTCCTCAGCAAATAGTGTAAAGAATATGAAAATTGTGAAGAAATAAGTTCATAACACGAAAACGCGCTTATGTTCTGCAAGTGAAGTTATAGTGACCTTCTTCATGCAATCAAATGAGATGAAAGGCAGATGTAAACCGAAAACGCAAATGACTATTCCACTGGAGATCATTATTCCACTGCAGAAGAAACTAGAAGGCTAAATCTGTCTGGATGAAATAAAATACACTGCTGCAAGTAAAGGCGGTTTTTGTATATAAATCGAATATTTTTGTGCTTGTTGTGGGTGATAGCCTCGCAAACAAATTTGTTAACAACATTAAATGTAAATAAAAATTGTCATTTTCGTCTTTGATCGTTATTTTTCATTTTCAATGACCGGTTTCAGGCTAGCATCCCATCTTCAGATCATATATTCCAGTTACACAGTAACTTGTCAGTACACGACAGCGAACCAATAGTTTTTTCTTACATGTTTCTCTGTAACTGCAATATATGATCTGAAGACGGGCTGCTAGCCTGAAACCGGCCACTGAAAATAAAAAATAGCGATCAAAGACTGAAATGCCATATTTTTATTTAAAGAACGATCACGGCAATCTCATTATGACAATCATGTCTAGTTTTGATAAACCTTAAATTTCCTACAAAAAGGACCTATTAATTAAAACTTTGAACACAGCTGCTAAGGTTCAGTGACCCTGTCAGAATTATACACTCCTGGAAATGGAAAAAAGAACACATTGACACCGGTGTGTGAGACCCACCATACTTGCTCCAGACACTGCGAGAGGGCTGTACAAGCAATGATGACACGCACGGCACAGCGGACACACCAGGAACCGCGGTGTTGGCCGTCGAATGGCGCTAGCTGCGCAGCATTTGTGCACCGCCGCCGTCAGTGTCAGCCAGTTTGCCGTGGCATACGGAGCTCCATCGCAGTCTTTAACACTGGTAGCATGCCGCGACAGCGTGGACGTGAACCGTATGTGCAGTTGACGGACTTTGAGCGAGGGCGTATAGTGGGCATGCGGGAGGCCGGGTGGACGTACCGCCGAATTGCTCAACACGTGGGGCGTGAGGTCTCCACAGTACATCGATGTTGTCGCCAGTGGTCGGCGGAAGGTGCACGTGCCCGTCGACCTGGGACCGGACCGCAGCGACGCACGGATGCACGCCAAGACCGTAGGATCCTACGCAGTGCCGTAGGGGATCGCACCGCCACTTCCCAGCAAATTAGGGACATCCAAACCGTCATCGAACCCATCGTTCTACCATTCCTAGACCGTCAAGGGAACTTGCTGTTCCAACAGGACAATGCACGTCCGCATGTATCCCGTGCCACCCAACGTGCTCTAGAAGGTGTAAGTCAACTACCCTGGCCAGCAAGATCTCCGGATCTGTCCCCCATTGAGCATGTTTGGGACTGGCTGAAGCGTCGTCTCACGCGGTCTGCACGTCCAGCATGAACGCTGGTGCAACTGAGGCGCCAGGTGGAAATGGCATGGCAAGCCGTTCCACAGGACTACATCCAGCATCTCTACGATCGTCTCCATGGGAGAATAGCAGCCTGCATTGCTGCGAAAGGTGGATATACACTGTACTAGTACCGACATTGTGCATGCTCTGTTGCCTGTGTCTATGTGCCTGTGGTTCTGTCAGTGTGATCATGTGATGTATCTGACCCCAGGAATGTGTCAATAAAGCTTCCCCTTCCTGGGACAATGAATTCACGGTGTTCTTATTTCAATTTCCAGGAGTGTATTGTAACAAATAAGCCCTCGGTCACAAATATTAAGTCTAAATTGACCTGGTTTCGACGCTACTATGAGAGTCGTCTTCAGAAATAGACTAACTGTACTAAAACTTTAGGTATATAGTACATTAATAAAATTAAAGTTTGTACTGACTGGAAAAGATGCAGTACTTACAAGTCACATATTAAAAAAGATCTAAGCGCTCGGCATCTCACAAGTGTTCAAGACGTCGCCTTTCCGGCTTAGATCTTTTTTAATATGTGACTTGTAAGTACTGCATCTTTTCCAGTCAGTACAAAGTTTAATTTTATTAATGTACTATATACCTAATCTTTCAGTACAGTTAGTCTATTTCTGAAGACGACGCCCATAGTAGCGTCGAAACCAGGACAATTTCGACTTAATATTGTGTGACCGAGGGCTTATTTGTTACAATATGACCTATTCATTTTTTTCTATAAGAGTAATAGTGCGCACGTAGCGAGTGAGAGAATATGACCACCACGTGCTTGCTTTATAAAGGTGTTGCGGGTTGCATAAAACCTATCGGTAGGGGTAGCTGAATCGCCCTGTGTCTTTAGTGTGTGTGTGTGTGTGTGTGTGTGAGAGAGAGAGAGAGAGAGAGAGAGAGAGAGAGAGAGAGAGAGAGAGAGAGTTATTGGCGAATAGATGAAGGAGAAAGACTGTGGAAGAACGGAAGCACAGTGGTTTGGGAAGTGTCTGCGTCTCAATTTTTCGTGACATTTCTTTTTATCGTCGCCAATCCCAGTGACGACATTTGCAGCTCTCTCCGTCTCTCTCTCTCCCTCTCTCTCTCTCTCTCTCTCTCTCTCTCACACACACACACACACACACACACACTCTTTCACTCCCCCCCCCCCCCCCGCTCCCCATGATGACGTACACACAAAAGTCTGAACGATCCGCGAGTTATTGTGTCTGCGGTGTGGAGCCTCGCGCACACAGAAGCTACAATAATAACCGTATAATAGCGTATTGTGGCCAGAGTGGGGCCATTAGTGGGCCACCATCAAAGCTGGCCGAGAAATAGCGTCATTACTCTGTGTGTGTGTGTGTGTGTGTGTGTGTGTGTGTGTGTTTAGGTGTCGTGCCGGGCGCCAGGGTGGGGATAACTTCCGGCCATTAAGACTCCACCGTTCAAAGGCGTAGCGGTCGGTGGTGGGGGAAGGCGAGGCGGAAAATGTTGGGGGGGGGGGGGGGGGGGGGGCGAAGAGAAATCGAGATTGCGTTTTGTTTCCGAACTGGCACGAGGGCATCGTTGAAAAGGTACGCAGCTGGCACAGAGGTGGCGTCGCTTTCGTTGTAGCTCATTGATGTTGTATAGGTGTTAGTAAGAGCGTTGACAGGTGATGTATTAAAGTTGCTGAAAAGAACAACAGACGGGCCGAAGGGGACAAAAATGGTCTATGACATCTCGATCAGTTTGGTTTTAGTTAAGGCACCAAAGAGGCGCTTCTGATACTACGTTTTGTAATGGAACCATGAGCTACGAATAATCGGGGCATCTCCACTACACAGCATGACCGGCGAAAAAAACTTGGACAATTTTAAATAGTGCAACATTTTGGGAATTCTCGGAAAAATATGGGTGAGTTATAGGGACAGACAGGCGTTCAATAAGTAATGCAAAACACTTTTTTTTTCTGAAACCAGGTTGGTTTTATTTTGGATTCCAATACACCGTATTATTCCCCAATTTTTGGCTATAAAACACTGTTTTTCAACACAATCTCCGTTCATGCGACGGCCTTACATCACGTTACTGGGAGAGTCTGAATGTCCACCTGGTACTACTAGCTTACCTCACAGGCAACGTCTTGCTGCATCAGTTACCTCCCGTCGTCAACTTCTAACAGGAAGTTTCATATTTCATATTTGCCAGCAAGTAATATACTATTTTCCATGTTCACCCCTTGTGAGTCCGTTATTATTACTAAAACATTTAATTACGGCAGGTGTGTAAAACTTTAAAAAAAATAGTGGTAAGTAATATACATACCATATGAGTTAAGTCATTACTTGTAACTTTTTATCATCTAGCTGTGTACTTCTTGTATTCTTACAAGGGAACCTCCCCATCGCATCGCCCTCAGATTTAGTTATAAGTTGGCACAGTGGGTAGGCCTTGAAAAACTGAACACAGATCAATCGCGAAAACAGGAAGAAGTTGCGTGGAACTATGAAAAAAATAAGCAAAATATACAAACTGAGTAGTGCATGCAAAACATAGGCAACATCCAGGAGAGTGTGAGCTCAGGAGCGCCGTGGTTAGCGTGAGAAGCTGCGGAACGAGAGGTCCTTGGTTCTAGTCTTCCCTCGAGTGAGAAGTTTCATTTCTTATTTTCAGACAATTATTATCTGTCCGTCCGATGCGAGGTAACTCCGCCGTAGTATCGGGTAAGCTAGAAGAATCTTTTTACCCATTCGCCAAGTGTACAAGTTAGGTGGGTCGACAACACATTCCTGTCATGTGACGCACATGCCGTCACCAGTGTCGTATAGAATATATCAGACGTGTTTTCCTGTGGAGGAATCGGTTGACCTATGCCCTTGCGATCAAATGTTTTCGGTTCCCATTAGAGAGGCACGACTTTCGTCAACTAATCGCACGGTTTTGTGGTGCGGTCGCAAAACACAGACACTAAACTTACTACAGTGAACAGAGACGTCAATGAACGAACGGACAGATCATAACTTTGCGAAAATAAAGTAAGTAAACTTTTCACTGGAGGGAAGACTTGAACCAAGGACCAGCTGCTCATGCTAACCACGGGACCACGGCGCTCCTAAGCTCTCATTATCCTTGATGTTGGCTATCTTGCGCATGGACTACTCAGTTTGTATATTTTGCTTATTTTTTTCATAGTTCCACGCAACTTCTTCCTGTTTCCTCGATTGATCTGTGTTCAGTTTTTCAAGGCCTATCCACTGTGCCAACTTATAACTAAATCTGCAGGGGGTGCGATGGGAAGGTTCCCTTGTTAGCACTGAGAATGGCTAGCTTCTAGCCGGAATCTACGTCTGCACAGTAAAACTTAAAAAGGACGACTGATCGCTGCAATCTATAATTTACAAAACATGTTCAACATCTTTTCACTCTGGTTCGAATCTTCCAACGAGAAAGTCGTGGATGGATACGTACGTTCCTTGTTACGTATTTCTGGTAAATTCAGGCTGCCACTGATAGCCAAACCACTTAATTTCAGTAAAATTAGCATCCCTACGTGTATGAAAAATTAAATGTTCATTTTTCAGAGATTAATGATGTGCGGTAGAGCACGAGTTGCAATTAGCATTGTTGGCCGCCATTTGCAAGAGGGCAGATTGTTTTTCAAGTGATTCCAATAACATACGGCGTTGAGCCAATAGGAGATTGGTTGCAATTAATTTCTCGAATAAACAGGCTAAAGTCAAATTAGTTTCATTCATTTTGCGCAGAGTAGTATCGACATCAAAACAAATACTCGTGGTTGGCGCTTCACAGCTATGTTTTGTGCAAGTGACGAGATTTTTCACAGATAAGGAAGTTCTCAGCTTTGAATCAATAATAAGCGTACCACGCAAAAAGTGTTTCTTCTCGCAAACCTACGAAAGTATAAATCATTATTCATGTTGAAGACATTCCACTACTCCCCTGAGATATTTCTACGAGTAAACGATCAAGGTACTTCACACCGATCTGTTCCCAATTTATTTTACGTCCATACAGACAATCCAAAGGTGATTTATGTACCGGAAACTTCAATATAGGAAGCCATAACAATATGAAAGATAAGATTTCTTGCTCGTGGAATGAAACTGTAGTGAATATGTTGTACATAGCCTGATGTGTTATTGGTTAAAAACAGTTTTGGGTTGCAATTTTGTTTTTTATTATTCAACCACTCGTTTCGCCTTATTTAGGCACCTTCGGGTTAAAAAAAATGGTTCAAATGGCTCTGAGCACTATGGGACTCAACTGCTGTTGTCATTAGTCTCCTAGAACTTAGAACTCCTTAAACCTAACTAACCTAAGGACATCACACACATCCATGCCCGAGGCAGGATTCGAACTTGCGACCGTAGCAGTCGCACGGTTCCGGACTGCGCGCCTAGAACCACGAGACCACCGCGGCCGGCACCTTCGGGTTATCTTTTGGCATTATGCTTACTACCTCAGCCCCCATCTTACTGTTACTCGCTCCTATGAACGGGAACGCGTTATGCAGATCCTGATGCCTCTCGCGTCCATCTAGAAAAGATAACGTGAAGATGCGTAAATAAGGCGAAACGCGTCGTTGTAAAATAAAAATCTAAACTTGCAACCAAGACAGTTTTTAACCAATACTGTTAAGCACTGGTTTGCTGTATGCCGCATACGGATTGGAAGAATTTCTGATGTGTTATTAACAGCACAAATGTGCTCACACCTATTTTTCAGTGACTCTTACCCACACGCCGTACACACACATTTAAAAGACACCACGCTGACGCTACAACGTATCTACACACCCATATTATAAACAAAAAAACACTGTATCATGGAGAAGGAGAAGTTCATTTCAATTTTTGTAGCTCGTTATGTCCTTCTGTTGGCCGGCGAACACATCTCCGAGTACACAGACTCGTGGACGAGCATGCCAGCACTACCAACAAAAACGTCACGTTGAGCAGCGAGGTGTTTGATAGTGATCTGGCAATCGCCCCCAATGAGAGTGTCCGCACGTTCCGACATTGCAGGCGTCACAGCCGTGTGCGGCCAGCCAGCAAGCGACAGATCGACAGGATTGCGCGGTGATGACATACACTTCACCCAACGGCTCACCGTGCTTTTGTTCACTGACAGGTCTCCGTAGACATTCTGCAAGCGCCTATGAATATCTGCGATGCTCTGGTTTTCCGCCGTCAGAAACGCACTGACTCTGCTTGCTACGCACTTCTGCTACAGACGCTATTTTCAAGGTTAGGCATAGCGCCGCCAACAATCGGTACTTGGTAAAATTATAGCGGCTGAAGCGGGAAAGTTCCAAGACATTCCGCAACAAAGTTCGCATTCTTTCAATCGAAATTTGCCGAAAAAAATGCTTCACAACTTACGGAAGGCCCCTCGTACGATGTGTTGAAGAACCAAGAGGAAAAAAAATAGAAATGAAAGCCTAAGAACGAAGTTCTCGTATTAAGAAGAGTGTAGCACACCGATACAGACTTCTGCCCTTGCTGTACAGCGCCTGCAGTGAAGAAACAATGATGGAAATAAAGATCAGGTCAGGACTATGTTTAAAACTCAAGCTTGAAAGGATATGGCTGATGGTATTGAAAGAAAGAATTACAGGACCTACTGAAATGAATGAACAGAGTACGGATTGGGAGTAAATCAAAGAAAGACGCAAGTAATGAAAGGTACTGAAGTACTGAAATTAGAGATAAACATATCAAGTTAGGGAGCAGACGAACTTAAGGAATACTGTTATCTTGGAAAAAAGTAACAAATGATAGGCGAAGCAAACAGGACATCAAAAGGAGACCAGCATACGCAAAAAGGCGTTGCTGGCCACAAATAATCTGATATTAGTAGCCCATTGACCTTAATTCCGGCGGCCGGAGTGGCCAAGCGGTTCTAGGCGCTTCAGTCTGGAACCGCGCGACCGCTACAGTCGCAGCTTAGAATCGTGCCTCGGGCATGGATGTGTGTGATGTCCTTAGGTTAGTTAGGTTTAAGTAGTTCTAAGTTCTAGGGGACTGATGACCTCAGATGTTGAGACCCATAGTGCTCAGAGCCCTTTTTTTTAACCTTAATTCCAGGAAAAAGTTTCTGGGAATATACGTTTGTAATACAGTGTTGTACGGTCGTGAAACATGCACAGTGGGAAAACAGGAAAAGTAGACGACTGAAACATTTGGCGTTTGGTGTTATAGAACGATGTTGAAATTAGGTGGACTGATAAGGTATGAAATGAGGAGGTTCTCCGAAGCACCGGAAACGAGAGATAACGAAAACGCAGACAAGGGAAAGGGACTGGATGACAGGACATGTGTTTCGGCGTCAAGGAATAACGCCAATCATACTAGAGGCAGCTGTAGAGGGTAAAAATAGTAGGGGAAGACACGGACTTGAGTACGCTTTAGACACCCTGTATAGACAATTTCCTAGTCTGATAAGAGAATATTACAGATTACTTTTGAATACATTTCCATTTCTAACAATTTGTAAATATTACATACTGTGCCAAAAGGACTACTACTAAACACTTCAGAAGTGATTGAAATCTTTTCACTTCACAAAAGTAATCCATTATCTGTTTTAAACAAACAACTTCAGTTCAAAGACAAACATTTCTTTGAGCTTTTCGATGATCTGCTTTAGATCTTCTGTAATTTCGGTACTTTCACACCCTTGCTTTTTAAAAAAAAATTTTAAAAAAGCTAAAGTTTAAAAATTTCAAAATTTTTAAATTTATTACGTCTTTTAGGAAATATTTTATCTTTACTTTATAATCTTGTTTCACCAAACATTATTTTATGACTGACTATCTGTTTTAGAATGTTTCCTTATATGCTTTTAGACTGCATATTGCTAATTCACATCCTTTTATTTTTGACACTATGGCTCATAGTATTATAATTTTCCATTTTCAGTATTTTCATTTGTTTATAAGACTGGCATAGAACTTAATGAATAGCAATGCCCTTTGAAAATTGTCACATTCAATTAAAAAAAAGTGCGATCTACATACGAACTTCATAGACAAAATTTCATAAATATGAACAACTACTTCGTACCGTATTTGTGCAGTATATACTATACATGTCAGCTAAAGATTATTGCACCCTACTTATTTAAAATCCTTTCAATAAAGACATGTTGCTGCTCAATAATACATCGCCTGACGTGACAGTCTTCGCCGTTCCACTTTCGCAACAACTTCGTTAAAAAGAAGCCTCTGCGACATCTTTCCACTGGCGTTTGTCCTTACCATGGCAACCACCAGTTTGCCTATCGACTTCACAAAAACGTGAGCGGAAGGAAGCCTGCTGCCTCATCTTTGGGACGGCGTCCAACTTCACCATGGCAACCAGTGGTTTCAAAATCGTTCACTAACAGGCCTTGAGAAGGCAACCCATGTACTATCAAAACGAAGTTCATTTATCCTGCATATTTGAATATTTTTTAAACTTCTTAATTGACAAGAGCTGTTAAATAAGCTGAGTTTAGTGTGTGTTTATTTTTATTTCATGACAATGTTCTTTTAACTAAGAAGTTTTACATTGTCATTCGACTTATAACTCATTGGTCAGTAATGACATCATGCCGTCAGAAGTGGGCGGAGCCTCCATTATATATAGTAAAACGTGCACTGGTTTCTCCAGTAGTGATTCTCCAGCACAAAGAGGTTCCTACTCAATGCTAATTCGTCGTTTTATAACTTTATGTATTTTATTTAATGTATGTAGCCCTCTAATTAAAGTTTTGTATACTTGTAGGTCTGAAGATGACCACAGGAGTGGTGCAAACCGGTCACCTTCTTAAATAAATCGTGATCAAGACTGTTTTTAATAGTGAATATTATAGATGTCTAGTACAGCGTTTCACCTCAGACACATCAGAACAACAGCCTTTCCCCTCCTCTGTGTTTTTACCTCAGTATTGTTCCGCAGTCGATCGTTTATGCAGCATCCAAGCTCGGGGGAAAAAAAAATTAATTACAGCCAGACAGCCCCCGACGACTCTCAGTTTCATATTTCGTAATTATGTTTGCAATTACGGCGCAGCGGACAGCACGGCGTTGTGGATAACTCGGCAATTAGCTCTGGCCGCAAAGAAGAAAGGGGAAAAAAATAAAGGGACGAAACTCATTTAGCCGGCAATCTGATGGCCTCTGCCTTCTTCAGAACCGCCAACGAATCTCGCTTATTTTATCAGCTGCCCAAAAATTTGCTGCTTCCCAATTTCATATAAATCTATAACCAAGCTTCTACGAGGAGCGTTCAATAATGCAACCAATTTTCTTGTCAGACATTTTCGGTTCAAAAAATGTGGAATTAGTTGGGGGATATCGTGGGATATTCCCAGTGCAACCCATGTACACTACTGGCCATTAAAATTGCTACACCAAGAAGAAATGCAGCTGATAAACGGGAATTCATTGGACAAACATATTACACTAGCACTGACATGTGGTTACATTTTCACGCAATTTGGGTTTATAGATCCTGAGAAAGTACCCAGAACAACCACCTCTGGCCTTAATACGCTTGGAATTGAGTCAAACAGCGCTTGGATGGCGTGTACAGGTACAGCAGATTCAACACGATGCCACAGTTCATCAAGAGTAGAGACTGGCGTATTGTGACGAGCCAGTTGCTCGGCCACCATTGACCAGACGTTTCCAATTGGTGAGAGATCTGGAGAATGTGTTGGCCAGGGCAGCAGTCCAACATTTTCTGTATCCAGAAAGGCCCGTACAGGACCTGCAACATGCGGTCCTGCATTATCCTGCTGAAATGTAGGGTTTCGCAGGGATCGAATGAAGGGTAGAGCCACGGGTCGTAACACACCTGAAATGTAACGTCCACTGTTCAAAGTGCCGTCAATGCGAATAAGAGGTGACCGAGACGTGTAACCGATGGCACCCCATACCATCACGCCCGGTGATATGCCAGTATGGCGATGACGAATACACGCTTCCAATTTGTGTTCACCGCGAAGTCGCCAAACACGGATGCGACCATTATGTGGCTCTAAACAGAACCTGAATTCATCCGAAAAAAATGACGTTTTGCCATTCGTGCACAAAGGTTCGTCGTCGAGTACACCATCACAGGTGCTCCTGTCTGTGATGCTGCGTCAAGGGTAACCACAGTCACGGTCTCCGAGCTGATAGTCCATGCTGCAAACGTCGTCGAACTGTTCGTGCAGATGGTTCTTGTCTTGCAAACGTCCCCATCTGTTGACTCAGGCATCGAGACGTGGCTGCACGATCCGTTACAGCCATGCGGATAAGATGCCTGTCATCTCGACTATTAGTGATACGAGGCCGTTGGGATCCAGCACGACGTTCCATATTACCCTCCTGAACGACCGATTCCATATTCTGCCAACAGTCACTGGATCTCGACCAACGCGAGCAGCCATGTCACAATACGATAAACCGCAATCGCGATGGGCTGCAATCCGACCTTTATCAAAGTCGGAAACGTGACGGTACGCATTTCTCGTCCTTACACGAGGCATCACAACAACGTTTCACCAGGCAACGCCGGTCAACTGCTGTTTGTGTATGAGTAATCGGTTGGAAACTTTCCTCATGTCAGCGCGCTGTAGGTATCGCCACCGGCGCCAACCTTGTGTGAATGCTCCAATCCTGTCGGTTAAATTTCGCGTCTGTAGCACGTCATCTTCGTGGTGTAGCAAATTTTAATGGCTAGTAGGGTAATTTCAAATAAATATATATAATCAAGCTTCTACGAGGAGCGTTCAATAATGCAACCCACTTTCTTGTCACACATTTTAGGTTCGAAAAATGTGGAATTTGTAAGGGAACATCGTGGAATATTCTCGGAGCAACCCATATAATTTCATCAAGTTCCCATTGGTCGCAGCGGTATATGTGGTTTCAAAACGGCATCTGAAATCTGTCACTGATTTCCTTTTGGCAGAAAACCAGAGCATCGTAGATATGCACCTGGCAGTGAACAAAAGCACGCTGAGTCATTGGGCAAGGCGTCTATCATGATCGCAACGCGCAAACCTATATGGCCTACCGCGTGCTGGACGGCAGCGCACACCTGTGACTTCTGCAGTCTTGCAACGTGCGGACACCCTCATTCCAGGTGATCCACAGACCGCAATCCAACACCTCGCTGTTCGACTGGACGTGTCCAAGTTGGGTTCCACGCAGCCTAATAGAAGAACCAACGAAAGACCATCTGTAAAATGGTTCAAATGGCTCTGAGCACTATGGGACTTAACATCTGTGGTCATCAGTCCCCTAACCAACCTAAGGACATCACATACATCCATGCCCGAGGCAGGATTCGAACCTGCGACCGTAGCAGTCGCGCGGTTCCGGACTGAGTGCCTAGAACCGCTAGACCACCGCGGCCGGCGACCATCTGACGACAACTGCTTGCGCGTTACGAACCTGATCGTGACTATTTATTGTCAAACATCGTCACGTCCGATGAAACATCGATGCATCACTTCGAACAAGAAAACGGTTATATCTGAAGTTGTGCCACACCACCTCTCCGAATAAAAGGTCCAAACCCTCACACTCAGCCGATAAAGTTATGGAGACTGTCTTCTGAGACCCTCAAGAGGTTATTCTGTTCGATGCCTTCGTCATGGTGGAACTATCAACTCTGACGTGTGTTTTGCAACTCTCAGGAAACTGAAGAAACGACTTCAGAGTGTTTAACTCACCAACACGTGTTACCGAACTTCTCCATGATACCTTAAGGTCCCAGAAAAGACTGTGCACCTGAGAGGAGCTCACAACACTTCAACGGACTGTGCTTCCTCATTCAGTCTGCAACACGGATCTTGCACCTTCCAACTTCCACCTGTTTGGCCCAATGAACGATGCACTCCGCAGGAAGTACTATGTGGGTGAAGAGGAGGTTGTTGATGCAGCAAGATGTTGGTGGTGAGTTCCTATGAGACCAAACTGCTGAAGTCATTGGTCCCTATGCTTACACACTGCTACTCGTATATCTAACTTAAACTGAGATCCCCTGCTGTACCCGCAGTAGAGGACAGATACTTTAATTTGTGGAAAGGGGCCAAAATGAGTGGCTGTCAGTTGCACTCGAACATACTACTTTATTCATTTGACAAACATTACACGCCAGCCGGGGTGGCCGTGCGGTTCTAGGCGTTACAGTCTGGAACAGCGCGACTGCTATGGCCGCAGGTTCGAATCCTGCCTCGGGCATGGATGTGTGTGATGTCCTTAGGTTAGGAGACTGATGACCTCAGAAGTTAAGTCCCATAGAGCCGTTTCAACCGAACATTACCAGAGTAAAAAAAAAAAAACATTAAAAACAGAGCCAGCCAAACATTAATTTTAGAACTTAATTCCCGGCTAAATGCGCCATTCAATCTCACACAAAACAACTTTAATTAAAAACCAGCTGTAGAAGACGAAAAAAACAAAAATTTGAATTTTAAAAGGCAGAAGGCCTCATCTTAAAACATTTATCTAGAACAGGCTGAAGGCCCAAACAATCTCACGCCTTAAGGACAAAACAATTTTAATTTAAAATCGGCTGGTAGCCATACATAAACAAACAAGGACAAATAAGAAAAGGCAGCACAGCAAACGGCGCTCAGAAGTTTCCAAGGGTCGGCCTGGAATTCGAACACTAACGCACACATAGGTGAGATCGGCAGTGAGCCCAACAAATTCTCAGTCCGACGGCAACCCAAACGACAGACAATCAACAGACCAAGCGACAGGAAGACTTCCCCTCCACTCGAACAGGACACAACAGCGAGTTCAATGGAAAAACACAGAAGCTATCAGTGCCCACAACGAATTACCCGTTCAGCTGTCAAACTACGCCATGCTGGGCAGCCACAACACGACGAAGATTACACACTGCCTCAATTTACGTCAACAGCCAGGGCAGGTAACCGGAATGTTAACGGCCACAAGGCAGAAGATTGTGCTGGTGCACCTCAATTTTAGCCGAGCGGTCTGAGGCGCTGCAGTCATGGACTGTGTGGCTGGTCCCGGCGGAGGTTTGAGTCCTCCCTCTGGCATGGGTGTGTGTGTTTGTCCTCAGGATAATTTAGGTTAAGTAGTGTGTAAGCTTAGGGACTGATGACCTTAGCAGTTGTCGCGTAAGATTTCACACGCATTTGAACATTTTTTTGCGCCTGAATTCAAAATAATCAAGATAAGTTAAACTCCGCAGGATGGCGGCTAGAATTTCGCCAGCTTCAGAACACACACGTTGTTGCTCACGGGAATGTCGCAACTGCCCACAACGAAATTCAAACGACACAATGTGAACATTTGGAGCTGGCTGGTAGATTAAGTAAAGACAATTTTGGTGTCCAGGATCGGTGAGCCAAGGACCTCGTAGCAATCTGAAGAGCCCTCCACACTCCGACCCGGCCAGATGCGCGCCACGGAGACTTCCTCACTGCTCCACGCCAGCCGACCAACTGCCCGTTCACGGTACAGCCGGAAACTATAAGCGCGACGCCCAGGATAGTACAAGGGTGCGAATATCAATACACGCTGCTAGTGCTGCCACTCGCGGAGAGAGAGGGTGACAGCATAATCGTGATAACTGTGTGAGACTAATCACAGAATAGCAACCAAGGTTTAATGTAAAGCATTACACCAGCCACCAGCCCCACGCTAGGAACAATACACACACACCTATGCCCGAGGGAGGACTCGAACCTCCGACGAGGGGAGGGGGGGGGGGGGGGGGACCGCACGAACCGTGGCAATGCGCCTAAGACCTCGGGGCTACCCCGTGCGGCTGGCACGAATTATGCCGATTCTAAATCCAAAATCACTTGATAATTAAATCAAATTACTGCAAAAAGAACTTTTAGGAATAAAAAATAAGAAATTTAAAGATTTATTAAACTAAGAAAAAATAAAAGATTCAAATATTTAAAGAAAAAAAAAAAGAAAAAACCACAAACATTAACAAAAAAAAACAAAGAAACGCACCCACAAGAGGTTGGTTCCAACGTCGACCATTAGAGTGGTACGAAGCGAACATACAGGCCCTTCCGGTAAGGTGGAGTAATACCGTCACATTGAGATAATGTAGAGAAATAGCTTTTTGTAACCAAAAGAGAGGGGAATAATGTGTTGTACTGGCATCCTGAATAAAACCAACCCGCTCTCAGAAAGAAAGGTATTGCATTATCCACCGAATGGCACTCGTATATCTAAAATACCTGCTGAATAGTATCTGGACATATATTGGTGAACATTAACGAGGAGTGCGTCCTACCTTTGCCTGTATGAAGGCCTGAACTCTGCTGGCGAGGCTTTCTATGGAGTGTCTGATTGCCTGTGGAGGCATGGGAGCCCATCCTTCTTCAAGAGGCGAAACCAGAGAAGGTATGCAGCGAAATTGACCTTCCTATCCACTCCAAAGGTAATCCATTCGGTTCACGTAGGGACACGGCAGATTTCATTTCAGTTTATCCATGTAACACTGCCATATTGCTTCCTTCTCTTGTGGCCGCACAGTGAAAATTAAAAGGATTTTAGCAAGCACCGGCGAAAAGGGCATTCCTGGCCAAGAGAAATCTACACTCCTGGAAATGGAAAAAAGAACACATTGACACCGGTGTGTCAGACCCACCATACTTGCTCCGGACACTGCGAGAGGGCTGTACAAGCAATGATCACACGCACGGCACAGCGGACACACCAGGAACCGCGGTGTTGGCCGTCGAATGGCGCTAGCTGCGCAGCATTTGTGCACCGCCGCCGTCAGTGTCAGCCAGTTTGCCGTGGCATACGGAGCTCCATCGCAGTCTTTAACACTGGTAGCATGCCGCGACAGCGTGGACGTGAACCGTATGTGGACGGACTTTGAGCGAGGGCGTATAGTGGCCATACGGGAGGCCGGGTGGACGTACCGCCGAATTGCTCAACACGTGGGGCGTGAGGTCTCCACAGTACATCGATGTTGTCGCCAGTGGTCGGCGGAAGGTGCACGTGCCCGTCGACCTGGGACCGGACTGCAGCGACGCACGGATGCACGCCAAGACCGTAAGATCCTACGCAGTGCCGTAGGGGACCGCACCGCCACTTCCCAGCAAATTAGGGACACTGTTGCTCCTGGGGTATCGGCGAGGACCATTCGCAACCGTATCCATGAAACTGGGCTACGGTCCCGCACACCGTTAGGCCGTCTTCCGCTCACGCCCCAACATCGTGCAGCCCGCCTCCAGTGGTGTCGCGACAGGCGTGAATGGAGGGACGAATGGAGACGTGTCGCCTTCAGCGATGAGAGTCGCTTCTGCCTTGGTGCCAATGATGGTCGTATGCGTGTTTGGCGCCGTGCAGGTGAGCGCCACAATTAGGACTGCATACGACCGAGGCACACAGGGCCAACACCCGGCATCGTGGTGTGGGGAGCGATCTCCTACACTGGCCGTACACCTCTGGTGATCGTCGAGGGGACACTGAATAGTGCACGGTACATCCAAACCGTCATCGAACCCATCGTTCTACCACTCCTAGACCGGCAAGGGAACTTGCTGTTCCAACAGGACAATGCACGTCCGCATGTATCCCGTGCCACCCAACGTGCTCTAGAAGGTGTAAGTCAACTACCCTGGCCAGCAAGATCTCCGGATCTGTCCCCCATTGAGCATGTTTGGGACTGGATGAAGCGTCGTCTCCGGCGGTCTGCACGTCCAGCACGAACGCTGGTCCAACTGAGGCGCCAGGTGGAAATGGCATGGCAAGCCGTTCCACAGGACTACATCCAGCATCTCTACGATCGTCTCCATGGGAGAATAGCAGCCTGCATTGCTGCGAAAGGTGGATATACACTGTACTAGTGCCGACATTGTGCATGCTCTGTTGCCTGTGTCTATGTGCCTGTGGTTCTGTCAGTCTGATCATGTGATGTATCTGACCCCAGGAATATGTCAATAAAGTTTCCCCTTGCTAGGACAATGAATTCGCGGTGTTCTTATTTCAATTTCCAGGAGTGTATTTGCATAAAACTCAGGCCTTCATTTGAGGAAGAAATGTACACTATCTGATCAAAAGCATCCGGACACCTGGCCTAAAGTTCGTGGCCCCCTCCATCGCTAATGCTGGGAATTCAATATGTTGTTGGCCGACCCTTAGCCTTGATGACAGCTTCCACTCTCGCAGGAATACGTTCAGTCAGGTGCTGGGAAGTTTCTTGGGGAATGGCAGCCCATTCTTCACGGAGTGCTGCACTGCGGAGAGGTATCGATGTCGGTCGGTGACGCCTGGCACGAAGTCGGCGTTCCAAAACATCGCAAAGGTGTTATGTAGGATTCAGCTCAGGACTCTGCGCAGGCCAGTCCATTACAGGGATGTTATTGTCGTGTAACCACTTCGCCACAGGCTGTGCATTATGAACAGGTGCTCGATCGTGTTGAAAGATGCAACCGCCATCCCTGAATTGCTCTCCAACAGTGGAAACCAGGAGGTGCAAGCCCCCTCCATGAAAAACATGACCACACCACACCCACACCCTTCCATCGGATCGCCACATTGTGAACCGTGATTCGTCACTCCACGCAACATTTTTCCACTGTCCAGTCGTCCAATGTTTACGCTCCTTACACCGAGCGAGGCGTCATTTGGCATTTACCGGCGTGATGTGTGACTCATGAGCAGCCGCTCGATCATGAAATTCAAGTTTCCTTACCTCCCACTTAACTGTCACAGTACTTGCAGTGGATCCTGATGCAGTCTGGAATTCCAGCGTGAAGGCCTGGATAGATGTCTGCATATTACACAGTAAGAGCCTCTTCCACTGTTGGCGGTCTCTGTCAGTCAACAGACGAGGTCGGCCTGTACGCTTTTGAGCTGTACGTGTCCCTTCACGTTTCCACTTCACTACCACAACGGAATCAGTGTACCTACGGATGCTTAGAAGTGTCGAATTCTCGCGTACAGAATTATGACACGAGTGACACCCAATCACCTGACCACGTTCGAAGTCCACGAGTTCCGCGGAGCGCTCCTTTCTGCTCCCTCACGATGTCTAATGACTACTGAGATCGCTGATAAGGAGTACCTGGCAGTAGGTGACAGCACAATAAACCTGATATGAAAAACGTATGTTTCTGGGGGCGTCCGGATACTTTGGACCACATAGTGTATGTTCCTTGTCGCTTTTGAAAAACAGAAAGATCTTCGAAGGCTGTGTTGTCGTCATCTTCATTTCATCCTCATCAGCGGCGCCTTAGTTGCCCATCCGGAAGAGTGGACCTAGGGATGTTTAGGAGTGTGCAAATCTCGCGCACAGACGTATGTTCCGTACACACTTATTTACGTATACAGATGCGTACGCTTCAGTGGCCAGAGTCAGCCGACATAAAAGTTTTCTGGGTTTGGTACCGCGTCATAATGTAAACACCGTAACAACATGAACAGGGAGGGATGGACTCAGGCTTGCCCCATCTTGGCTGCCAGCAATCAGAGCCCAACAGACCTCTCTGTCAACACGAGCCCACGAGCACTCCAGCAGTTGGTAAACAGCAGCCAACTTCTCATTCGACGGTGGCCACCAATCACGGTACATTACACAAGAGCAAATAGACAACAGAGGTCACGTTCTCCCTGCACCGCAATAACCTATTAAAATAAAGTTCCCCCTCCCTCCTTCCTTCCTTAAGTGACCAATGAAACTAACTACCTTTTTAAAAATATGACGTATTGGCATGCGCAGCGAACACTAAGAGCAAAACATAAAGGACACTGCGTAGCTAGAATGCACCATTAGACCCAGAAGAAGGCCGCTGCAATCGTGGCCGAAACGTTGGTTTTTCTCCAGCAGTAGCAGTTTTTACATTTTGACGCGGTACCAAACCCAGAAAACTTTTATGTCGTACGTATACAGGTAGTTCAGCTGGTAATAGAGAATCTCAACGATTTTTGCCTTTTATCGATATCGATAGGTTTCACTTATTTAGGGAGTGAAATATCTAGGGATGGAAGAATAACTAACGAAATTAATAGGAGGTTACAGAAGGGAGGCAATTTCTACCAAACAATGAAACATCTGATTTGGAATAATGAGGTTTCAGAAAGAGCAAAACTCTTTATGTATAAGAATTATTACATCCCTATTGTCACCTATGGTGGAGAAACATGACAGAAAGGGACTGGAGCAGACTGCAAGCAGGGGAAATGAAATTTCTCAGAGCAGTTAGGGGAAAAACAAGAATGGACAGAGTAAGGAATGTAGAGATTAGAAAGGACCTCAAACAAGAAAGTATGAGAGAAGAAATTGAAAGAAAGAGATTAAGATGGTATGGGCATGTTAAGAGGATGCATGGGCAGAGACTCCCCAAAATTATGGAAGAACTAAAGATGGGTGGGAAAAGACCTAGAGGAGGCCCAAAAACACGGTGGAAAATTGAAGAGAATATCTGTGGAAAGCAGAGGTGTGACCTGGCAGCAAGTGGAGGAAGAAAAGTGGTGGGAGGACCGAGACAAATAGAGAGAACTCGTCAGCACCCAGACCCGGCAGTAGCTGGAGCGAGATTCGGATATAGATAGATAGATAGATCGATATCGATAAGGCCTATACTGATTCCTGAGGAAACGGTCTCTTAGCAGAAGAACAGACACACACTCGGATAACAAACGAGAAAAACATTTTTTTTTTCGTTACCATTAACAATTTGCCGATTTTGTGAAACCTTGCTTCTGGCCAAACTTCATGATTCTAGAACAATGAGAAGTACCCTATAGGTGAGTTCGTATCAAAATATGTCATGTAAATGGCCTTATCTTTAGACTGCATTAACATAGAAGGTTCAATTTTTTTACATCACCAAGGTCCCATAGACTTTAGTACCTGATTTGAACTCTATACGTTCGCCTGTACCTGAGAAAAACGGGTGTTGATTTATGGACAGGCACACAGTCAAGACAACAAATTACAAAAAAAATTTGTTTTCTATAATATAGACCTAAATAGTAATTAACTATTATCGGATTTTTTTTCTTTATTTGTACTGAGAAACCTTGTTTCCTGGCAATTTCATTACTCTGGGACAATTCGAAGTACCCTATAGCTTTTGATGACTGCGTTTGTGAGTGTCAAAGTACGTGATATAAGTGACGGAAGCTTTTGATTATATTCACTTTGAACCTTCTATTTTTTTACAACGCCGAGGGTCCATAGAGCTCAATATGTGACATAAATAACAACTTGATACGCCGTTCAGGAGAAAATGGTTTTAACAGTTGCACAGGCGGACAGCAAAGTGATCCTCTGAGAAGAAAGGTAAATTCGACATTTGTAAGAACACTCCTGGAAATGGAAAAAAAAGAACACATTGACACCGGTGTGTCAGCTCCACCATACTTGCTCCGGACACTGCGAGAGGGCTGTACAAGCAATGATCACACGCACGGCACAGCGGACACACCAGGAACCGCGGTGTTGGCCGTCGAATGGCGCTAGCTGCGCAGCATTTGTGCACCGCCGCCGTCAGTGTCAGCCAGTTTGCCGTGGCATACGGAGCTCCATCGCAGTCTTTAACACTGGTAGCATGCCGCGACAGCGTGCACGTGAACCGTATGTGCAGTTGACGGACTTTGAGCGAGGGCGTATAGTGGGCATGCGGGAGGCCGGGTGGACGTACCGCCGAATTGCTCAACACGTGGGGCGTGAGGTCTCCACAGTACATCGATGTTGTCGCCAGTGGTCGGCGGAAGGTGCACGTGCCCGTCGACCTGGGACCGGACCGCAGCGACGCACGGATGCACGCCGAGACCGTAGGATCCTACGCAGTGCCGTAGGGGACCGCACCGCCACTTCCCAGCAAATTAGGGACACTGTTGCTCCTGGGGTATCGGCGAAGACCATTCGCAACCGTCTCCATGAAGCTGGGCTACGGTCCCGCACACCGTTAGGCCGTCTTCCGCTCACGCCCCAACATCGTGCAGCCCGCCTCCAGTGGTGTCGCGACAGGCGTGAATGGAGGGACGAATGGAGACGTGTCGTCTTCAGCGATGAGAGTCGCTTCTGCCGTCATCGAACCCATCGTTCTACCATTCCTAGACCGGCATGGGAACTTGCTGTTCCAACAGGACAATGCACGTCCGCATGTATCCCGTGCCACCCAACGTGCTCTAGAAGGTGTAAGTCAACTACCCTGGCCAGCAAGATCTCCGGATCTGTCCCCCATTGAGCATGTTTGGGACTGGATGAAGCGTCGTCTCACGCGGTCTGCACGTCCGGCACAAACGCTGGTCCAACTGAGGCGCCAGGTGGAAATGGCATGGCAAGCCGTTCCACAGGACTACATCCAGCATCTCTACGATCGTCTCCATGGGAGAATAGCAGCCTGCATTGCTGCGAAAGGTGGATATACACTTTACTAGTGCCGACATTGTGCATGCTCTGTTGCCTGTGTCTATGTGCCTGTGGTTCTGTCAGTGTGATCATGTGATGTATCCGACCCCAGGAATGTGTCAATAAAGTTTCCCCTTCCTAGGACAATGAATTCATGGTGTTCTTATTTCAAATTCCAGGAGTGTATATAGGCGAGTAATCAATCACAGTATTTACTAACTGTGTAATTAATGTCACACAGTAACAGCCAATGTCTAATGGATAAAATGAAGTTACGTATTTAGAGGATGGTTTTTAAGAATAAGTGGATGTACTTGTAATGCACTGGTCCATCAAACTGAGGTAATTTTGTTGGGACGCGTGCGAGAACACGTGCGGCCGGCGGCAAACACCGTGGATGAAAATGTCAAGCCGGGCGGATAAAAGGCCGACGCATCGGAAATGGGCTGCCCACTCCAGTTAAAGGCGAGGGCGATGTCTGCTACGCAGGTAGTAGCGATCCCGGCGCGATGTTTGCTGCGCGGTTACTAGCGGTAGGCAGTTTGTCCCGGTACGAGCGCTTCGCTCGCCGCGTGGCTAATCCGGTCGAGTGGTAGGGGAAGCTGTTACGTCAGGGGGGGGGGGAGGGGGTGAGGAGGGGGAAGGGAGGGAAAGGTGACAGCTGCCAGAGTTATAGAGAGAGAGGCGCATCAAGCGTGGGCGGTGCAGCAGCCTGTGGGACCCCCACATACGGCGCTATCGCACACGCCAAATACCACTGCAGGTTACTGGCTCGCGATAAACTTTACGGCTTGCGGGCGAGAGAGTCTTCGATTCTCGTACTGCGCCGCAAATTGTGGTGTTGTTAACATTCTCACATGACGACTGCCTTTACGGTAATACTGTGCGATTTGATTCAGTGCGTGGTAGAAGGGTGCTTGCACCAAAAGAAAAACTTCCGTAGCAAGGATGGAGCGAGCCATAAATCGCTGCTAAGAGACTTTTCTTCTTTCGAATAAGCCCTTTGGACGGTAGGATGAACTTTGACTACTTTTCTTTTTTTTCCAATCGTATTGACCAACAAGGATCACGTTAACAACTTCAGTTTCTCTTCTTGCTTTGTTGTTGTTGTTGTTTCCTATTTTTCCTGTATTCCCTGATTTTCCCCCCATGAAGTCTCTTCCTTTCTTCCTTCCATGTTGTTCCCGATTTTTTATTTCTTCTGCTTTGAAAGCCTTCCAAATTTAGTATTTTGTTTTTAAAACGGTTTCTTTCTGCTATTTCTGATTCTCTGATGTTGTTTCTTTCAAGATCTTTTCTTACTTCTGTAATCCATGCTATTGTCGATTTCTTCTTCCAGAAATATAGGAGTATTTGTTTTGTTAGTCTATTTCCTTCCATTCAGTAGAGATGTCCAAAAAAGGTTAATCTTCGTTTGGCCATTACTTCTGGTATTTTCTCTACACAGGGTGCTACAAAAAGGTGCGGCCAGACTTTCAGGAAACTTTCCTCGCACACAAAGAAAGGAAATATGTTATGTGGACATGTGTCCCGAAACGCTTACTTTCCATGTTAGAGCTCATTTTATTACTTCTCTTCAAATCACATTAATCATGGAATGGAAACACACAGCAACAGAACACACCAGCGTGACTTCAAACACTTTGTTACAGCAGATGTTCAAAATGTCTTCCATTAGCGAGGATACGTGCATCCACCCTGCGTAGCACGGAATCCCTGATGCGCTGATGCAGCCCTGGAGAATGACGTATTGTATCACAGCCGTCCACAATACGAGCACGAAGAGTCTCTACATTTGGTACCAGGGTTGCGTAGACAAGAGCTTTCAAATGCCCCGATAAATGAAAGTCAAGAGGGTTGAGGTCAGGAGAGCGTGGAGGCCACGGAATTGGTCCGCCTCTACCAATCCGTCGGTCACCGAATCTGTTGTTGAGAAGCGTACGAGCATTTGGACTGAAATGTGCAGGAGCTCCATCGTGCATCAACCACATGTTCTATCGTACTTGTAAAGGCACATGTCCTAGCAGCACAGGTAGAGTATCCCGTATGAAATCATGGCGGTGAATCGAGGAAGTACAGTATATACTGACGAAACTAAAATGAGCTCTAACATGGAAATTAAGCGTTTCCGGACACATGTCCACATAACATCTTTTCTTTATTTGTGTGTGAGGAATGTTTCCTGAAAGTTTGGCCGTACCTTTTGGTAACACCCTGTATTTCTGTAGATCTCCTCATTACTTCTTATTTTCCAACCATCTGTAGTTTTCATTGCACCCATTATTTTTCTAGTAATCCTTCTTTCCTGTACCTCTAGTTTGTCCATCTTATAGTTCAACGTTAGGCATTCAGTTCCATATAAACATTCTGGTCGTACCACTGTGGTGTAGTGTTTTAGTTTTGTTTTTCTAGATATACATTTCTTCTTGTAAATATTTTTGGTCAAACCATATGCTCTTTACATTTTGTTAATTCTTACATGGTTTTTCTAGTCCATTCAGTTGTATAGTTTCTGCAAGATATTTAAATTTCTTTCCTCGCTCTATTTTACCTATTTGTGTTTCTATGTATTTTGGTGTATTTCTTTATAACTGTCATGAATTTTGTTTTTTCAGCTGAAATTTTGAGACCAGTTCTGTTTGCTAATTTTTCCAGAATGTTTATTTGAGTAAGTGCGTGTGCCAGGTTTTCTGAAAGTATTGCGAAATCATCCGCAAAAGCCAAGCAGTTTACCTTAATTCCATTTGTTTTCCTTCCCAGAGTTATTGGTCCAATTTTGTGATTTTTTAGGTCCGAATTCCAGATACTTACAATTTTTTCTAGAACACAATTAAACAGTAAAGGTGATAAACCATCACCTTGTCTAACACCAATGTATATTTCAACAGGCTAAGAGATTTCTCTCATAAATTTGACTTCAGGTACTGTACCTGTTACGGTTTTACGAATTATATTTGCTAGTTTTGATTTAACACCAAATTCTCTAATGATCTTATCTATCGTTTCTCTTTCTATACAATCAACTGCTTTCTTGAAATCTACAAATGACACTAGTATTGGTTTGCTGGTTAACATTCTATGGCGAATTATTGACTTTAAGTTAAAAATTTGTTCTGCACAGGATCTGCCCTTTAGAAAACCACCCTGATATTCTCCTAGTTGTTTGTCTAAAGTATCTGCCACTCCGTTGAGGAGAATTTTTGGTATTATTTTGTATGCCACTGGCAGAAGGGACACTCCTATGTAATTACTGACATTTTGTTTGTCTCCCTTTTTATGTAGCGGGTGGATTAATGCTTTATTGTATTGGATTTCCTTAGTTTGCAAATTTCCTTCATCCTTTTATGGTGTTGTTCCCATTCTTCTTGAGTCCACTTTCGTCTAGTTGTTTTCTTTCTCTCCTGAAATTCTGCGTTTTGAACTGTCTTTCGGAAATGTGTTGTGTTTTGCTTTCTATTATGTCTATTGTAATTACAGCGTTTCCCATGTCCTCTTCAGTTTCCATGAACCATGCGGGCTTGGATTTGTAGCTGTTGAGTAATGTGAATTGGTCAGTCTTTTGTCATCCATTATGAATATATGTCCAAAAAACTGTAGTCTTCTCTTACTCATTCAATCAATTAGTTTTTCAATTTTCAAGTATAGCTCTCTGTTTGGTCTTATCGTGTATTCAGTATTATCTTTCTTTTAGCTGCCAGTATTTTCCTTAAAATTCTTGTTTCGATCTTCTCTAGTTTCTCAAGATCTCCATTCCTTGTTAGTTTAAGTGTTTCTGCCACATGCACAGCTTCAGATCTGGCCACGGTTTGGTAGTCTTAATTTCGTGTTCCAGGACAAGGATTTTTTGTTATAAAAGTTTTTGTTCACATGAAACACTCTCTCCATTTTGTGCATTTTCTATAGCTGACTTTTCTTTTGCATTGTATGTAATCCGCTCTCCTAGGTATTTAAAGGAAACTGTTTTGTTTACTGCATTGTTGCCAACTGCAGTATTTTGAGGAGCGTCACAGATGTTTGTCATGAACTTTGTTTTTTCAAAGGACATTTGTAGTCCTATTTTGGCGCCGGCCGCTGTGGCCGAGCGGTTCTGGGCGCTTCAGTCCGCAACCGCGCTGCTGCTGCGGTCGCAGGTTCGAATCCTGCCTCGGGCATGGATGTGTGTGATGTCCTTAGGCTAGTCAGGTTTAAGTAGTTCTAAGTTCTAGGGGACTGATGACCTCAGAAGTTAAGTCCCATACTGCTCAGAGCCATTTGAACATATTTTGGCTGCTTGTTTTTGCAGTTCTTTTATTTGTTCTTCGGCATTATCTAGCAAATCCGTAATCAATGCCATTCTCGAACTACCTTCTCCAACACACAACTGAAGAGCAGAGGTGACATCTGACAACTTCAAACGATTCTCAGAGCTCTATCCCAAATTCTACTTTCGGTCCTGAATTTGTCAAAGATGCTTTAATTGTTTAGATTGTTTTAGTCACGAGTCCCACTTCTTTTAAGATGTCAAGCAGTGTATTTCTGTCAGTTGAATCTTAGGCTTTTGTAAAATCCACAAAAGTAATTAAATATTTTAAGTTCCTTATTTTCCTCATTTCTATTATGTTACAAACTTGCCTGTGAGTTCTATTGGTCCAATTTTGTCCACGTATGCATTCATACTCTGCAAATCATCGTACAAGGTGCAGAGTCACAAATTTACCTACATTCGTAGCAGCCGACATTATGCAGTGACGGAAGAAACGTGGCATCACGCAAAATAAATCATCGTAGAGTAACCAAATTCTGGGAACACAGTTGTCTAAGACACATATTTCAGTGCTAAACATTGCGAGATCACAGGTTAATTAATTGTGCGATATGCCAATGTGTATGGGGAAAGCTGGAACATTAATAACTGGTATATCTCCCGAATGTTAAACGCAAGCATGAAAACGTGCAAACATTGTGTTGGTACAGGCGCCACACCTCAGTTCCATGCCTGTTGCCCAGATGTCAGTTTCTGGCATGGAGTTCCATGTCGGTTGCCTGGATGACAGTTTGTGGGATGGAGTTGCATGCCTGTTGCCTGGATGTCAGTTTGTGGGATGGACTTGCATGCCTGTTGCCTGGATTTCAGTTTGTGGGATGGAGTTGCATGCCTGTTGCCTGGATGTCAGTTTGTGGGATGGAGTTGCATGCCTGTTGCCCGGTTGTCAGTTTGTGCGATGGAGTTTCATGCCTGTTGCCCAGATGTCAGTTTGTGTGATAGAGTTCCATGCCTGTTGCCCAGATGTCAGTTTGTGGAATGGAGTTGCATGCCTGTTGCCTGAATGTTAGTCTGCGGGATGGACTTGCATGCCTGTTGCCTGGATGTCAGTTTGTGGGATGGAGTTCCATGCCTGTTGCCCAGATGTCAGTTTGTGGGATGGAGTTGCATGCCTGTTGCCTGGATGTCAGTTTATGGGATGGAGTTGCATGTCTGTTGCCCAGATGTCAGTGTGTGATGCTTGCTTGCCTGTTGCCTGGATGTCAGTTTGTGGGATGGACTTGCCTGTTGCCTGGATGTCAGTTTGTGGGATGGAGTTGCATGCCTGTTGCCTGGATGTCAGTTTGTGGGATGAAGTTGCATGCCTGTTGCCCGGTTGTCAGTTTGTGTGATGGAGTTCCATGCCTGTTGCCCAGATGTCAGTGTGTGATGGACTTGCATGCCTGTTGCCTGGATGTCAGTTTGTGGGATGGACTTGCATGCCTGTTGCCTGGATGTCAGTTTGTGGGATGGAGTTGCATGCCTGTTGCCTGGATGTCAGTTTATGGGATGGAGTTGCATGTCTGTTGTCTGGCTGTCAGTTTGTGAGATGGACTTGCATGCCTGTTGCCTGGATGTCAGTGGGATTGAGTTCCATGCCTGTTGCCCAGATGTCAGTTTATGGGATGGAGTTCTATGCATGTTGCCCGGATGTCAGTTTGTGGGATGGAGTTCCATGCCTGTGCTCTGATGTCAGTTTGTGGGATGGAGATCCATGCCTGTTGCCCAGATGTCAGTTTCTGGGATGGAGTTCCATGTCTGTTGCCTGGATGTCAGTTTGTGGGACAGAGTTGCATGCCTGTTGCCCAGATGTCAGTTTGTGTGATGGAGTTCGATGCCTGTTGCCCAGATATCAGTTTGTGGAATGGAGTTCCATGCCTGTTGCCCGGATGTCAGGTTGTGCGATGGAGTTCCATGCCTGTTGCCCGGATGTCAGTTTGTGTGATGGATTTCCATGCCTGTTGTAAAGATGTCAGTTTATGGGATTGAGTTCCATGCCTGTTTCCCAGATGTCAGTTTTTGGGATGGAGTTCCATGCCTGCTGCACTCGATCAGTCAATGTTTCAAATGGCTCTGAACACTATGGGACTTAACATCTGTGGTCATCAGTCCCCTAGAACATAGAACTAGTTAAACCTAACTAACCTAAGGACATCACACACATCGATGCCCGAGGCAGGATTCGAACCTGGGACTGTAGCGGTTGCGCGGTTCCAGACTGAAGCGCCTAGAAATGCTTGGCCACACCGACCAGCTGGAGTTGTTGTCCTATGATGTCCCACACGTGCGCGATTTGAGACAGATCTGATGATTGAGCAGGCGAAGGAAACATGCTGACACTCTGTAGACCATGTTGGGTTACAACACCTGTATCTGGGCGAGCGTTACGCTGTTGGAAAATACCCCCTGGAATATTGCTCATACATAGGAGCACAATAGGACAATTCACGAGAGTGATGTACAAATTTGCTGTCAGGGTGTGTGGGATAATCCCAAGAGTGATCCATACCAAAACCCACCCCAGACCATGAATCCAGGTATAGGTTCAGTGTGTCTAGCATGAATAAAGGTTGGTTGCAGGCCCTCAAATAGCATCCTTGAAACCAACACACAGCCATCATTGGCCCCGAGGCAGAACCAGCTTTCATCAAAAATCACATTAGACCTCCAAACTGGCCTCCAACGTTTGACACCAATGAAGTCGCAATCGCTTTGGTTTGTAGTCAGTGGAATGGACGCTAAAGGGTGCCTGTCTGATAGATGTCCTTGAAGTAACCGATTTGTAACAGCCCGTTGTGTCACTGAGGTGCCAACTGCTTCTGCTGCTGCAGATGCAGGTCGATGCACCAGAGCCATACCCCGAACACGACGGTCTTCGCTCTCGGTAGAGCTACGTGGCCGTTCTGAGCGCGGTCTTCTTACGACTCGTGACCACCGCTCCCAGGAACCATGCACGGTCGCTACCTTCCTACCAGGTCTTTCTGCAGTATCACAGTAGGAACATCCAGCTTCTAGTAGCAGTATTACACCACCTCGTTCAGTGACCCGTTGATAATGTTGTCTTTAAGAACATCCTTGACTACCATCAACTCGCCACGTCCAGTCTCAAAGGTAACTAACGCTCTGCTAGGGCCACTGTTCTGCGAAATACGAACAGACATTTTTCAGACTTACAAGCGCGCCTACCAACTTTCGTTAATGTCATACGGCTCCTTCTAGGTGTCGTGATTTTTTTTTTCAGTCAGTGTATAAAGCGCCCCGTCTTCAGGCCACAAGTGGACCATCGGGACCATCCGACCGCCGTGTCATCCTCAGCTGTGGTTGCGGATAGGAGGGGCGTGGGGTCAGCACACCGCTCTCCCGGTCGTTACGATGGTTTTCTTTGACCGGAGCCGCTACTATTCGGACGAGTAGCTCCTCAATTGGCATCACGAGGCTGAGAGCACCCCGAAAAATGGGAAAAGCGCATGGCGGCCCTGCCCATCCAAGCGTCGGCCACGCCCGACAGCGGCTAACTTCGGTGATCTGACGGGAACCGGTGTATCCACTGCAGCCAGTGTATAGTTTCGAAATTTTTTTTGTTTTATTATTGTTTGTATTGCGTATGAAAACCAGGGACCTGGAAACGACGGAGAGGCTTCGTCCTGCCTTAGCCCTCAGCGGGGCACAACTCCACAGCAGTCCACTCACCCCACCGCCGCCCCACCCCGAACCCAGGGTGGTTGTGCGGTTTTGCATCCAGTGGAACCTCTCCCCCCCCCCCCCCTTACCCACGAACGTATCATACGAGACGAGTGTAACCCCTATGTAATTATGGTGTGCCCGCATCTCGTGGCCGTGCGGTAGCGTTCTCGCTTCCCACGCCCGGGTTCCCGGGTTCGATTCCTGGCGGGGTCAGGGATTTTCTCTGCTTCGTGATGGCTGCGTGTTGTGTGCTGTCTTTAGGTTAGTTAGGTTTAAGTAGTTCTAGGGGACTGATGACCATAGATGTTAAGTCCCATAGTTCTCAGACCCATTGATTGAATTGTGGTGTACACGTACTTGCAGACAGTGTTTGTGCAGCTATCGCCGACACTAACTCAGGCAGACTGAGGGGAACCAGCCCGAATTCGCCGAGGCAGATAGAAAACCGCCTAAAAACCATCCACAGGCGTGTTAGACCGCGCTTCTAGGTAGGCGGCCAAGTTTAATTAACTTTCGAGTTACACAGTACCTGGAGAAAAATGCAATGCCCACAACGGGAAGGTCATTTTACTGAAAATGGGGTGACAGGTAATTCGTCACTGGAGAAGTGTACGATAAGAAATTCAGACCAAATGAAACACACACGTCACAGCAAAGGGTGGCCAATGGGTCGCATCAATACACACAGCCTACCCCACTCTGGCGGCAAAGGAGTATATTCTGGCAGCTGAACTATGATAAAGATGCCATAAGGCAGCCTGCAATAGATGGTCCCAAGCAACTTGGACCTCTTGTTGCAGCTCCTCAGTGGCTCTTCACGCTACGAAGAGCGGGTAAGTTCGCACGTCATCATTGTCCATAGGACAGAGATCTATTGATCTTGCTGGTCGAGGAAAGTGTTATGCACCGCGAAGAGCATTTCGTGCCGCAGGAGCAGTATGTGGACGTGCATTGTCATGCTGGAAAACCACATCACGATTCTGTCGAAGAAATGACAGTGGGGTATTTGACTGTTTTGCCGAAACTGTTTTAAATGACCGGTTACTTTATTTTATGCTCATAACATGCTTGTTTCCTCCTCTTTAATTTCAGTATTTATAAAAACGAAAATTAAATTAAAATATTTTGAAAGCCCGCTAAAGCGCTGCATTTGAGCCTGAGACGCCTCTGGTGGGCTCGCTAATTCTATTGTCACAATGCTGGCTCACAGCGATGATGATGATGATGATGATGTTTGGTTTGTGGGGCGCTGAACTGCACCGTCTTCAGCGCCCCGTACAAAGTGACAGTTTTTACGCACTCCAATTTTTTTCGCAGTCCAATCTAACCAGTGTCACGAATGATGATGCTAAATGTTGAGGACAACACAAACACCCAGTCGCCGGGCAGACAAAATCCCCAACTCGAGTTGGAATCGAACCCGGTACCCCGCGATCCCGTGGCAGCAACGCCAGTCCTTCCCCCCCTCGTCGCGTTTGGTCTTGGCGGACGTCACAAGACATCCGTTCAAGTTGATCGTTGATTCCTTTACTCAGTTTTTTTTATTACAGAGGGCGAGCAGCTAAATTTCTCGGGAGTCGAACCCGGATCACTAGACCACGAGCTGCGGACTGATTCACAGCTATGTCTTGTTTTGGAAATTACGTTACGGAAAAAATGGGGTACAAGTGCTGTGTAGTACCATACTGTACAAATACACCCATAAAATTCCTGAAAAGTTGTTCATGAGTGTTCCAGAGGATGAGCACATGCGTAAACTGCCGTTGTTCTGTACCGCCAAATTGCCATCACGTCGACGCAAAACTTCACTAATTTACGAGGGTCGGTCAAAAATTAATGCCTCCCACTTTTTTTCTACTTAAAAAAATTAAGTTAAGTGAAAAATTTGAATTTGGCGCCATTCCTCAAACCTTCTTCTGCAATCCACTGCAGTAGTAACTTTCTGTGTCAACAGGTGGCAGCAAAGCAGAAGTTTGTAAGATGGCCGACATCGATGTTCGTTTGAGACAGCGTTGTGTGATTGAATTCTTGAATGCAGAAGGTGAAACGCCCATACGCACTCATGAAAGACTGAAGAAGGTGTATGGTGTTGTGACAGTGGATGTCAGCACTGTTAGACGATGGGTTCGTCGTTGTAAGGAAGCTGAAGGGCAAACACCGTTGACTGACGAAAAGCGGAGCGGCAGGCCGGTGAGTGCAGTGACTCCACACAACATTCAGCAAGTTGATGACATCATTCGTGGTGACCGTCGGGTGACTGCAGATGAAGTGTGTCGCATTATTTCTCTTAGTAAAGGCAGTGTGATCACGATTATTAAACAATTGGGGTACTCAAAAGTTTGTGCACGGTGGGTTCCAAGAATGTTAACCGATCAGAATAAAGAGGCAAGGAAAACAATAGCCTCCCAACACTTGCAGCGCTTCCGTTTGGAGCGAGATGAGTTTCTGAAAAAAATTGTGACCGGGGACGAAACATGGGTGCATTTTTTTGAACCCGAATCAAAGAGGCAGTCAATGGAGTGGCGTCACACAAGCTCGCCGAGGAAGAAAAAATTCAAAACTGTGCGATCGGCAGGGAAAGTTATGGCAACAGTTTTCTGGGATACAGAGGGTGTGATTCTGGTTGATTTTTTGGAGCAGGGATGCACAATAAATTCTGTTCAATACGTCACAACCCTCAAAAAACTTAAAGCACGTCTTCAGCGAGTTCGCCCAACAAAATCAATGGCAGATGTTCTTCTTTTGCATGACAATGCAAGACCACACACCAGTCGTCACACCTCTGACGAGATTGTCAAAATTGGATGGGAAGTTTTGCCTCATCCCCCATACAGCCCTGACCTGGCACCATCAGACTTCCATCTGTTCGGGCCACTAAAAGAAGCTCATCGTGGGATTCATTTTGAAGATGAGGAGGCCGTCAAAACATCCGTGCGTCAATGGCTTAGGAAGCAGAGCTGTGATTTTTACCGTGCTGGGATACATGCCCTTGTTCAAAGATGGACCAAAACTGTAGAGATGGGCGGAGATTACATTGAAAAATGACAAAATGATCCTCAATGTTGTGGTTTTCAACCTATGTAATTGCATTTAAATTTCCTGACAATTAAACGTAGAAAAAAAATAGGAGGCATTACTTTTTGACTGACCCTCGTAATTAAAAGTGTGTAGCACTGTGAAGTTGACATTAATTTACCTCTGAGATATGCTCTCCCACTGTTAGAACGAAGGCTAGCGTCACTCAACGAAATTAAACTCGTGGTGAAAATCATCGTTTTACGCAAGTACGTCTACGTTTTTCGGTAGCTCAGTTGTTACAGAGGTAGACCGTACAATTTTATAACATGATGTCCACGGGTCGCTGGTACGAAACCAACCCAAATGAACTAACTTGTGTTTAGAACACCTCGATAGTCCTCTCCTATTAAAAGCAATTCAAAATTACAAAACTTCACCACACCGATCAGAAGCAAAATATTATTGCGTTTTCCTCGCTGTGCACATGCACTTATATTTGCAATCGCTATTCACAAACGTTACGTTCAAAAAGATATTTTCTAGTAAATGTGCCTAAACACTTTTTAGTCAACTAGAAATTATATTTCTATATTTGTACTGTCCAGCTAGGATCCTTTTTGTTTAAACTTTCGCAGTTTCCTCGTCTGAATATAAAGTTATGTCTGCTGTCCTCATCATTTTATAGTTCGTGACATTGACTAGATTGGACTGCGAAAAAATTGGAGTGTGTAAAAATTGGGACTTTGTACAGGCGCTGATGACCGCACATTTCAGCGCCCACAAACCAAACATCATCATCATCATCATCATCATCATCATCATCATCATCATCGCTGTGACTCAGCATTATCAGAGTAGAATTAGCGATCTCGCCAGTGGCTTCACAGGCTCGAATGCACCATATTAGTGGGCTTTCAAATTATTTGAATTTCATTTTCGTTTTTACGAAAGAATACTGGAATTCAAGAGGAAAAAAGCGTGTTATGAGCATAAAATAACGTAAATGGTCGTTTAAAACAATTTCGGGAAAACAGTCAAATACCCTGTTACCTTTTCTTCGACAGACTGGTGATGTGCTTTTCCAGCATGACAATGCATGTCCACATACTGTTGCTGCGACACGAAATGCTCCTGGCGATGCATAACAGTTTCCTTGACCAGCAAGATTAATAAATCTCTCTTCTATGGACAATGATGACGTGCGAACGTACTCGCTCTCCGTAAGCTGATAAAGTAAGTCTGCTAACCTTCGTTTACACTCACAAACATTACAGCCCTTTTGTTTGTGTAACCTGCATGCTGTACAAACTTTGTATCTCTCCGTATAACGTCATTTCCTACACCTAACTCTACTGCGGGAGTACGGTGATATCTTCACTACTACCAATGCTTTCCAATAAAGTTACTCGTTTGTTCGCAAAGTAAATCCATTTATCCTTTGTTATCCATTTCTCAGAGTAAACCTAAACGTGAAGCTATATACAATGCGTATCACAATCGAAACAAATGCTACAGTCAATTCCTGCTATTTTCGTGTTTCGTGTAATACTGTTTAAAAATACACTCCTGGAAATGGAAAAAAGAACACATTGACACCGGTGTGTCAGACCCACCATACTTGCTCCGGACACTGCGAGAGGGCTGTACAAGCAATGATCACACGCACGGCACAGCGGAGACACCAGGAACCGCGGTGTTGGCCGTCGAATGGCGCTAGCTGCGCAGCATTTGTGCACCGCCGCCGTCAGTGTCAGCCAGTTTGCCGTGGCATACGGAGCTCCATGGCAGTCTTTAACACTGGTAGCATGCCGCGACAGCGTGGACGTGAACCGTATGTGCAGTTGACGGACTTTGAGCGAGGGCGTATAGTGGGCATGCGGGAGGCCGGGTGGACGTACCGCCGAATTGCTCAACACGTGGGGCGTGAGGTCTCCACAGTACATCGATGTTGTCGCCAGTGGTCGGCGGAAGGTGCACGTGCCCGTCGACAAGGGACCGGACCGCAGCGACGCACGGATGCACGCCAAGACCGTAGGATCCTACGCAGTGCCGTAGGGGACCGCACCGCCACTTCCCAGCAAATTAGGGACACTGTTGCTCCTGGGGTATCGTCTCCATGAAGCTGGGCTGCGGTCCCGCACACCGTTAGGCCGTCTTCCGCTCATGCCCCAACATCGTGCAGCCCGCCTCCAGTGGTGTCGCGACAGGCGGGAATGGAGGGACGAATGGAGACGTGTCGTCTTCAGCGATGAGAGTCGCTTCTGCCTCGGTGCCAATGATGGTCGTATGCGTGTTTGGCGCCGTGCAGGTGAGCGCCACAATCAGGACTGCATACGACCGAGGCACACAGGGCCAACACCCGGCATCATGGTGTGGGGAGCGATCTCCTACACTGGCCGTACACCTCTGGTGATCGTCGAGGGGACACTGAATAGTGCACGGTACATCCAAACCGTCATCGAACGCATCGTTCTACCATTCCTAGACCGGCAAGGGAACTTGCTGTTCCAACAGGACAATGCACGTCCGCATGTATCCCGTGCCACCCAACGTGCTCTAGAAGGTGTAAGTCAACTACCCTGGCCAGCAAGATCTCCGGATCTGTCCCCCATTGAGCATGTTTTTATGACTGGATGAAGCGTCGTCTCACGCGGTCTGCACGTCCAGCACGAACGCTGGTCCAACTGAGGCGCCAGGTGGAAATGGCATGGCAAGCCGTTCCACAGGACTACATCCAGCATCTCTACGATCGTCTCCATGGGACAATAGCAGCCTGCATTGCTGCGAAAGGTGGATATACACTGTACTAGTGCCGACATTGTGCATGCTCTGTTGCCTGTGTCTATGTGCCTGTGGTTCTGTCAGTGTGATCATGTGATGTATCTGACCACAGGAATGTGTCAATAAAGTTTCCCCTTCCTGGGACAATGAATTCACGGTATTCTTATTTCCATTTCGAGGAGTGTATATGACTTTCCCAGGATATTTTTTATCTTATTTTGCTCGGTACTGGTCGTTCTATTTGTTCGTGGCGGACGTCCCATAACGCTTGTTCAAGTTCATCGTTGAGCCTTGAACTATTTTTTTTTTTATTACTGAGGGCAACTAACCCTCTGACATAACACGCTGAGTTTCTAACATGTGACTGCCTTGTCTGCAGACGCACTCGTTATCCGTGCCACGCGGGATTAGCCGAGTGGTCTCAGGCGCTACAGTCTTGGACTGTGCGGCTGGTCCAGGCGGAGGTTCGAGTCCTCCTTCGGGCATGGGTGTGTGTGTTTGTCCTTAGGATAATTTAGGGTAACTAGACTGACGACCTTAGCAGTTAAATCCCATAAGATTTCACACACATTTGAACATTCTGAACGTTATCCGTTGTGCCACCGAACGCATGCTAGACGCCTAACCCCGTCTGACTGTCTTCCAGAGAGAAAAACAGTTCTAAGATCTGTCAACGATAATTTAATTGTTCTTTGGGTCGCGGTTCATCATGGTCGACAATCTCGTTATAAGATACGGACCCACTTGCGGAAATCCTACATTTCCTTCGTTTTGAGAGAGTTTAATGATGTTGAAGAGAGCAGGGAAGCAGTGTCGGTAGTTGCAAATATCGCCGCTCTAAATGGGTGGAGCATAAACGGTTCAATTTTCGCGAGGCTTCCACTGTGACCGTTCGGAATATTCCATTCTGTTGTTACTTAAAAGCTGTAGTAGCGTTTTACAACAGTGAATACCTAAACTGTTTGCAGAAAAAGTATGTAAAATCCTCATAAATTCGGCTAGCGCTCCTATGACACAAGTGTAGCTTCCTCTTACTACTAGACTGTGACGTCAGCAGAGCATCAGCCAGTAACAGAGCGTTATCGATCGTGTGACCAAATCTTGATATTTAATGATTTTCTGAAAGCTTTCACTGGTTACTTCCAAGACCACAGAACCTTCTTCCAAACTTGTTATATTTTGTCTGGTAGATTATCGTTGCTCAAAGATTGTTCTCCTTGTTGTTCCTGAAACTGCAAAGTTTTCGATGGTCCAGGGATGCTTCCAAGACAACACGTTCCTGTTATATTTCGTCTTACCAGTCAGCTTCATCAATTTGCACCGAATCTTCTGAAACACCCTCAACGTCAGTGGACATCCTTGGAATTCGCCGACTTCGGATGTGGTCACGTGACTGGGTGTCACTTGTGTCATATGTCTGCGCGCGAGATTTCCACACTCCTAAACATCTCTGGGTCGACTTTTTCCGACTCGGTAGGCAGACATCTATCCAGAGCATCACACATGAATTCCAAACTGCATCAGGTTCCAAGGCAAGTACCATGACAGTTGGGCGGGAGGTGAGGAAACTTGGATTTCATGGTCGACCGGCTGCTCATAAGCCACGAATCACGCCGGTAAATGGCAAACGAGGCCTCGCTTGGTGTAAGGAGAGTAAATATTGGACGATTGAACAGTGGAGCGATGAATCACGGTACACGATGTGGCGATCCGATGGCAGGGTGTGCGTATGGCGAATGCCCGGTGAACGTCATCTGCCAGCGTGTGTAGTGCCAACTGTAAAATTCGGAGGCGGTGGTGTTATGGTGTGGTCGTGTTTTTCATGGAGGGGACTTGCACCATTGTTGCGTGGCGCTATCACAGCACAGGCCTACACTGATGTTTTAAGCACCTTCTTGCTTCCCACTGTTGAAGAGCAATTCGGGGATGGTGATTCTATCTTTCAACACGATCGAGCACCTGTTCATATTGCACGGCCTGTGGCGGAGTGGTTACAAGGCAGTAACATCCCTGTGGCCTGCACAGAGACCAGACCTGAATCCTACAGAACACGTTTGGGATGTTTTGGAACGCCGACTTCGTGTCAGGCCTTGCCGACCGACATCGATACCTCTCCTCAGCGCAGCACTCTGTGAAGAACGGGCCGAAATTCCCCAATAAACCTTTCAGCACCTGACTGGACGTATGCCTGCGAGAGTGGAAGCTGTCATCAAGACTAAGGGTGGGGCAACACCATATTGAATTCCAGCATTACCGAATGCAATGAAGCAACTCCGAACCCGTTCAACATGTATTGTTTGTCCCATATTCGTATCTTCAGTCACGACCATATGCACAAACTTCCTTTTCCTCAGGAGCCTACCATCTCGACAGTCTCTAATCTTTATCCGACGTCGCATTTGCAACGAATTTTACGAAATGCTTTCCGATTACATTCACATTAATCGAAATCCAAGTTATCAAGCAGCTATTCTTCGTCTTTATGCAATTATCAATACGTTCCATTGGTATTATCAGTCCTCTGAACGAAGTCACAAAGCAGGATTAAAAAAAATTATCAGATTTTCTTCACCTTACAGATAACAAGTGAAATAATTAATCGAAAAGGTCGCCCACGTGAAAAGATTGGACAGAGAGAGCAGTGTAAAAGAGTGTACCTTAAACATTTCTGATGATGCTTTCACCGACTACAGCCGAAACGCATCAGTCCTCTGAACGAAGTCACAAAGCAGGATTAAAAAAAATTACCATATTTTTCCCCTTACAGATAACAAGTGAAATAATTAATCGAAAAAGTCGCCCACGTGAAAAGGTGGGACAGAGAGAGCAGTGTAAAAGAGTGTACCTTAAACATTTCTGATGATGCTTTCACCGACTACAGCCGAAACGCATTTCCTTTCTGAAAATATGGCAGTAACCCCCCACCCCCCGGTGCTAGGCGGAAGTGGAAATGTAAAAACTCATTTCTCTGGCCCCCTCCCGTTCCGGACAATACAGCGAAGGGGGAGGTAACGCACCGAGTTTCCGGTGCTACTGAGCAGGGATGAGTGTTTCAATTATTCATGAACGCCGCGAAGAAGCTCTGGAGAAAGCGAAACGCCTTTCCGTTTATTGCGAAAGGGTGCCGAGTTTAGGACGGGCGAGGCGAACAAAAGTGCTGCAAAGTGGACGCTTTGAGGGTTAGAGCTGCACCAAATGTCACGCCCAACTACACCTGAGATGTTTCGCGGTTCACTGCTGGCGCGTAAAGTAGACATAAAGGTCGTACACTAAACAAAGGACACGTTGTAAAGTGGATAACAAGTTAAAACACACTCATATAATTAAAGAGCTGAGACCAGCGTTTTATGTCCTCAGAGGTAGCTCTCGTTGCGGAAACGATTTTCTGAGTGAGCTGATCGAATAATCACTTTTCAGAATGAATTTTCACTCTGCAAGGAGTGTGCACTCTGTTATGACCAGACAAAATTACAAATGGTCCACATGCCTCTGAGCACTATGGGAGTTAATTGCTGTGGTTATCAGTCTCACAGAACTTAGACCTACTCAAACCTAACTAACCTAAGGACGTCACACACATCCATATCCGAGGCAGGATTCGAACCTGCGACCGTATCGGTCCCGCGGTACTAGACTGTAGCGCCTAGAACCGCTCGGCCACTCCGGCCAGACAAAATTACAGTTGTCCGGCTACAGCTGTAGGTTATTAGGGTGCTCTGTCAGATGAGAGCCATAGATGAGTGTCCTGTAAAATTTCCAAATCCGGTGTCTAGATCGGAACGTAGTACTGTTGATATTTTTAAAGATATCAGGTAACCGATGTACCTATATTTAAAAAAAAAATGTTAGTCTTCCCTACGTCAGAAAAAAAATTGTATATATATATATATATATATATATATATATATATATATATATATATATCGATGGTAAGATGTATCGACGTACTAGGCAAAAAAATATCGGCTGCACATTTAAATATACTGCCAGTTTTAGAGCTGTATAATTAAGTACTGATTTATTGTTATATACTCTGTACATAACAAGATAGCTGCCTGCTTATCCTCCTTTACAGCAAGAACTGAAAGGAATACAATGCAGCCGGCCAGGGTAACCGAGCGGTTCTAGGCGCTGCAGTCCGGAACCGCCCGACCATGGATGTGTGTGACGTCCTTAGGTTAGTTAGATTTAAGTAGTTCTAAGTTTTAGGGGACCGATGACCTCAGAAGTGAAGTCCCATACTGCTCAGAGCCATCTGAACCATTTTCTGAAAACAACGCACGTTCACGCTTGCTGCTAACCACTTTGCTAACAATGCTAACTGCACGTAAGTTGCAAAATGAAATGTGTCCGACGGGGCCGTCGTTCGGTTTCGTCACATATCGCATTTATCCGGAACAATTCATGTCGACTTCCCTGTTTTCTCACTTCTGCAAACGCCAGCGACCTAGCAGCTATAGAGGCAAAACTGCGTGGCGTGGTGGAGCTAAACGTAGCATTTTCTGTTGGTAGCGCTGAGCACCGATTACGTCACCATTTCCCCTCACGCCCACCGCAAAGAGCAACCTTGTCATTTACATATTTGTTTATCAGCTAAGTAACTATTTTTGAAAAATGCCCATATGAAGAAATTGCACACTAGTTGCATTGAATATTGTTTTTCAAAAGAACACTTCAAACATTCATTAAAAATTGCGCGAAAAAGAAACAGTATAAAATAAAATTATTGGCACTCGATACTGCCATTTCGACATAGATATATTCCTAAAAATATCACCGATATTAACGATACTATTTGGAAAAAATCTCGATATTTTATCAACAGCCCTAAGCAGAAGCTGCTCACTAGAAAAAAAAAATTGCCCAGGCGCGAGCAGGATCTGCACTCTGGAGCTTCCGGCCAAACTTAATTACTTATACAGACAGTCCATCCATTGTACGAATCAAGAATCACCACAGTTTTTGCTTGTTACCGACATTGATACTGAAGGGGGAAAAAAATGTTTCAGATGGCTCTGAGCACTATGGGTGCTACTTAAACCTAACTAACGTGAGGACATCGCACACATCCTTGCCCGAGGCAGGATTCGAACCTGCGACCGCAGCAGCCGCGTCGTTCTGGACTGCCACGCCTAGAACCGCCCAGCAACACCGGCCGGCTCAGCCAATAGTTCAATGAACTGTACTGCGATCAACAGCAGCATCTCCTTTCACCTTTTTCAATCTCTTGTGGATGTTTCCCACTGTCTCGTTTTCACAGCAGAGGAATTTCTATGACAGCACGTGTGCTTCTGACGAACGTCAAGTGTAGCGGCCATCTTGGAGACATGATGCGACAGCGCCACTCACGGGAACAGGTTGAACTAAGTTTGAAAACAAGCGGGAAGAATGTATCTACACACTGTGAAACTTTCACACATGCAGAATGGATACCGTATTTTTACAAAAATAGTGTGCTCTTCTTTCGGAGTGACCCTCGTACCTTTCTTTACGAAGTACTTAATCACTGCTCGAATCTCGATTTTTTTTTTTTCCACCTTCGCAATCTCTGCGCGGGAACAACATCAGAGCCACGTCACCGCATCAGCTCTGACGTGGCACGTGTTCAGAGGCAACAGTTCAATGAATATCTCGTGAACAATCCGTTGCGCTATCGCTGACATCTCGTGGCGATTCCAAGAACTTTCCAAACCTCCCTCGCACAATCTATGTAACACGGACTTGCGAATTATTATACTGAAGAGATTTCTTGTTTTGTCTGTCGCCCTTTGCTTGCGACACATCTGTGTAACAGAAAGTTAATTATTGTTTTTTTTTCTTCTTTCGCAATGAAACTCAATACGATTTGACTGAATGTTGTCTAGCGATCCGCGAAAGCAGGTTTCCTAGACCACCCAAGATTTGACAACCAGGCCGAATTTATGATTCGTGATAATCAATCCTGAAGTCAACTTTGTTCCTGTTGTCATTTCTACTAATTCACATCACTTTCGTGTTTCTTGGATTTCTCCTAATCCATATTCTGTACTCGTTAGAGTGTTCATTCCATTCAACGCGTCCTGTAGTAGTTCTTCACTTTTAGCGAGGATAGCAATGTCATCAGTGAATCGTATCATTGATATCCTTACACAATTTTAATTCCACTTTCGAACATTTCATTTCCATCATCGCTTCTGCGATGTGTAGATTTAACATCCGGGGAGAAAGACTACATCCCTGTCTTCACCCCTTATTAATCTGAGCAGTCCGTTCTCGGTCTTCCACTCTTATCGTCCCCTCTCGGCTCTTCAATACGTGGTGGTCCATTGATCGTGACCGGGCCAAATATCTCACGAAAGAAGCGTCAAACGGAAAAACTACAAAGAACGAAACTCTTCTAGCTTGTAGGGGGAAACCAGATGGCGCTATGGTTGGCCCGCTAGATGGCGCTGCCATAGGACAAACGGAATCAACTACCATTTTTTTTTAACTGGAACCCCCATTTTTATTACATATTCGTGTAGTACGTAAAGAAATATGAATGTTCTAGTTGGACCACTTTTTTCGCTCTGTGATAGATGGCGCTGTAATAATCACAAACATATGGCTCACAATTTTAGACGAACAGTTGGTAACAGGTAGGTTTTTTAAATAAAAATACAGAACGGAGGTACGTTTGAACATTTTATTTCGGTTGTTCCAATGTGATACAAGTACCATTGTGAACTTATCACTTCTGAGAACACATGCTGTTACAGCGTGATTACCTGTAAATACCACATTAATGCAATAAATGCTCAAAATGATGTCCGTCCACCTGAATGCATTTGGCAATACGTGTAACGACATTTCTCTCAACAGAGAGTAGTTCGCCTTCCGTAATGTTCTCACATGCATTGACAATGCGCTGACGCATGTTGTGAGGCATTGTCGGTGATCACGATAGCTAATATCCTCCAACTTTTCCCACAGAAAGAAATCCGGGGACGTCAGATCCGGTGAACGTGCGGGCCACGGTATGGTGCTTCGACGATCATTAAGTAGGAAATCAGCATAATTGCACCATTTAGATTGCCATTGATTAAATGGAGGCCAGTTATCCTTCCTCCCATAATGCCGCACCATACATTAACCCGCCAAGGTCGCTGATGTTCCACTTGTTGCAGCCATCGTGGATTTTCCGTTACCCAATAGTGCATATTATGCCGGTTTACGTTACCGCTGTTGGTGAATGACGCTTCGTCGCTAAATAGAACGCGTGCAAAAAATCTGTCATCGTTCCGTAATTTCTCTTGTGCCCAGTGGCAGAACTGTACACGAGGTTCAAAATCGTCGCCATGCAATTCCTGGTGCATAGAAATATGGTACGGGTGCAATCGATGTTGATGTAGCATTCTCAACACCGATGTTTTTGAGATTCCCGATTCTCGCGCAATTTGTCTGCTACTGACGTGCGGATTAGCCGCGACAGCAGCTAAAACACCTACTTGGGCATCATTATTTGTTGCAGGTCGTGGTTGACGTTTCACATGTGGCTGAACACTTCCTGTTTCCTTAAATAACGTAACTATCCGGCGAACGGTCCGGACACTTGGATGATGTCGTCCAGGATACCGAGCAGCACACATAGCACACGCCCGTTGGGCATTTTGATCACAACAGGCATGCATCAACACGATATCGACCTAATCCGCAATCGATAAACGGTCCATTTTGACAGGGGTAATGTATCACGAAGCAAATACCGCCCGCACTGGCGGAATGTTACGTGATACCACGTACTTATACGTTTGTGACTATCACAGCGCCATCTATTACAAAGCGAAAAAAGTGGTCCAACTAAAACATTCATATTTGTTTACGTACTACACGAATATGTAATAAAAATGGGGATTTCTATTTTTTTTAAAAAACGCAGTTGATATCCGTTTGACCTATGGCAGCGCCATCTAGCGGGCCAACCATAGCGCCATCTGGTTTCCCCCTTCACGCTAGACAAGTTTCGTTCTTTGTAGTTTCTTCGTTTGACGCTTATTTCGTGAGATATTTGGCCGGGTCACGATCAATGGACCACCGTGTATATCGTAGGCCTTCATTACTCGTGTTCGCCTATAGCTTATCCCCTACTTTTCTGAAAGATTCGAACATCTTGCACCATTATACAACACCCAAAGCTTTCTTCCAAACACTATAACTTACCTCCTACTTTTCTCAAAAAATGGTTCAAATGGCTCTGAGCACTATGAGACTTAACTTCTGAGGTCATCAGTCGCCTAGAACGTAGAACTAATTAAACCTACCCAACCTAAGGACAATACAGACATCCATGCCCGAGGCAGGATTCGAACCTGCGACCGCAGCGGTCGCTCGGTTCCAGACTGTAGCGCCTAGAACCGCACGGCCACTCCGGCCGGCTTTTCTCAAAAATTCGAACATCTTGCACCATTTTACATTGCTGGACGCTTTCTTCCAAACGCTATGAACGTGCCTTGATTTTTCTTTACTCGCGCTTCCGTTATCAACCGCAACGTCAGAAAGAGTGTTTTCGGCGTGGTGAACGCCTTGCGTGGGTGTGTAGGCATTAATTTTTCATCTCGCGTCCGTACAATGGTTCGGGCGGTGTTCGTATAAACAGGCTGTGAAAGAATCTTGAGTCGGCGAGAGCCGAAAGGGTGGGCGCGCTGATAGCGATGGTGGATTTGGTGTGCGGAGGAGGGGGTGAGAGGGGTGGCGTGGGGGGGGGGGGGAAGGTGGGGGGGAGCCAATGGAAGCGGGCGCACAATCGGAGCGGCTGTCTGTTTGTGATGGATGGCCCTCCCACATGGAGGGTTATCCGCTGAGGCTCAGCGCTGCAGTCCTCATACAATAAACACGGCGTGAGGTGAGCTTCGGCGGAACGAGAGGTTTCCCCCACCACCACCACGGGAACAGCGAGGTGGTTCGGAATTACGGCTGGGAGGCTACGCTAAGTATTTCACCCACAGCTCTACACGTAACCAGGTTAGCGGGCGCAGCTTCGCCCGGATACTCTGTGTGGTCTCCACGCGATCTTTTTAGTTATTTGGAAGGAGAAACAGCCTTGGTCGTATTTCTTTGTTTCATTATCCGCAAAATCGATTTTCGGTCACTTAGTGACCATCCTCAGTACCAAAAGTTAAAAATTTCACATAAGGATCAGAGAGTATAGAACAGAAAATCACAACTACACTTGCGTATTAACATAACAGTTGAAACTTCCTGGCAGATTAAAACTGTGTGCCCGACCGAGACTCGAACTCGGGACCTTTGCCTTTTGCGGGCAAGTGCTCTACCAACTGAGCTACCCAAGCACGACTCACGCCCCGTCCTCACAGCTTCACTTCCGCCAGTACCTCGTCTCCTACCTTCCAAACTTTACAGAAGCTCTCCTGCGAACCTTGCAGAACTAGCACTCCTGAAAGAAAGGATATTGCGCAGACACGGCTTAGCCACAGCCTGAGGGATGTTTCCAGAATCAGATTTTCACTCTGCAGCGGATTGTGCGCTGATTTGAAACTTCCTGGCAAAGGTCCCGAGTTCGAGTCTCGGTCGGGCACACAGTTTTAATCTGCCAGGAAGTTTCATATCAGCGTACACTCCGCTGCAGAGTGAAAATCTCATTCTGGAAACATAACAGTTGGTAGGAACATGTCTGTAAGATACAACCAAAGTTGTTAGGCACTGGTATTAACAAGCTTAGAGCGATCACATAAACTGGGGCCGCTGTTTACATGCACCTGTTCAGCAGACCTCACTGTGTCAGGACTTGGAACGACCTCTGTGTGACCTGTGTCACGTGAAAACTTAACATCACTGGTTTTGCGAGATATTAACACAAAATAACTCCTGTGCACTTGTGAATCACGAAGTAACTCAAATTGAAAATGTACGTAAAACACATAGCAGACGAAGGGGGAAAGAAACGTCTAAAATACATTGGCGTTTTGTTTTTTAAAAACAAACTTACAGAACATAAAACAGATCGATAATAAGTTGTCAGAGTACAGGACAGGTAAAAGAGGAAAAGAAAATGAAAAAGAATAATATATGAATAACATAAAATAAAGTATAACACAGGTTTTTTTTTAAAAAAAGAAACATAATACCCACCATCTGGCGTGGGAAGCTAGAAGTACAGCGTTCGTGATTTACGTAAAATGTTAGGTTCAGACTAAGGAGTCAAATATATATATAAAAAGAATAGTAATAGTACGAAACTGCCATTACGTAATAATTAAAATGCCGTGAACCATAATGTTCATTACAAATGTTATTCTTTAATCAAATTTCTGTTGTGTTCATGAACTGCAACAGCTTGTAAACTTTTCACGCTAATTAACGCCGTGGAAGCACGTCCTTTCACGAACGGACTTCTCACCAAAAAGCGTTGCCGGTAGCTGGACTCCGATGTTTTTGTTTACCACGTCTTTTGCGTTCTTGTGGTGATATTTCCACAGCAACTGTCATCCCGTAACAAAAATTTCTCTACCTCTTACCTTAGAATTCAAATACCAATTGTTATACTTTTAGCTGTAAAAAAAAAAATAAAGGGGAGGTGTAATGGTACTTGGATTACGCAACCATTACGGTACCTCACCTCAACCTCTTGATACCAGCAATATTCTTCCGTGTTTCTGTAAAATAGTTAACATATTTCTGAGACAACATTCAGATCTGATTTCATTAATGTAGAGTTACTTTGATACATCGATATGATTATATTGCAATGGTATTATTCTTGTGTATGCTTTATTTTGTCACTATGATCTTTGTCGTACTTAACTCTGATTTTTGGGCGCGTAGCAGTTATCAGAAAGTCAAGTCTTGGTCGACATGTTGAAAAGACGTAAATTGCAGTCAGCTTATAAGGATGAGGAAGATATTTTCAAGTATGTTTTATATTGTTTAGTGATGTTTTGTGAGTTACGTGATATTGCAAACAAAAGTAATAAAAAAGAAGTCTAACTTAAATTCGGAATGCTGATTACTTTTTAAAATCATCATTGTGCTAACTTGCAAAAGTTTAATCTTCAAGAATGGTTTATGAAACACATCTACAAAACTTTTAAATATCGCAGAATTACACCTAGGTCTCTTTGCATCCGAGCTTGGAACCACCACCACCTACATTTTCGACGATTGAACCACGAGTTCACAACGAGACCAGCGTGAGAAACACGAAAAGATGAGGGCCTAGTTTATCCACTATTTCATGAAATGGCTTTGTTAACTGTGCTCTAATGACACCTGCCGCATAATATAACTTTGTTGTTGAGCGAAAATGCAATATTTAGCAGCGTGAGCAACACTACAAATCATAATTAATTTCTGACCTTTGTTGTGGTAGGGTTGTTAGGAGGAGGTTAACTATCTTTTGGTTCAAAAAATCGATTTCTTTAAATTGCATTTTTGGATCCATAAAAGTGTTTAGAAACCACCCCTGAAACGGTTTCTCCAAACACGGAACGGAAAAGTTTGTTATTCGCGGTTGAACAGAAAAATGCACCTGTCTGAAATCGGCCTTTCTCACGCACCAGTGTTTTTCCTTCGGAGGGCGAGTTATTGTACCGGTGCTTGGGAGGAAACACACAACATTCAAATGAAAGTTTGAACGCGTGCGTCTGGAAGTTAAAGCATTTGCAATCTGGTGCGATCACTGTGGAGATTGCGACTTTCCTGGCAGTGAGCGGCTTCAACGAAGATATTCAGCAACTGTGAAGACCGTGACGTCACCCTGGGACTCTATTCGACGCAGTTCGCCAAGCTTTCGGACGAGCACCGGATTCGAGCTGCCGAGAACCGCTGGTCACAGGTCGTACGAGCGGCTCTGGAGCAGCGCAGGATGGGCCAGATCGAGCAGAACGCCCTCTGTGAGGAAGAGGAAGGACTGGTTTATGGACCCGGAATAGCAGATTGGACTAAGTTGCATGATATTGCATTGATATGTAGTCAAAACTTCAAACGCGTTTTTGCCGAATAACATTTTTTTTTTTTTTTTTTTTTTTGCGCGCCATGCTTACTTCAAATCTACTCAACCAATTGGCACGATTCTTTGTTTGCGACGAAGCTAACTAAATTGTCTAGGAGTTGTATCATTTTTATTCCGATCGATCGACTACAAATACACTCCTGCAAATGGAAAAAAGAACACACTGACACCGGTGTGTCAGACCCACCATACTTGCTCCGGACACTGCGAGAGGGCTGTTCAAGCAATGATCACACGCACGGCACAGCGGACACACCAGGAACCGCGGTGTTGGCCGTCGAATGGCGCTAGCTGCGCAGCATTTGTGCACCGCCGCCGTCAGTGTCAGCCAGTTTGCCGTGGCATACGGAGCTCCATCTTGGACGTACCGCCGAATTGCTCAACACGTGGGGCGTGAGGTCTCCACAGTACATCGATGTTGTCGCCAGTGGTCGGCGGAAGGTGCACGTGCCCGTCGACCTGGGACCGGACCGCAGCGACGCACGGATGCACGCCGAGACCGTAGGATCCTACGCAGTGCCGTAAGGGACCGCACCGCCACTTCCCAGCAAATTAGGGACACTGTTGCTCCTGGGGTATCGGCGAGGACCATTCGCAACCGTCTCCATGAAGCTGGGCTACGGTCCCGCACACCGTTAGGCCGTATTCCGCTCACGCCCCAACATCGTGCAGCCCGCCTCCAGTGGTGTCGCGACAGGCGTGAATGGAGGGACGAATGGAGACGTGTCGTCTTCAGCGATGAGAGTCGCTTCTGCCTTGGTGCCAATGATGGTCGTATGCGTGTTTGGCGCCGTGCAGGTGAGCGCCACAATCAGGACTGCATACGACCGAGGCACACAGGGCCAACACCCTGCATCATGGTGTGGGGAGCGATCTCCTACACTGGCCGTACACCTCTGGTGATCGTCGAGGGGACACTGAATAGTGCACGGTACATCCAAACCGTCATCGAACCCATCGTTCTACCATTCCTAGGCCGGCAACGGAACTTGCTGTTCCAACAGGACAATGCACGTCCGCATGTATCCCGTGTCACCCAACGTGCTCTAGAAGGTGTAAGTCAACTACCCTGGCCAGCAAGATCTCCGGATCTGTCCCCCATTGAGCATGTTTGGGACTGGATGAAGCGTCGTCTCACGCGGTCTGCACGTCCAGCACGAACGCTGGTCCAACTGAGGCGCCAGGTGGAAATGGCATGGCAAGCCGTTCCACAGGACTACATCCAGCATCTCTACGATCGTCTCCATGGGAGAATAGCAGCCTGCATTGCTGCGAAAGGTGGATATACACTGTACTAGTGCCGACATTGTGCATGCTCTGTTGCCTGTGTCTATGTGCCTGTGGTTCTGTCAGTGTGATCATGTGATGTATCTGACCCCAGGAATGTCTCAATAAAGTTTCCCCTTCCTGGGACAATGAATTCACGGTGTTCTTATTTCAATTTCCTGGAGTGTATTTTTACTTGGCCGTCGAAGTCGAAAACACGATGAAAAATTCATTTTTTTCAAATGGCCGCCATTTTGTTTCATATGGTCCAAATAACTTAAGCGAGGTACAGTTACTAAAGAATCTTACATACTTCATTAACCTTAACTCAGTGTTGATTTCAGACGAGCCGGCTGACCTGTGACATACCGCGCGTGGAGGTCTACATCGAAATTTTGTTTCGTTCTGACGGCACTTCCGCCTTTGCTCTTCGAAATTTCCGGTCGAAAAAGTTCCAGTTCGTAGACGAAATATCAATAAACATTTTGAGCAAATTTGACGTTGGTATCTATAACACGGCCCGAGAAAAAAATTCTCAAAGAACATGCTTTTTTCGGACCGAAGATAGTAAACCTCCCCTTAATGTAATGAAGTATTTTTCTAAAGTTTTCTTCCCCTATCTCACCCCCTTAGGGGTTCCGTTTCCAAGAAACAGTCTAACACATACTTTTTTTATTTCTAATAGAGAAGGCACTTACATAGATTTAGCTTTCAAAATGTTTTCAAAATTAAATAATTTCCTAAAACTTTACATCCCCTATTTCACGCCCTTAGGGGGCTGAATTTTCAACAACACTGACACACGTATTTTCTCAGTTTCCAACCGAGAAGTCAAATACCACTTTTCAAAGATGTAGCTTTAAAAAAGTTCTAGCACTTCTTAAGTAATGATTTATTTTTTAAAAAATCACTTTCATTCACTCTTTTAATGGTTGAATTTTCAAAAATGCTCGAACGCTTATTTCTTTTTGTTTCTGATCGAGAAACCAAAACCAATTTTCGTAGTTCCATCTTCATAATTGCCTTAATAGCGGAATAATTTCAGAAAGCCTTACTTCATCCCCTTAACAGTGGAATTTCGAACAGTCCCTTCAGAAACAATACATGCGGTATAAGACCCATATCCTATGCAAATTTCAAGTTGTTATCCTTTCGGTTGGGGCTGGGTGTTGCTGAGTCAGTGATTCCGTCAGTCAGTCAGAACAGTGCCTTTCATGTATGGTGATTATGGAAAAAGACTTTGAAAGTTTTTTTTTTTTTTCAAACATTCGATATGCGACTTGTTTGGACTCTTTATGAATGTCTGCATACGCGCTCCACATCCACTTCACTCACACTGGGGCGTCAGCTTCTCGTTACAAGCAACCCGTCGTAACGAGTTTGTTGTGCCAGTGGTAAATGGCTTTCCTTGTTGGTGGCTTCTTACCGTAGTCTGTTCTAAATATCGGTTGAACAGCTGTAGCACACTTGTTTTTATCGAACTCCAACACACAGAAAACTCGCTCCACACGTGAACTCTCCATGTTTGCGACTAGCGCTGACTACCGACAAATTACCGAACTACGCTGGGGTGGTACACATGGCAAAAATACGATTTCTCTTCAAAATGATATGTAGGGTGTTACAAAAAGGTACGGCCAAACTTTCAGGAAACATTCCTCACGCACAAAGAAAGAAAATATGTTATGTGGACATGTGTCCGGAAACGCTTACTTCCCATGTTAGAGTTCATTTTATTACTTCTCTTCAAATCACATTAATCATGGAATGGAAACACACACAGCAACAGAAAGTACCAGCGTAAATTCAAACACTTTGTTACAGGAAATGTTCAAAATGTCCTCCGTTAGCGAGGATACGTGCATCCACCCTCCGTCGCACGGAATCCCTGATGCGCTGATGCAGCCCTGGAGAATGGCGTATTGTTATCACAGCTGTCCACAATACGAGCACGAAGAGTCTCTACTTTTGGTACCGGGGTTGCGTAGACGAGAACTTTCAAATGCCCCCATAAATGAAAGTCGAGAGGGTTGAGGTCAGGAGAGCGTGGAGGCCACAGAATTGGTCCGCCTCTACCAATCCGTCGGTCACCGAATCTGTTGTTGAGAAGCGTACGAACACTTCGACTGAAATGTGCAGGAGCTCCATCGTGTATGAACCACATGTTGTGTCGTACTTGTAAAGGCACATGTTCTAGCAGCACAGGTAGAGTATCCCGTATGAAATCATGATAACGTGCTACATTGAGCGTAGGTGGAAGAACGTGGGGCCCAATCGAGACATCACCAACAATGGCTGCCCAAACGTTCACAGAAAATCTGTGTCGATGACGTGATTTCACAACTGCGTGCGGATTCTCGTCAGCCGACACATGTCGATTGTGAAAATTTACAATTTGATCATGTTGGAACGAAGCCTCATCCGTAAAGAGAACATTAGCACTGAAATGAGCATTGACACATTGTCGGATGAACCATTCGCAGAAGTGTATCCGTGGAGGCCAATCAGCTGCTGATAGTGCCTGCACACGCTGTACACGGTACGGAAACAACTGGTTCTCCCGTAGCACTCTCCATACAGTGACGTGGTCAACGTTACCTTGTACAGCAGCAACTTCTCTGACGCTGACATTAGGGTTATCGTCAACTGGACGAAGAATTGCCTCGTCCATTGCAGGTGTCCTCGTCGTTCTAGGTCTTCCCCAGTCTCGAGTCGTAGGCTGGAATCTTCCGTGCTCCCTAAGACGCCGATCAATTGCTTCGAACGTCTTCCTGTCGGGACACCTTCGTTCTGGAAATCTGTTTCGATACAAACGTTCCGCGCCACGGCTATTGCCCCGTGCTAATCCGTACATCAAATGGGCATCTGCCAACTCCGCATTTGTAAACATTGCACTGACTGCAAAACCACGTTCGTGATGAACACTAACCTGTTGATGCTACGTACTGATGTGCTTGATGCTAGTACTGTAGAGCAATGAGTCGCATGCCAGCACAAGCACCAAAGTCAACATTACCTTCCTTCAATTGGGCCAACTGGCGGTGAATCGAGGAAGTACAGTACATACTGACGAAACTAAAATGAGCTCTAACATGGAAAGTAAGCGTTTCCGGACACATGTCCACATAACATCTTTTCTTTATTTGTGTGTGAGGAATGTTTCCAGAAAGTTTTTCCGACCTTTTTGTAAGATCCTGTATGTATCATATCTGCACAATGTTTGGTTCCTGTGTAATAAATAATTGAAAGTGTTCCCCGACTTTATGTACGTGCTGTACTTATGTACTTGCTGTACAGATCTCATTGTTCATGAATCAGTTAGAAAATATGATGCATTTCTCTGACTAACGTAACAACAGTTGTCGATTAGTCAGAGAAATACATCATATTTAGTAAATGATTCGCGAACAATGAGATTTGTACAGCAAGTACGTAAGTACAGCAAGTACATAAAGTGCGGGAACACTTTCAATTGTTTATTGCAGAGGAACCAAACATTGTAAAGATATCATATATATGTCATTTTGAAGAGAAACGCAGAAATCTTTTTTTTATGCATACCCCCACAGAGTAGTTTGGTAATTTGCCGATAGTCAGCGGTAGTCGCAAACATGGTGAGTTCAGGAGCGGAGCGAGCTTTCTGTGTGTTGCAGTTCGATAAAAACAAATGTGCTACAGCTCTTCAACTGATATTTACAACAGACTACGGTAAGAAGCCACCAACAAGGAAAGCCATTTACGAATTGGCACAGCAAATTCGTTACGACGGGTTGTTTGTGATGAGAAGTTGACGTCCCACTGTGAATGGCATTCACTCCAAAAGTTGCTGCCCCACGTGAAACCTACGTCCCCAACATCACATTTCAATTTTCTCTTTAATCTTCCAACTTATGAAGGTGTCCAAGGACTTTTGGCTCGCCCTGTACATATACTCTCACTGAAAAGGCAAAACATTAAAGGACAAGCACCGTACATCATACGATAAGTACAACAGTAGCTGAAGAACAAGATTGCAGATAACATCATATAACAATGTGCGAATTATTGCATACAGATAGAAGTAGTTAACAGAAAAACCCAAAATGATCAACACATTACATATGCACAATACTGCCAGTAGAAGAGTGACAAAGTGCACAAGGGAGCAAGTACAGGGTGTTTCAAAAATGACCGGTATATTTGAAACAGCAATAAAAGCTAAACGAGCAGCGATACAAATACACCGTTTGTTGCAACATGCTTGGGACAACAGTACATTTTCAGGCGGACAAACTTTCGAAATTACAGTAGTTACAATTTTCAACAACAGATCGCGCTCCAAGTGATGTGAAAGATATAGAAGACAACGCAGTCTGTGGGTGCGCCATTCTGTACGTCGTCTTTCTGCTGTAAGCGTGTGCTGTTCACAACGTGCAAGTGTGCTGTGGACAACATGGTTTATTCCTTAGAACAGAGGATTTTTCTGGTGTTGGAATTCCACCGCCTAGAACACAGTGTTGTTGCAACCAGACGAAGTTTTCAACGGAGGTTTAATGTAACCAAAGGACCGAAAAGCGATACAATAAAGGATCTGTTTGAAAAATTTCACGGACTGGGAACGTGACGGATGAACGTGCTGGAAAGGTAGGGCGACTGCGTACGGCAACCACAGAGGGCAACGCGCAGCTAGTGCAGCAGGTGATCCAACAGTGGCCTCAGGTTTCCGTTCGCCGTGTTGCACCTGCGGTCCAAATGACGCCAACGTCCACGTATCGTCTCATGCGCCAGAGTTTACACCTCTATCCGTACAAAATTCAAACGCGGCAACCCTTCAGCGCCGCTACCATTGCTGCACGAGAGACATTCGCTAACGATATAGTGCACAGGATTGATGACGGCGATATGCATGTGGGCGGCATTTGGTTCACTGACGAAGCTTATTTTTACCTGGACGGCTTCGTCAATAAACAGAACTGGCGCATATGGGGAACCAAAAAGCCCCATGTTGCAGTCCCATCGTCCCTGCATCCTCAAAAAGTACTGGTCTGGGCCGCCATTTCTTCCAAAGGAATCATTGGCCCATTTTTCAGATCCGAAACGATTACTGCATCACGCTATCTGGACATTCTTCGTGAATTTGTGGCGGTACAAACTGCCTTAGACGACACTGCGAACACCTCGTGGTTTATGCAAGATGGTGCCCGGCCACATCGCACGGCCGACGTCTTTAATTTCCTGAATGAATATTTCGATGATCGTGTGATTGCTTTGGGCTATCCGAAACATACAGGAGGCGGCGTGGATTGGCCTCCCTATTCGCCAGACATGAACGCCTGTGACTTCTTTCTGTGGGGACACTTGAAAGACCAGGTGTACCGCCAGAATCCAGAGACAATTGAACAGCTGAAGCAGTACATCTCATCTGCATGTGAAGCCATTCCGCCAGACACGTTGTCAAAGGTTTCGGGTAATTTCATTCAGAGACTACGACATATTATTGCTACGCATGGTGGATATGCGGAAAATATCGTGCTATAGAGTTTCCCAGACCGCAGCGCCATCTGTTGTTGACAATTGTAACTACTGTAATTTCGAAAGTTTGTCCGCCTGAAAATGTACTGTTGTCCCAAGCATATTGCAACAAACGGTGTATTTCTATCGCTGCTCGTTTAGTTTGTATTGCCGTTTCAAATATACCGGTCATTTTTGAAACACACTGTATAAAATGCAAATAGAGGTCCGAACGCAATTAAAAAAACAAACTTACGCACCCGATTACGAACCGTTTCCACGCCATTTGAAAATGATGACCTGAGCAACACATTGTGTCTACAACCTCCACTTGTACATTCATTGTTCATACTGTCAGAGACAGCAAAGGACATGGAAGAGCAGTTGAACGGAATGGATAGTGTCTCGAAAGGAGGATACAAGATGAACATAAAAAAAGCAAAACAAGGACAATGCAATGTAGTCGAATTAAGTCGGGTGATGCTGAGGGAATTAGATTAGGAAATGAGACACTTAAAGTAGTAAAGGAGTTTTGCTATTTCGGGAGCAAAATAACTGATGATGGTCGAAGTAGAGAGGATATAAAATGTAGACTGGCAATGGGAAGGAAAGCGTTTGTGAAGAAGAGAAATTTGTTAACATCGAGTATAGCAGGAAGTCATTTCTGAAAGTATTGGTATGGAGTGTAGCCATGTATGAAAGTGAAACGTGGACGGTAAACCGTTTGGACAAGAAGAGAATAGAAGCTTTCGAAATGTGGTGCTACAGAAGAATGCTGAAGATTAGATGGGTAGATCACATGGGGAGAAGAGGAGTTTGTGGCACAACCTGACAAGAAGAAGGGATCGGTTGGTAGGACATGTTCTGAGGCATCAAGGGATCACCAGTTTAGTGTTGGAGGGCAGCGTGGAGGGTAAAAATCGTATAGAAATGAATACACTAAGCAGATTCAGAAGGATGTAGGTTGCAGTAGGTACTGGGAGATGAAGCAGCTTGCACAGGATAGGGTAGCATGGAGAGCTGCGTCAAACCAATTTGAGGACTGAAGAACACAACAACGGTGTCGGTGAATAAATGCAATATTCCACTGCCTGTGTTGTTCAGAATTACCTCACATTGCTCAATCGGTTATGCATTTCAATTAAAACACATCCCTTGTACAGGAAAACACGTAATCAAAGTACGAGTACGGGTTGCAGACACAGTGGCGACGGCATCCGATATTTTGGCTCTCGCTGCGGGAAAACTGGGTTCGAGGCCCGGTCAGGAACAAACTTTAGTCGTCGTCATTCCATTATACAGCTGGTGGTTGTTCGTATACGCAATTGCGAACACGTTTCATGTATTTGGTAAGGTACTAACCGCAGTGTCTCCATCGTAATTCTGAACAACACAGTCACTGCAGTAGTACCTTGTTGTTTATTACGCTTAAAAATAAAAGGTGAGGTAGAATATCTTAGCAGTTCCAGTGAATGTGGATATCTTAGTAGAGAGATGTTACCTATAATAATTCTCTTTTATTACCGCGCTGTAGGCTATCAAAAAAAAATCAAGTGATGTTAAAGGTACGTTCTCGAATTACATTTCGTGTTTCTGATACGTTTAAGCGCATATTAAGTTAATATTTTGGGGTGTGGTCTGATTCAGAAGTCTTTTCAGTTCAAATTCTTAGCTAAAAATGGTTCAAATGGCTCTGACACTTAACATCTGAGGTCATCACTCCCCTAGAACTTAGCAGTACTTAAACCTAACTAACCTAACGACATCACACACATCCATGCCCGAGGCAGGATTCGAACCTGCGACCGTAGCGCTCGCGCGGTTCCAGACTGAAACGCCTAGAACCGCTCGGCCACCAGAGGCCGGCAATTCTTAGCTGATGAAAATATTTTCGTCATACTACACATTTCCTAAAATATTTCACATATTTTCAGCACACATATATGTGTGTATTACTGATCCGGGCTCTAGTGATAACCTTTCGGAGTTTCTCTTTGCTTGTGTAGTAGCAAGTTTTGTCGTCGGGGGGGTTTCCGTTCCCAATAGTGCGTAGGCGTTCGCTAGCCAAGAGGACACACGTGTACACACACACACACACACACACACACACACACACACACACACAACTTGTCGACAGGTAGCTATCCCTTTGTGTCGCGCTCTGTACGGCTCCGGTAATGAATTTTCTCCGTATTTGCTCGCATGACGTCAAACGCTGCAGCCATTTCCAATGCCCGACACACAGTTGCCCGTCTGCCGTTTCTTGTCCTGCTGACGAGCGAAAGAGAGGAAAAGTACGGAATTTTAGCCAACTACACTCACACACACAAATGCATGTATGTATATATTATGTGATCAAAAGTATCCGGGCACCTGGCTGAAAATGACTTACAAGTTCGTGGCACCCTCTATCGCTATTGCTGGAATACAGTCTGGTGTAGGCCCACCCTCGGCGTAGATGACAGCTTCCACTCTCACAGGCATACGTTCAGTCAGTTGCTGGAAGGTTTCTTGGGGAATGGCAGTCCATTCTTCACGCAGTGCTGCACTGACGAGAGGTATCGATGTCGGTCGGTGAGGCCCGGCACGAAGTCGGCGTTCCAAAACATCCCAAAGGGGTTCTGTAGGATTCAGGTCAGGACTCTGTGCAGGCCAGTCCTCCATGAGAAACACGTCCACACCGTAACACCGCCTCCGAATTTTACTGTTGGCACTACACACGCTGGCAGATGACGTTCACCGGGCATTCGCCATACCCACACCCTGCCATCTCATCGCCACGTTGCGTTCCGTTATTCGTCACTCCACACAACTTTTTTCCACCCTTCAATCGTCCAATGTTTACGCTCCTTACACCGAGCGATGCTTCGTTTGGCATTTACCGGCGTGATGTGTGGCTTATGAGCAGCCGCTCAACCATGACTCACCTTCCACCTAACTGTCATAGTACTTGCAGCGGATCCTGATGCAGTCTGGAATTCCAGTGTGACGGTGTGGATAGATGTCTGCCTATTACACATTACGACCCTCTTCAACTGTCGGCGGTCTCTGTCAGTCAACAGACGCGATCGGCCTGTACGGTTTTGTGCAGTACGTGTCCCTTCACGTTTCCACTTCACTATCACATCTGAAACAGCGGACCCAGGCATGTTTAGGAGTGTGGAAATCTCGCGTACAGACGTATGACAGAAGGGACATCCAATCAGCTGACCATGTTGAAAGTCTGTGATTTCCGCGGAGCGCCCCATTCTGCTCTCTCACGATGTCTGACTACTGAGGTCGCTGATATGGAGTACCTGGCAGTAGGTGGCAGCACAATGCACCTAATATGAAAAACGTATGTATTTAGGAGTGTCCGGATACTTTTGATATATGTTGAGTCACCTAACGTTACCCCTGGATATATTTCGTAAACCACATCAAATACTGACGAATCGATTCCACAGACCGAACGTAACGAGAGGGGCTAGTGTAATTAGTCAATAGAAACACTAAAACAATGCACGGAATTACGTTTTTTGACACAAATCTACGTTTTTATAATGGGACCCCCGTTAGTTTTTTTAAACACATATCAACATATAAACAAATACGTAATCAGTGCCGTTTGTTGCATTGTAAAATGTTAATTACATCCGGAGATTTTGTAACCTAAAGTTGACGCTTGAGTACCACTCCTCCGTTGTTCGACCTTGTGTATCGGAGAGCACCGAATTACGTAGGGATCCAAAGGGAGCGGTGATGGACCTCAGGTACAGAAGAGACTGGAACAGCACATTACGTCCACATGCTAACACCTTTTTATTCGCCTTTTTCACTGACGCACATGTACATTACCATGAGGGGTGAGGGACACGTACACACGTGGTTTCCGTTTTCAATTACGGAGTGGAACAGAGTGTGTTCCACTGGAAACGCGTCGACGTATGTGGTATCAGCATGATGGTGCACCTGCACATTCCGCAATTAACACTAGGCTGACCCTTGACAGGATGTTCGACGGGCGTTTCATAGGACGTGGAGGACGCATAAATTGGCCAGCCCATTCTCCTGATCTTACACCTCTGGACTTCTTTCTGTGGGGTACGTTAAAGGAGAATGTGTACAGTGATGTGCCTACAACCCCAGAGGATATGAAAGAACGTATTGTGGCAGCCTGCGGCGACATTACACCAGATGTACTGCGGCGTGTACGACATTCATTACACCAGAGATTGAAATTGTGTGCAGCAAATGATGGCCACCACATTGAACATCTATTGGCCTGACATGTCGGGACACACTCTATTCCACTCCGTAATAGAAAACAGAAACCACGTGTGTACGTGTACCTCACCCCTCATGGTAATGTACATGTGCATCAGTGAAAAAGGCCAATAAAAAGGTGTTAGCATGTGGACGTAATGTGCCGTTCCAGTCTCTTCTGTACCTGAGGTCCATCACCGTTTCCTTTGGATCCCTACGTAATTCGGTGCTCTCCGATACACACGATCGAACAGCGGAGGAATGGTACTCAAGCGACAACTTTAGGTTACAATATCTCCGTACGTAATTAACATTTTACAATGCAACAAACGGCACTGATTACGTATTTGTTTATATGTTCAGATGTGCTAACAAAACTAACGGGGTTCCATTTTTAAAAAAACGTAGGTTTGTGTTAAAAAACATACTTCTGTGTGTTTTTATGGTTTGTATTAATCAATTACACTAGCCCCTCTCGTCACGTTCGGTCTGTGGAATCGATTCGTCAGTATTTGATGTGGTTTACGAAATATATCCAGCGGTAATGTTAGGTGACTCACCCTGTATATATTTGAAGAGAATGTCTGTGAGAGTAAGAACTACCCACTTACGCAAGGGGGAGGGATGGTGGGGCGAGGAAGTATTGTAGGCCATAACTCGCGAGATCCCATACTTTATTCAGCCAGTATTTCAGAATGACAGCGCTTAATGGCTTTTAAAAACCATTAGAGGCCATTTCAAACCCTCACGAAAATTTCTCTCTCTGAGATCCCCCACAAAATGATGAAGAGACTTTATCGCACACTATATTTTCGCTGTTCATGCAATAAAACTGCTGCACGAAGCAGGGCGTTTTAATTTATTACTTCTACGGCAATAAATGTATTTGCGATACATTTTGCAGACAGTATTCGCATGTACCACTGAATGCACCAGCAAAACTGCACCACCTGAATTAACACACTTTAAACGCGGAATGGTGATTGGATCTGGACGCATGGAACTTTCCACTTCAGACATCGTTAGGAAATCGAGTTTTCCAAGATCCATAGGGTTAAGAGTTCGCCGTGAATACCGAATTTCAGTTGTTTACTTTCAGCTGAATTCTGACTATGTTGTAAGTTCATCGCAATCGTTTCATGAACTGAATTAGGTTTCTTCCCTTTATTTCAAACAAATTTATAGATTTATCTACGGAACATTGTGAGTTTTGAAGAGACAAACGGTTATACAGTAAAGAAAAAAAGGGAATCAACGGTATGTTTGCCGCTGAATTGTGATTATTACCATTGCACTGATATACACTCATGCCCATAAATTAAGGGTAATGCTGATATATGGTGAATCAACGCTCTGGTGGGCGGTTTGCTGGTTTAAATCACCTCGTGGTATGAACATGTGGTCCATTTCACCTGCGGTCGTCGCACGGTGGCGCTGGCAGCAGTCCACATACGCGGAGGTGTGTTGGTGCATGTCAGAGTACGGTGCACCGAGTAAGTGTGCAGACGTTTTCAGACCTGCTAATGGTGACTGTGTGTTGAAAAGGCTCAAAGAACACATATTGATGACGTTATGAGGGGTAGAATACTAGGGCGACTGGAGGCTGGACAAACACAGCAGGTCGCAGCACGGGCCCTCCGTGTGCCACAAAGTGTGATCTCAAGATTACGGTAACGACTCCAGCAGACAGGAAACGTGTCCAGGCGCTACAGTACGGGACGTCCACAGTGTACAACACCACAAGAAGACCGATATCTCACCATCAGTGCCCGCAGACGGCCACGGAGTACTGCAGGTAGCCTCGCTCGGGACCTTACCGCAGCCACTGGAACAGTTGTCTCCAGACACACAGTCTACAGACGACTGAACAGACACGGTTTATTCGCCCGGAGACCTGCAGGGCGCATTCCACTGACCCCTGGTCACAGGAGAGACCGTAAAGCCTCGCCTCAAGAACACAGTACATGGTCATTGGAACAGTGGTCCCTGGTTATGTTCAAGGACGAGTCTAGGTATAGTCTGAACAGTGATTCCCGCCGGATTTTCATATGGCCAGGGACCAGATACCAACCCCTTAATATCCTTGAAAGGGACCTGTACGGAGGTCGAGGTTTGATGGTATTGGGTGGGATTTTGATTGGTGCACGTCCAACCCTACATGTCTTCGACTGAGGAGCTGTAACAGGTCAGGTGTATTGGGACGTCATTTTGCACCAGTACGTCCGACTTTACAGGCGCGCAGTGGGTCCCACCTCCCTCCTGATGGATGATAACGCACGACCCCACGATCGTGGAGGAGTACTTTGAAACAGAAGATATCAGGCGAATGGAGTGGCCTGCCTGTTCTCCAGACCTAAACCCCATCGAACACGTCTGGGATGCTCTCTGCCGACGTATCGCTGCACGTCTTCAAACCCCTACGACACTTCAGGAGCTCCGACATCCACTGGTGCAAGAATGGGAGGCTATACCCCAGCAGCTGCTCGACCACCTGATCCAGAGTATGCCAACCCGTTGTGTGGCCTGTGTACGTGTTCATGGTGATCATATCCCATACTGATGACGGGGTACATACGCAAGAAACAACGGCGTTTTGTCGCACACGTGTTTCGGGACGGTTTTCTCAAATCACCAATACCGTGGACTTACAGATCTGTGTCGTGTGTGTTCCCTATGTGCCTATGCTATTAGCGCCAGTCTTGTGTAGTGCCACGTTGTGTGGCACCACATTCTGCAATTATCCTTAATTTATGAGCATGAGTGTAGTTTAATAGCACTGCAATAGCGCCAATAAGACGGAGAAATTTCCGTCCCAGAACTCGCAATACTACGAACCGGCAGAATTTTAGATCTAGTCGAACTGATGAGCAACGCTAAGAGCGAAATGACACTGAACAGAGTCGCTTATCACAAGCACGTTTACACAGAAAGAAAGATAAAACGGAAACGAATGGCATGCATCGAGTAAGACATCGTCGGTCAACAGAAAACCAATCGGGCGACAATGAATTCGAATAATCGTGCAAGAAGACAAACAAACGTTGCGTTGCATTGTCACCAAGCTGCATTCCGCTACGATGTAACAATAGAATGCAGATCAGGCGAATCCGTTAGTGTTGGATCTGTTGCGGCGTTAAGTGGAGCGCCGGCACGCCAGTCGGGAACGACAGAGAAGAGAAGGCTGTGAGAAGGCGTCAGCCAATCGCACGCTGACCGACCCATCTTCAGGATGACAACGCGACAGCACCTGCCTCTATGCGAATAGGACGTAAGCGCCGAACCCCACTCGTCGCGACCCATTCGCAGCGAACCATCAAGACTAACGACAACACCAGAAGCGTCAAGCTCGTTACTTGCTTGTACCTTCTACGTAGCTCATTTTTGGAGTTGTTATGCTGAAAAAACTTGTTTATTTCTACGTCTACATCCATACTCCGCAAACCACCTGACGGTGTGTGGCGCAGGGTACCCTAAGTACCTCTACCGGCTCTCCCTTCTATTCCAGTCTCGTACTGTTCGTGGAAAGAAAGATTGTCGGTATGCCTCTGTGTGGGCTCTAGTCTCTCTAATTTTATCCTCACGACCTCTTCGCGAGATATACGTAGGAGGGAGCAATATACTGCTTGACTCCTCGGTGAAGGTATGTTCTCGAAACTTCGACAAAAGCCCGTACGGAGCTACTGAGCGTCTCTCCTGCAGAGTCTTCCACTGTAGTTTATCCGTCATCTCCGTAACGCTTTCACGATTACTAAATGATCCTGTAACGAAGCGTGCTGCTCTCTGTTGGATCTTCTCTATCTCTTCTATCGACCCTATCTGGTACGGATCCCACACTGCTGAGCAGTATTCAAGCAGTGAGCGAACAAGCGTACTGTAACCTACTTCCTTTGTTGTCGGATTGCATTTCCTTAGGATTCTTCCAATAAATCTCAGTCTGGCATCTGCTTTACTAACGATCAACTTTATATGATCATTCCATTTTAAATCACTCCTGGTGGTGGTTACTGTTTAACGTCCCGTCGACAACGAGGTCATTAGAGACGGGTCAGGGAAGGATGGGGAAGGAAATCGGCCGTGCCCTTTCAAAGGAACCATCCCGGCATTTGCCTGGAGCGATTTATGGAAATCACGGAAAACCTAAATCAGGATGGCCGGAGACGGGATTGAACCGTCGTCCTCCCGAATGCGAGTCCAGTGTTTAAATCACTCCTAATGCGTACTCCCAGATAATTTATGTAATTAACTGCTTCCAGTTGCTGACCTGCTATATTGCAGCTAAATGATAAAGGATCTTTCTTTCTGTGTATTTGCAGCACATTACACCTGTCTACATTGAGATTCAATTGCCATTCCCTGCACCATGCGTCAATTCGTTGCACATCGTCCTGAATTTCAGTAGAATTTTCCATTCTTACAACCTCTCGAAATACTACAGCATCATCCGCAAAAAGGCTCAGTGAATTTCCGATGTTATCCACAATGTCATTTATGTATATTGTGAATAGCATCGGTCCTACGACACTCCCCTGCGGCACACCTGAAATCACTCTTACTTCGGAAGACTTCTCTCCATTGAGAATGACATGCTGCGTTCTGTTATCTAGGAACTCCTCAACCCAATCACACTATTGGTCTGATAGCCGGTATGCTCTTACTTTGTTCATTAAACGACTGCTGGGAACTGTATCGAACGCCTTGCGGAAGTCAAGAAGGCATCTACATGGGAACCCGTGTCTATGGCCCTCTGAGTCTCGTGGAGGAATAGCGCGAGCTGGGTTTCACACGATCGCCTTTTTCGAAACCCATGCTGACTCCTACACAGTAGAATTCTAGTGCCCAGAAAAGTCATTATATAAGTCTATAGTTCTGCGAATCTGTTGGACGTCCCGTCTTGAAACCGGGGATGACCTGTGCCCTTTTCCAATCCTTTGGAACGCTTCGCCCTTCTAGAGACCTACAGTACACCGCTGCAAGAAAGGGGGGCAAGTTCCTTCTCGTACTCTGTGTAAAATGTCGCCCTTCACTTGCGACACAACTATGTAATTCTCAAAGTTAAGTACTGTCATTTACTTTTCGTAACAATACTCTTTCCTACGATTTGCTGGAATTGTTTGTCTAGCGATCAGAGAAAGCTGCTTTCCGAGATACCCCACATTTGACGACTAGGCACTATTCAACAGGGTCGTTGTGTCCCCGCCCTGTGGGGCACAGTAATAAAGAAATGGAACCCCTCCGCTGTGTTGCGCAAGTGGAGAAGTCAGGTTGTCGCCACCGGTATTGCCACCATTCGGCTCATTGGTTTTTGGAACAAAAACGCATTCCATACCCTTCCTAAGACAAATCCAGAAATAAAAGAATTAATTCCAAATGACTTCATCTGGCGCAACGTATGTACGAAAATTCATCTCGCATCTAAAATTCCCCATTGGCGTACTTCTAAAAGTACGCCTCTTCGGATTAAATATCCACGGCAACCACAGTTGATAGACACAATCATCACTCAAAAAAGGTTTTTTTTCCCTCATTTTTACTTTGTTTGCACATATCCAGTATTTTCACAAATCGATCACAAACATATTTATTGTAATTTGTTCAGGGCACAACGTCTGTAGGTGTGTTAGAAATAAAGAATCATACAGGAATAACTGCAGGGATACAGCTAATCTGAGGCGCTGAGCACCATAAGGGCCCAATGTACACCCTATCAGTCCAGATACTACAGCACACATACATGATCGTGAGGTACATCTTATGATTAACCGGCTGTGTCTATATCTGGAGCCCTACACTGTGCACAGTATACGAACATTCACGAAAAGCTCTCACCGACTTCTCAGCCAACCACTCCCATACCTGTACAAAGCACAGAGCATAATATTGCTGATGTGTGCTGCTCAACTGGTATCTAGGGTTGACAACATAATATACATGTGAGTAACACTTCATAATCGGAGGTGTATCTGCCGTTTTATCTGACCCTCAAGCCCACAAAACGTGCTCAGAGAAAATGATGACAACGTGAACCATGAAGTTATGGAATAGGTCTTAATTGTATGTGTGTGGTGGATCAACACTGAAGTGCCACAGACACTGGTATAGACATGTGTATTCAAACACCTAGATATGTAGACAGGCAGAATACGGCGTTGCTGTCCGAAACGCCTATCTAAGACAAAAACTGTGTCGCGCAGTTGTCAGATCGGTTACTGCTGCTACAGTAGCAGGTTATCAAGATTTGAGTGAGTTTGAAGGCGGTGTTATAGTCGATGCACGAGCGATGGGACACAGCATCTGCGAGGTGGCGATGAAGTGGGGATTTTCCCGTACGACCATTTCACGAGTGTTCCGTGAATATCAGGAATTCAGCAAAACACCAAATCTCAGACATCGCTGAGGCCGGAAAAAAATCCTGCAAGAACAGGACCAATGACGACTCAATGGAATCGTTCAACGTGACAGAAGTGCAACCCTTCGATAAATTGCTGCAGATTTCAGTGCTGGGGCATCAACAAGTGTCAGCATTCGAACCATTCAACGAAAGATCATCGATATGGGCTTTCAGAGGCGAAGGTCCACTCGTGTACCCTTGATGACTGCACAAAGGTTTACGCCCCTCCTGGGCCCGACATTGGACTGTTGATGACTGGAGACATGTTGCCTGGTCGGCCGAGTCTCGTTTCAAACTGTGTCGAGGGGATGGACGTGCACGAGTATGGAGTCAATCTCACGAATCCGTGGACCCTGCATGTCAGCAGGGGACTGTTCAAGCTGGTGGAGGCTCTGTAATGGTGTGGGGCGTGTTCAGTTGGAGTGATACGTCCAGATACGACTCTGTCAGGTGACACGTAAGCATCCTCTCTGATCACCTACATCCATTCATGTACATTGTGCATTCAGACGGATCTGGGCAATTCCAGCACGACAATGCGACGCCCCACACGCCCAGAGTTGCTACAGACTGGCTCCAGGAACACTCTTCTGAGTTTAAACACTTCCGCTGGCCAACAAACTGCGCAGTCGTAAACATTATTGAGAAGATCTGGGATGCCCTGCAACGTGCTGTTCAGAAGAGATCTCCATCCCCAGTTACTTTTATTGATTTATGTACAGCCCTGTAGGATTCATGGTGGGAGTTCCCTCCAGCACTACTTCAGACATTAGTCGAGTCCACGCAACGTCGTGTTGCGGCACTTCTCCGAGCCGTCGGGGGCCCTGCACTATATTAGGTTGGTGTACCAGTTTCTTTGGCTCTACAGTGTATACGAGGCGTGGTGATTCTAGTCACACGTTAATTCGAAACTTTACAAGTGTCAAAAAGCACTACGTACGGAAATTTTCTGAATTAAGATTAATAAATACAATGTTAAATATTAATTTAGAGTAGATAACACGAAGTGGGCAGATAATTTTTTCACCGGAACTATAGGATGTTAACAATTGGTTAAAATACAATTCACTCTTACGTAAGTACTGGTTTTGCATACATGGAATTTTCACAAACTTCTATTTTTCTCAGAACTTTGTTTCTCTGCTTTTGGTCCTTACGGTTCGTAATTGGTAAATATCGTAAATATAATGTTAGTTTTTTTTCTTCATGTCGCATTACAGCTGACAAAAACAGAAAATTGTACAGTCCCAACACTAGATTAGTATACAGCCTACGCTCCATTTGGAACAGAAAACCAGCCGTGGTCTATGCTGTGAGGGGTAATGAACGTGCCTGCTCCCCTATCAAAATTTAGCAATTGTAATCCCTCATTACTGTCTACACAGCTGAAGGCGTTGCCAATGTATGTTGGGAAATTTGCGGTAAGGACTATGGGACCAAACTGCTGAGGTCATCGGTTCCTAGGTTTACACACTGCTTAATCTAACTGACGCTAAGAACAACACACACATGCATGACCGGGGGAGGATTCGAACCTGCGACCGTAGCGATCGCGCGGTTCTAGACTGTAGGGTACGCAAGGTATAAAAGGGCAACGCATTGGTGGACTTGTCATTTGTACTCAGGTGATCCACATGAAACGGTTACCGAAATGATTACGATCGCGACGGGAACTGACAGACTTTGAATGCGGAGTGGTAAATGGAGCTAGGCACATGGGACATTCCGTTTCGGAAATCGTTAGGGAATTTTCAATTTTCCGACGTCCACAGGGTCAAGAGCGTTCCGTTCAGGTATTACCTCTCGCCACGGACAACGCAGTGGGCGAAGGCCTTCACTTAACAACCTCCAGTAGCGACGTTGACGCAGAGTCGTCAGTGCTAACAGACAAGCAACACTGCTTGACATAACCGCAGAAGTCAATGTAGGAAGTGTGATTACCGTATCCGACAGGACTGTGCGGCGAATTCTGGCGTTAATGGCTGTGGCAGCAGCAGACCGAAGTACTTTGCTAACAGTGGGACATTGCCTGTAGCGCCTCTCTGGTGCCTGTGACCGTACCGGTTAAACCCTAGACGGCTGGCAAACCGTAGCCTACTCCGATTTCAGTTGGTAAGAGCTGATAGCAGGGTTCGTGTGCGGCGCAGACCCCGCGACGTCACAGAACCAAGTTGTCAATAAGGCACTATGCAAGCTCTACATTCCTGTGGGCCGTGTTTACACGGAATCAACTCGGTCCTCTGGTTCAACGGAACCGATCATTCGCTGGAAATGGTTATGTTCGGCTACTTGGAAACCATTTGCAGCCCTTTGCGTTAGAATTTTTATGGATGACAATGCTCCACGTCATCTACATCTACATCCATACTCCGCAAGCCACTACGACGGTGTGTGGCGGAGGGTACCTTTAGTGCCTCTATCGGTTCTCCCTTTATTCCAGTCCCGTATTGTTCGTGGAAAAAAAAAGACTGTCGGTATGGCTCTGTATAAGCTCTGATCTCTCTAATTTCATCCTCACGGTCTCTTCGCGAGATATACAGAGGAGGGAGCAATATACCGACTGACTCCTCGGAGAAGGTATGTTCTTGACACTTCAAACAAAAGCCCGTACCCAGCTACTGAGCATCTCTCTTGCAGAGTCTTCCACTGCTTATCTATCATCTCCGTAACGCTTTCCCGATTACTAAATGATCCTGTAACGAAGCGAGCTCCTCTCCGTTGGATCATCAATCCTATCTGGTACGGATCCCACACTGCTGAGCAGTATTCAAGCACTGGGCGAACAAGCGTACTGTAACCTACTTCCTTTGTTTTCGGATTGCATTTCCTTAGGATTCTTCCAATGAATCTCACTGTGGCATCTGCTTTACCGACGATTAATTTTAAATGGTCATTCCGTTTTAAACCACTCCTAATGCCTACTTCCAGATAATTTATGGAATTAAGTGCTTCCAGTTGCTGACCTGCTATTTTGTAGGTAAATCATAAAGGATCTTTCTTTCTATGTATTCGCAGCACATTACACTTGTCTACATTGAGGTTCAATTGCCATTCCCTGCACCATGAGGCAATTCGCTGCAGATACTCCTGTATTTCAGTACAATTTTCCATTGTTACAACCTCTCCGTATACCACACCATCATCCTTAAAAAGCCTCAGTCAACTTCCGATGTCATCCACAAGGTCATTTATGTATATTGTGAATAGCAACGGTCCTACGACACTCCGGCCACCATTGTTTGTGATTGGCTTGAAGAATGTTCTGGACAATTCGAGCGAATGATTTGGCCATCCAGGTCGCTAGAGATTAATTCCATAGAATATTTATGGGACGTAATGGAGAGGTCAGTTTCTGCACGAAATCCTGCACCGGAAATACTTTCACAATAATGGACGGATATAGAGGGGTAGATCACATAACTAATGAGGAGGTATTGAATAGAGCTGGCGAGAAGAGGAGTTTGTGGCACAACTTGACTAGAAGAAGGTATTGGTTGGTAGAACATGTTCTGAGGCATCAAGGGATCACCAATTTAGTAGTAGAGGGCAGTGTGGAGGGTAAAAATCGTACAGGGAGACCAAGATGGTTCAAATGGTTCAAATGGCTCTGAACACTATGGGACTCAACTGCTGTGGTCATCAGTCCCCTAGAACTTAGAACTACTTATACCTAACTAACCTAAGGACGTCACACACATCCATGCCCGAGGCAGGATTCGAACCTGCGACAGTAGCAGTCGCACGGTTCCGGGCTGCGCGCCTAGAACCGCGAGACCACCGTGGCCGGCAGGAGACCGAGAGATGAATACACTAAGCAGATTCAGAATGATGTAGGCGGCAGTAGGTACTGGGAGATGAAGAAGCTTGCACAGGACAGAGTAGCATGGAGAGCTGCATCAAACCAGTCTCAGGACTGAAGACCAGAACAACAACAACAATACTACTGTGAAACCACAACAACGATGGATGTAGCATGGCTCAATAATTCTCCAGGGGGCTTTCAACGATTTGTTGAGTCCATGGGACGACGAGTTGCTGTACTAAGGTGGGCAGAAGGAATTTCGACACGACATTAGCAGGTAATCAACTACTTTTCAAACCTCAGCGCATCAGAGATACTAAATACGTGAGCAGTTACATGAGGAACGAATGTACGACCCCTAAAAATTTCAAAACTTTTACTTTCACAGTTTTTGAGATAATGTACTATCATCATTATCACCTACGACTGATTATGCCTTTCAGCGTTCAGTCTGGAGCATAGCCCCCTTATAGAATTCCTCCATGATCCCCTATTCAGTGCTAACATTGGTGCCTCTTCTGATGTTAAACCTATTACTTCAAAATCTTTCTTAACCGAATCCAGGTACCTTCTCCTTGGTCTGCCCCGACTCCTCCTACCCTCTACTGCTGAATCCATGAGTCTCTTGGGTAATCTTGCTTCTCCCATGCGTGTAACACGACTCCACCATCTAACCCTGTTCGCCCTGACTGCTACATCTATAGAGTTCATTCCCAGTTTTTCTTTGATTCCCTCATTGTGGACACCCTCCTGCCATTGTTGCCATCTACTACTACCTGCAATCATCCTAGCTACTTTCATATCCGTAACCTCAACCTTGTTGATAAGGTAACCTGAATCCACCCAGCTTTCACTCCTATACAACAAAGTTGGTCGAAAGATTGAACGGTGCACAGACAACTTAGTCTCGGTACTGACTTCCTTCTTGAGAAGAGAGTAGATCGTAGCTGAGCGCTCACTGCATTAGCTTTGCTACACCTCGCTTCCAGTTCTTTCACTATGTTGCCATCCTGTGAGAATATGCATCCTAAGTACTTGAAACCGTCCACCTGTTCTAACTTTGTTCCTCCTATTTGGCACTCAATCTGTTTATATCTCTTTCCCACTGACATTACTTTCGTTTTGGAGATGCTAATATCCTACCATAAATCTTACATTTCTGATCTAGCTCTGAAATATTACTTTGCAAACTTTCAATCGAATCTGCCATCACAACTAAGTGATCCGCATATGCAAGACTACTTATTTTGTGTTCACATATCTTAATCTCACCCAGCCAGTCTATTGTCTTCAACATATGATCCATATATAATATGAACAACAGTGGAGACAGATTACAGCCTTGTCTTACCCCTGAAACTACTCTGAACCATGAACTCAATTTACCGTCAACTCTAACTGCTGCCTGACTATCCATGTAAAGTCCTTTAGTTGCTTGCAAAAGTTTGCCTCCTATTCCATAATCTCGTAGAATAGACAATAACATCCTCCTAATGTACCTTGTGCAGTAAATAATTTTACATTAAATGCGACCATTTTAGGCTAGGCGTTACCGTAATTGTTCAAAAATGGCCCTGAGCACAATGAGACTTAACATCTGAGATCATCAGTCCCCTAGAACTTAGAGCTACTTAAACCTAACTAACCTATCACACACATCCATGGCCCAGGCAGGATTCGAACCTGCGACCGTAGCGCCTAGAACCGCTCGGCCACCGCACTGTTATTGATATTAAATGAAACAACAAGTTTACTGCTGCCAGTCACTGTTTATTTCTCTCCACGGCGCGTTTCAAAGGTTTGAACATTCATCATCAGGTGGACTTAATTTGTTAGTATCACATTTGTGTCTGCGTGTTGTGTTACGATGTTTTGGAGGAACTTGTTGCACTTCTAGTGTAGAAACAAAACACTATTTCAGAGTATGATTTTCGGTTTCTTATGACAAAAAACTAAACGTGTATCTAACGGTAAACGTAATATAAGCAAAATAGAGTACCTCAGGTGGTCACAGATTCGTTTCACTCTCGTAATACCAGGTGATCAAGAAGTCCATATAAATTTGAAAAGTTAATAAACCACTAAATAATGTAGATAGAGAGGTACAAATTGACACACATGCTTGAAATTACATGGGGTTTTATTAGAACAAAATAGTTCACAAAACGTCCGACAGATGGCGCTGGACAGGAAAACGTCAGTGACTGCGCATGACAATCGCGTATAAAAGGAGCTGAAATGAGGGAGAGAGTCAGATGCGCCAGCAGTCAAAGCATGTTGACATTACCTGAAAAGGTGCTTTTAGTGAAGCTGTATTATCAGAATGGGGAATGTGCTAGTTCAGCGCTACGATCCTATCGTCATAGGAAGGGAATTCGAACGGGTAAAGGTCCGTTGACAAATGCAGCTGTGGCGAGAATGATTTCGAAGTTCGAAGCCACGTGTTGTTTAGACGATAGACCCCGTAGCGGCCTACCGAGCACAAGGCGTAATGCTGCTGAGACAGTTGAAGAAGAAATGGAGACTGTAGCGGGTTCGTCTATGCACGGGGAAGTCAGCGCTCGTGCAGTCGCACGTCGCACCGGCATTCCATACACTACTGTTTGGTTGGCACTGAGGCGTACCCTCCGATGCCATCCGTACAAAATCCATCAGCATCGTGAACTTTTACCTGGCGATTTAGTGAAGCGGAGGTCATTTGCGGTGTGGGCGTTTCAGAAGATGGCGGAAGATGACGATTGGTTGAGTAACGTGTTGTGGACCGACGCAACTCATTTCACGCTCCGAGGGTCTGTCAACGCCCACAACTGCACAATTTGGGCTACCGAAAATCCAAGAACTGTCGTGGAAACTCCATTCCATGATGAGAAAATCACGGTATGGGTTGGATTTACCACATCTACTGTTATCGGGCCTTTTTTCTTGGAGGAAATGCGTCATTCTGGTTTTGTAACAGCTACCGTGACGGGTGAGAGGTACGCCGATATGTTACAGAATCGCATCATCCCCAGCCTGGCTGATAAACACCTGCTGGAACGTACGATGTTTGTGCAGGATGGCGCTCCACCCCATATTGCTAGACGCGTGAAAGATCTCTTGCGCGCGTCGTTTGGTGATGATCGTGTGCTCAGCCGCCACTTTCGTCATGCTTGGCCTCCCAGGTCCCCAGACCTCAGTCCGGCGATTATTGGCTTTGGGGTTACCTGAAGTCGCAGGTGTATCGTGATCGACCGACATCTCTAGCGATGCTGAAAGACAACATCCGACGCCGATGCCTCACCACAACTCCGGACATGCTTTACATTGCTGTTCACAACATTATTCCTCGACTACAGCTATTGTTGAGGAATGATGGTGGACATATTGAGCATTTGCTGTAAAGAACATCATCTTTGCTTTGTCTTACTATTACTATTAGTTATTACTATTCTGATTAGATGAAGCGCCATCTGTCGGACATTTTTTGAACTTTTGTATTTTTTTGGTTCTACTAAAACCCCATGTCATTCCAAATGTGTGTGTCAATTTTTAACTCTCTATCTACATTATTCCGTGATTTATTCAGTTTTCAAATTTATGCAGATTTTTTGATCACCCGGTATATCACATGTATACTGTCATATTTCGTAAACAAACATGGTGTCTGGACACTACTGGGTGCAAGGATCGTACAACAGAAGAGAAAACGTCAGGAGTACAAAGAGTATACTTCATAACAACATTATTACAGAATAAATTTTTTAAAGGATTTTGTTTTGAGGGGTCGAACACGTGCGTTGGACAGATCCGATTTAGACGAGTTAAAATAGCTTATGAGTATGAAGTTCAAGCTTACTGATTGGCGACTCCTTGGGGTGCTGTGTGCACCATGATCATATACGTTAAATTAAAACAAAGGTCAGCTTTGGTCGTAATATTTTTGTTTTATTGATAGCTGGATATATTTTCGATCACACTGGTAACAGACACTGGTATCAAGTTATCAATAAACAGAACTGAAAAGCTTCTCAGTTTTGGTTATTGATAACTTGATACCAATTTTCAGTTTTGGTTATTGATAACTTGATACAAGTGTCTGAGTTTAATGTGTACAGCACCGAAGATGATCACTGTGTGACCGAAAATCGATTCTGCTATCTATAAAACATCAATATTACGCCCAACGCCGACCTTTCTTTTAATTTAAGTTCAAGCTTGTTTTTCCACTAGACAGTGCCAGAAGTTCCTCGAAAAATGGTGACAAAAAATGTCATACTACCAAATGCAAATTCACCAGATGATTGAGGTTTAAGCCTTTGGAACGCGTCGTGGAGATAAATAAAAAGTGACTGGTAACAGTAAACCTGTTGTTTTATTTAACTTTACATTATCAAGAGATGATGTTTGGTTTCCTCTTAACAGCGACATTGCTGGGTTATGTCTGCTAGCACGTGTTATATCCAAATCATTATGATCCGAGGCAAAACTGATGCTTCAGCTGTGACGATGTTTCGACCACGCTGTCCATTATCAGGAGCGCAACAGAGACGCAGTGCCGCAGCTCCCGGCAGGACAACGCGCCAGCAGGGCGTCTCTCCGCCCACCCGTCCTTTGTCGCCGCCGGGTGGGAACTCAATCTGCTTGTTCCTCGTTTCGGACTACGCCCGGAATAACAAACGCACAGTGGTTTGAGTGAAGCCCCGAGAAGACTGTAGGGGGAGGGGAAAGTGGGAGGGTCCAGGGGTAAGGGGAGGGGGGGCGTGGAGACTCCAGTAGCACGTGCCGGAATACGTCCCCGCTGGAGTGTGGCGTGTATCGACCCAGTGCCCTTCTGGAGCCTCCAGGGAGGCGGGAGGATGGCGAGGAATTCAATTCCCTCACCCCTGTCTCCCAATACACATGGCCGTCTCTCGTATGTCTTCCGCTACGGACCGACCGGGAACCTCTGCTTCATCCGGCGACTGCGGGGACCGAGAAAGATACTCAAACTTCGTCCAGTGGACAGTCTGGCGGGTTCGATTCCCGGTGGGGTCAGGGATTTTCTCTGCCTCGTGATGGCTGGGTGTTGTGTGATGTCCTTAGGTTAGTTAGGTTTAAATAGTTCTAAGTTCTAGGGGACTGATGACCATACATGTTAAGTCACATAGTACTCGGAACCATTTGACAGTCTGGACTTTGGTCCGTGTCCATCCTGCAGTGTCACGAAATGGTCAGTGACACTGGTTACCAGCAATCACTGACGCACATTACAGGCCCGTTCCAAAATGATGTTTCCAATTCTGATCACTTTTTTTGTGCGGCCCGTCACAAATTCCTCTCCTGTGGCAACTTCTTCATCTCAGAGAAGCAACTGCAACCTAAGTGTTCAATTATTTGCTGGATGGATTCCACTCTCTGTCTTCTTCTACACCTCACTCTAGCACCACTGAAATTATACGAGGGTCAGTCAAAAAGTAATGCCTCCTATTTTTTTTTTTTCTACGTTTAATTGTCAGGAAATTTAAATGCAATTACATAGGTTGAAAACCACAACATTGAGGATCATTTTGTCATTTTTCAATGTAATCTCCGCCCATCTCTACAGTTTTGGTCCATCTTTGAACAAGGGCATGTATCCCAGCACGGTAAAAATCACAGCTCTGCTTCCTAAGCCATTGACGCACGGATGTTTTGACGGCCTCCTCATCTTCAAAATGAATCCCACGATGAGCTTCTTTTAGTGGCCCGAACAGATGGAAGTCTGATTGTGCCAGGTCAGGGCTGTATGGGGGATGAGGCAAAACTTCCCATCCAATTTTGACAATCTCGTCAGAGGTGTGACGACTGGTGTGTGGTCTTGCATTGTCATGCAAAAGAAGAACATCTGCCATTGATTTTGTTGGGCGAACTCGCTGAAGACGTGCTTTAAGTTTGTTGAGGGTTGTGACGTATTGAACAGAATTTATTGTGCATCCCTGATCCAAAAAATCAACCAGAATCACACCCTCTGTATCCCAGAAAACTGTTGCCATAACTTTCCCTGCCGATCGCACAGTTTTGAATTTTTTCTTCCTCTTTGATTCGAGTTCAAAAAAATGCACCCATGTTTCGTCCCCGGTCACAATTTTTTTCAGAAACTCATCTCCCTCCAAACGGAAGCGCTGCAAGTGTTGGGAGGCTATTGTTTTCCTTGCCTCTTTATTCTGATCGGTTAACATTCTTGGAACCCACCGTGCACAAACTTTTGAGTACCCCAATTGTTTAATAATCGTGATCACACTGCCTTTACTAAGAGAAATAATGCGACACACTTCATCTGCAGTCACCCGACGGTCACCACGAATGATGTCATCAACTTGCTGAATGTTGTGTGGAGTCACTGCACTCACCGGCCTGCCGCTCCGCTTTTCGTCAGTCAACGGTGTTTGCCCTTCAGCTTCCTTACGACGACGAACCCATCGTCTAACAGTGCTGACATCCACTGTCACAACACCATACACCTTCTTCAGTCTTTCATGAATGCGTATGGGCGTTTCACCTTCTGCATTCAAGAATTCAATCACACAACGCTGTCTCAAACGAACATCAATGTCGGCCATCTTACAAACTTCTGCTGTGCTGCCACCTGTTGACACAGAAAGTTACTACTGCAGTGGATTGCAGAAGAAGGTTTGAGGAATGGCGCCAAATTCAAATTTTTCACTTAACTTAATTTTTTTAAGTAGAAAAAAAATGGGAGGCATTACTTTTTGACCGACCCTCGTACCCTAACGTCTCAACACAAGTCCTACCGACTTGTCCCTTCTCCTTATCAGTGTTTTCCATATATTTCCTTCTTCGCCAGCTCTGCATAGGGTCTCCTCACTCCTTACCTTGTCGGTCCACCTACTTCTCAACGTTCTTCTGTAGCGCCACGCCGGCCGGGGTGGCCGAGCGGTTCTAGGCGCTACAGTCTTGAACTGCGACCTGCTACTGTCGCAGGTTCGAATCCTGCCTCGGGCATGGATGTGTGTGATGTCCTTAGGTTAGTTGGCTTTAAGTAGTTCTAAGTTCTGCGGGACTGATGACCTCAGATGTTAAGTCCCATAGTGCTCAGAGCCATTTGAACCATTTTGTAGCGCCACATCTCAGAGACTTCTCAATATCTCACTAACTACACAATGCTCTGCTCGACAAATACATTTATTCCTCAAAATTAGGCCTATTTAGGCCTTTGGTTTTTCTGCCAGGTTTCTAGACAAAGTTTCGTTGTGGAAACTGTTATAAAGCATCTCGCATTGAAGTCCGCGCTAATTTCGAGCTTCAATAAAAGATCACCAATCTTGGGGATTTTGCGTCTGTTTAAATTTCGCATGTTTGTTTCGTTGTTTCCAACAGTGTTCTAAGCCGTTTTGTGTGCCAAGGAGGATCAAGTCCGCCCTTTGTTAATTGATTTGGTATAAATCTCTCAATTGCTGCCGGTACTATTTCTTTGAATTCAAGCCACATCTGGTCTACACTTATATTATTGATTTGGATGGAGTGGGGATGTTGGAACAGTTTCCATTTCCGCAGTTCTAAGACTGCAAACCGACATCATGCTACAGCAGGTAGTTACCACTCGTCGCCGGGTCTTGATCGTTAGGCAAGCTTCGGACGAGACGTTTCCAGGTCGCTACATCGGCAGAAGACGATGGTCCATTTCTGTCCCCTAGGTGTCCAGGCATCGCTTCATCAGATTTTTTTTTCTTTGGGGCTTCGTAAAAGATGCTACCTAGCAGACCCCGGTGCGGGATTTGCAGTAACTGCAAGGTTGCATCAGAGAAGCAAATGCACCCGCTTATGAGGACGTCCTAGGATATCGCTTAGATGTCCTGTGTCGTACAGACGGCACGTGGATTGAACTCTGTTGAACGGCTACTGGAACTTCAGGCGTGTGAACATTATGCCGCAAACCGCACCTTTCTACCTATCCCCTTTTCTGAAATACGCGCGATCGAAGTATATCCTACAGGTAACTGAGAGGGTTGGCCGCATGTGCTGCTGTGACACGAACATGCTGGTACAGAAGAAGAATTCGTGGTGGACTGCGTCTGATCAGTAAATCAACAAATAAATATTAGCCCTCCTACTTTGCTTCCCCCTCTTTCTCGAAATTAGTGCCTTTAATGTGAAAAACTTGCGAAAAATTTTACGATTCAAAGTACTGGTCATCGCTAGCCATTAGTTTCTGCCACCTTTCGGACAGCGTGCGATTCCCGCAGTAGAAGAACTGGGCGTCTTTTCAGGAGATCCATGAATCGGTCCAATTTTGCACTTATACAAATGGCCGCAAGTGCTGGCCAAACAGGTCGCGTGATGTTGATCGAAAAAGATGGTAGTCCGAGGGCAGAGCGAGCAATGTCTGGAGAATACCGCGGTCGACGTTTCAGAGTGTGTTTTGACGGGTTTTGCGAGATGGGCGTCGAGCATTGTCGTGCTGGAAAGTCACACCTTGACGTCTACGGATGCTTTGCAGCCGTTTGTCTTCCAGCTCTCGGCTCAAATGCAGCAACTGCTTTCGATTACGGTCACCTGAACTAGTTTGCGTCGCTTGGAGTTCCTTTGAACACCTTCACCCTCCCACCGCTGTATCAGTCTTCGTCGTCAGAAACGCCGCAATTGCAGCGCTGAAATCATTCTCTGCACATTCTTTCACTAACAAGTGGCTCACCATAGATGTCATCCAGCCTTTTACGAGCCTCGGCAGCAGGTTTCTTGATATCAAAGCGTAATACTAAAAGTTCTCGCAAATGAGGACAACTGAGCTCGTAAGCTGACACATTCAGTCGAGAATAGCTTTCTGACGCAATCACAAATCGACTAATGCTTCTATGGCGTTATGTTTACGAATGCCGAAGGTTATTGTACGACGCTTACGACCCACCTACTGCACCGACACTGGTCGCTGGTGCCATCTATTGCACAACGGCTGAAGCAGAGCTGTAGACGTAATAAATAAAATAAAAAGTTGTAAGTAATATCAAAACGAGACAACTTTGAAATATAGAAAGGTCTTGATCGCACAGTTCCTTATTAACACTTTGCCGTCCGCATGTCACCAACAAATTTATTCGCTCGGCGCCGGCAGCGCCAATTCGGATCGCTTGACTTGTCGCAGGCCGCTTGTCACCCTTCCGTTAATGACAGGCTTCAAACACATCGACTTTTGCGTGCTTTAATGTTCCTGAAATCGTCTATTTTCCCGTATCGTTCCAAAAACTGCAATTATCTTTTCAATTAACTTCTCTGCAAGTTCTACACATAATAATCATCTATGCAGAGGTGATGCCACTTTCCATCACTGCTTTTGCTGAAGGGTGTCCAGTGCCGGAATATATCTTGAATGAGGAAATGTATCCCGTACTCGAACCGCACAGTATTCGAATGAGTATGCCGTATTTCGTAATTTTCGACGGATAGTATACATTAAAATTTAACCGTCGACGGCATGGTTATCATTCCCTAAATTTCAGATGTTTTGACTTAGATTAAACGTTTCTTTAAACTTTTTGGAAAAATAATCAATTACGAATTGCACTTTCACAAGCCGGTCGGCATTATCCGGTTTATTGTTGCTGTCGCAAAAAATGTACAGATGATAATATTTATCTGAATCGGTTGCAGGACATCGTTTTGCGAAATATCGGTGTGTCTATCAATGGATACGTTGACCAAAATCATCGATCCCTGCTTTTTAAACAGACAGAAAACCCAAACCATTTTCTAAGTTCAGGCAATTTTTTAATCCAGTTTCCTTCTATTGAAATATTGACTGTAGTACTTGTTGGTTTCGTTGCTAATACACTCCTGGAAATGGAAAAAAGAACACATTGACACCGGTGTGTCAGACCCACCATACTTGCTCCGGACACTGCGAGAGGGCTGTACAAGCAATGATCACACGCACGGCACAGTGGACACACCAGGAACCGCGGTGTTGGCCGTCGAATGGCGCTAGCTGCGCAGCATTTGTGCACCGCCGCCGTCAGTGTCAGCCAGTTTGCCGTGGCATACGGAGCTCCCTCGCAGTCTTTAACACTGGTAGCATGCCGCGACAGCGTGGACGTGAACCGTATGTGCAGTTGACGGACTTTGAGCGAGGGCGTATAGTGGGCATGCGGGAGGCCGGGTGGACGTACCGCCGAATTGCTCAACACGTGGGGCGTGAGGTCTCCACAGTACATCGATGTTGTCGCCAGTGGTCGGCGGAAGGTGCACGTGCCCGTCGACCTAGGACCGGACCGCAGCGACGCACGGATGCACGCCAAGACCGTAGGATCCTACGCAGTGGCGTAGGGGACCGCACCGCCACTTCCCAGCAAATTAGGGACACTGTTGCTCCTGGGGTATCGGCGAGGACCATTCGCAACCGTCTCCATGAAGCTGGGCTACGGTCCCGCACACCGTTAGGCCGTCTTCCGCTCACGCCCCAACATTGTGCAGCCCGCCTCCAGTGGTGTCGCGACAGGCGTGAATGGAGGGACGAATGGAGACGTGTCGCCTTCAGCGATGAGAGTCGCTTCTGCCTCGGTGCCAATGATGGTCGTATGCGTGTTTGGCGCCGTGCAGGTGAGCGCCACAATCAGGACTGCATACGACCGAGGCACACAGGGCCAACACCCGGCATCTTGGTGTGGGGAGCGATCTCCTACACTGGCCGTGCACCTCTGGTGATCGTCGAGGGGACACTGAATAGTGCACGGTACATCCAAACCGTCATCGAACCCATCGTTCTACCATTCCTAGACCGGCAAGGGAACTTGCTGTTCCAACAGGACAATGCACGTCCGCATGTATCCCGTGCCACCCAACGTGCTCTAGAAGGTGTAAGTCAACTACTCTGGCCAGCAAGAGCTCCGGATCTGTCCCCCATTGAGCGTGTTTGGGACTGGATGAAGCTTCGTCTCACGCGGTCTGCACGTCCAGCACGAACGCTGGTCCAACTGAGGCGCCAGGTGGAAATGGCATGGCAAGCCGTTCCACAGGACTACATCCAGCATCTCTACCATCGTCTCCATAGGAGAATAGCAGCCTGCATGCTGCGAAAGGTGGATATACACTGTACTAGTGCCGACATTGTGCATGCTCTGTTGCCTGTGTCTATGTGCCTGTGGTTCTGTCAGTGTGATCATGTGATGTATGTGACCCCAGGAATGTGTCAATAAAGTTTCCCCTTCCTGGGACAATGAATTCACGGTGTTCTTATTTCAATTTCCAGGAGCGTATATTCAATTAGATCGTTCCAAATATATAATTCTACGATATCCTTGATGCTCTTTGTATCTTTGGGAAATATGTCTCGACCCGGGGATCCTTCAAATTTATTATTGGTTCTCGGAAAATCAAGGTCTGACCACTGTGCACTGTCTTTTTCGTCTGATACATCCGGGTCAGTTGGCAACCGTAAGGTTCGCCGAATTCTTCTTGGACGCATTTCAGTATCTTCCGACGGTTCTGATGCACTTCCATTTTTTTGATACCGAGTGTTTTCTTCCCAATGGCCAAGTCGTCCGCAACGACAGCCAAGGCGTCCGCGTATTCATCGCAAATAATCCCTATTGTCTCTTTCGGCCGGTCGGAGTGGCCGAGCGGTTCTAGTCGCTTCAGTGTGGAACCGCGCGATCGCTACGGTCGCAGGTTCGAATCCTGCCTCGGGATGGGTGTGTGTGATGTCCTTAGGTTAGTTAGGTTTAAGTAGTTCTAAGTTCTAGGCGACTGATGACCACAGCAGTAAAGTCCCATAGTCCTCAGAGCCATTTGAACCATTTTTTTTGTCCCTTTCGTCCGCCATGATGTAAGGGCACAAGAATTTATGAAAACAAAAATCTTGTTGTCGTGTGTAACTTATTGTTACCTAAACAAAACACCGAGAGATTGAAAAAGGTACTAAAGTGCTGTCGCCGGTCACTAAGCGATACTATGCAGACGACACCACTGTGGTGTCGCGGGACGGCATACTGCTAAGCGGTATGCGTTCCAAAATTTCATCGTCGGACTGAAGCTGTGGAATGAAGTGGACAAGAAAATGAACGATAGAAAATGTGTACATAAGTGTGCACCTAAGTATTCCAAAACACAGAGATATCAAGTAGCATCGTACTTAACATTAAAATCAAACTTCAGGAAAAAGTTCCCAAAATTCAGCACATAGATTGAATTCAATAGAAATCTCATCTCGAGTAGGCATATTTGACAGTGCTGTGTATTCGAACAGAACCAGTGCCGAACTGAGTGAGGCGACTGAATTATCAAAGAGGTAGACGAAAGCCAGGAGGTGGCTGTAGCACTGGCCGTATAAATCAAGTCAAAGAGTAAACTTACAAAGTTATGTACACTGCAGTTAAGTACATGTCAGCGCCTCGTGAACAGATTTGACAAAAACATTTATGCTACTTTTGAGGAAGAGAAAACCGTACTAACAGCATGAAAAGTGCGTCGTTTGGTAACATGGTAAAAAACGTTACAGATGTAGTCTTTAGTCAATAGTCAAAATAGATGACAATTGCAACCCATAGCTGGTATCGTAGAATACAAACATACAACAGGTATGACTAATAAGTAAAATATAAGTGTGAAGGAATAAGTTCACAACCATCCCAAAATAAAATGTACATGGGTATGACAACATTTAGTCAAACTACAATAGACAAAACTGTAATACATGACATAACAAAATCATATAGGTGAGCCTAGACCGGTGGCAATAACTTGAAATGAAAGATCTATCATACGACACACAAGGGGCAGATTTTCCGTTTTTCTTTTTTTTTAGATACCTTCAACTTATCAGTTTACAGCCATCACAAAAAGAAACGTTAGATGAGTATGAGCAACTGTAATAATTAGACTAGTCGAACAATCGATGACATACATTATACACTACTGGCCATTAAATTGCTACACCAAGAAGAAGTGCAGTGGTATTCATTGGACAAATATATTATACTAGAAACGACGTGTGATTACAATTTCACGCAATTTGGGTGCATAGATCCTGAGAAATCAGTACCGAGAGCAACCACCTCTGGCAGTAATAACGGTCTTGATACGCCTGGGCATTGAGTCAAACAGAGCTCGGATGGCGTGTACAGGTACAGCTGCCCACGCACCTTCAACACGATACCACAGTTCATCAAGAGTAGTGACTGGCGTATTGTGATGAGCCAGTTGCTCGGCCACCATTGACCAGACGTTTTCAGTTGGTGAGAGCTCTGGAGAATGTGCTGGCCAGGGCAGCAGTCGAACATTTTCTGTATCCAGAAAGGCCCGTACAGGACCTGCAACATGCGGTCGTGCATTATCCTGCTGAAATATGGGGCTTTGCAGCGATCGAATGAAGGGTAGAGCCATGGGTCGCAACACATGTGAAGTGTAACGTCCACTGTTCAAACTGCCGTTAATGCGGCCAAGAGGTGACCGAGACGTGCAACCAATGGCACCCCATACCATCACGCCGGGTGATACTCCAGTATGGCGATAACGAATACACGCTTCCAATTTGCGTTCACCGCGGTGTTGCCAAACACGCGAGGCTGTAAACAGAACATGGATTTATCCGAAAACATGACGTTTTGCCATTCGTGCACCTAGGTTCGTCGTCGAGTACACCATCGCAGGCGCTCCTGTCTGTGATGCAGCGTCAAGGGTAACCGCAGCCACGGTCTCCGAGCTGATAGTCCGTGCTGCTGCAAACGTCGTCGAACTGTTCGTGCAGATGGTTGTTGTCTTGCAAACGTCCCCATCTGCTGACTCAGGTATGGTGACGTGGCTGCACGAACTGTTTCAACCATGTGGATAAGATGCCTGTCATCTCGAGTGCTCGTGATAAAAGGCCGTTTGGATCCAGCACGGCGTTCCGTATTACCCTCCTGAACACACCGATTCCATATTCTGCTAACAGTCATTGGATCTCGACCAACGTGAGCAGCAATGTCGCGATACGATAAACCGCAACCGCGATATGCCGCAATCCGACCTTTATCAGAGTCGGAAACGTGATGGCATGCATTTCTCCTGCTTACACGAGGCATCACAACAACGTTCCACCAGGCAACGCCGGTCAACTGCTGTTTCTGTATGAGAAATCGGTTGGAAACTTTCCTCACGTCAGCAGGTTGTAGGTGTCGCCACCGGCGCCAACCTTGTGTGAATGCTCTGAAAAGCTAATCATTTGCATATCACAGCATCTTCTTCCTGTCGGTTAAATTTCGTGTCTTTAGCACGTCATCTTCGTGGTGCAGCGATTTTACTGGTCAGTAGTGTAGATTCCCTTTCTTATTATCACTAGCTCCCTCCCACTTCCTATTTCTCAATCTCTTTATTGGTTTCCCACTGGCACTTTAACCTTCAGTTTTTTTTTCTATCACTGATCTCTCACAGTCAACTATGATACACTGTCACAACTCCCCTCTCTATCTCACACTCTCATTGTCTCCTTCGCTCTTTCTACGACACAACCTCTTTCTACTACTCCAACGGCCTCGCCGCAGTGGTAACACCCGTTTCCTTCAGATCACCGCAGTTAAGCGCTGCCGGGCTGGGCTAGCACTTCCATGGGTGACCGTACGGTCTGCCGAGCGCTGTTGGCAAGCGGGGTGCACTCGGCCCTTGTGAGGCAAACTGAGGAGCTGCTTGACTGAGAAGTAGCGGCTCCGGTCTTAAACTGACATACGGCCGGGAGAGCGGTGTGCTCACCACATGACCCACCGTATCCGCATCTAGTATGCCTGTGGGCTAAGGATGGCACGGCGGCCGGTCGGTACCGTTGGGCCTGTTCCGGAAGAGTTATCTACTACTGTTCAGTATTTTCTTTTCCCTCTCTTCCCGAGTCACAGTGTCTCCTCTCTCAGCAAAAAATGCGCGAATATGCTTGCACGTTAAACTTTTAGCTAAATTTTTAAAGCTGCTGGGAATCGTAGAGTGAGACCCACTTCTCAGTCTTTGACACAGCAGCAAGTTCACCTTTCTTGCGTTCCGACAGGTACATTTTTCGCTTGTTACAGCAACGTATGTCACTCATATGGAAAGAACTTCAGCTGTCAATAAAATTTTTGTAGTTTTCTTCAGTGAAATTGAAGTAAGGCCAAACTAATTTTACACGTCAGACCGTATTTTACGTGTACAATAGCTTTGTCGAGTCGTTTCAAATTGTATCGAGCGGATGGACGTGTACGGGTTTCGAGACAACCTCATGAATCCTGTGTGTCAGCAGGGGACTGTCCAAGCTGGTGGAGGCTCTGTAATAGTGTGGGGCGTGAGCAGTTGGAGTGATATGGGACCCCCTCATAGGTCTAGATACGATTCTGACAGGTGACAGGTACATAAGCGCCCTGTCTCATCACCTGCATCCATTCTTGTCCATTGTGCATACCGACGGACTTGGGCAACTCCAGCAGGACAATGCGACACCTCACACACCCAGAATTGCTACAGAGCGACCCCAGGAACACTCTGCTGAGTTTAAACACTTCCACTGCCCACCAAATAGGAACATTATTGAGCATGTCTGGGATACCTTGCAACGAGCTGTTCAGAAGAGGTCTCCACCTTACGGATTTATGGACAGTCCTGCAGGATCCATGGTGTCAGTTCCCAAAAGCATTACTTCAGAAATTAGTCGAGTCCGTGACACGTCGTGTTGCGGCACTTCTGCTTGCTCGCGGGGGCCATACACGGTATTACGCAGGTGTACGAGCTTATTTGGCTCTTTAATGTGTTACCAACAGCACCTGAGGTATGAGCCCTGGAAGAATCCCCATTTTTATGCACGGCGTTTCGGCATGCGGACCGGTATGAAATACTGAAAATCGCCGGCCGCGGTGGCCGAGTGGTTCTAAGCGCTCCAGTCGGGAACCGCGCAACTGCTGCGGTCGCAAGTTCAAAATGGCTCTGAACACTATGGGACATCTGAGGGCATCAGTCCCCTGGAACTTAGAACTACTCAAACCTAACTAACCTAAGGACATCACACACATCAATGCCCGAGGCAGGATTCGAACTTGCGACCGTAGCGGTCGCACGGTTCCAGACTGTAGCGCCTAGAACCGCTCGGCCAATGCGGCCGGCCTACGGTCGCAGGTTGTGACGTACGAGGACCGGAGTCGAGTGTTCTGCCTTGTCAGTAAAGTTCGGCTTCAAAACGGAAATTAGCGTAGCTACTGGAATTTATGAGGTACCCCTTATTTGCAGATTTCCAGTTTCAAATGTGAGAAGTGAATGTTATAACAGCGCTGCAGTAGGTCGAGAGTGAGAAGGGAGCAGTGAGTTCCCACGCTGGCTAGCAGAGGCGATTACCCAGCAGACACCTTCAGATCCGGTGGTGTGAGGTGCCGATGCAGAGATCGCTCTTGACGTCGGCAAAGTAGGGAATGTACATTTAGTCTGCGCCAAGTAATTGTTATTAATAAATGCTGACAAAACTTGCATTTTGCCCCTCAGACATTAGAGGTGTATAGATCATAAATAATATCTTCGTGTAATTTTACAACACCAAGAAACGTTGTTATCAATAAAAAATGAATAACTTCGGATAACCGAAGATTAACGATGTTACATGAACCATACCGATTGTTTAGTTACAGACTGTACGCCATAGTCAGGCAGTCGTCGATAGAATTTCCTTACATCTAGTCATGTGTTAAACTATGCTCTCGTACCGTTAAAAGTAAGCTTATAATCATTGTGAAAATGTTGATTTCACAGTATTTCTCAAATAGTAGCACGACAATGGCATCCCGTGCGAAAATTATTCGCATAAAGGAACTTCTCGCCGCTTTATTGCGTAAAACATAAACAGCGGTGTTGCACTTTTTAACAACCCTACCACAACAAAGGTCTAAAATTAAAATGGTTTCAGTGTTGTTCACGCTGCTAAACGTTGCATTTTCGGGCAACAACAAAGTTATATTATGTGGCAGGTGTCATTAGAGCACAGTTAATAAAGTCATTTCTTGAAATAATGGATAAACTAGGCACTCATCTTTTCGTGTTTCCCACGCTGCTCTCGTTGTGAACTCATGGCTCAATGGTCGTAAATGTAGGTGGTGATGGTTCCAAGCTCGGATGCAAAGAGGCCTAGGTGTTATTCTGCGATATTCAAAAGTTTTGTAGATGTGTTTCGTAAACCATTCTTAAAGATTAAACTTTTGCAAGTTAGAACAATGGTGAACAATTCCGAATTTAAGTTAAACCTCTTTTTTATTACTTTCGTTGCAACATCACTTCACAATATAAAACATACTTGAAAATATCTTCCCAACTGTTAAAGTTCACATTTCATAAACTGACTGCAATTTACGTCTTTTCAACATGACGAGTTACGTCAAAGATCATAGTGACAAAAGAAACAATACACATATGAATAATATCATTGCAACATAATAATATTGATGAATCAAAATACATCTACATTAATGAAATCAAATATGAATGTTGTCTCAGAAATATGTTAACTATTTTACGGGAACACAGTAGAATATTGCTGGTATCGAGAGGATGAGGTGAGGTGCCGCGAGGGTTACGTAATTCAACCACCATTACAACTTCCAGAATCCGACGGTGCTACTATAACTCTGCAAGGGGACATAAAAAAAAACTACGACAACATATCCGCATAGCAGGTACTACGAAATCCTAGCCGGCCGCTGTGACCGAGCGGTTCTAGGCTCTTCAGTCCGCAACCGCGCTGCTGCTACGGTCGCAGGTTCGAATCCTGCCTCCGGCATGGACGTGTGTGATGTCCTTAGGTTGGTTAGGTTTAGGTAGTTCTGAGTCTAGGGGACCGATGATCTCAGATGTTGTCCCATAGCGCTCAGAGCCATTTGAAATACTGAAAATCAAGTTTTTATACAGGCAACCCACAGTAGAAATTCGGTGAGCGTTTCACCAGTTTAATAACGTAGATATCATCTCGTCAACTACCGGGTGATTAAAAAGTCAGTATAGATTTGAAAACTTAATAAACCACGGAATAATGTACAGACACACATGCTTGAAATGACATAGGGTTGGATTAGAACCACCCCATATTGCTAGAAACGTGAAAGATCTCTTGCAAGCGTCGTTTGGTGATGATCGTGTGCTCAGCCGCCACTTTCGTCATGCTTGGCCTCCCAGGTCCCCAGACCTCAGTCCGTGTGATTATCTTATCTTTGGGTTTCCATGAAGCCGCAAGTGTATCATGATCGACCAACATCTCTAGGGATGCTGAAAGACAACATCCGACGCCCATGTCTCACCAAACTCCGGACATGCTTTACAGTGCTGTTCACAACATTATTCCTCGACTACAGCTATTGTTGAGGAATGACGGTGGACATATTGAGCATTTCCTCTAAAGAACATCATCTTTGCTTTGTCCTGCTTTGTTATGCTAATTATTGCTATTCTGATCGGATGAAGCGCCATCTGTCGAACATTTTTTGAACTTTTTTATTATTTGTTTCTAATAGAATCCCATATAATTCCAAGCGTGTGTGTAAATTTGTAGCCGGGCGGTGTGGCCGAGCGGTTCTAGGCGCTTCAGTCTGGAACCGCGCGACCGCGACGGTCGCAGGTTCGAATGCTGCCTCGGGCATGGATGTGTGTGATGTCGTTAGGTTAGTTAGGTTTAAGTAGGTCTAAGTTCTAGGGGACTGATGACCTCAGATGTTAAGTCCAATAGCGCTCAGAGCCATTCGACCATCCTTTGAAAGGGCACAGCCGATTTCCTTTTCAATCCTTCCCTAACCCGAGCTTGCGTTCCGTCTCTAATGACCTCGTTGTCGACGGGACGTTAAACACTAACCACCACCACCACCACCATTTGAACAATTTTCTTGTAAAGTTGTACCTCTCTATCTACATTATTCCGTGATTTATTCAGTTTTCAGATTAATACTTGTAAGTAGGCTGTTTAGGTTTTCTTATTGGTAACGCCGCCGCCACGTAGCGCTCTGTATGAAAAATCACTGGCTGTGCTGTGCGCAGTCTGTGTTTAGTTTGCATTGTTGTCTGCCATTGTTGTGTTGAGCAGAGGCAGCTGGATGTTAACAGCGCTTAGCGTTGCGCAGTTGGAGGTGAGCCGCCAGCAGTGGTGGACGTGGGGAGAGAGAGATGGCGGAGTTTTGTAATTTGTAAGACTGGATGTCATGAACTGATATATATATTATGACTAGTGAGGTAAATACATTGTTTGTTCTCTGTCAACATCTTTTATCTACTAACTATGCTTATCAGTAGTTAGTGCCTTCCGTAGTTTGAATCTTTTATTTAGCTGGCAGTAGTGGCGCTCGCTGTATTGCAGTAGTTGAAGTAACGAAGATTTTTGTGAGGTAAGTGATTTGTGAAACGTATAGGTTAATGTTAGTCAGGGCCATTCTTTCGTTGGGATTTTTGGAAGTCAGATTGCGTTGCGCTAAAAACTATTGTGTGTCAGTTTAAGCACAGTCGTGTAAAATTGTTCAAAGGGGACGTTTCATACTGACTGTTTGATCACCCTGCAGAACTCTCTAGTTTCATGTGCGTAAGTCTTGAGTGAATACTGTATCAAGTCAGCTTGTCGCGGCAGAGACACATACGACAAGGTCACATTTCACTGGAAACGCAGACATTAATAAGGTTGCGAGGCGGTGTTAAATTAAAATGTCTAATTCGTTTTCCCCGCAAACGGTCGGCATTTTCCCCTGCCACGAAGCGCGATTTTCCATTAGTTCGTCTCGGCTCGGAGACGGGCTAGTTGGCGAGCAAGGGGTGTGGGACGGACGGAATTAATTTAAATTAGGCCCGTGTCACCACGGCAGCGAGAAACGGAATTTTCCGTCCTAATAAGCGAGCTGCGAGAATTGCCGGAAATGAGAGTGTGTATTCGTTACATTGCGAGCTTCCGACGCCGAGGTGGCTAAATTTCCTAGAGTGGTATTACCGTATGCGATGTTACAGGAAAAAAACACTTTCGGCCTTTAGTTTAACAGCAGATTTTTAAGCAAAAACTAAATTGCCCTTATTTTTGGAATACCTATTCAGGGGGACGCATTTAGTCCACCGTGACTCTGGAGGGTTCGTTTTGGAACGAGTACAAATTCTCCACCTTTTTTTTTGTCATAAGTCTACTGACTGGTTTGATGCGGCCCGCCACGAATTCCTTTCCTGTGCTAACCTCTTCACCTCAGAGTAGCACTTGCAACCTACGTCCTCAATTATTTGCTTGACGTATTCCAATCTCTGTCTTCCTCTACAGTTTTTGCCCTCTACAGCTCCCTCTAGTACCATTGAAGTCATTCCCTCATGTCTTAGCAGATGTCCCATCATCCTGTCCCTTCTTATCAGTATTTTCCACATATTCCTTTCCTCTCCGATTCTGCGTAGAGCCTCCTCATTCCTTGCCCCTTATCAGTCCACCTAATTTTCAACATTATTCTATAGCACCACATCTCTAATGCTTCGATTCTCTTCTGTTCCGGTTTTCCCACAGTCCATGTTTCACTACCACACAATGCTGTACTCCAGACGTACATCCTCAGAAATTTCTTCCTCTAATTAAGGCCGGTATTTGATATTAGTAGACTTCTCTTGGCCAGAAATGCCTTTTTTGCCACAGCGAGTCTGCTTTTGATGTCCTCCTTGCTCCGTCCGTCATTGGTTATTTTACTGCCTAGGTAGCAGAATTCCTTAACTTCACTGACTTCGTGACCATCAATCCTGATGTTAGGCTTCTCGCTGTTCTCATTTCTACTACTTCTCATTACCTTCGTCTTTCTCCGACTTACTCTCAACCCATACTGTGTACTCATTAGACTGTTCATTCCGTTCAGCAGATCATTTAATTCTTCTTCACTTTCACTCAGGATAGCAATGTCATCAGCGAATCGTATCATTGATATCCTTTCACCTTGTATTTTAATTCCACTCCTGAACCTTTCTTTTATTTCCATCATTGCTTCCTCGATGTACAGATTGAAGAGTAGAGGCGAAAGGCTGCAGCCTTGTCTTACACCCTTCTTAATACGAGCACTTCGTTCTTGATCGTCCACTCTTATTATTCCCTCTTGGTTGTTGTACATATTGTATATGACCCGTCTCTCCCTATGGGTTACCCCTACTTTTCTCAGAATCTCGACCAGCTTGCACCATTTTATTTTGTCGAACGCTTTTTCCAGGTCGACAAATCCTATGAACGTGTCTAGATTTTTCTTTAGCCTTGCTTCCATTATTGGCCGTAACGTCAGAATTGCCTCTCTCGTGCCTTTACTTTTCCTAAAGCCAAACTGATCGTCACCTAGCGCATTCTCAATTTCCTTTTCCATTCTTCTGTATAATATTCTTGTAAGCAGCTTCGTTGCATGTGCTGTTAAGCTGATTGTGCGATAATTCTCGCACTTGTCAGCTCTTGCCGTTTTTGGAATTGGGTGGATGATGCTTTTCCGAAAGTCAGATGGTATGTCGCCAGACTCATATATTCTACACACCAACGTGAATAGTTGTTTTGTTGCTACTTCCCCTAATGATTTTAGAAGTTCTGATGGAATGTTATCTATCCCTTCCGCCTTATTTGACCGTAAGTCCTCCAAAGCTCTTTTAAATTCTGATTCTAGTACTGAATCCCCTATCTCTTCTAAATCGACTCCTGTTTCTTCTTCTATCACATCAGACAAATCTTATCCATCTACCGATGCCAGAAACACTCACTAGACCCGTGAACCTCCTTCTGGTTGTTTCTCGTAGATGTAGAAACACACAGGTATTATGGGAAACAAGTCTGATAGATACGGGGGATTTTCCAACTATCTGTTTCAATCCCCAGCCGCACGTTTTCCCACTAACAAAGCACCTATTGTGGCGTGGTGAACTGTCCTGTTAAAAAATAATTATCTCTCTTTTGAAATCCAGAGACGCATTCCTAGCCATTTTGATCTAGTTGCGGAGTTTCCTCTCATTTGTCTCTTTAGGTTTGCAACCTATAAAGAGAGGACAACCTCTTCCCATTGGACCAAAAATGTTTTCTGGGCACAAACTTCTTGATGGGTGACGTTCCTCAAACTCACCCACAAATGTCACTTTTCAATATATTTTTTACTTATTACACTACTGGCCATTGAAATTTCTGCACCACGAAGATGACGTGCTACTACCGCGAAATATAAGCGCCAGGAAGAAGATGCTGCGATATGGAAATGATAAGCATTTCAGATACGCACAAGGTTGGCGTCGGTTGCGACACACACAACGTGGTGACAAGAGGAAAGTTTCCAAACGATTTCTCATACACAAACAGCAGTTGACCGACGTTGCCTGGTGAAACGTTGCGGTGATGCCTCGTGTAAGGAGGAGAAATGCGTATCATCATGTTTCCGACTCTGATAAAGGTCGGATTGCAGCATATCGCATTTGCGGTTTATCGTATCGCGACATTGCTGCTCGCGTTGGTCGAGATCCAATGACTTTTAGTAGAATATGGAATCGGTGGGTTCAGGAGGGTAATACGGAACGCCGAGCTGGATCCCAACGGCCTCGTATCACTAGCAGTCGAGATGACAGGCATCTTATCCGCACGGCTGTAACGGATCGTGCAGCCACGTCTCGATCCCAGAGTCAACAGATGGGGACGTTTGGAAGACAACAACCATCTGCACGAACAGTTCGGCGACGTTTGCAGCAGCACGGACTATCAGCTCGGAGACCGTGGCTGCGGTTACCCTTGACGCTGCATCACAGACAGGTGCGCCTGCGATGGTGTACTCGACGGCGAACCTGGGTCCACGAATGGCAAAACGTCATGTTTTCGGATGAATCCAGGTTCTGTTTACAGTGTCGTGATGGTCGCATCCGTGCTTGCCGAAATCGCGGTGAACGCACATTGGAAGCGTGTATTCGTCATCGCCGTACTGGCGTATCACCCGGCGTGATGGTATGGGGTGCCACTGGTTACACGTCTCGGTCACCTCTTGTTCGCATTTACGGCCCTTTGAACAGTGGACGTTACATTTCAGATGTGTTACGACCCGTGGCTCTACCCTGCTAAACCGTACATTTCAGCAGGATAATGCACGACCGCATGTTACAGGTCCTGTACGGGCCTTTCTGGATACAGAAAATGTTCGACTGCTGCCCTGGCCAGCACATTCTCCAGATCTCTCATCAATCGAAAACGTCTGGTCAATGGCGGCCGAGCAACTTGCTCGTCACAATACGCCAGTCACTACTCTTGGTGAACTGTGGTATCGTGTTGAAGCTGCACGGGCAGCTGTACCTGTACACGCCATCCAAACTCTGTTTGACTCAATGCCCAGGCGAATCAAGGCCGTTATTACGGCCAGAGGTGGTTGTTCTTGGTACTAATTTCTCAGGATCTATGCACCCAAATTGCGTGATAATGTAATCACATGCCAGTTCTAGTATATTTGTCCAATGAATACCCATTTATCATCTGAATTTCTTCTTGGTGCAGCAATTTTAATGGCAAGTAGTGTATCAGTTTGGACAACTGCGAGGTCCTGAAACTACCAAGTCGATAGTATGGACGACATTCGTTCTGTTACCTCTGGCAGTGCATCTTTTCTACTGGAAGCTCTTTGCTTTCCGTACTTTTGAGTGTTGTAGTATGGATCAACTAAAATGTGAGAAAACAAGGGCTCTAGCGTGCATACCCTAAAAGCAAAGAGCACGTGTTCATCTTTTGTACTGTGAAACACATCTTTTCTAGCGGATAGGTGCTCATAGCTCATACGTAGTTTAGAGCTCATGTTCACTCGTAATTTTTTTTAGTCCATGGTACCTCCCTCTAAACCAGGGAAGGGAAAGAGCTTTCAGAAAAAGAGTACCACTGCCACAGATATCAGGATGGTTTTCGCGTATAGCTTTAGACCTATGTCAAATTAATACATTTACGCTTCTCCGTCATTCCAGAAACGTTTGTAACATCATCACGGGATCGGCATGTATGAACAGCTAACAGCAGAGTGGTGCTTTTGAAATCGAGACTACGAGCCGTGTTTTTTGAGTAAGTACCGTTTTGAAATTTTAAAAAAAGGACGCGCTAAGATATCTCAATAATTTTATTTTTACATGAAAGCCTGTACCTTAATCTACGCACTGACGCCATTACAGTCTGATTCTTCGTTGTTTACGCTGTGCACTGAGTGTTCAAGATGAATCCGATAATCGCGAGTCGTGCCGACTGTGAAGTACGGGCTGTTATAAGATTTCTTAGTGCTAAAGGCCTAAAAGCGATCGATATTCACCGTGAGATTGGTACAGTTTACGGAGAAAACATTATGAGTGATGGCATGGTAAGAAAGTGGGTGCCAGCATGTAAAGATGCCCCATGAAATGTGCACGATGAACAACGCAGTGGGCGTCCTTCCGTCGTTAATGAAAGTTTGGTGCAGGAAGTGGACGATAAGGCGAGAGGAAACAGACGCTTTACGATTTCCTCCTTGTGGGATGACTTTCCTAATGTTTCTCGTAGTGTTTTGTATGGCACTGTGATCGAGCACTCGAATTACCGCAAATTGTGCGCTCGTTGGGTACCGAAAATGTTGACGGGTGTGCCCAAAACCAAACGTTTAGACAGTGCATTGACTTTCCTTGAATCGTACCACAACAACGGTGATGATTTCTTAAGCCAAATTGTTACGGCCGATGAAACTTGGGTGGCCTATGTCATACCGGAATCAAAGCGACAGTCCGTGGAAGTTGAGCAAGGGCATCGTTTCGCTGCAAGGCAATGCCCGTCCGCATGTGGCGAATCAGACCAAAGGTCTCACCACATCTTTCCGATGGGAAACTCCAGATCATCCTCCGTACAGCCCCGGTTTTGCTCCCAGTGACTACCATCTGTTCCTGAACTTGAAGAAACACCTGGGCGGTCAGCGTCTTCGAGACGATGACGAAGTCAAAACAGTGGTGATGCAGTGGTTAACAAGTCAGGCGGCAGACTTATATGAGGAGGGTATTCAAGAACTGGTACAACGTTAGGACAAGTGCCTCAATATTGACGGAAATTATGTAGAAAAGTAGAGTAAGGTACAGCCTTTCGTGTAACAATAAAATTATTGAGATATCTTGTAAGTAGGCTGTTTAGATGTAAGTAGGCTGTTCAGGTTTTTATGTTGGTAACGCCACGTAGCGCTCTGTATGAAAATCACTGACTGTGCTGTGTGCAGTCTGTGGATGGTTGACATTGTTGCAATATTCACTATTGCAGTATTGGGCAGATGGATGTGAACAGCGCGTAGCGTTGCGCAGTTGGAGGAAATTTGTAATACTGGATATCATGTCCAGATCGTCCGCTCTCAAAACTTTTGAACACTATTAAGGTAAATACATTGTTTGTTCTCCATTAAAATCTTTCATTCGCTAACTATGCCTATCAGTAGTTAGTGCCTTCCGTAGTTTGAATCTTTTATTTAGCTGGCAGTATTGGCGCTCGCTGTATTGCAGTAGTTCGAGTAACGAAGATTTTTCTGAGGTAAGTGATTAATGAAAGGTATAGGTTATTGTTAGTCAGGGCCATTCTTTTGCAGGGATTTTTGGAAGTCAGATTGCATTGCGCTAAAAATAATTTGTGTCAGTTTAGTGTTGATCAGAGTAAGTAAAGAGAGAAATGTCTGAGTACGTTCAGTTTTACTCAGCTGTTTGAAAATCGAACAACATAGAGGTGTAACAGCACAGTAATTCATAAATTTTTGTAAGGAGACGTTTCAATCTCAGCACGTCTTTTTTTATTTGTAAAACGGTATTTACCTAAAAAAACACGCCTTGTACCATTGGCTAAGTGTCGCATTACCACACAGCTGGGCGACAGCCCTGGAGGACTTTACATTAACGAAAGTTTTAGAAACTGGTGTAAGGAATGACAGTGGGCGGTAGTCGGAGGCTCCTGTGAAATCGCTACTTTCTCTAGACAGGGTGATTAATGAAACTTCCTGGAAGATTAAAACTGTATGCCGGACCGAGACTCGAACTCGGGACCTTCGCGTTTCGCAGGCAAGCGCTCTACCAACTGAGCTACCCAAGCACGACTCACGCCCCGTCTTCACAGCTTTACTTCCGCCAGTACCTCGTCTCCTACCATGTTTTTCAAGATTCGCAGGAGAGCTTCTGTAAAGTTTGGAAAATAGGAGACAAGGTACTGGCAGAAGTGAAGCTGTGAGGACGTGCCGTGAGTCGTGCTTCGGTAGCTCAAATGGTTGAGCAATTGCCCGCGAAAGGCAGAGGTCCCGAGTTCGAGTCTCGGTCCGGCACACAGTTTTAACCTGCCAGGAAGTTTCGTATCAGCGCACACTCCGATGCAGAGTGAAAATCTCATTTAGGGTGATTAAAATTTTGTCCGGTGAGGGCACAAGAAATCGGAGGAAACGCACTGAGATTGAAGTACCGCGGCAAGATGACGCTCTCTCTCCACTTGCACACAATCAATAATTACAGCGTAACAGAAGAGAATACAGAGGCGACGCCGCCCCCGTACACACGGGGCAACCACTCACCACATGAAACGCGAACAGCATCACGAACCATTCGTCTGTCGGTACTGACCTGAAACGAAACAAACAACACAATCAGTTCTGCACGGTCGCCGTATGCAGCATTTCAGCGTCAGCAGCCAACCGATCAACAAGCGTGTTGGAGGAACTGTTATCGTCCTCAGCCAGCGCCCATCACTGAAACACACTAGTGTACAGGATAGCAGAGACAAAAGCAGCCCATGTAAGTACAAGGGAAATGCAGTGAAATTCCACTACTGGCCATTAAAGTTGCTACACCACGAAGAAATGCAGATGGTAAACGGGTATTCATAGGACAAACGTATTATACCAGAACTGATATGGGATTACATTTTCAAGCAGTTTGGGTGCATAGATCCTGAGAAATCAGTACCCAGAACAACCACCTCTGGCCGTAATAACGGCCTCGATACGCCTGGGCATTGAGTCAAACAGAGCTCGGATGTGTACAGGTACAGCTGCCCATGCAGCTTCGACACGATACCACAGTTCATCGAGAGTAGTGACTGGCGTATTGTAACGAGCCAGTTGCTCGGCCACCATTGACCAGACGTTTTCAGTTTGTGAGAGATCTGGAGAATCTGTTGGCCAGGGCAGCAGTCGAACACTTTATGTGTCCAGAAAGGCCCGTACAGGACCTGCAACATGCGGTCGTGCATTATCCTGCTGAAATGTAGGGTTTCGCAGGGATCGAATGGAGGGTAGAGCCACGGGTCGTAACACATCTGAAATGTAACGTCCACCGTTCAAAGTGCCGTCAATGCGAACAAGAGGTGACCAAGACGTGGAACCGATGGCATCCCATACCATCACACCGGGTGGTATGCCAGTATGGCGATGACGAATACACGCTTCCAATGTGCGTTCACGGCGATGTTGCCAAACACATATGCGACCATCGTGACGCTGTAAACAGAACCTGGATTCACCCGAAAAAATGACGTTTTGCCATTCGTGCACCCAGGTTTGTCGTCGAGTAAACCATCGCAGGCGCTCCTGTCTGTGATGCAGCGTCAAGGGTAACCACAGCCACGGTCTCCGAGCTGATAGTCCGTGCTGCTGCATACGTCGTCCAACTGTTCGTGCAGATGGTTGTTGTCTTGCAAACGTCCCCATCTGTTGACTCAGGGATCGAGACGTGGCTGCACGATCCGTTACAGCCATGCGGATAAGATGCCTGTCATCTCGACTGCTAGTGATACGAGGCCGTTGGGATCCAGCACGGCGTTCCGTATTACCCTCCTGAACCCACCGATTCCATTATCTGCTAACAGTTATCGGATCTCGACCAACGCGAGCAGCAATGTCGCGATACGATAAACAGCAATCGCGATAGGCTACAATCCGACCTTTATCAAAGTCTCCTCCTTACACGAGGCGTCACAACAACATTTCACCAAGCAACGCCGGTCAACTGCTGTTTGTGTATGAGAAATCGGTTGGAAACTTTCCTCGTGTGAGCACGTTGTTGGTGACGCCACCGGCGCCAACCTTGTGTGAACGCTCTGAAAAGCTAATCATTAGCATATCACAGCACCTTCTTCCTGTCGGTTAAATTTCGCATCTGTAGTACGTCATCTTCGTGGTGTAGCCATTTTAATGGCCAGTAGTGTACCATACGAAGAGCTGAAACGGTCTTACCATTTCTTTGCAATGAAAAATGCAGTGAAAATTATATTTATAGAAGAAGATATCAAATCAAATGCCTTTCAGCCGTCAACTTTCTACTTTTATTGGGCAACCATTATCAGCGTTTTACTACGACATCTTCAGGCCCTCGATTGTATTGAGTAGAAATGGAGAGGAGTTTGTGGCACAACTTGACTAAAAAAAGGGATCGGTTGGTAGGACATGTTCTGCGGCATCAAGGGATCACGAACTTAGTACTGGAGGGCAGCGTGGAGGGTAAAAGTCGTAGAGGGAGACCGAGAGATGAATACAATAAGCAGATTCAGAAGGATGTAGGTTGCAGTAGGTACTGGGAGACGAAGAAGCTTGCACAGGATAGAGTAGCATGGAGAGCTGCATCAAACCAGTCTCAGGACTGAAGACAACAACAACAACAAAAACAACAACTGGCATAAAACTCCGGGACGCAGTAATAATTACTTAGAGACAGATATTGACAACCTAGAACAAAAAAGATCCCATACAGTAGCTGCAAATAAGATACGCCATCCTATTCACTTGAACAAATTATTTTCTTTGGTTATAGTATGTGCCTAAAATTGCTAATAAATATTTTGCTATTTGATGGTTCGAATAAACCTGCGATCGTCGAGGGGACACTGAATAGTGCACGGTACATCCAAAACGTCATCGAACCCATCGTTCTACCATTCCTAGACCGGCAAGGGAACTTGCTGTTCCAACAGGACAATGCACGTCCGCAAGTATCCCGTGCCACCCAACGGGCTCTAGAAGGTGTAAGTCAACTACCCTGGCCAGCAAGTTCGCCGGATCTGTCCCCCATTGAGCATGTTTGGGACTGGATGAAGCGTCGTCTCACGCGGTCTGCACGTCCAGCACGAACGCTGGTCCAACTGAAGCGCCAGGTGGAAATGGCATGGCAAGCCGTTCCACAGAACTACATCCAGCATCTCTACGATCGTCTCCATGGGAGAATAGCAGCCTGCATTGCTGCGAAAATGGATATACACTGTACTAGTGCCGACACTGTGCACGCTCTGTTGCCTCTGGTTCTGTCAGTGTGATCATGTGATGTATCTGACCCCAGGAATGTGTCAATAAAGTTTCCCCTTCCTGGGACAATGAATTCACAGTGTTCTTATTTCAATTTCCAGGAGTGTAGATTTAGAAAAGGCTTTTGACAGAGTTCAGTGGAACAAGCTGATGGATATTTTGAAGAGGATAGGAGTAGATTGGAAAGAGAGACGACTGATACAGAATCTATATTTACACCAGAAAGTAAGGATAAGTTTTGGAAATGGAATGTCAGAAGGAAGCAGCAATGGACGAGGTGTTAGACAAGGTTGTTGCCTTTCTCCACTGTTGTTTAACATGTACCTTGAAGAGACTATTGCGAAAGGCTTAGATGGGAACAGAGGAATATGCATTGGTGGAAAGAGAACAGAATTATAGGATTTGCTCATGAGATGATATTAGTGGTAGAAAGTAAGCAGACAGTGAATAACATGCTGAAATATATTAAAGAAGCTTGTGTGGAATATGGGATGCAAATAAACACAGCAAATGCAAAGAGTATGGTCATCAGTACAAGACGCAGACTGTCCAATATTAAAATAGGACAACCTTCCATTAGACAAGTAAGTGCATTTAAATATCTTGGAAGCACAATAACTGAAGACTTGAGATGTCACCAGGAGGTGAAAACTCTAATTGCGATAGCGAAGGAGGCATTCGACAGAAAGAGGAGACTCTTATGTGGCAAATTAGATATAGGACTAAGGAAAAGACTTGGCAAATGTCTGGAGTGTGGCACTATATGGGACTGAAACATGGACGCTGAGACGAGAGGATGGAAAAAGGTTAGAAGCATCTGAGATTTGGATGTGGAGGTGAATGGAGAGAATAAGCTGGATGGAAAGTGTGAGTAATGAAAGAGGTATTGGAAAGGGTTGGTGAGAGAAGACGTCTGCTGAAGATTGTAAGAGAAAGGAAAAAGAACTGGTTGGGACATTCATTGAGAAGGGAGTGCTTGCTAGCAGATGCTTTGGAAGTACTGGTTTGTGGGAGAAGACTGAGAGAAGGGAGGAGATACGAGATGATAGACGACATAAAGGGAAGAGGAAATTATGCAGACCTGAAGAGGATGGCAGAACACCGGACAGCCTGGAGAACTACCATGTGAAAACCTGCCTTTTGGCAGAACACTGATGATGATGATTAATATCTAAGTATTTTAGTAATTAAGTTTGTTTATTATAGAAAATGCTTTCCTACAGTTCCGCACTGGCGAAATTTTTTGTAGCTTCCCTGACGTTATCTACTGGGCTTTTCCTCTAATGTATAAGGGTGTAGTAGTAAAAAAGAAATTCCAGTGCCTGCACCAATATTGTTTACGTGGAATGATATTTATTTGAAGAAGCAACTTAAACAGTGGCAAAAAAGTAAGCAAACTTCAAACTTCTGCTTTTCCAAATACTTTACTGTTTCGTTGCCTGGATAGGCTGGCGACCATTAGTACATTTTTAAACCACTAAATAAACTTGGAACTGAGTTGTCCTAGGATCAGTATAATATTATTCATACTTTTTTTTTATTTAACCACTGGGTAAAATCTTAGAAAAAGAATTGAATAGTCTGACATACTTGTCCATTAGCCACACGTTCAAATCCTGTAAAAAGGGTAACTCTATTGTTTAGCGTTTCCTATTAACTGGACTATCCTCCCATAGTGTACTTTATTTGGAAACTAAACTAAATATCAGAGGATCGTTGTTGTTGTTGTTGCAGTCTTCAGTCATGAGACTGGTTTGATCAAGCTCTCCACGCTACTCTATCATGTGCAAGCTTCTTCATCTCCCAGTACTTACTGCAAACTACATCCTTCTGAATCTGCTTAGTGTATTCATCTCTTGGTCTCCCTTTACGATGTACTTCTTTAACTGTCTCATGTCCTAATCTAATTCCCTCAGCATCACCTCATTTAATTCGACTACATTCCATTAACCTCGTTTTGCTTTTGCTGATGGTCATCTTATATCCCCCTCTCAGGACAATGCCCGTTGCGTTCAACGGCTCTTCCAAGTCCTTTGCAGTCTCTGACAGAATTACAATGTCATCGGCGAACCTCAAGGTTTTTATTTCTTCTCCATGGATTTCAATACCTGCTCCGAATTTTTCTTTTGTTTCCTTTACTCCTTGCTCAATATACAGATTGAATAACATCGGTGAGAGGCTACAACCCTGTCTCACTCCCTTCCCAACCACTGCTTCCTTTTCATGCCCCTCGACTCTTGTAAATGCCATCTGGTTTCTGTACAAATTGTAAATAGCCTTTCGCTCCCTGTATTTTACCCCTGCCACCTTCAGAATTTGAAAGAGACTATTCCACTCAACATTGTCAAAAGCTTTCTCTAAGTCTACAAATGCTAGAAATGTAGGTTTGCTTTTCCTTAATCTATCTTCTAAGATAAGTTGCAGGGTTAGTGTTGCCTCACGTGTTGCTGTATTTCTACGGAGTCCAAACTGATCTTCCCCGAGGTCGGCTTCTACTAGTTTTTCCATTCGTCTGCAAGGAATTCGTGTTAGTATTTTGCAGCTGTGACTTATTACACTGATAGTTCCGTAATTTTTACATCTGTGAACACCTGCTTTCTTTGGGATTGGAATTATTATATTCTTCTTGAAGTCTGCGGGTATTTCGCCTGTCTCATACATCTTGCTCACCAGATGGTAGAGTTTCGTCAGGACTGGCTCTCCCAAGGCACTCAGTAGTTCCAATGGAATGTTGTCTACTCCCGGGGCCTTGTTTCGACTCAGGTCTTTCAGTGCACTGTCAAACTCTTCACGCAGTATCGTATCTCCCATTTCATCTTCATCTACATCCTCTTCCAATTCCATAATATTGTCCTCAAGTACATCGTCCTTCTATAGACCCTCTGTATACTCCTTCCAGCATTCTGTTTTCCCTACTTTGCTTGTTAAAGGATTATACATCGCTTTTTCCCGTACCAGAGCTATTTTTTCTGTTGGGGTATAGTATACGGGGCAACATAGGTAAAGGTTTACTTTGTTATTTAGATAAAAGTATACTAACTTACAGTAGTAGTGGCAGGGTTATTAACTGCGCCATCAGATCCTCAGCGAGTGGCTTGACCTGGATGCGAGGTACCTGCAGGATCTTGTGGATTGCGTTCCCAACCGAACTCAGGCAGCTATCAAATACGGGAGCGGAACAACATCGTAATGATTTCTCCAGCAGTGACGAGTTTCTTGTCTAGCGAGCTTATATACGACAGCCTGAACCACTAGCAGTACTGCCCGGCCCTACAGCAATATTGCCGCTTATTGTAGCCACACCGGGGCAACATTGACAACAGCATTACAGGGGCCACACATTGCCGTATAATATGGCCCGAGTAAACGCACCTTTAGGTCCATCAAATTCCCGCATCCGCCGTGGACAATAGGTGCAACACCTCGGGATTATGTTCGCAACTACCTCCAACAGACATCATGCAGCAGCGAGACTAGCCCAGTTCTATTGAAATATTTTCGTTTATTGCAGCCACATTGCTGAAACATTGAAAGCAACACGCTGCTGTAAAGTATGGCCTTTATAAGCGTACCTTTGGATTCGCCGAGTGTTCCATCCTCCTCTGTCAGAAGTACCTTTCGTGGACAACATGTAAAACACCTCGACTAAATGTCAGAGCAATATTGCCGCTCCAACAGCAATACTGCCGTTTATTGCAGCCACACCACTGCGGCTAGAGGACGCCCTAACAACCTTACATCGTAATGATTTCTCCAGGAGTGACGAGTTTCTTGTCTAGCGAGCTTATATACGACAGCCTGAACCACTAGCAGTACTGCCCGGCCCTACAGCAATATTGCCGCTTATTGTAGCCACACCGGGGCAACATTGACAACAGCATTACAGGGGCCACACATTGCCGTATAATATGGCCCGAGTAAACGCACCTTTAGGTCCACCAAATTCCCGCATCCGCCGTGGACAATAGGTGCAACACCTCGGGAATATGTTCGCAACTACCTCCAACAGACATCATGCAGCAGCGAGACTAGCCCAGTTCCATTGACGTATTTTCGTTTATTGCAGCCACATTGCTGAAACATTGAAAGCAACACGTTGCTGTAAGGTATGGCCTTTTTAAGCGTACCTTTGGATTCGCCGAATGTTCCATCCTCCTCTGTCAGAAGTACCTTTCGTGGACAACATGTAAAACACCTCGACTAAATGTCAGAGCAATATTGCCGCTCCAACAGCAATACTGCCGTTTATTGCAGCCACACCACTGCGGCTAGAGGACGCCCTAACAACCTTACATCGTAATGATTTCTCCAGGAGTGACGAGTTTCTTGTCTAGCGAGCTTATATACGACAGCCTGAACCACTAGCAGTACTGCCCGGCCCTACAGCAATATTGCCGCTTATTGTAGCCACACCGGGGCAACATTGACAACAGCATTACAGGGCCCACACATTGCCGTATAATATGGCCCGAGTAAACGCACCTTTAGGTCCACGAAATTCCCTGATCCGCCGTGGACAATAGGTGCAACACCTCGGGAATATGTTCGCAACTACCTCCAACAGACATCATGCAGCAGCAAGACTAGCGCAGTTCCATTGACGTATTTTCGTTTATTGCAGCCACATTGCTGAAACATTGAAGGCAACACGTTGCTGTAAAGTATGGCCTTTATAAGCGTACCTTTGGATTCGCCGAATGTTCCATCCTCCTCTGTCACAAGTACCTTTCGTGGACAACATGTAAAACACCTCGACTAAATGTCAGAGCAATATTGCCGCTCCAACAGCAATACTGCCGTTTATTGCAGCCACACCACTGCGGCTAGAGGACGCCCTAACAACCTTACCTAGCGCTAAATCCCCCCATCCTCCCGCACCGACAGTGCCACTAAAGCAGAGTTATTAAACACCAAAGAAGACGAAATAAATATTCCTGGATTCCAATCAAGAACAACTGCCAAGATGAGAAACGTAGAAATAGATATCGTCGGTGTCACAAAAGCAGCTTAAATCACTTAGTAAAGGCAAGGCTTCCGATCCACATTGTATACCAGTCAGGTTCCTCTCAAAGTATGCTGATACAGTAGCTCGACATTTAGCAATTATATACATCCACTCGCTCGCAGAAAGATCCGTACCTAAACACTGGAAAATTGCTCGAGTCACACCAATACTCAAAAAGAGAAATAGCAGTAATCCGCTCAATTACAGACTCATATCACTAACGTCGGTTTGCCGTTGGGTTCTGGAACATATTCTGTATTCGAACATTATGAATTACCTCGAAGAGAACGATTTATTGACACATAGTCAACACGGATTTAGCAAACATCGTTCTTGTAAAACACAACTCGCTCTTTATACTCATGAAGTAATAAGTGCTATCGACAGGGTATGTCAAATTGATTCCATACTTTTACGTTTCTAGAAGGCTTTCGACACCGTTCCTCCCAAGCGTCTTCTAACCAAACTGTGTGCCTATCGAATACCGCCTCACTTGTGCGATTCGTGATGTCGTGTCGGAAATGTTACAGTTCGTAGTAATAGACGGAAAGTCGTCGAGTAAAACGGAAGTAATATCCGGCGTTCCCCAAGGAGGTTTTGTGGGCCCTCTATTGTTCCTCATCAATATTAACGACACAGGAGACAATCTGAGTGGCCGTCTTAGATTGTTTGCAGATGATGCTGCCATTTACCGTCTTGTAAAGTCATCAGATGATCAAATGCACTTGCAGAATGATTTAGGTAAGATATCTGTATAGTACGAAAAGTAGCAATTGACCCCGAATAAAGAAAAGTGTGAAGTTGTTGACATGAGTACTGTATTACGCGATAAGTCACACAAATCTGAAGGCTGTAAATTCAACTAAATACTTAGGGGTGACAATTACAAATAACCTAAATTGGAACGATCACATAGATAATATTGTGGGTAAAGCAAAGCAAAGACAGCGATTCATTGGCAGAACACTTAGAAGGTGCAACAGGTCTACCAAAGAGCCTGCTTACACCACGCTTGTCCGCCCTACTCTAGAGTACTGCTGTGCGGTGTGGGATCCGCATCAGGTGGGACTGACGGATGACGTCCGAAAAGTACAAAGAAGGGCAGCTCGTTTTGTATTATGGCGAAATAGGGGAGATAGTGTCGCAGACATGATACGTGGATTGGAGGGGCAGTCATCAAAACAAACGCTTGTTTCGTTGCGACGGAATCTTTTCATGAAGTTTCAATCACCAGTTTTGTTCTCCGATTGCGAAAACATTCTGTTGGCACCCACCCACACAGGGAGAAATGATCATCACGATAAAAGAAGGGAAATGTGGGGTTGCACACAAATATTTAAGTGCTCGCTTTTCCCGCGCGCCGTCCGAGAGTGGAACGGTACAGCTTGAAGGTGGTTCATTGAACCCTCTGCCAGGCACTTTATTGTGAATAGCAGAGTAATCACGCAGATGTAGATGTATCGGTAGTACCCCGCGCGACCCACCGCAATGTGGCTTGCAGAACACACTGGTAGATGTAGATGTAGATGCAGATGCCGCTCCTGTGAGACCCCGCCATGCCCGCAGCAGAATAGAGCGCTACCTCCGTGAAGCTGAGAACGCAGCACGGCCGGCTGGTTTACTGTAGGCGCGAACGCAAAGGCGCAACTTCGCCGCCTGTACCTCGCCGCTGTCTGCAATTTGCTAATGACGGCTTCCTCCCGCGGGGGTTAAAACATCCCCTACCTCCTCCCTCCAACTCGCACCCCGGCCTTCTATACGTCTACCTGTACTCTGTATTCCAATCCCACTAAAGCCTGCAGTGACGAGGATAAAATTCGTGCCAGCTGACTTCGTCGGAGGCGGTTTCCTCTGTACAATCTACGCGTGCTGTACAGTCAGAGTGAAAACCGAAATATAAACAAAACACGTAACGTAACCCCTCCGACCCTCACGGCCCCCCCCTCTCGCTCTCCATATATATATATATATATATATATATATATATATATATATATATATATATATATATATCGTGACCGGGCCACATATCTCACTAAGTAAGCGTCAAACGGAAAAACTACAAATAACGAAAATCGTCTAGCTTGAAGGGGGGAAATCAGATAGCGCTATGGTTGGGCCGCTAGATGGCGCTGCCATAGCTCAAACGGATATCAAACGCGCTTTTTTAAAAATTGGAACCCCCATTTTTTATTACATTTTCGTGTAGTACGTAAAGAAATATGAATGCTTCAGTTGGACCACTTTTTTCGCTTTGTTATAGATGGCGCAGTAATAGTCGCAAACGTATAAGTACGTGGTATCACGTAACATTCCGCCAGTGCGGACGGCATTTTCTTCGTGATACATTACCCGTGTGAAAATGGACCGTTTACCAATTGCGGAAAAGGTCGATATCGTGTTGATGTACGGCTATTGTGATCAAAATGCCCAACGGGCGTGTGCTGTGTATGCTGCTCGGTATCCTGGACGACATCATCCAAGTGTCCGGACCGTTCGCCGGATAGTTACGTTATTTAAGCAAACAAGAAGTGTTCAGCCACACGTGAAACGTCAACCACGACCTGCGACAAATGATGATGCCCAAGCAGGTGTTTTAGCTGCTGTCGCGGCTAATCCGCACATCAGTAGCAGACAAATTGCGCGAGAATAGAGCATCTCAAAAACGTCGGTGTTGAGAATACTACATCAACATCGATTGCACCCGTACCGTATTTCTACGCACCAGGAATTGCATGGCGACGACTTTGAACGTCGTGTGCAGTTCTGCCACTGGGCACAAGAGAAACTACGGGACGATGACGGATTTTTGCACGCGTTCTATTTAGCGACGAAGCGTCATTCAGCAACACCGGTAACGTAAACCGGCATAATTTGCACTATTGGGCAACGGAAAATCCAAGATGGCTGCGACAAGTGGAACATCAGCGACCTTGGCGGGTTCATGTATGGTGCGGCATTATGGGAGGAAGGATAATTCGCTCCCATTTTATCGATGGCAATCTAAATGGTGCAGTGTATGCTGATTTCCTACGTAATGTTCTACCGATGTCACTACAACATGTTTCACTGCATGACAGAATGGCGATGTACCTCCAACATGATGGATGTCCGGCACATAGCTTGCGTGCGGTTTGAAGCGGTATTGAATAGCATATTCCATGACAGGTGGATTGGTCGTCGAAGCACCATACCGTGGCCCGCACGTCCACCGGATCTGACGTCCCCTGATTTCTTTCTGTGGGGAAAGTTGAATGATATTTGCCATCGTGATCCACCGATAACGCCTAACAGCATGCGTCAGCGCATTGTCAATGCATGTGCGAACATGGCAAACTACTCGCTGTTGACAGGAATGTCGTTACACGTACTCCCAAATGCATTGAGGTTGACGGACATCATTTTGGGCATTTTTGCATTAATGTGGTATTTACAGGTAATCACGCTGTAACAGGATGCGTTCTCAGAAATGATAAGTTCACAAAGGTACATGTATCACATTGTAAAAACCGAAATAAAATGTTCAAACGTAGCTACGTTCTGTATTTTAATTTCAAAAACCTAGCTGTTACCAACTGTTCGTCTAAAATTGTGAGCCATATGTTTGTGATTACTACAGTGCCATCTATCACAAAGCCAAAAAACTGGTCCAACTAAAACATTCATATCTCTTTAGCTACTACACGAATATGTAATGAAAATGGGGGTTCAAATTTAAAAAGAAGAAAACAGTTGTTAAGTGTTTGACCTATGGCAGCGCCATCTAGCGGGCCAACCATAGCGCCACCTGCTTTCCTCCTTCAAGCTAGACGAGTTTCGATCCGTGTAGTTTTTTCGTTTGACGCTTATTTCATGAGATATTTGGCCCGGTCACGGTTAATGGACCAACGTATGTGAAGAGCCAATGTCGTGTAGGGTCCCGCGAGCACACAGAATCGCCGCAACACGACTCGACAAATGTGCTGGAGGACACTGACACCAGGAATCCTGCACGACTGTCGATAACTCCGTAAGAGTACCATGGGGTGAAGATCTCTTCTGAACAGCACGTTACAAGGCATCGCAGATATGGTCAATAATGTTCCAGTTTGGGGAGTGTGGTGGCCAGCAGAAGAGTGTTCCTGGAGCCAGTCTGTAGCAATTCTGGACGTGCGGGGTGTCGCATTGTTCTGCTGGAATTGCCCAACTACGTCGGAATGCACAATCGACATGAATGGACGCATGTGATCAGACAGGATGCTTAGGTACGTGTTACCTGTCGTATCTAGACGTATCAGGAGTCCCATATCAGTCCAACTGCACAGGCTCCACACCATTACAGAGCCTCCACCAGCTTAAACACTCTCTTGCTGACATGCACGGTACATGGATTCATGACATTGTCTCCATACCCATACACACCCATGTGCCTGATCCAATTTGAAACGAAATTCGTCCGACAAGGCAACAAGTTTACAGTAAAAAAAAAAATGGCTCTGAGCACTATGGGACTTAATATCTGAGGTCATCAGTGCCCCAGAGCTTAGAACTATTTAAACCTAATTAACCTAAGGACATCACACACATCCACGCCCGAGGCAGGATTCGAACCTGCGACCGTAGCAGTCGCGCGGTTCCGGACTGAAGCGCCTAGAACCGCTGGGTGTTTTCAGTCACCAACAAGCCAATATCAGTGTTGACTGGCCCAGATGCAAAGCTTTGTGTTGTGCGGTCATCAAGGGTACAAGAGTGGGTTCTTCGGCTCCGAAAGCCCACATCGACGATGTTTCGTTGAATGGTTCGCACGCTAACACTTGTCGATGCCCTAGGATTGAAATCTACAGCAATGGCAAGGGTTGCACTTCCGCCACGTTGAACGATTCTCTTCAGTCTTCGTTAGCCCCGTTCTTGGAGGGTCTTTTCCCTGCCGCAGAGATGTCGGAGATTTGATGTTTTACCGGATTCCAGATATTCACGGTACACTCGTGAAATGGCTGTAAGGGAAGTCTCCACTTCATCGCTACCTCGGAGATGCTGTGTCGCATCGCTCGTGCGCCGACTGTAATTCCACGTTCTAACTCACTTAAATCTTTATAACCTGCCATTGTGGCAGCACTAACCGATCTAGCAACTGACACTTGTTGTCTTATATAGGCTTAGCGCACTGGACTCGCATTCGGGAGGACGACGGTTCAATCCCGTCTCCGGCCATCCTAATTTAGGTTTTCCGTGATTTCCCTAAATCGCTTCAGGCAAATGCGGGGATGGTTCCTCTGAAAGAGCACGGCCGATTTCCTTCCCCATCCTTCCCTGACCCTAGCTTGCGCTCCGTCTCTAATGACCTCGTCGTCGACGGGACGTTAAACACTCATCTCCTGCTCCTGTTATATAGGCTTCGCCAACCGCAGCGCCTGTTTAGATATGTTTATATTTGAGTGCGGTTCTGGACGCTTCAGTCTGGAACCGAGCGACCGCTACGGTCGCAAGTTCGAATCCTGCCTCGGGCATGGATGTGTGTGATGTCCTTAGGTTAGTTAGGTTTAAGAAGTTCTAAGTTTTAGGGCACCGATGACCAAAGAAGTCCCATAGTGCGCAGAGCCATTTGAACCATTTTTTATTTTTTTATTTTTTTATTTGAATATGAGCCGCGCGGGATTAGCCGAGCGGTCTAGGGCGCTGCTGTCATGGACTGCGCGGCTGGCCCTAGCGAAGGTTCGAGTCCTCCCTCGGTCGCGCGCGCGCGCGCGTGTGTGTGTGTGTGTGTGTGTGTGTGTGTGTGTGTGTGTGTGTGTGTGTGTGTCCTTAGGATAATTTCGCTTAAGTAGTGTGTAAGCTTAGGGACTGATGACCTTAGCAGTCAAGCCCCATAAGATTTCCCACACATTTGAACATTATTGTTATTATTATTATTGCATTTGAATACGTATGTCTATTCCCGTTTGTTTGATGCCTTGGTGTGTGCACAGGGTTATTCTAAACAATGGCCCCATTTTCAAAACTTCCTATTTATTCATGTATAAATCCAAACTGAACAAGCTTGACGCCAATGAAAAGAGAATGTTTGATATCAATTAGAGTAATATAATAATTTATTATAATTTGTAATTAAGTAGTTGAAAGCCTGCACAAGTTGTAATCGGTAGGGGGTTTACAGCGTACGCCATCTCAGAACTTTCCATACAGTTGATTGGGGTACTCCGAGCTCTCGACTGCCTCTATAAATAGACTTACTGGTATTGCGCTCAAAACTTTCTGGAACCCGTCGGACATCATCCTCGGACACTATGTCGAAACCTACTGGAATATCTTCAGAAGCCAGAATTAGCCCTTCAAGTTTCTCAACAAATGACGCGAGTCTTTTATACACTCCTGGAAATTGAAATAAGAACACTGTGAATTCATTGTCCCAGGAAGGGGAAACTTTATTGACACATTCCTGGGGTCAGATACATCACATGATCACACTGACAGAACCACAGGCACATAGACACAGGCAACAGAGCATGCACAATGTCGGCACTAGTACAGTGTATATCCACATTTCGCAGCAATGCAGGCTGCTATTCTCCCATGGAGACGATCGTAGAGATGCTGCATGTACTCCTGTGGAACGGCTTGCCATGCCATTTCCACCTGGCGCCTCAGTTGGACCAGCGTTCGTGCTGGACGTGCAGACCGCGTGAGACGACGCTTCATCCAGTCCCAAACATGCTCAATGGGGGACAGATCCGGAGATCTTGCTGGCCAGGGTAGTTGACTTACACCTTCTAGAGCACGTTGGGTGGCACGGGATACTTGCGGACGTGCATTGTCCTGTTGGAACAGCAAGTTCCGTTGCCGGTCTAGGAATGGTAGAACGATGGGTTCGATGACGGTTTGGATGTACCGTGCACTATTCAGTGTCCCCTCGGCGATCACCAGAGGTGTACGGCCAGTGTAGGAGATCGCTCCCCACACCATGATGCCGGGTGTTGGCCCTGTGTGCCTCGGTCGTATGCAGTCCTGATTGAGGCGCTCACCTGCACGGCGCCAAACACGCATACGACCATCATTGGCACCGAGGCAGAAGCGACTCTCATCGCTGAAGACGACACGTCTCCATTCGTCCCTCCATTCACGCCTGTCGCGACACCACTGGAGGCGGGCTGCACGATGTTGGGGCGTGAGCGGAAGACGGCCTAACGGTGTGCGGGACCGTAGCCCAGCTTCATGGAGACGGTTGCGAATGGTCCTCGCCGATACCCCAGGAGCAACAGTGTCCCTAATTTGCTGGGAAGTGGCGGTGCGGTCCCCTACGGCACTGCGTAGGATCCTACGGTCTTGGCGTGCATCCGTGCGTCGCTGCGGTCCGGTCCCAGGTCGACGGGCACGTGCACCTTCCGCCGACCACTGGCGACAACATCGATGTACTGTGGAGACCTCACGCCCCACGTGTTGAGCAATTCGGCGGTACGTCCATCCGGCCTCCAGCATGCCCACTATACGCCCTCGCTCAAAGTCCGTCAACTGCACATACGGTTCACGTCCACGCTGTCGCGGCCTGCTACCAGTGTTAAAGACTGCGATGGAGCTCCGAATGGCACGGCAAACTGGCTGACACTGACGGCGGCGGTGCACAAATGCTGCGCAGCTAGCGCCATTCGACGGCCAACACCGCGGTTCCTGGTGTGTCCGCTGTGCCGTGCGTGTGATCATTGCTTGTACAGCCCTCTCGCAGTGTCCGGAGCAAGTATGGTGGGTCTGACACACCGGTGTCAATGTGTTCTTTTTTCCATTTCCAGGAGTGTACATGAGTCAGTTTTTCCAATATATGGTTGTAAACGAGTTGCCTGATATCTTGCTATTTCATACGTGGGAGAACGTATGGGACTAACTATGGGTCTCAATGAAAAATCTGTTTTACGAAGCTTTGTGTCCTAGACTCTACGGTGTACTCAAAATTCAGATAATTTAGAATAGCCCTGTATTTAGAGAGCCGACAAAATTTTTCAGGGAATCCCCTTGTGTACACGAACCAGTCGCCTTGAACGGTTCCAGAATTAATGAAGGTGAACACCTTATCTGTTTCGCTCCGTCTGCCTAATCCGTACAGCTTCACGTTAAAACAAACGGTGGTTGGTTGCTGTGAGGGGCGTGAGGTCTGGTTAGCTACATTCTGACACAGCGAGCTATTGACGCGCTGAATTATTAAACGGGCTTCGATATTGGCGGGAGGGCACTCCTCAGTGATGAAACAGAGTCCACAATGAAGGTGCACTCTTTCACTGACGCTGTCCCCGTCCTAAATTATGCAGGCAGCTATCAGCAGGTACTCTGATTAATAGGAGCATTCGATAGGATATGGATGACTCGCACAGAGAAATGTATGTATGAGGGGTTCCTCACCAACTTGTTACTCGCTTATGTCGCTCTCTTACTGAATGTGTCTTTGCACTCACGAATTTATTTTGTTTTTGAGACCTAAAAATTGCTTCGCACAGGACAACGCGAAGATTATAAGCATACAGTAGGAATATCTCCGATGTGAAGTACAGAGTACGTGGGTCTATAGAATGAGCATGGTTTACTGCACATGTTCTTAACCCAACATCATTACTGTTGGCCCCTCCCAGCTACAGATCTTCTTGCAATTACATTTTTTACAGGGCCAAAAACGATGACATGATAATGGCATGACCAAATGCACCATCCGAGGCCCATAAATACTGTCCTTAAGGTCTTCTGGCCCCTAAACGCCAGGAATATGAGCCGCAATGTTCCGCTGCTGCTAGTGAAGTGTTGACCATAGCAGTGTTCAGCCCACATTCCTCACCCGTCACAAAGGACCTTCCCCACTTCGCCAGGCTACTTCCATAGCTGCGGGGCTTCCCCATATCTTGTACATTCAACACTACGTTCCCTAACTATGGACCGAGCTGTTTACAGTACATAACGTAGCGATCATTTCAGTAGTTATTTAAATCCACAAGCATGATTCAAACAAAATCGTTCAAAAGTTCACGTAAGTGAAATACACTCCTGAAAATGGAAAAAAGAACACATTGACACCGGTGTGTCAGACCCACCATACTTGCTCCGGACACTGCGAGAGGGCTGTACAAGCAATGATCACACGCACGGCACAGCGGACACACCAGGAACCGCGGTGTTGGCCGTCGAATGGCGCTAGCTGCGCAGCATTTGTGCACCGCCGCCGTCAGTGTCAGCCAGTTTGCCGTGGCGTACGGAGCTCCATCGCAGTCTTTAACACTGGTAGCATGCCGCGACAGCGTGGACGTGAACCGTATGTGCAGTTGACGGACTTTGAGCGAGGGCGTATAGTGGGCATGCGGGAGGCCGGGTGGACGTACCGCCGAATTGCTCAACACGTGGGGCGTGAGGTCTCCACAGTACATCGATGTTGTCGCCAGTGGTCGGCGGAAGGTGCACGTGCCCGTCGACCTGGGACCGGACCGCAGCGACGCACGGATGCACGCCGAGACCGTAGGATCCTACGCAGTGCCGTAGGGGACCGCACCGCCACTTCCCAGCAAATTAGGGACACTGTTGCTCCTGGGGTATCGGCGAGGACCATTCGCAACCGTCTCCATGAAGCTGGGCTACGGTCCCGCACACCGTTAGGCCGTCTTCCGCTCACGCCCCAACATCGTGCAGCCCGCCTCCAGTGGTGTCGCGACAGGCGTGAATGGAGGGACGAATGGAGACGTGTCGTCTTCAGCGATGAGAGTCGCTTCTGCCTCGGTGCCAATGATGGTCGTATGCGTGTTTGGCGCCGTGCAGGTGAGCGCCTCAATCAGGACTGCATACGACCGAGGCACACAGGGCCAACACCCGGCATCATGGTGTGGGGAGCGATCTCCTACACTGGCCGTACACCTCTGGTGATCGTCGAGGGGACACTGAATAGTGCACGGTACATCCAAACCGTCATCGAACCCATCGTTCTACCATTCCTAGACCGGCAAGGGAACTTGCTGTTCCAACAGGACAATGCACGTCCGCATGTATCCCGTGCCACCCAACGTGCTCTAGAAGATGTAAGTCAACTACCCTGGCCAGCAAGATCTCCGGATCTGTCCCCCATTGAGCATGTTTGGGACTGGATGAAGCGTCGTCTCACGCGGTCTGCACGTCCAGCACGAACGCTCGTCCAACGGAGGCGCCAAATGGAAATGGCATGGCAAGCCGTTCCACAGGACTACATCCAGCATCTCTACGATCGTCTCCATGGGAGAACAGCAGCCTGCATTGCTGCGAAAGGTGGATATACACTGTACTAGTGCCGACATTGTGCATGCTCTGTTGCCTGTGTCTATGTGCCTGTGGTTCTGTCAGTGTGATCATGTGATGTATCCGACCCCAGGAATGTGTCAATAAAGTTTCCCCTTCCTGGGACAATGAATTCACCGTGTTCTTATTTCAATTTCCAGGAGTGTATGTGTAGATAGTCAAACAATTTCCATGATAGTTACAATATTCTATATAAGTAAGGTATTGAACAGCAGTGGGGAGAAGAGAAGCTTGTGGCACAACTTGACTAGAAGAAGGGATCGGTTGGTAGGACATGTTGTGAAACATCGAGGGATATTTAGTATTGGTGGCCAGCGTGGAGGGTAAAAATCATAGAGGGAGACCAAGAGATGAATACACTAATCAGATTGGGAAGGATGTAGGCTGCAGTAGGTACTGGGAGATGAAGAAGCTCGCACAGGATAGAGTAGCATGGAAGCTGCATCAAACCAGTCTCAGCACTGAAGACCACAACAACAACAACACTACAAGCTGACATAGAAATATCGATACAGGTACAAAATAAGTCGAAAATATGTGTTACGCGCTGGCAAACGTAAGCGAACACTTAGTTTCAAGTTGTGCGCCATGACGTAATCTTTCACCTCTAGACGAGAGTAGCAAAGTCTTCCAAACATCTTGTATGTATCAGACCGAGTCATTAGCTCCTTGCTTATACGTTTTCCAAGCGTTTGTGGTTATCTTACCATAAGGAAGAAGAGGAACACACAAGCCAGTCGGTATCCGGTTAGTTTTTATTATTTTTGTAAATCTATATTTCGGCTATAAATTGGCATCTTCAGCGCATTTCCGTTACAATTCAACACACGACACTTCATGTCACCATATATTCTTACAGGTGTGTAACCAGAGGGGTTCTTCTACCTGTGGAACTGTAATACAGTAAAATGTAACGAGACTCACTGCTTTGTGCCTCTCCTTGCTTATAGTCCAAGGTCTCTGAGCACGCTGCCTGATGCAATCAACGTAGCTATTTTCCAATTGTCTTTACGTTCTAGACGTACCTCTACATAGATACTCCGCGAGCTACCATACGGTGCAAGGCAGAGGGTAGCTTATACCGCTGCTGCGTTCCCTGTTCCACCCACAAATGGACCAAAAAGGGAAAGTTATACGCCTCTGTACCAGTCTGTTGTATCTACAGTCCTCACAAGAAATGTCCATCGCCGGCAATAGAATCGTTCTGCAGTCGTCCGCAAACCGCAGTTCTCTAAAAATCTTCTCAATACCGTTTCGCGAAAAAAAAAAAATCGTTTTCCTTAGCTTTCACAAAGTGTTCGCATGATACTCGCGTGTAAACAGACCTGCCGGTAGCGAATCTAACACTTCGCCTCTGGACTGTTTCGATGTTTCGATTTAATCCACCTGGTTCAAAAATGGTTCAAATGGCTCTGACCACTACGGGACTCAACTGCTGTGCTCATTAGTCCCCTAGAATTAGAGCTACTTAAACCTAACTAACCCAAGGACATCACCCACATCCACGCCCGAGGCAGGATTCCAACCTGCGACCGTAGCAGTGGCGCGGTTCCGGACTGAGCGCCTAGTTGGAACATGTCTGGAGCGCAGTTCGGACGTGCCAGTCGGGGAGTTACACTGCGGCACTGGTGCAGTGGGGTTGGAGCAGCAGTGAGGTCTGCGTCGACGTGGCTCGCCCGACCATTGTCGCCACGCACCACTTGAGCCGGGCCATGGTGGATCGGCGGTCGGTCGTCCTACCGGGCGACGCGTTACGGCTCACCGATCGTTCGTCAGTCGGCTGCGTGTGAGTGCATCGACTCCCCGATTTGTCTTCGTGCGTGTTAAGTTACTGTGTAGTGCCGTTCAGGTGTTCGTGCTGTGTTTGTCAGGTTGTGTGCGTACCTGCCGTTATTTCCACCGACGCCTCTTTTAGATATCGGCATTCTGAGGGGAGTCGGTAGGTTGATGCGGACCAGGAAAGTTACCTCCGCGCGGTGCAGTCGGCTGGATCCGCTGGCGGTCCCTGCGCAGTGTCGGAGCGCGTGTGGAGCTGTCCGATCGCCACGAGCTTCGTGGCTCACCGACCCAGGACGTCAGAGTTGAGTAGTGGTTTCAGCTACCCAAGCCACGTCCATTCACGTTGTGGTGGTTCGCTTCGGTGGTTTGCTGTCGGGGAGGTTTTCCGGTGAGCAACACAGAGTGGTTCTACTGCTCGGATTTAGCGGCCATGCGATACAGTTAACTACACTCCTGGAAATTGAAATAAGAACACCGTGAATTCATTGTCCCAGGAAGGGGAAACTTTATTGACACATTCCTGGGGTCAGATACATCACGTGATCACACTGACAGAACCACAGGCACATAGACACAGGCAACAGAGCATGCGCAATGTCGGCACTAGTACAGTGTATATCCACCTTTCGCAGCAATGCAGGCTGCTATTCTCCCATGGAGACGATCGTAGAGATGCTGGATGTAGTCCTGCGGAACGGACTGCCATGCCATTTCCACCTGGCGCCTCAGTTGGACCAGCGTTCGTGCTGGACGTGCAGACCGCGTGAGACGACGCTTCATCCAGTCCCAAACATGCTCAATGGGGGACAGATCCGGAGATCTTGCTGGCCAGGGTAGTTGACTTACACCTTCTAGATCACGTTGGGTGGCACGGGATACATGCGGACGTGCATTGTCCTGTTGGAACAGCAAGTTCCCTTCCCGGTCTAGGAATGGTAGAACGATGGGTTCGATGACGGCTTGGATGTACCGTGCACTATTCAGTGTCCCCTCGACGATCACCAGAGGTGTACGGCCAGTGTAGCAGATCGCTCCCCACACCACGATGCCGGGTGTTGGCCCTGTGTGCCTCGGTCGTATGCAGTCCTGATTGTGGCGCTCACCTGCACGGCGCCAAACACGCATACGACCATCATTGGCACCAAGGCAGAAGCGACTCTCATCGCTGAAGACGACACGTCTCCATTCGTCCCTCCATTCACGCCTGTCGCGACACCACTGGAGGCGGGCTGCACGATGTTGGGGCGTGAGCGGAAGACGGCCTAACGGTGTGCGGGACCGTAGCCCAGCTTCATGGAGACGGTTGCGAATGGTCCTCGCCGATACCCCAGGAGCAACAGTGTCCCTAATTTGCTAGGAAGTGGCGGTGCGGTCCCCTACGGCACTGCGTGCATCCGTGCGTCGCTACGGTCCGGTCCCAGGTCGACGGGCACGTGCACCTTCCGCCGACCACTGGCGACAACATCGATGTACTGTGGAGACCTCACGCCCCACGTGTTGAACAATTCGGCGGTACGTCCACCCGGCCTCCCGCATGCCCACTATACGCCCTCGCTCAAAGTCCGTCAACTGCACATACGGTTCACGTCCACGCTGTCGCGGCATGCTACCAGTGTTAAAGACTGCGATGGAGCTCCGTATGCCACGGCAAACTGGCTGACACTGACGGCGGCGGTGCACAAATGCTGCGCAGCTAGCGCCATTCGACGGCCAACACCGCGGTTCCTGGTGTGGCCGCTGTTCCGTGCGTGTGATCATTGCTTGTACAGCCCTCTCGCAGTGTCCGGAGCAAGTATGGTGGGTCTGACACACCGGTGTCGATGTGTTCTTTTTTCCTTTTCCAGGAGTGTATTTTGGTCGACCAAGATTTGAGTGCTCCAGTGGATTTTTCTGCCTTGTGGCCCTTAGTGTTCCGGATACCTGCCTTGGGCACTGACATAAATTCAGGCAGTGTTGTTATGGATGGAGTTAACTATATTACCGTGAAACTTTCTGGCAGATTAAAACTGCTTCGGTAGCTCAGATGGTAGAGCACTTGCCCGCGAGAGGCAGAAGTCCCGAGTTCGAGTCTCGGTAGGGCACACAGTTTTAATCTGCCATGAAGTTTCATATCAGCGTACACTCCGCTGCAGAGTGAAAATCTCATTCTGTATATACCGGGCTTCAAATTTAAGTGTACCAGCGGAATTTTCTGCCTTGTGGCCGTCAGTTTTCCGGTTACTTGCCCTGGCCACTAACGTAATTTCAGGCAGCGTCCTTTCCTAACCTGTTGTCGCTGTCCAACATGATGTGTAGTTCTGACTGCTAATACATACTCCATTGTGGATTAGCACGTTTGTAAGCTTTTCTGTTTGACTTCTCATGTACTGATCGAGGCGAAGGAAGTCGCTCTGTCGGTCGGTCCGTGGCTGTCCCCTGCTTGGGTTCCGACAGATCAAATGTAGTTGGGCTGACCACCTAACTGAACGAGGGCAGAAAGACCTCCCTGGAGGCTTATGAGTGCCACCGGTGTCTAATTATCTGTTGTGAGCTATCTTAAATTTTAGGCTTATGGTTATTTGGTTCAAATGGCTCTGAGCACTATGGGACTTAACATCTGAGGTCATCAGTCCCCTAGAACTTAGAACTACTTAAACCTAACTAACCTAAGGACATCACACACATCCATGCCCGAGGCAGGATTCGAACCTGCGACCGTAGCGGTCGCGCGGTTCCAGACTGTAGCGCCTTGAACCGCTCGGCCCTGGGACGTCAAAATTTCATCAAACTAGTAATCTCTAAAACCAGATGTGTAGGCTTCTACCTGACGCAGTAAATTGACACTGTGATTTGCGACAAGAAACCCGTAACATTGAGTGTGTAGGCGGAAAAATATACATAAAAAATAACTGCATCACCCCGGTTCCCTGAACTCCTAAAGATAGACGTTGATACTGCATCACAGACACAGTCCCTTTCACTCTTCAGCGATGTCACTAATTTTTAAATTTATCTTTCAAGCTTAAACGCTGCATCCTTCTGCCTTTAAAGATTATCGTAGTACATTTCAAAAGTTTGAAGTTTAATTGTGGCCCTCTGCCATTGGTATTGCACCTTGCATATCTTGCTTCTTTAAATTATTTTATAGCTGTCTCCATTGGATTTTTATCTTGTTAACATTTCTTGTTGGAGGCCTTCAGCCGTGAAAGAGTTGCATTCGATAAAGATTCGACTATGTGCCGTTTTGGTTGTAAAGGTTATTACAATAAATGACAAAGAAGCAGAAATTGGCCCTTTCCACTGTCCTATTACGTGTTCTGCCCAGCGGGTTTAGCTGGCATATCAGTTACATTTAAATATTTATTCGTTGTGGTGAACGGATGTACGCGATTGATATTTTATTCCCCTAAGTATTAACAAACAACGGAATTTCGTGCGTAAAATTATTTCAGTGCCGCAAATCACTAATTTGCTGCAAGCCACAACTCAATGTTGGACGTTTTTCAGTACACTTTTACTCTGGTGCACTAGCAAGCCATTTCGCAGTGACGCAGTGGTATAATTTATTCAAACAGCGACTGGGAAATACGATGAAGTGCAACACCTAAAAAATAGCGCTGTAGGTGTCACTTTTTTGCCTGTCTCAATCCGAGCAAACCATGAAGGCCCAACGGTACCGACCGACCACCATGTCATCCTCAGCCGCTACACGGCACTAGAAGCTGATAAGGAGGGGCATGTGGTCAGCACACTGCTCTCACAGCCATTGTCAACATTTGTGACCGGAGCCGCTACTTTTCAGCCAAGTAGCTCCTCAATAAATGGCCCCAGAAGGGCTGAGGCAACCTGCTTTCCAACAGCACTCGGCAGACCCGGACGGCGGCCCACCCAAGTGATAGCGACGCCCGACGGCGCTTAACTTCGCTGATCTGACGGGAACCGGTCTTACCATTGCGGCAAGGCTGTTGGCGTCATTAGGTCGGTAGTACACATAAATCTCGTTGAAAAGTGCTGTGAAGAGATTCTGGAGCAACAGGATGTTTGGGAAGAAACTGTAAGACAGTAGGTGATGGAATTTAATGTGGACAAATATGAGATCCTAGAATGAAAGAAGACCAATAAGCGGAATAAGGGTTAAAGGTGAACAGCTGAAGAAGGGGAGTGTCAAGTACTTGAGAAGTGTGATAGAGGAAAATGGAAAAAATGAGAAAGAGATCAGAGCACGTGGCAGAAGTATTCCTGCAAAATGTTAGGAGCCAGGTTTGGAACAAACCTGTCCCACAAAAAAGCAAATAAGTAGTATATACACTGAAGCGCCAAAGAAATGGTATAGGCATGCGTGTTCAAATACAGAGATATGTAAACAGGCAGAATACGACGCTGCGGTCGGCAATGCCTATATAAGACAAGGGTCTGGCGCGGTTGTTAGATCGGTTACGGCTGCAACAGTGGCAGGTTATCAAGATGCAAGTGAGCTTCAATGTGGTATTATAGTCCGCGAACGACAGATGGGATTCAGCATCTCCGAGGTAGCGATGAAGTGGGGATTTTCCAGTACGACCATTTCACGGGTGTACCGTCAATATCGAGAATCCGGTAAAACATGAAATCTGCGACATCGCTGTGGCCGGAAAAAGATCCTGCAAGAACGGGACCAACAGCGACTGACGAGAATCGTTCAACGTGACAGAACTGCAACCCTTCCGCAAATTACTGCAGATTTCAGTGCTGGGCGTTCGACAAGATGTATCGAGCGGATGGACGTGTACAGGTATCGAGACATTCTCATGAATCCATGGACCCTGCATGTCAGCAGGGGGCTGTTCAAGCTAGTGGAGGCTCTGTAATGGTGTGGGGCGTGTGCAGTTGGAGTGATATGGGGATCCTGATACGTCTAGAAAGACTCAGACAGGTGAGACGTACGTAAGCATCCTGTCTGATCACGTGCATCCACTCATGTCCATTGGGCATTCCGTCGCACGTGGGCAATTCCAGAAGGACAATGCGACACCCTACACGTCCAGGGGAGGCTCTGTAATGGTGTGGGGCGTGTGCAGTTAGAGTGATATGGGGATCCTGATACGTCTAGAAAAACTCAGACAGGTGAGACGTACGTAAGCATCCTGTCTGATCACGTGCATCCACTCATGTCCATTGGGCATTCCGTCGCACGGGGGCAATTCCAGAATGACAATGCGACACCCTACACGTCCAGGGGAGGCTCTGTAATGGTGTGGGGCGTGAGCAGTTAGAGTGATATGGGGATCCTGATACGTCTAGAAAGACTCAGACAGGTGAGACGTACGTAAGCATCCTGTCTGATCACGTGCATCCACTCATGTCCATTGGGCATTCCGTCGCACGTGGGCAATTCCAGAAGGACAATGCGACACCATACACGTCCAGGGGAGGCTCTGTAATGGTGTGGGGCGTGTGCAGTTAGAGTGATATAGGGATCCTGATACGTCTAGAAAGACTCAGACAGGTGAGACGTACGTAAGCATCCTGTCTGATCACGTGCATCCACTCATGTCCATTGGGCATTCCGTCGCACGTGGGCAATTCCAGAAGGACAATGCGACACCATACACGTCCAGGGGAGGCTCTGTAATGGTGTGGGGCGTGTGCAGTTAGAGTGATATGGGGATCCTGATTCGTCTAGATAAGACCGACAGGTGAGACGTACGTAAGCATCCTGTCTGATCACGTGCATCCACTCATGTCCATTGGGCATTCCGTCGCACGTGGGCAATTCCAGAAGGACAATGCGACACCATACACGTCCAGGGGAGGCTCTGTAATGGTGTGGGGCGTGTGCAGTTAGAGTGATATGGGGATCCTGATACGTCTAGAAAGACTCAGACAGGTGAGACGTACGTAAGCATCCTGTCTGATCACGTGCATCCACTCAAGTCCATTGGGCATTCCGTCGCACGTGGGCAATTCCAGAAGGACAATGCGACACCCTACACGTCCAGGGGAGGCTCTGTAATGGTGTGGGGCGTGTGCAGTTGGAGTGATATGGGGATCCTGATACGTCTAGAAAGACTCAGACAGGTGAGACGTACGTAAGCATCCTGTCTGAGCACGTGCATCCACTCATGTCCAATGGGCATTCCGTCGCACGTGGGCAATTCCAGCAGGACAATGCGACATCCTGCGCGTCCAGAATTGCTACACAGTGGCTCCAGGAACACTCTTCTGAGTTTAAGCACTTCCATAAATGTTTAGACAACATAGTTGCGTGAAGATAACAGCGATGGGTTTACTTATAATCAATTATTCAAAATGACAGTGACCAAATGGTCTAAATTGCTCTGAAGATTACCCCATCGCGAGTTGAAACCGGTTGGCGACAAAATAAATAATGCGGTTCTGACTGTCATTTTGAATAATGGATTAAACACTTCCGTTGGCCATCGACCTTCCCAGCCGTGAACCTTACTGAGCACATCTCGGATGCCTTGTGGCGTGCTGTTCAGAAGAGACCACCACCCCCCTCGTACTGTTTACGGATTTATGGACAGCCTTGCTGGTTTCGAGGTGTCAGCTCCTTCCAGCATCAGACATTAGTCGAGTTCTTGCGACGTCGTGTTGCTGTACTTCTGCGTGCACTCGGAGGCCTTACACGATATTCGGCAGGTGTACCATTTTCTTTCGCTCTTCACTGTATTACTTCATCCTAGCACTAAAAATGTTCAAATGTGTGTGTGAAATCTTATGGGACTTAACTGCTAAGGTCATCAGTCCCTAAGCTTACACACTACTTAACATAAATTATCCTAAGAACAAACACACACACACACACACACACACACACACACACACACACACATGCCCGAGGGAGGACTCGAACCTCCGCCGGGACCAGCCGCACAGTCCATGACTGCAGCGCCTGAGACCGCTCGGCTAATCCCGCGCGGCGTCCTAGTACTGACCTATGCATTTGAAACATGGGCTATGAAGAAAAGTGGCATGTGAAATAGAAGTACGATACGGGTAACAGGTACAGATACACTATGTGATCAAAAGTATCCGGGCACCATGCACAAAATGACTTACAAGTTCGTGGCACGCTTCATCGATAATGCTGGAAATGAATAGCATTGAGGTCAGGACTCTGTGCAGGCCAGTCCATTACAGGGATGTTACTGTCGTGTAACACTCCGCCACAGGCCGTGATTTATGAACAGGTGCTCGATCGTGTTGAAAGATGCAATCGCCATCCCCGAATTGCTCTTCAACAGTGGAAAGTAAGAATGTGCTTGAAACGTCAATGTAGGGCTGTGCTGTGATGGTGCCATGCAAAACAACAAGGGATGCAAGCCCCCTCCATGAAATACACAACACCATAACACCACCGCCTCCGAAATTTACTGTTGACACTACACACGCTGGCAGATGACGTTCACCGGGCATTCACCATACCCACACCCTGCCATCGGATCGCCACATTGTGTACCGCGATTCGTCACCCCGCACAACGTTTGTCCACTGTTCAATCGTCCAATGTTTACACTCCTTACACCAAGCGAGGCGTCGTTTGGCATTTACTGGCGTGATGTGTGGCTTATGAGCAGCCGATCGACCATGAAATCCAAGTTTTCTCACCTCCGACCTAACTGTCATGGTACTTGCAGTGGATCCTGATGCAGTTTGGAATTCCTGTGTGACGGTCTGGATAGATGTCTGCCTATCACACATAACGACCCTCTTCAACTGTCGGCGGCCTCTGTCAGTCAACAGACGAGGTTGTCTGTAGGCTTTTGTGCTGTACGTGTCCCTTCATGTTTCAACTTCACTACCACATCAGTATGTATGGTTAAATGATGATGGCGTTTCTTGAGTAAAATATTCCGGAGGTAAAATAGTCCCCCATTCGGATCTCGGGACTACTCAAGAGGACGTTGTTATCAGGAGAAAGAAAACTGGTGTTCTACGGATCGGAGCTTGGAATGTCAGATCCCTTAATCGGGCTGCTAGGTTAGGAAATTTAAAAAGGGAAATGGTTAGGTTAAAGTTATATATAGTGGGAATTAGTGAAGTTCGATGGCAGGAGGAACAAGACTTTTGGTCAGGTGAATACAGGGTTATAAATACAAAATCAAATAGGTTTAATAATGAATAAAAAAATAAGAGTACGGGTAAGCTACTAGAAACAGCATAGTGAACCCATTATTGTGGCCAAGATAGACACGAATCCCACGCCTACTTCAGTAGTACAAGTTTATATGCCAACTAACTCTGCAGATGATGAAGAAATTGATGAAATGTATGATGAGATAAAAGAAATTATTCAGGTAGTGGACGAAAATTTAATAGTCATGGGAATTCGAGTGTAGGAAAAAGGAGAGAAGGAAACATAGTAGGTGAAAATGGGTTGGGGCTAAGAAACGAAAGACGAAGCCGCCTGGTAGAATCCCGGAGATATTAAAAGTTAAAAGATAGATTATACAATGGCAAGACAGAGATTTAGAAACCAGGTTATAAATTGTAAGGCATTTCCAGGGGCAGATGTGGACACTGACCACAATCTACTGATTATGAACTGCCGATTAAAATTGAAGAAACTTCAAGAAGGTGGGAAATTAAGGAGATGGGACCTGGATAAACTGAAAGAACCAGAGGTTGTACAGAGTTTCAGGGAGAGCATAAGGTAACAATTGACAGGAATATGGGAAAGAAATACAGTAGAAGAAGAATGGGTAGCTTTGAGGGATGAAGGAGTGAAGGCAGCAGAGGATCAAGTAGATAAAAAGACGAGGGCTATTAGAAACCCTTGGGTAACAGAAAAAATACTGAATTTAATTGATGAAAGGAGAAAATATAAATATGCAGTAAATGAAGCAGGCAAAAAGGAATACAAACGTCTCAAAAATGAGATCGACAGGAAGTGCAAAATGGCTAAGCAGGGATGGCTAGAGGACAAATGTAAGGATGTAGAGGCTTATCGCACTAGGGTAAGATAGATACTGCCTACAGGAAAATTAGAGACCTTTGGAGAAAAGAGAACCACCTGTATGAATATCAAGAGCTCAAATGGAAACCCAGTTCTAAGCAAAGAAGGGAAAGCAGAAGGGTGGAAGGAGTATATAGAGGGTCTATACAAGGGCGATGTACTTGAGGACAATATTATGGAAATGGAAGAGGATGAAGATGAAATGGGAGATACGATACTGCGTGAAGAGTTTGATAGAGGGCTGAAAGACCAGAGTCGAAACAAGGCCCACGGAGTAGACAACATTCCATTAGAACTACTGACGGCCTTGGGAGAGCCAGTCTTGACAAAACTCTACCATCTGGTGAGCAAGATGTATGAGACATGCGAAATACCCTCAGACTTCAAGAAGAATATAATAATGCCAATCCCAAAGAAAGCTTCTGTTGACAGATGTGAGAATTACCGAACTATCAGTTTAATAAGTCACCGCTGCAAAATACTAAGACGATCTCTTTACAGACGAATGCAAAAACTAGTAGAAGCCGACCTCGGGAAAGATCAGTTTGGATTCCGTAGAAATACTAGAACACGTGAGGCAATACTGACCTTACGACTTATCTTCGAAGGAAGATTAAGGAAAGGCAAACATACGTTTCTAGCATTTGTAGACTCAGAGAAAGCTTTTGACAATGTTGACTGGAATACTCTCTTTCAAATTCTGAAGGTGGCAGGGGTAAAATACAGGGAGCGAAAGGCTATTTACAATTTGTACAGAAACCAGATGGCAGTTATAAGAGTCGACGGACACGAAAGGGAAGCAGTGGTTGTGAAGGGAGTGAGACAGGGTTGTAGCCTCTCCCCGATGTTATTCAATCTGTATATTGAGCAAGCAGTAAAGGAAACAATACAAAATTTCGGAGTAGGTATTAAAACCCATGGAGAAGAAATAAAACATTGAGGTTCGCCGATGATATTGTAATTCTGTCAGAGACAGCAAAGGACTTGGATGAGCAGTTGACCGGAATAAACAGTGTCTTGAAAGGAGGATATGAGATAACAGAAACAAAAGCAAAACGAAAACAATGGAATGTACTCCAATTAAATCAGGTGATGCTGAAGGAATTAGATTAGGAAAGGAGACACTTGAAGCAGTAAATGAATTTTGTTATTTGGGGAGCAAAATAACTGATGATGGTCGCAGTAGAGAGGATATAAAATGTAATGGCAAGGAAAGCGTTTCTGAAGAAGAGAAATTTGTTAACATCGAGTATCGATTTAAGTGTCAGGAAGTCTTTTCTGAAAGTATTTGTATGGAGTGTAGCCATGTATGGAAGTGAAACATGGACGATAAATAGTTTGGACAGGAAGAGAATAGAAGCTTTAGAAATGTGGTGCTACAAAAGAACGCTGAAGATTAGATGGGTAGATCACATGAGTAATGGGAAGCTATTGAATATAACTGGGGAGATGAGGAGTTTGTAGCAAAATTTGACATAATGAAGGGATCGGTTGTTAGGACATGTTCTGGGGCATCAACGGAACACAAATTTAGCACTGGAAGGCAGCGTGAAGGGTAAAAATCGTAGAGGGAGACCAAGAGATGAATACACTAAGTAGATTCAGGAGGATGTAGGTTGCAGTAGGTACTGGGGGATGAAGAAGCTTGCACAGGATAGAGTAGCATGGAGAGCTGCATCAAACCAGTCTCGGGACTGAAGACCTTAACAACAACAACCACATCGGAAACAGTGGACCTAGAGATATTTAGGAGTGAGGAAGTCTCGGGTACACATGTACGACGTAAGTGACACCCAGTCACCTGACCACGTTCGAATTCCGCAGAGCGCCCAATTCTGCTCCCTCACGACGTCTAATGATTACTGAAGACGCTGATATGGAGTACCTGGCAGAAGGTGGCAGCGCAATGGATCTAACATGAAGAACGTATGTTTTTGTGGGTGTCCGGATACTTTTGATCACATAGTAGTGTAGTATGAGGAATGAAACGGTACGGGTGATAGTGATGGAGGAAGCCTTATTGAGCAGGATAGAGACTCAAGACTAAGATGGTATGGGCACTTAGAGAAACTGGAAAACAAGGAGATGCAAAAGAAGACAGGCTGAATGGAGGTGCGAAGGAAACGGAATAGATGGCTGAAAGGCGTGGGGAAGAGAGCCAGAATTAACACACAAAAACGATGGAGTAACGGGACGGCTGCTAAGGTCATGTTCCAAACACACCCAGCCTGGAGCTGGAAACTGTTCAATATCATGATGATGATGACGATAAATTTGCCGTTATGCATTTCTCGTCATATTTTTCCACACATGCAGGCATTTTACCAGTGTGATATGCACAATTACACTTTTGTTCTACTTGCCTACAAAGAAACAGCTTTTCCTCTTTTCTCGAATTTCGATTCTCAGTCGTAGCAGCAACAATTACGCATCGTTACTGTTACTAATAAATGAATGTTAGGAAACAGGGGACATACGTTTAGTATTAAAGTTTCAGTCTTAGTGCAAAATATAAATATATAATGATGTATTATAGTCATGTGGTATCGCAGTTTCACTTTGGCGAAATATCCTGAATACTGTGAAAACTGCAAATATATTCCTAGTATATGACTGAACATCCAAAATTGCAGGAACGAAGGCACTCAACTACCTTTACTATTATTTCAGAGATATTATTAGAACTAAACTAAATGTAAAAGAGAGATTTTTTTATTTTAGAGTGCAAAATATGTTTCACTTTACATTTAGCAAGTACGAGTAGCTTACCTCCATTACAAGCGCGAAAATTGATTGTATTTCCTGCAGTGTGGAACAATACAGCGGAAGCCGCCCGTCAGCTGTGCAAATAACGCAGTAATAGCTTTGATGCATATTGCGTAAACAGAACAGAATACTCCGGTAATGGCGAACGCAATCGCCCACTGCGATATTACTAGACATACATTACAATCCTACAGCGCGCTTATAACACCATGAATACTTAATTGCGATCGTAATTGCTACTTTCTTTCTAGAGGGAGTGTGAAATGTATGTAGTGTCTGCGACTATATTTATACTCAACGAAACACGTGCGAGAGCGTACTTTTTATCGCATAATAAACTTACCTCCCGTTCCATTCACAGATGGAGCGTACTTAATATCTTCTACGTATGTGTGGCTAAAGTTCTTATAGTATGGCTGGACATCCACCGTCTGTATGATATTCTTACGTACGGAACTGAATATAAGGTGTCAGGCAAATCCAACACCTTCCATGAAAACCATGACATGATAAGCAAATCCGGCAGTATGTCACATAGCTCCGAATAAACCCTGACATTAAATTAACCAAAGTAATACGAGTAACGAGTGAGCAAATGGAATACCACAGACTAACACAAGAATGCCTAAATGCATGTCATACCTTCCCACCGTGAGACAGACGCAGTTCCGAGGGGAGAAACGAGAAGCCGAGAGCAGAACCGTGTTAAGCTAGAAGGCCCTACGATAAGGGACGGACATCCACGCAGCCAGCTAACCACCAGGACCACCCCCCAGCCCATGTTAAAAGATGGAGCCTTCCAGAAGAACAGTATAGATCTTACGATAACACTAAAAGGGCCACACCAGCTGCAAGTTTTAGCGTGAGACTTTTTAGCGTCTCTGTTACGTTGCAAACGTTAAAAACATTGCTCCACCTCGAAAAGTATAACGTTTCTCATTGGATAGACAGAGTTTTTGTAGGCGGAGCTTAAGGTTAACATTGAGACCCCCACTGGTCAGATGAAAACACAGCCACATAGTTTTTTTAAACAAACTTTCGGTAAATGGTAGTAAGGAGAAGTTAGGAGAGAGTTGCTTCCGAGATGGCGAAGTGAGCGTAGCTGTGTTGGCCGACGCCCCCTGACGAACACCGACAAGGTAATGAACGCACGCGATGCCGCATTTTTGAGCGCAGAAGGCTTCACTTAGAACTGCAGAAGTCTCCTCTGTTACACCACCTTTTTGCGTAATACTAGTGTCGATCGTCAATTAAAGCTCATGGTGTTCACATTTCCTACTTGAAGTAAAAATCTGAAACGCAATGATTTTTCTGTTATATAATTATTGAGAAGCCACATCAGCCAGTGTGATTTCCAACAAGTTAGATTAAGTAATTAAAGATAATTGAGGGTCACTGTAGACCATTTTGATAGTTTTCTCTCTTGTGAAACTTAATTTAAACCTAGATTATAGATCTGATATGGCATAGGTCATCCTTCGATCCATCGTAGAACTTGGAAACCCACTCAGGGAATATTCGTGCACATTTTTGTTGAACGCAGTTGGTTTTTACCATCCTGTATTAAAAGACTTCCTTTTATCAATAGTGCAATTTATAGACGATGTTTTGTGAGTAGAATAAAATTTCCAATGGTAAACTTAACTGCTTTTTCGACGTTATTTTACCAACTAACTAAAAATACGAAAGCCTTGAACCCCTTCAGCTAAATTTAGTTAGTATTAAGATTCTTTTTCAGGGAGTGCAGTGGAGCTGACGCTGAGATCATTAAGTATTTGGTTATATCATCGCTAGTCTCACTGAACTCTTCTGGTCTGGCGTCTCCTTACCAACATCAGGTCACAGGTTCAAACTAGTCAAATCCCTAAAAAACACGCTCAGACCGTCGTTGCGCGAAAGTGGCAATGAGCCACGAATTAGAACAGACAGACACCATGCAGAATGTTAAGAGCCTAGAAGTCGCCTCCAGAAATTTTCTGAGCAGGTAATCGAGGACAGACACCGCAGGATTTCTGGACCCAGAAGCAGCATTCGACCTTTTACAGAATCTTTTAAATTCGCAGGAAAGTAGGTGTGAGCTATAGTGAAAGAAATCTAATAAACAATACTAGGCGAAACCAGCAATATTTCGCAAGTGCTATCTATCTATGGGAACAGGGTATATCTGTTAATCTCCCGTGTGAGTGATTTGACTATACAGGCTCTCGACGGCGAGATTATTGTCACCGCCCTGACACATTTTTAAAAGGAAATTGCTGAACATTACAAATGTAATCAGTCCCACCTCACTCGCATTCAGCCGTACAATCACTGCACCGCACACGCCTGAACAAAACGAAGAGAAGGTGGAAGGTGCTGCACGAAGGGTTAAAACACAAGCGAAACGACACAGGTGTCAAAACAACGGCACAGGCAAATGTAGTGTTAGGCGGACCACTCACAAAAAACATGGGTGGCCCAGTTACCCTGTCAACACATCACGACCATCTCCCTAAAATCTTGGGAAAAATGTTGGACAATTTACAGAACTTTAAAGCTCTAGGCACATTCGTTGCAAAGTCACGACCCCCTCAGACTTAGTTGTAACAGGACCCAGTGGACAGTCTGTCAAAAACTGAACACAGATCAAGCATGAAAACAGGAAGAAGGTATACTGTATTGTGAAAAAAAAGGAAAGTAGGAAGAGTGAAAGTTGCAAGAAAAAGAAGTGGAATACAGGTTCTTACAAAAAGGTACGGCCAAACTTTCAGGAAACATTCTTCACACACAAAGAAAGAAAATATGTTATGTGGACATGTGTCCCGAAACGCTTACTTTGCATGTTAGAGCTCATTTTATTACTTCTCTTCAAATCACATTAATCATCGAATGGAAACACACAGCAACAGAACGTAGCAGCGGGACTACAAACACTTTGTTACAGGAAATGTTCAAAATGTCCTCCGTTAGCCAGGATACACGCATCCACCCTCCGTCGCATGGAATCCCTGATGCGCTGATGCAGCCCTGGAGAATGGCGTATTGTATCACAGCCGTCCACAATACGAGCACGAAGAGTCTCTACATTTGGTACCGGGGTTGCGTAGACGAGAGCTTTCAAATGCCCCCGGAAATGAAAGTCAAGAGGGTTGAGGTCAGAAGAGCGTGGAGGCCAAGGAATTGGTCCGCCTCTACCAATCCGTCGGTCACCGAATCTGTTGTTGAGAAGCGTACGAACACTTCGACTAAAATGTGCAGGAGCTCCATCGTGCATGAACCACATGTCGTTTCGTACTTGTAAAAGCACATGTTCTAGCAGCACAGGTAGAGTATTCCGTACGATTTCATGAAAACGTGCTCCATTGAGCTTAGGTGTAAGAACGTGGGACCCAATCGAGACATCACCAACAATGCCTGCCCAAACCTTCACAGACAATCTGTCTTGATGACGTGATTGCACAATTGCGTGCGGATTCTCGTCAGCCCACACATGTTGATTGTGAAAATTTACAATTTGATCACGTCGGAATGAAGCCTCATCCGTAAAGAGAACATTTGCACTGAAATGAGGATTGACACATTGTCGGATGAACCATTCGCAGAAGTGTACCCGTGGAGGCCAATCAGCTGCTGATAGTGCCTGCACACGCTGTACACGGTACGGAAACAACTGGTTCTCCCGTAGCACTCTCCATACAGTGACGTGGTCAACGTTACCTTGTACAGCAGCAACTTCTCTGACGCTGACATTAGGGTTATCGTCAACTGCACGAAGAATTGCCTCGTCCATTGCAGGTGTCCTCGTCGATCTAGGTCTTCCCCAGTCGCGAGTCGTAGGCTGGAATGTTCCGTGCTTCCTAAGACTCCGATCAATTGCCCCGAACGTCTTCCTGTCGGGACACATTGGTTCTGGAAATCTGTTTCGATACAAACGTACCGCGCCACAGCTATTGCCCCGTGCTAATCCATACATCAAACGGGCATCTGCCAACTCCGCATTTGTAAACATTGCACTGACTGCAAAACCACGTTCGTGATGTACACTAACCTGTTGATGCTACGTACTGATGTGCTTGATGCTAGTACTGTAGAGCAATGAGTCGAATGTCAACACAAGCACCGAAGTCAGCATTACCTTCCTTCAGTTGGGCCAACTGGCGGTGAATCGAGGAAGTACAGTACATACTGACGAAACTAAAATGAGCTCTAATATGGAAATTAAGCGTTTCCGGACACATGTCCATGTAACATCTTTTCTTTATTTGTGTGTGAGGAATGTTTCCTGAAAGTTTGGCCGTACCTTTTTGTAACACACTGTATAGAGCGCTAGTTTAAGTGGATTTGGTGTCGGACCATCAAGCGGGATAGCCGTGATCAAAGCGCTTCGTGGCAATTTTTTTTTTTTTTTGCTTTATTCAAATTTGTGTTAGGTGGTGTATCGACCGTTGGCAAAAGCGTATTCTAAGGAATGGACCTATAATGAGAGTTGATTCTGCACATCCACTCTATTAGCAACAGAAAGGAAGCGGCTTTCAAATGGGAACCTCAAACGTTTGATGACAAGGGGACAAGTCCACCGAATCCTCCACCGGGCCGGCCGCGGTAGCCGAGCGGTTCTAGGCGCTTCAGTCCGGAACCGTGCGACTGCTACGGTCGCAGGTTCGAATCCTGCCTCGGGCATGGATGTGTGTGATGTGCTTAGGTTAGTTAGGTTTAAGTAGTTCTAAGTTTAGGTGATTGATGACCTCAGATGTTAAGCCCCATAGCGCTCAGAAACCATTTGAACCTTTTTTTTCCCCTCCACCGGCAAAACACGTCTCGTGTGTCACAACACGCCATTAGTGGCTGTACGTGACAGGAACCTTTTATCGATCGTGGCTAATTTGAATGCCTGGTGAGTGAGTCTGATATGCCTCCTCGCTTGATTGAGATGTTCGTATGGATGCTAATGTGTCCGCGCGGAAAAACGTAATAGTTTGCCACATAAGTTGCAGCAAATGAACGCAACTGTTTCACAATCATACAGTTTTTCTATGCTTCGTCAAAACGTGTTTTTAAGGTTTTTGAAGTTCGTTCCGTCTTGCAAGTCGTTCCGTTTTGCAAGTTTTTGACTCTCGAATTCCTTTGTTGTATCATAGTTCACAGTCGTTCACTTCTTGTTTTCATTGCTGTGAGCCGTCTATGTGGTATCTCGTCTGCTCTCACTATTCTCCAAGTTGACTTGCGACGGTGACGCATTCTTACCACATCACTTGTAGTCTACAACTAACATACAGGTTGGTCCATTGAAACTTCCTGGCAGATTAAAACTGTGTGCCGGACCCAGACTCGGTAGGAAGTAAAGCTGTGAGGACGGGGCGTGAGTCGTGCTCGGGTAGCTCAGATAGTAGAGCACTTGCTTGCGAAAGGCGAAGGTCCCGAGTTCGAGTCTCGGTCGGGCGCACAGTTTTAATTTGCCACGAAGTTTCATATCAGCGCACACCCCGCTGCAGAGTGTAAATCTCATTCAGGTTGGTCAACTGAACGTGACCGGGCCAAATGCCTCACGAAACAAGCGTGAAACGAAAAAACTACAAAGAAGGAAACTTGTCTAGCATGAAGGGGGAAACCAGATGGCGCTAAGGTTGGCCCGCTAGATGGCGCTGGCATAGGTCAAACGGATATGAAGTGCGTTTTTTTTTTTAAATAGGGACCCCCAGTTTTTATTATATATTAGCGTCGTACGTAAAGAAATATGAATGTTTTAGTTGGACCACGTTATTTAGAGCGTGCTTTCTCCTTATAATTTTAAAACTGTTTATATAAAAAATAGATTTTAGGAATAAAATTCCATTTGTTGAAAGAAATTTAATGTTTTCATCAGTTACCCACTGGCTACTACTTCCACGCTCACATAGTGTGATTAAATGTGTTAATGTTGTTGATGAATAGCTAGTAAATAAAGTAAATTCTTAAAAAAAAGTTATGAAAGTAAATTCACAGTTCAATCACTGACAGAATGAACGTACCACCTGCACGGTATCTCACAAAAGGTGCTGAATCTTCGGCCATCGACGTCAATGCAAGAATGAAATGGGCGACAAAGATTCTGACGCACACTCACAAATATCCCTGGTTTGTTTCGAATTACATCTCAGGCAGCTACAATTCTGGCAACAATTCCCATCTCCGTATCCATTAGGGCCATGCCGCACTGGGATGCCAGCAGGGACGCCAGAGGGGGGACTCCTTCAGTTTGTGATCAGTGTCGAGATGGACGTAGAGGAGCTAGTAGCTGTGCTTCGTGTGCGTCGTCGACAGGGAAACAGAATGCAGAGAAAGAAGAACTTCTGGGTACACCCTTTCAATTGTTGATCGTGATGTAAACGGATTATTTCATACAATATACTATGATTTACAAAATTAAAGTGATAATTTTCTTTAATTATGTGAGAATGTCAGTACGTTCATTCGATGATTTAGTGGAAAAAAGTAATGATTCGGCAATTTTCAAAGTCAGATTGTTTTACAAGAAACTAATGAACAATTCCCTGAAGATACCTAAACAGATGGAAACCCAGTTCTAAGCAAAGAAGGGAAAGCAGAAAGGTGTAAGGAGTATATAGAGGGTCTATACAAGGGCGAAGAACTTGAGGACAATATTATGGAAATGGAAGAGGATGTAGATGAAAATGAAATGAGAGATACGATACTGCGTGAGGAGTTTGACAGAGCACTGAAAGACCTGAGTCGAAACAAGGCCCCCGGAGTAGACAACATTCGATTGGAACTACTGACGGCCTCGGCAGAGCCAGTCCCTACAAAACTGTACCATCTGGTGAGCAAGATGTATGAGACAGGCGAAATACCCTCAGACTTCCAGAAGAATATAATAATTGCAATCCCAAAGAAAGCAGGTGTTGACAGATGTGAAAATTACCGAACAATCAGTTTAATAAGTCACAGCTGCAAAATACTAACACGAATTCTTTACAGACGAATGGAAAAACTAGTAGAAGCCGACCTCGGGGAGGATCAGTTTGGATTCCGTAGAAATGTTGGAACACTTGAGGCAATATTGACCGTACGACTTTTCTTAGAAGATAGAAAGGCAAACCTACGTTTCTAGCATTTGTAGACTTAGTGAAAGCTTTTGACAATGTTGACTGGAATACTCTCTTTCAAATTCTAAATGTGGCAGGGGTAAAATACAGGGAGCGAAAGGCTATTTACAATTTGTACACAAACCAGATGGCAGTTATAAGAGTCGAGGGGCATGATAGGGAAGCAGTGGTTGGGAAGGGAATGAGACAGGGTTGTAGTCTCTCCCCGATGTTATTCAATCTGTATATTGAGCAAGCAGTAAAGGAAACAAAAGAAAAATATGGAGTAGGTATTAAAATCCATGGAGAAGAAATAAAAACTTTGAGGTTCGCCGATGACATCGTAATTCTGTCAGAGACAGCAAATGATTTGGAAGAGCAGTTGAACGGAATGGACAGTGTCTTGAAAGGAGGGTACACTGTGAACATCAACAAAAGCAAAACGAGGATAATGGAATGTAGTCAAATTAAGTCGGGTGATGCTGAGGGAATTAGATTAGGAAATGAGACACTTAAAGTAGTAAAAGAGTTTTGCTATTTGGGGAGCTAAATAACTGATGATGGTCGAAGTAGAGAGGATATAAAATGTAGACTGGCAATGGCAAGGAAAGCGTTTCGGAAGAAGAGAAATTTGTTAACATCGAGTATAGATTTAAGTGTCAGGAAGTCTTTTCTGAAAGTATTTGTATGGAGTGTAGCCATGTATCGAAGTGAATCATGGACGATAAATAGTTTGGACAAGAAGAGAATAGAAGCTTTCGAAATGTGGTGCTACAGAAGAATCTGAAGATTAGATGGGTAGATCACATAACTAATGGGGAGGTGCTGAACAGGATTGGGGAGCAGAGAAGCTTGTGGCACAACTTGACGAGAAGAAGGGATCCGTTGGTAGGACATGTTTTGAGGTATCAAGGGATCACCAATTTAGTATCGGAGGGCAGCGTGGAGGGTAAAAATCGTAGAGGGAGACCAAGAGATGAATACAGTAAGCAGATTCAGTAGGATGAATACACTAAGCAGATTCAGAAGGATGTAGGTTGCAGTAGGTACTGGGAGATGAAGAAGCTTGCACAGGCTAGAGTAGCATGGAGAGCTGCATCAAACCAGTCTCAGGACTGAAGACCACAACAACAACAAACTAAACAGGGTGTATACGACCCGGGACAACCGGGAAATCCGGGGAAAACCGGGAATTTTTTCATCCAGGAGAAAACCGGGAAAAACCCGGGAATTTTTCGGAATTCCCGGATTTTTTCATTGTTTTAAGTTTCAGTTAAATTTTTGTAATTGTGACTGAAGAGTTGATTCCCTAGCAAAGAATGTTATTGTATCCTGCTACTGGAGAATGATACTGCAGCAATAAAATATACACGAGAGGGAAAAAAATAAAACTTGAGTTGCAAAGGAAATGTGCAATTTACGACAACAAAACACTGTGCACGCACGAGAGTCTGCAGATAGGAAAAATATGTCAAAGGCCGCAGGGCGCAGAATGTAATTCTTCGTAACAATAAACTGCTCTCTATGAGCGTGACGTCACAACTGTTTATACTAAGTTCGTTTGACCAGTTGCACAGTTGACTCGCGTATAAGCAGTATCTTCTCCCGCTTCCCCCTACATGAAGTTTGGCTGTTAGCTGTATCGGCAGTAGCAGCAAGCAGCCAGATGCAAACGAGAAAAATTTTTCTCGCGCTCTCTAGCTGCCAGATCCATGCTTGCACAGAGTTGTGGGGAGGAGGTTAACCTCCACGTGACCCGTGTTTACGTTAAGTGATTTCGCTGCTTGCATTGGTATACAGCTCCCACGTCAAATGAAAACAAAACGGATTTCTGTGGCCGGGAGCTATCGAGTGAATTAAAATACATTCACATAATTACGGAGGGGGAAAATATATGATTAATTTCAGTTTTCTGATTTTATTTTATTTCGTAGTTAGTAGCAGTCAAGCATTAATCGCCCTGCAGAACAGTGAAGTTATTTTTGCAAGTTTGCTAAAGAAATTTGGCTTTATTAATCTTTCCGCTGAGGCAGTCATTTTATTTGAAACTGTTTCATTCTACAGTATTGGTTAGTTCCAACTGTTCGCTGAATTTCAAGTGCACGGTATCATCTTCTGCCATATATGGCGTTATGCCATAATAAAGAACCAAAAATGAGATCGTATAGAGTACTGGTACTCCAAGAAAATTTACATCCCAAAAACCACACTGAAAAGCTTAATATCAGGTGGGACCTGCTTCATTGTGAATCTGGAAAAAGCCAATTCGCACTTCAAGCCGAATTATGCATTTTAGTATGGTTTACGAAATTCCGATGCTCTTGGGAGTATTCCCTGATGCCCTGTTTCTTTTATGGTGTAATATAAACTCTCTTAGTGCTTTATACACTCGAAAATGCGGGCTTCCTACACCACTGCAGTTGCACATGCACAATAATGCATGTTTTCTGGCGCTCTCTGGCAACTGGTAAATCGAACCTATTTCTAACAGTCTCCGGATAGTATTGCGAACGGTGGTTAGAAAAGCGTTACTTTCAAAGTAAATTTCTTTTTATGCAAGATGACTTATGTTACGTCTGAGAAAGTGGAATGGATATCTAAATCACAGAGCGTTCGGAACTGAACAGTTTGAGGACCAGCCCCTTACAAGAATTTCGAGCCGAGACATTTATGTCATAATTTTAAATTTACTGGCACATTTGCGTGATGTGTCTTAAAGTATAACACACGCAAAAAAAAGATCAATATTACATGTGAAAGCTTAGCTTGTGTTGTAGCGTGTTAATCTTAAGAGACTGATATTATATGTGAAAGCTTAGCTTTTCTTGTAGATATGCGGTACTGTGTACATTAATGTAGACCGTTAACTTTTCCTCTTGCGTGTTCGCACTATGTAACCAGTGGTCTTGTTGCTATTGGCTCACTATAACACGTGTCCTATGCTCTGAATAGCTGCTGTCATCGGCTGGCGAGATCTCGTGGCTTGAGATATGACTCGCTTACGAAAGGACATATCAACCTCGGTTTCAACGCTCCGGAAACTGACGCGCTGTGTTCGGTGCAATTCGAATTTATACTTTCCTAATACGAAAATATGCAGCGTATATGTTGCTGCACATCAAAAGTCTTTCCAAAACTTCTCCTTTTTCTTTAATTAAAAAGTCTCTCCAAAACTTCTTTGCCCCGTCTTTTCTTTCGTTCTCCAGGAAGTTCTAAGGAATTGTATGAAACGTTAACCATTCAAAGGATTGATAAGTTTTACAGTTCCGAGGGAAAATCTACCGAAAACCTACTGTCACTTAGCACAGAAAAAGTGTATTTTCGCCCGGGAAAAACCATATTTTTTAAACGGGATGTCCGGGAGAAATCCGGGAATAACCCGGGAATTTTTTTTTCCTTGTCCCTGTATACACCCTCCTAAAGCTTCACCACTGACAGAAAAACATTCAGCTGTTTTTCCTTATGTGTTGTCAGGAGATGAGGCTTTTGGCACGAGTGAAAATTTGATCCGTCCATACGGTGGAAATAATCTCAGTTAAGAGAAGAAGATCTTCATATTATGCAGGGCTAGGCGTTATGTGGAATGTGCCTTTGGTATGCTCTCCAACAAGTGGAGAATCTTTCATCGTCCACTAAATGTGGGCATTGATTTTGCGCAAGATATAATTAAAGCTCGTTGTGCTTTGCATAATTTTGTACGTGCAAGAGATGGATTCGTCTATGAAGACTCGCTCGAAGTAATTGGTTTTGAGAACATTTAATGTGCAGGCCATCCAGGCAGAAGCGGTCGATCTGCCCTTGCAGTGAGAGTCAAATTTTCAGAGTATTTTGTTAATCGTGATCCCCTCAAGTGGCAAAGTACTTACGTTCAGTAAACTTCAGCAATGAAAAATAAAATCTACATGTACATTTATACTTCGCAAGCCACCCAACGGTGTGTGGCGGAGAGCACTTCACGTGCCACTGTCATTACCTCCCTTTCCTGTTCCACTCTCGTATGGTTCGCGGGAAGAACGACTGCCGGAAAGCCTCCGTGCGCGCTCGAATCTCTCTCTTGATGTTGCCTATCTTTCACATGGACTACTCAGTTTGTATATTTTGCTTATTTTTTTCATAGTTCCGCACAACTTCTTCCCGTTTTCTCGATTGATCTGTGTTCAGTTCTTCAAGGCCTATCCACTGTGCCAACTTATAACTAAATCTGAGGGGGGTAAATCTGGAGGTCCCCTTGTCAGAGCCCGGGTTCCCTAACTGAAATTGTTCAGTGGAGCAGCCTCTACGCCCCGTTACGTTTTTGCACGCTGTTACGGCAACACCCTGGAGAAGCAGATAACATTAGTGGGCGTATTACGCCTGTTTGTGTGTTGTGCGAGGCGTGGGCGTAAGGAAAGGGGAGGGAGTTGGCAGAGAGTGAGGCGGGGGTTGAGGGGGTGGAAATGTCGGGCAGTGACATCGTCTCGAGGGAGGGAGGAGATTGCGGCTTTTGTAAGTATTGCACGTCTTTGTCATTTTGAGTGGAGACTGTGACCTACTTTACCAGATTGTAGCAGCAATCTCTCTCTCTCTCTCTCTCTCTCTCTCTCTCTCTCTCTCTCTCTCCCTCCCCCTCCGCTCCCCCCTCCCCCCTTCCTCTTGTTGCTTTAACCCTGAGTCGTCACGCTTGACAACGCTTCATTGTTTCTGGAATACGCGACAAAGTGCACTGCGCTTCAAAGTAACACACACACACTGTGAGAGGGGAGAGAGAGAGAGAGAGAGAGAGAGAGAGAGAGAGAGAGAGAGACAGTGTACATACCTTAGGACCTGTGAGCACTTGTTCAATACAGGAGCCGTATTAGTGTTCGACGGTAGTGAAGATGGAAAATTCCTTATGCGCTGAAACGCCAAGGAAACTGCTATAGGCGTATTCAAATACTGAGATATGTAAACAGCCAGGATACGGCGCTGCGGTCAGCAATACCTATGTAAGACAATAACTGTCTGGCGTAGTTGTTAGATCGGTTATTCAGAATGAGATTTACTCTCTGCAGCGGAGCGTGCGCTGACATGACGCTTCCCGGCAGATTAAAACTGTGCGCCGGACCGAGACTCGAACTCGGGACCTTTGCCTTTTCCGGGCAAGCGCTCTACCAACTGAGCTACCCAAGCACGATTCACACACCGTCACCACAGCTTTAATTCCGTCAGTAACCTCGTCTCGTTTAGTGCTAGTTCTGCAAGGTTCGCAGGAGAGCTTCTGTACAGTTTGGAAGGCAGGAGATATACTGGCAGAAGTAAAGCTGTGAGGAAGGGGCGTGAGTCGTGTTTGGATAGCTCAGTTGGTAGAGCACTTGCCCGCGAAAGGCAAAGGTCCCGAGTTCGAGTCTCGGTCGGGCACACAGTTTTAATCTACCAGGAAGTTTCATATCAGCGCACACTCTGCTGCAGAGTGAAAATCTCATTCTGGCAACGTCCCCCAGGCTATGGCTAAGCCATGTCTCCGGAATGTCCTTTCTTTCAGGAGTGCTAGTTTTGCAAGGTACGCAGGAGAGCTTCTGTACAGTTTGTAAGGCAGGAGACGAGATACTGGCAGAAGTAAAGCTGTGAGGACGGGGCGTGAAGTGTGCTTGGGTAGCTCAGGTGGTAGAGCACTTGCCCGCGAAAGGCAAAGGTCCCGAGGTCGAGTCTCGGTCCAGCACACAGTTCTAATCTGCCAAAAATTTTCAGATCGGTTATTGTTTGCTACAATGGCAGGTAATCAAAATTTAAGAGAATTTGAACGTGGTGTTATAGTCGGCATACGAGCGATGGGACACAGCATCTCCGAGGTAGCGATGAAGTGGCAATTTTCCCGTACGACCATTTCACGAGTGCACCGTGAGCATCAGGCATCAGGTAAAACATCAAATCTCCGACATCGCTGCGGCCGGAAAAAGATCCTGTAAGAACGGGACCACCTACGACTCGAGACAATCGTTCAACGTGACAAAAGTGCAACCATTTCGCAAACTGCTGCAGATTTTAATTCTGGGCTATCAACAAGACTCAGCGTGCGAATCATTCAACGAAACATCATCGATGTGGGCTTTCGCAGCCGAAGGTCCATTCGTGTATCCTCGCTGACTCCACGACACACAGCTTTACGCATCGCCTAGGACCGTCAGCACCGACATTGCACTGGTGTTACCTGGTCGGACGAGTTTTGTTTCAAGTTGTATCGAGCGGATGGACATTTACGGGTATGGAGACAGTCCCATGAATTCATGGACCCAGCATGTCAGCAGAGGAGTGTTAAGCTGGTGGAAGCTCTGCAATGATGTGGGGCGTGTGCAGTTGGAGTGATATGGGGATCCTGATACGTCCAGATACGACTCTGACAGGTGATACGTACAGAATGAGATTTTCACTCTGCAGCGGAGTGTGCGCTGATATGAAAGCTTCTGTAAAGTTTGGAAGGTAGGAGACGATGTTCTGGCAGAATTAAGGCTGTGAGGACGGAGCGTGAGTCGTGCTTGGGTAGTTCAGTTGGTAGAGCACTTGCTCGCGAAAGGCAAAGGCCCCGAGTTCGAGTCTCGGTCCGGCACACAGTTTCGATCTGCTAGGAAGTTTCAGGTGACACGTAGGTAAGCATCCCGTCTCATCACCTGCATCCATTCATGTCCATTGTGCATTCCGACGGGCATTTTCAGCAGAACAATGCAATACCCCATTCGTCCAGAATTGGTCCATCGTGGCTCCAGGAACACTCTTCTGAGTTTAAACACTTCCGCTGGCCACCAAACTCCCCAGACATGAACATTGTTGGACATATCTGAGGAACCTGGCAACGTCCTGTTCTGAAGAGGTCCCGAGTTCGAGTCTCGGTCCGGCACACAGTTTCGATCTGCTAGGAAGTTTCAGGTGACACGTAGGTAAGCATCCCGTCTCATCACCTGCATCCATTCATGTCCATTGTGCATTCCGACGGGCATTTTCAGCAGAACAATGCGATACCCCATACGTCCAGAATTGGTCCATCGTGGCTCCAGGAACACTCTTCTGAGTTTAAAAACTTCCGCTGGCCACCAAACTCCCCAGACATGAACACTGTTGGACATATCTGGGGAACCTGGCAACGTCCTGTTCTGAAGAGATCTCCACCCCCTCGTACTCCGTCGGATATAGGGGCAGCCCTGCAGGATTCATGTTGTCGATTGTCGATTCCCTCGGACACTACTTCAGACATTAGTCATGTCTGTGATTGTTGCAACTGTTGTACGGGCAGTGTGGGGCCTCGCATTGTCATGTTGAAAAAGGACACCTGCTGACAGCAATCCACGTCGCTTTGATTTGTACTGTAGGCCGCAGATGATGTTTTAGGAGATCTGTCTATGACGCACTTCTGACAGTGGTCCCTCTAGGCTCGTAATGCTCCAAAATGATGCCTTTTTCGTCCCAAAAGAGAGTCAGCATAACGTTCCCTGCTGACGGTTCTGTTCGAAACTTCTTTGGTTTTGGTGATGAGGAATGGCACCATTCCTTGCTCGCTCTCTTTGTTTCCGGTGGGTGGAAGTGAACCCAGGTTTCGTCCCCAGTGAAGATTCTTGCAAAGAAGCCATCACCTTCTCGTTCGAAGCGCCGAAGAAGTTCTTCAGAAGCATCAACACGTCGTTGTCTCATTTCAGGAGTCAGCTTGCAGACACTTTGTGAAACTGGAGCACAACGTGCACAATGTGGTGTGCTGACCCATGACTAACCTGTAAACATGCTGCAGTGTCATTCGGTGTCACTCGGCGGTTTTCCTCCACTACGGCTTCAACTGCTGCAACGTCCTGTGGAGTCACAACTCGCTGTGCCTGGCCTGTACGAGGAGCATCTTCCACTGAAGTCACACCATTTGCGAACTTCCTACTCCATTCGTAGACTTGCTGCTGTGACAAACATGCATCACCGTACGAAACCTTCATTCGTCGATGAATTTCAATAGGTGTCGTACCTTCACTACGCAAAAACCGAACAACAGAACGCTGTTCTTCCCTGGTGCAAGTCGCAAGTGGGGCGGCCATCTTCATACCGATGCTGCGACGGTATGTGTGCGTCTGCACTATGCTGCCACCTACAGGCCATTCTGCACGCTGTTTGTAGCACGCTTACCAACTTACAGAGTAAGGGCGCGAAATTGCGGTTTCTCATTACAAATTTAAGGTTTTCATTGGACTCTCACTCGTACATCAGTGATCCCATAGTTTGGTGCTAGGTTTGTGGAGATATGCGGCACTGGATGTCTACGTACATGCCATGGAATTTGCGTAAGTAACGGGGAGCTGATTTGCGTACGCTGTATGGCACCCGACAGCGGACGAGATGGGTTCCATAGGATTTGGTAGCGAAGGCATCAACATCAGTTCAGTAACAACTGTAATGGGGGTATAGCTCCGAGACACGGACAGCTACATTGCTCAAAGACGATCGCCGAGGAGGAAAAAAAAGAAGAAGAAGAAAAAAGACTCAGCCTTCGAATGACGTTCGAAATTACCTTTATGTTTATTGGTAATGATACGCGACTGCTTATCACCCTCAAGTTTGCATCTTGCATCTGCATTCTGTTTTGCTGTATCCCCCCCCCCCCCCCATTTATTCAGAGTTAATCCCTACTAGAACTAACAACACATATGCTTATTTGACCTTCAACAATGTACGAGGGTATGTACGCTAGGATGTACGCTGTCCGTGAGGCAAGTAACGAGAAGCCAGCGGAAGGAACGAGCCATCAGGAATTCTTCGATTAGTGTGTGGCGACTGCTAGAAACGAGTGTTCGCATTTCGGCGCCCGCCAAGCGGGACGTGCGCGCTTAAATAAGGAGAAGTGTGAAGTTATTCACGTGAGCACTAAAAGAAATCAGCTAGATTTCGATTACGCGATAAGTCACACAGATCTTATGTAAGGTGTCAGGCAAATCCAACACCTTCCATGAAAACACTGACATGATAAGCAAATCCAGTAGTATGTCACATAGCTCCGAATAAATCGTGACATTAAATTAACGAAAGTAATACGAGTAACGAGTGAGCAAATGGAATACCACAGAGTAACACAAGAATGCCTAAATGCATGTCGTACCTTCCCAACGTGAGGCAGACGCAGTTCCGAGGGGAGAAACGAGGACAGAAGCCGAGAGCAGAACCGTGTTAAGCTAGAAGGCCCTACGATAAGGGACGGACATCCACGCAGCCAGCTAACCACCAGGACAACCCTCCCAGCCCATGTTAAAAGATGGAGCCTTCCAGAAGAACAGTATAGATCTTACGATAACACTAAAAGGGCCACACCAGCTGCAAGTTTTAGCGTGAGACTTTTTCGCGTCTCTCTTACATTGAAAACTTTAAAAACATTGCCCCACTACTAAAAGTATACCGCTTCTCATTGGATAGAATTTTTGTAGGCGCAGCTTAAGGTTAACATTGAGACCCTGACTGGTCAGATGAAAACACAGCCAGATAGTTTTTTTTTAAACCAACTTTCGTAAATTGTAGTAAGGAGAAGTTAGGAGGGAGTTGCTTCCGAGACGGCGAATGTGAGCGGAGCTGTGCCGTATGTCACCCCCTGACGAACACCGACAAGGTAATGAACGCACGCGATGCCGCATAACAGCGCATAAAGCTTCACTCAGAACTGCAGAAGTCTCATCTGTTACACCCCCTTTTTTTGCGTAATACTAGTGTCGATCGTAAATTAAAGCTCATGGTCTTCACATTTGCCACTTTAAGTAAAAATCTGAAACGCGATGATTGAGATGATTATTGAGAAGCCACATCAGCCACTGTAATTTACTACAAGTTTGATAAGTAATTAAAGATAATTAAGGGTCACTGTAGATCATTTTGATAGTTTCCTCTTTGTGAAACTTAATTTAAACCTAGATTATATATGTGATATGGCATAGGTCATCCTTCGATCAATTGTAGAACTTGGAAACCCACTCAGGGAATATTCGTTCACATTTTTGTTGAACGCAGTTGGTTTTTATCGTCCTGTATTAAAACATTTCCTTTTATCAATAGTGCAATTTATAAACAATGTTTTGTGAGTAGAATAAAATTTCCAGTGGTAAACTTACGTGCTTTTTCGACGTTATTTTACCAGCTAACTAAAAATAGGAAAGCCTTGAACCCCTTCCACTAAATTTAGTTAGTATTAAGATTCTTTGACAGGGAGTGCAGTGGAGCTGACGCTGAGATCATTTAGTATTTGGTTATATCATCGCTAGTCTCAATGAACTCTCCTGAACTCTACATGTCATGTGTGGTCTGGCGTCTCCTTACCAGCAACAGGTCCCAGGTTCAAACTAGTCAATTCCCTAAAAAACACGCTCAGAGCGTCGTTGCGAGCAAGTGGTAGGGAGACACGGTATAGTACAGACAGACACCACCATGAATGTTTAGTCCCGGCAAGCGCGAAGTGTGTGCTTAAATAAGGAAAAGTGTGAGGTTATTCACATGAGTACTAAAAGAAATCAGCTAGATTTCGATTACGCGGTAAGTCACACAAATCCGAAGGCTGTAAATTCAACTAAATACTTAGGGACTACAATTAGACTAAATTGGAACGATTGCGTAGATAATGTTGTGAGTAGAGCAAACCAAAGACTGCGATTAATTGGCAGAATTCTTAGAAGGTGCAACAGGTCTACTAAAGAGACGGCTTACACCACGCTTGTCCGCCCTACTCTAGAGTACTGCTGTGCGGTGTGGGATCCGCATCAGGTGGGACTGACGGATGACAGCGAAAAAGTACAAAGAAGGGCAGCTCGTTTTGTATTATGGCGAAATAGGGGAGATGGTGTCACAGACATGATACGTGAATTGGTGTGGCAGTCATTAAAGCAAAAAACGTTTTTCGTTGCGACGGGATCTTCTCATGAAATTTCGATCACCAGTTTTCTCCTCTGATTGATTAAATATTCTGTTGGTGCCCACCTACATAGGGAGAAATAATCATCACGATACAATAAGAGAAATCAGGGCTGGCACAGAAAAATTTAAGTGCTCGTTCTTCCAGCGTGCCGTTGGAGAGTGGAACGGTAGGGAGACAGCTTGAAGGCGGTTCACTGAACCCTCTGCCATGCACGTTATTGTGAGTAGAAGAGTACTCACCTAGATGTACAAATAAATTCACTATCTAAATCGTAAGGGCATGAACGCCGCTGCGATCATCGCGAAACTGATTCAGTTTACGGAGAGGACGTAATGTCAAGACAGCATGTGACGAAACCGGTACGGAATTTCAATTCTTGTAACACTACTCTCCGGATTAGCTTCGTATCATTTTATACGTAAAATTTGCCGACATTTTGAAATCTTGTATCAGATATTATGGTTCCCAGCTTATACTTGTGAGGCGCTAGTCATTCATCTTAAAGTGAAAAAGTAAGTGCAGTGCTACAAACTGTAGGAGCAATAGAGTAGGTAAGGTTCAGATTCCAAAACACTTTTATTGAGTTAAAAAGATCGAAAGGAAAGCTACGCTATACAGTGTTTCCATGAGTATGTGCCTACAATTTCACATTATAAACAAGCATTACCATAGCATCTCTGCAGTCTTATAATCAACTTTCGCCAATTACTGAAATAAAGAAGCGATATAATTCCACTAGCTCTGTATCATACGCTAATGAAATATCTGGAATGAAAAATATCACGAGGGAAAACACCATAGTAATCTATATTAAACACCATAATTAATCTATATTAAAACCATCTTAACCTTGAAAACTCACGTTCAAGGTCACGGCAGTTAGTAGCAATGAGTGAACCTTTATGCCACCAACAACTTTTGTCTAAAAGTTGTACTGTATCCCATCTCTATCCCGATTTATTCCTGATTATGGACTAAAATGGCCCATATATATATATAGGGTGGTCCATTGATCGTGACTGGGCCAAATATCTCACGAAATAAGCGTCAAACGAAAAAACTACAAAGAACGAAACTCGTCTAGCTTGAAGGGAAACCAGATGGCGCTATGGTTGGCCCGCTAGATGGCGCTGCCATAGGTCAAACGGATATCAACTGCCTTTTTTAAAATAGGAACCCCCATTTTTTATTACATATTCGTGTAGTACCTAAAGAAATATGATTGTTTTAGTTGGACCACTTTTTTCGCTTTGTGATAGATGGCGCTGTAATATTCACAAACATATGGCTCACAATTTTAGACGAACAGTTGGTAACAGGTAGATTTTTTATTTTAAAATACAGAACGGAGGTACGTTTGAACATTTTATTTCAGTTGTTCCAATGTGATACAAGTACCATTGTGAACTTATCACTTCTGAGAACACATGCTGTTACAGCGTGATTACCTGTAAATACCACATTAATGCAATAAATGCCCAAAATGATGTCCGTCAACCTCATTGCATTTGGCAATACGTGTAACGACATTCCTCTCAACAGCGAGTAGTTCGCATTCCGTAATGTTCGCACAAAATGGTCCAAATAAAACATTCATATTTCTTTACGTACTACCCGAATATGTAATAAAAAATGGTGGTTCCCATTTAAGAAAACGCAGTTGATATCCGTTTGACCTATGGCAGCGCCATCTAGCGGGCCAACCATAGCGCCATCTGGTTTCTCCCCTCGCCCTTCAAGCTAGACAAGTTTCGTTGTTTGTAGTTTTGCGTTTGGCGCTCATTTCGTGAGATATTTGGCCCGGTCACGATCAATGGACCACCATATATATGACACACATGGTTGGAATGACATGGGGTTTTATTAGAATCACCCCATATTGCTAGACGTTTGGTGATGATCGTGTGCTCAGCCGCCACTTTCGTCATGCTTGGCCTCCCAGGTCCCCAGACCTCAGTCCGTGCGATTATTGGCTTTGGGGTTACCTGAAGTCGCAAGTGTATCGTGATCGACCGACATCTATAGGGACAACATCCGACGCCAATGCCTCACCATAACTCCGGACTTGCTTTACAGTGCTGTTCACAACATTATTCCTCTACTACAGCTGTTGCTGAGGAATGATGCTGGACATATTGAGCATTTCCTGTAAAGAACATCATCTTTGCTTTGTCCTTCTTTGTTATGCTAATTATTGCTATTCTGATCAGATGAAGCGCTATCTGTCGGACATGTCATTCCAAGCATGTGTGTCAATTTTTAACTCTGTACATACCTCTCTATCTTCATTATTCTGTGATTTATTCCAAATTAATACTGACTTCATGATCATCCGATATATATATTGGGTGATCATGAAGTCATATATATATATATATATATATATATATATATATATATATATATATATATATATATTAAAAACGCAGTTGATGTCCGTTTGACCTGTGGCAGCGCTATCTAGCGGGCCAACCGTAGCGCCATCTGGTTTCCCTCTTCAAGCTACACGAGTTTCTTTCTTTGCAGATTTTTCGTTTGACGTTTATTTCGTGAGATATTTGGCTCGGACACTATCAAAAATTGGTTCAAATGCCTCTGAGCACTATGGGACTTAACATCTATGGTCATCAGTCCCCTAGAACTTAGAACTACTTAAACCTAACTAACCTAAGGACATCACACACATCCATGCCCGAGGCAGGATTCGAACCTGCGGTCACGTCTAGAACCGCACGGCTGCCACAGCCGGCTAACACTATCAATGGACCACCCTGTATACATAGGCAGAGAGGATGGGTGAGAAGAGAGAGAGAGAGAGAGAGAGAGAGAGAGAGAGAGAGAGAGAGAGAGAGGAAAGGAGGGAGAGTCGTTTTGTGTGTTCCTCAATACGCAAATGAAACAGCGCGGAAAATCGATAATACTGGTACGTGTTCCCATCGCCGCGCACTGCGTTCCTGAACACTTTTGTCGATGTAGCTGCACTAACCGGGGACGACGCAGCTACGCCACCGGAATCAGACACACACACGCACGCACACACACAGAGTGTATGCCATCGAGGCGCCACCGCCAGCTCCGTGGCTACGCAGCCCGAAATGCCAGCAAGGAGCGGGAGCCGCTGACCCAGTTCCCGAACAACAGAGTCCTGCTGTTGTCTTCCGGCGTCTCGCTCTACCGCAACTCACACCCCCCCTCCACTGCCGCCAAGACCGCAGCAGCTGCTGCAGCGCCATGTTGTGACGCGGAACTTCCGTCCACTACACCCTCGAACCACAGCCGACGGAATACGCACACCTGTAACGTCGGGTATTTTCTCACTTTTAACTCTGCGATGCGCAGTTTCCACTGCAGTCGACAGCTATTAGTGGTTCTGTGGTAACGGTGGCGGTTATCTCTACAGCAACCAGTTTTGGGGCGGTTTTTTTTCCTCCCAATGCCGGTTTAACCTGACCGTTCAAAATAACCTGTTTTTGAAATAACCTGTTTCTGAAATAACCAATTTTCGGTTTTTTTGTATCTCGTTTGGATGGCGGCTCGCCGGTTTGCTCCTGTAATTTAGACGGTACGCCGAATGTAGGAAGCTAGGAGGAGCAGATGAGGTAGAACTCTCGGTACTGCAGTTAAAGGAAAAGTGATTTTTGTATATCTCAACACAATGATTTTTTTTCTCTTCATTGAGTTTCGATTTCCCACGAAGGGGGTGGGCTGGCAGCAGCTTAGTATGCCGCTCTTCAAACTACAGGATTTGTTTTTTTTTTTAAATGAAGATAATAATTAAAGCAGGCGATAAAATCGGCGACTTAAATGGTAAAAGGGCGGAAAATTGCGCAACTTTAAACATAAAACGAAGGGTTGGTGATGCTAATAAAATACAAAGAAAGCAGACAGGTAAAATAATAGACAATTAAAAAAACATGGCGACAGTCTGTTTTTTGTTCACAAGAGATATAAAAATCACACCCAGCGACAGCAGGAGTTCTGTTTGCAACACTGAACACTCACTTGAACACTGCACTAAAAAGTTGGCACAAATACGATGCACCACAGCCGAGGGCAGACGGGGAGAACCTGGATAGATGATGGGAAAGAAAAATGGGCAGAAGGAGAGGAAAAACGAAGTGGGGAAAGAGGGGGGGAAGGAGCCGACAGAGAGTGAGGACTCGTAAAAGGGGGTGGGGCGCTGGGCAGATACGAGAGGGAGAGGGGAAAGGCAGAGGAGGGGAATGCAAAAGGACTCGGTGAGGAGGGGAGAAGGGAGAGGGTAGGTGGGGAAAACCAGGATGGAAGGGGGAAAGATGGAGCCTGGGGAAAGGACAGAGGAAAGGAGGGGTAGATGAGGATTGTAGTTGATAGGAGGGATAATGGAGGTAGAGAGGGAATCATCTGGGAGGGGGAGTTGATTGAAGTCACCTTGGGAAAGGAGATGAAGGGTGTAGAGATGGAGGGGACACAACAGTGAAGGTGTGGCATAGGGAGGGGATGGGAGAGGAGAAGAGCAACCAGGGGGTGAGGGGGATCAAGGTGGCGGGAGGTGTAGAGGATGCAGATATGTTCGAGGAAGAGGAGCAGATGAGGGAAAGGAATCAGATCGTAGAGGATCCGCGTGCAGGACGGGAGGTGTATACGGAAGGCGAGGCGGAGTGCATGGTGCTCAAGGAACTGGAGGGGCTTACAGAATTTGGGAGGATTGGCATAACAGAGGATGGGACGGATTATGGATTTGTAGGTGTGGAGGAAGGTAGAGAGGTTCAACCCCATGTCCAGCCAGAGAGGAGTTGGAGGTAGTTTTGGGCTTTGGATAGGGTGGAATGGAGATGATGGGTCCAGGTGAGGTGATGGTCTACGGTGAGGCCAAGGTAGGTGAGGGTGGGGGACAACACAATGATAAACGTGAATACATAAAGTGTTACTTAACTTCGGCTGAGATGAGCACGTAGGTTGGGGTTGGGTTGTTTTGGGGAAGGAGACCACACAGCGAGGTCATCGGTCTCATCAGATTAGGGAAGGACGGGGAAGGACGTCGGCCGTGCCCTTTCAAAGGAACCATCCTGGCATTTGCCTGGAGCGATTTAGGGAAACCACGGAAAACCTAAATCAGGATGGGATTGAACCGTCGTACTTCCGATGAGCACGTAGGTCTGAAGCCGTACATCAATCCAAGCTAACATCGACTAAAAGTTACGAGGTGCATTAAAGTTTTAAGTACTCCGATTTTTGTTTCTAATTAACTACTCACCCGAAATCGATGAAACTGGCGTTACTTCTCGACGTAATCGCCCTGCAGACGTACACATTTTTCACAACACTGACGCCATGATTCGATGGCAGCGGCGAAGGCTTCTTTAGGAGTCTGTTTTGACAGCTGGAAAATCACTGAGGCAATAGCGGCATGGCTGGCGAATGATGTTCTGCCTTCATTAAACTATCGCACCCACGAACGCACTTTCGACACATCCATAACTCCATCACCACATGTCTCCTTCAATTGTCGATGAATTTCAGCGGAGCAGCGCCTCTGAGGAAGTCCAGCGCAGTCCTGGACGAAACGTAAGGAGCAGAAAAAGTTCTTGGACCACGACCTCACATCCCGGGAAGTATATCAACAGCCATGTCACCCGGTCGTGAAAGCCTTCATTTTAAAAACATTGCCCCACCACGAAAAGTATAACGTTTCTCATTGGATAGACACAACTTTTGTAGGCGGAGCTTAAGGTTAACATTGAGATTCTCATTGGTCAGATGAAAACACAGCCAGTTAGTTTAAAAAAAAACTAACTTTCGGTAAATGGTAGTAAGGAGAAGTTAGGAGAGAGTTGCTTCCGAGAGGGCGAGGTGAGGGGAGCTGTGCTGCCCGCCGCCCCCTGACGAACACCGACAAGGTAATGAATGCACGCGATGCCGCATAACAGCGCATAAGGCTTCACTCAGAACTGCAGAAGTCTCATCTGTTACACCCCCTTTTTACATAATACTAGTGTCGATCGTCAATTAAAGCTCATGGTGTTCACATTTGCCACTTGAAGTAAAAATCTGAAACGCGATGATTTCTCTGTTATATAATTATTGAGAAGTCACATCAGCTACTGTAATTTACGACAAGTTAGATAAGTAATTAAAGATAATTGAGGGTCACTGTAGACCATTTTGATATATTTTCTCTCTTGTGAAACTTAATTTAAACCTAGATTATTGATGTGATATGGCATAGGTCATCCTTCGATCCATCGTAGAACTTGGAAACCCACCCAGGAAATATTCGTTCACATTTTTGTTGGTACGCAGTTGGTTTTTATCATCCTGTATTTGGTTATATCATCGCTAGTCTCACTGAACTCTTCTGAATTCTACGTGTCATGTGTGGTCTGGGGTCTACTTACCAGCGACAGGTCCCAGGTTCAAACTAGTCAATTCCCTAAAAAACACGCTCAGAGCGTCGGTGCGCGAAAGTGGTAGGGAGACACGATATAGAACAATCAGACACCACCATGAATGTTAGACATGTCAGCATAAATGAAAGTCAAGAGGGTTGAGGTCAGGAGAGCGTGGAGGCCATGGAATTGGTCCGCCTCTACTAATCCATCGGTCAACCAATCTGTTGTTGAGAAGCGTACGAACACAGCTCCATCTTGCATGAACCACATGTTGTATCGTACTTGTAAAGGCACATGTTCTAGCAGTACAGGTAGAGTATCCCGTATGAAATCATGATAACGTGCTACATTGAGCGTAGGTGGAAGAACGTGGGGCCCAATCGAGACATCACCAACAATGCATGCCCAAACGTTCACAGAAAATCCGTCTTGATGGCGTGATTGCACAATTACGTGCGGATTCTCGTCAGCCCACACATGTCGATTGTGAAAATTTACAATTTGATCACGTAAAGAGAACATTTGCACTGAAATGAGGATTGACACGTTGTCGGATGAACCATTCGCAGAAGTGTACCCGTGGAGGCCAATCAGCTTCTGATAGTGCCTGCACACGCTGTATACGGTACGGAAACAACTGGTTCTCGCGTAGCACTCTCCATACAGTGACGTGGTCAACGTTACCTTGTACAGCAGCAACTTCTCTGACGCTGACATTAGGGTTATCGTCAACTGTACGAAGAATTGCCTCGTCCATTGCAGGTGTCCTCCGCGTTCTAGGTCTCCCCCAGTCGCGAGTCGTAGGCTGGAATATTCCGTGCCCCGATCAATTGCTCCGAACGTCTTCCTGTCGGGACACCTTCGTTCTGGAAATCTGTCTCGATACAAACGTACCGCGCCACGGCTATTGCCCCGTGCTAATCCGTACGCCAAATGGGCATCTGCCAACTCCGCATTTGTAAACATTGCACTGATTGCAAAACCACGTTCACGACGAACACTAACCTGTTGATGCTACGTACTGATCTGCTCGATGCTAGCACTGTAGAGCAATGAGTCGCATGTCAACACTTCTCTTCTCCCCAATCCTATTCAATACCTCTTCATTAGTTATGTGATCTACCCATCTAATCTTCGGCATTCTTCTGTAGCACCACATTTCGAAAGCTTCTATTCTCTTCTTGTCCTATTGATAAAATTTTTAGTGTTTAAGTAAACTTTTGTTTATAAAAAGATGTTAAAATGAGCTCTAACATGGAAATTATGCGTTTCCGGACACATGTCCACATAACATCTTTTCTTTATTTGTGTGTGAGGAATGTTTCCTGAAAGTTTGGCCGTACCTTTTTGTAACACCCTGTATATATATGCTATTGAGATGAAACGAGCAAATGGCGTTACTGGCCCGGAGCCCCATCCGGGGAAGTTCGGCCGCCGTGTGCGAGTCTTAATTCAATCGACGTCACATTGGATGACTCGCGTACCAGTGATGAAAATGAATCGATTTTGAGGACGACACAACACCCAGTCGACGGGCGGCGAAAATCTCCAACCTGGCCGGGACTCGAACCCATGTCCGCTCCGTGAGAGGCAAGGACGTGACCACTAAACGAAGCAGCTTACTATTGGTTCTAATTTTTTGAAACTGCTCAAAAACCATGCCGTAATCGGGGAACATACCACTATTTGAATATTTCGAATAGTCAGTGTCAAAAGGTGAAAACTGAGGTTGAAGAACTTTTTTTTTTCAACCTAATTTGTCCGTTTTCAACGGTTGCAGTCACGAATCAGTCAGCAAACAGATCAGCTACTTTCCATTTTTATTGTGAAGTACGAATGAAGTGTTAAGTTTCATGTTTTCTCCTCATACGACAACGCGGGTTTGTTGTGGCTCCTCCTATTGTTAATCCTTAAAAGGAAATGCGGCATTCTTCTTCACTAATACTGCAGTTGGTAAAATATTTCCCAACTGGGCAAGGTGACATTCTGTAACACAACTGATGTACAACAACAACAACAACAAGAAACCGCCGTACAGACCACATAGTCGAAGTTTCGCACACTGCACGTATTCGCGTGCGATCCAATAGGCCACGACACGCGGTAACAGGTACTTTATTGCCACAGCAACGCTGTAGCAAATCTTATGCCACGTGTTTGTTGCTCGTTTCTGTCGACACTGTTATTAAAATAGCGCTCATCTCCCATTTTCTGTAATACCAGAATATTTCAAACCTATCCAAATTTTGCGAATAAATATTACTCCTTTTTATAAACAAAAGTTTACTTAAACACTAAAAATTTTATCAATAGGACAAGAAGACAATAGAAGCTTTCGAAATGTGGTACTACAGAAGAATGCCGAAGATTAGATGGGTAGATCACATAACTAATGAAGAGGTATTGAATAGGATTGGGGAGAAGAGAAGTTTGTGGCACAACCTGACTAGAAGAAGAGATCGGTTGGTAAGACATGTTCTGAGGCATCAAGAGATCACAAATTTAGCATTGGAGGGCAGCGTGGAGGGTAAAAATCGTACAGGGAGACCAAGAGATGAATACAGTAAGCAGATTCAGAAGAATGTAGGTTGCAGTAGGTACTGGGAGATGAAGCGGCTTGCACAGGATAGAGTAGCATGGAGAGCTGCATCAAACCAGTCTCTGGACTGAAGACAACAACAACAACAACAACAACAACAACAGTGCTGTGGCTAATTGGCTAATTGATATTTTAAATCGTTTGTTGGTACAAAATGAAGAAAACACCTATTGTAACCGACACGAAGGGAATACCGAAAGAATATCGGTTATTCCGAACTAAAATGTCACTATTAGTTTAAACCTGACGGTTATTCCCGCCGTATTCCTCAGACCTACGTTTGGCGGTCATAGCTGAAACTACCGGTTTTCGCTTGAAGCGGTTTTTTCCTATCCAGTTAGACCTGGCTGTTAAAACAGCTGGTAATAACCAGTTTCTGAAACAGCAGATTTTCGGTTTTTTTATTACTATTAGCTATAGGTTCCGCCCATTATGGAAAACGCCCTCTTTTCTTGTTACCCAAACATGTTTCGGCACCACTGTGCCATCATCAGCGCGTTTCGTTTACGGGGCAACTGTGATAAAGTGAACATATTTGAGGTTGCAGCTGACGTAACAAAGTCAGGCCTAAAGACAGTGTCAATACATTTCTCTTCATGGCTATGTACAGGAATATGATAATCTTATTAGGCGCAGACTGAAACTTGACTATAGACTGGTACAGACTAATGCAGACTGGTACAGACTGGTGCAGAAAAATGCAGACTAATGCACACTCATACAGACTAACTCAGACTGACTAATTGGAGGTCTGTACCCTCATTATAATACCTCGCGCGTTCAGGTATCATTGCGCTAGTGTCATCCACGAGGAGGAAAGGTTCTACGTTAGCAGCAATCTCATTGGCTGCGTTACATATTAATACGAGGATCGGCGGAAGCAGAATTTGGTCCGTCTCTAAGGCAGCGCCACCTCGGAGAGCGGAGACGGACGAGCGCTGCCCCTGCGCTGTTGTGCTTAGTGGGGCGCGCTCTAGTGGGAAAGTTGTGTACGCGCTGACTACGTGGAACTATGTACACAACAGGAACCATGCCTGGAGCGATTTAGGGAAATCACGGAAAAAGTAAATCATGTTGGCCGGGCGCGGGATTGAACCGTCGCCCTCCCGAATGCGAGTCCAGTGTCTAACCACTGCGCCACCTCACACGGTAATTTACTTAGTGAGCCACCCCGTAGGGAATTCTTCCTATCCTGCAGATATGCTGTAGTAGTTTTTATGTCCCCTTGCAGAGCTGTAGCAGCGTTGTCGGATTCTGGAAGTGCAATACCATTGTGTATGTTTTACGTAATAAAGCGACAAGAAGTTTGTATGCAAATAATTTTTCCATGGGATGCCATCATAATGCGTTTATTTAAGAAACACCGTAAAAGGAAGTTATTCACACTATTATAAGCTAAGTGTTACAGATACGGGGGCATGGTCTACCGCATGACTAGACCGCAGCGCATCCTATCCCGACTACAGCGCACAGTCTGTAACTGGAGTGTACAATCGGTATGGCTCGTATAAGAGCGTACATTTTCGGTTACGCCAAAGTCATTCATTTATCTATTAATATCAAAGATTCCTGGTATTGTTAAATTACAGAAAGATAGTATTTATGATCCAGGCACTCCTAATGTCTGAGAGTCAAAAAGCAACTTTTGTTAGCAAATATTTATTAACAATTAATTGATTCGCACCAGAATAAATACGCTTTCCCTACGTATGTCTCTGCTGACATCACGAGCGGTTTCTGCATCGGCCCCTTTCCTCAGTAGCTCTGAGAGCGTCAGATGGGAAACCGCCTCTGCTAGCCAGCATGGGAACCTACCGGTCACTTCTCACTCCTTGCGTACTGCAGCGCCGATACATTCCCTTCACGTATGTTGTTGTGGTCTTCAGTCCTGAGACTGCTTTGATGCACCACTCCATGCTACTCTATCCTGTGCAAACTCCATCCTTCTGAATCTGCTTAGTGTATCCATCTCTTGGTCTCCCTCTACGAATATTACCCTCCACACTGCCCTCCAGTATTAAACTGGTGATCCCTTGATCGATCAGAACATGACCTACCAACCGATCCCTTCATCTAGTCAAGTTGCGCCACAAACTCCTCCCCAATTCTATTCATTATATTCAGTACCTCCTCATTAGTTATGTATTCTACCCATCTAATGTTCAGCATTCTTCTGTAGCACCACATTTCGAAAGCTTCTGTTTTCTTCTTGTCCAAACTATTTATCGTATACATTTCACTTCCATACATGGCTATACTTGATACAAATACTCTCAGAAACTATTTCCTGACACTTAAATTTATACTCGATGTTAATAAATTTCTCTTCTTCAGAAACGCTTTCCTTGCCGTTGCCAGTTTACATTTTATATCCTCTCTACTTCGACCAACATCAGTTATTTTGCTCCCCAAATAGCAAAACTCCTTTACTGCTTTAAGTGTCTCATTTACTCAACTAATTCCCTCAGCGTCACCCGACTTAATTCGACTACATTCCATTATCCTCGTTTTGCTTTTGTTGGTGTTCATCTTTTATCCTCCTTTCAAGACACTGTCCATTCCGTTCAGCCGCTCTTCCAAGTGCTTTGCTGTCTCTCACAGAATTGGGAGAACCTCAAAGTTTTTATTTCTGCTCCATGGATTTTAATACCTACTCCGAATTTTTCAGTTCTTTCCTTTACGGTTTGATCAATATACAGACTGAATGACATCGGGGCGAGGCTACAACCCTGTCTCACTCCCTTCCCAACCACTGCTTCCCTTTCATGTCCGTCAACTGTTACAACTGCCATCTGGTTTCTGTACAAACTTTGCTCCCTGTATTTTACCCCTGTCACAATCAGAATTTGAAAGAGAGTATTCCAGTCAACATTCTCAAAAGCTTGCTCTTAGTCTAGAAATGCTAGGTTTGCCTTTCCTTAATCTTTCTTCTAAGATAAGTCGTAAGGTCAGTATTGCCTCACATGTTCCAGTATTTCTACGGAATCCAAACTGATCTTCCCCGAGGTCGGCTTCTACTAGTTTTTCCATTCTTCTGTAAAGAATTCACGTTAGTATTTTGCAGCCATGTCTTGTTAAACTGATAGTTCGGTAATTTTTACATCTGTCAACAACTGCTTTCTTTGGGATTGGAATTATTATATTCTTCTTGAAGTCTGAGGGTACTTCGCCTCTCTCATACATCTTGCTCACCAGATGGTAGAGTTTTGTCAGGACTGGCTCTCCCAAGGCTGTCAGTAGTTCTAATGGAATGTTGTCTACTCCCGGTGTCTTGTTTGGACTTAGGTATTTCAGGCCTTCACGTATATGAAATAGCAAATCTGAAAATGCACGAGAACGCTACTCAGGAGCTCAACAAGAGGTTCGTTACAACTTCGAGTATGCTAATTTGTGGTTCCAAACCGATCGTTTTTGACGAGGGACAACACTAGACTCCGGTCCTCATCGGTCGTGGTATTTTTTACTGTTACTGTTGTTTTATGATGTTACATGGCTGCAACTGGCGCACCATCCATTGTAGACACGACAGTCTCCATCGATTCGTCGAAATATCGGGAAACTTCAGTCACGGTGTGGCCCGCACACGACGGCTCGTTTCTGCACGTAGCACCATCTCACTCAGCTGATTCTGTACAACCGACACTCAAACACAGACCGCTTAACGGCCATCGCTTCCGTCACGGTTGGACTACCACGTTATCGCCCCATACCAGTTGTGCAATTTCGACACCACTCCAAGAACCCAGTGTGTTCCTTGATCGCCGTGTCCAGTACACTCGGGCCACCACGATGAACTTATTCAAACAGGACGGAAATCGGTAGATACGACATATCCCTACAGAGAAACAAATAATTACAATTATGGAAAAAGTGAATGATTTGTTCATGAGACAGAGCTCCACAAATTGAGCACGTCACTAACACTTTGGTCCACCTCTTGCCTTTATGTAAGCAGCTTAGCATCGATTGACAGAGTTGTTGGACATTGACCTGAGTGACATTGTGCCTGATTCTGTTCAATCCGTGTGATACATCGACAAAATCCCGAAACGGTTCCAGGGTCCTGTCTACAATGCTCGCCGGCCGAAGTGGCCGAGCGGTTCTAGGCGCTACGGTCCGGAACCGCACGACCGCTACGGTCGCAGGTTCGAATCCTGCCTCGGGCATCGATGTGTGTGTTGTCCTTTGGTTAGTTAGGTTAAAGTAGTTCTAAGTTCTAGGGGACTGATAACCACAGCAGTTAAGTCCCATAGTGCTCAGAGCCATTTGAACCAAGCCATCTACAATGCTCCAACGTTGTCAACTGGGGTGACCTCGCTGACCTAAATAGGGTTCGGTAAGCGCGAAGAGAAGCAGTAGAAACTTTTGCCATTTGCGGAAGGGTTATTATTTTCCTGAGATGTGAGCTCAGGATGGGGTGCCTTGAAGGGCAACAAAACGGGGCGTAGAAATCGTCAACATACCGCTGTGCTGTAAGGATGTCGCGCGTGACAAGCAGAGGCATCCAGATGCGAAATGAAATGGCATCTGAGACCATCACTCCTGGCTGTCACTCAGTATTGTGGTTGACAGCCAGGTTGGTACCCCCCATTGTCCAGTATGTCTCCAGATATGTCTTCGGCCTGGAATCTGACTGGAGGACACTGGTCTTCAGTGGTGAACCCCGATCACCAGAGATCACTGGAGACGCCTCAGACAGCAGTGAGATGCCAACCTGACTGTGGCCCGCCAACCAGGAGTCATGTTCTGGAGTGCCATTTCTTTCCATAGCAGGACCTCCTTGGTCTCATCTGCAGCAAGGCGGTACACCGACGAAATTCGACGTCCTTTTCTATTGCCCTTCATGCCAAGCCATCCCGGGCTTGCATTTCAGCAAGATAGCACCTGCTCGCACACGGTGAGAGTTTCTACTGTTTGCCTTCATGCTTGCCAAAGCCTACCTTGGCCAGCAAGGCAGACGTATCTCTCCTGAACTGAGAACGTCACAAGCATTGTGGGCAGGACCCTCCAACAATCTCGGTATCCTGACGAACAAAGGCGGCAGTCGGACAGAATTTGGCACCATATACTCAGGAGCACATTCGACAAATACGAGGTGCGACAATAAAGTAATGAGACTGATTTTCTTTGCAAGATGTGGCAGCCCTGCAGGCTGGTGTACGAGCAATATCTTTGACCTCGGACTATAAGCTGCTTCTAGTCCGAGCGGCACATCGATGCAACAGCTCAGTCGTGAGTTGTGCTGTAATACGTTAACACGTGTTTGTGTCTCTCGTCACGGAAATGGAGCCGCATAATAGGAGGTGCCTTCAAGTCCTAAGGCCTCCGATTTTTTTATCCGGACTGGAAAGAGATAGAAACATGCGCATTGTTTTAAAAATGAGGCCGCGTTCATTGTCAATACGTTCCAGAGATGGCAGCACCGTACGGCAGATGGAATTTTACCGCCGGCGGCGAGAATGAGAACTGTTTTAAATACTTAAAATGGCGACGTTTTCCTTACTCGAACAGCGTGCAATCATTCGTTTTCTGAATTTGCGTGGTGTCAAACCAATTGAAATTCATCGACAGTGGAAGGAGATACGTGGTGATGGAGTTACGGATGTGTCGAAAGTGCGTTCGTGGGTGCGACAGCTTAATGAAGGCAGAACATCGTGTGACAACAAACCGAAACAGCCTCGGGCTCGCACAAGCCGGTCTGACGACACGATCGAGAAAGTGGAGAGAATTGTTTTGGGGGATCGCCGAATGACTGTTGAACAGATTGCCTCCAGAGTTGGCATTTCTGTGGGTTCTGTGCACACAATCCTGTACGACGACCTGAAAATGCGAAACGTGTCATCCAGGTGGGTGCCACGAATGCTGACGGACGACCACACGGCTGCCCGTGTGGCATGTTGCCAAGCAATGTTGACGCGCAACGACAGCACGAATGGGACTTTCTTTTCGTCAGTTGTGACGATGGATGAGACGAGGATGCCATTTTTCAATCCAGAAACAAAGCGCCAGTCAGCTCAATGGAAGCACTCAGATTCACCGCCACCAAAAAAATTTCGGGTAACCGCCAGTGCTGAAAAAATGATGGTGTCCATGTTGTGGGACAGCGAGGGCGTAATCCTTACCCATTGCGTTCGAAAGGGCACTACGGTAACAGGTGCATCCTACGAAAAAGTTTTGAAGAACAAATTCCTTCCTGCACTGCAACAAAAACGTCCCGGAAGGGCTTCGCTTGTGCTGTTTCACCGAGACAACGCACCCGCACACCGAGCTAACGTTACGCAACGGTTTCTTCGTGATGACAACTGTGAAGTGATTCTTCGTGCTCCCTACTCACCTGACCTGGCTCCTAGTGACTTTTGGCTTTTTCCAACAATGAAAGACACTCTCCGTGGAAGCACATTCACCAGCCGTGCTGCTATTGCCTCAGCGATTTTCCAGTGGTCAAAACAGACTCCTGAAGAAGCCTTCGCCGCTGCCATGGAATCATGGCGTCAGCGTTGTGAAAAATGTGTACGTCTGCAGGGCGATTACGTCGAGAAGTAACGCCAGTTTCATCGATTTCGGGTGAGTAGTTAATTAGGAAAAAAATCGGAGGCCGTAGAAATTGAATGCACCTCGTATTGCGCAACAGCTTGCCATTTCTTTTTGCGTTAAATTGGGTGAAAACACGACAACAACTTATGTTGAGCTTCAGAAGGGTTTTGGAGAGGACGTTATGTCAAGAGCTCAAGTTTTTCGTCGGCATAAAATGTTTAGAAGGCAGAACGAATGTTGAAGATGAAGACTGCAGTAGAAGAACATCAACCTCACTGACGGATGTCAACTTGGCCAGGGTGCGTCAACTCGTACGGTCCGATCGAAGATTACCCACGAAAATGATTGCAGAAGAACTGGACATCAATCGAGAAACGGCTCATCTAATAATAACTGAAGATCTTGGGATGGGAAAGATTTGTGCAAAAATGGTCCCCAAAAATCTCACACCACAACAGCGAGAAACACGTGAAAATGTGGCAGCCGATCTGTTGGAGCAAACGGAAATCAGTCCAGAATTGTTGAGTCATGTTAGCACTGGTGATGAAAGTTGGTTTTTTTTTTAGAACAATCCAGAGACAAAACGCCAAAGTTGGCAATGGAGCTCAAAGGGATCACCCAGACCAAAAAAATCTCTCATGTCCAAGTCAAAAGTGAAATGCATGCTTGTGTCCTCCTTTGATTCCAAGGGAAGCCTTCATAAAGAGTGGGTGCCTCCTGGACAAACAGTTAACCAATATTAATGCAAAGAAATTTTACAAAGACTCCGTGCCAACATTGCTGATAACTGGATTCTGCATCACGATAATGCGCCATCCCGTACTGCTCTGTCAGGACAGCCATTTTTAACCTCATAACAAATTTCAGTACTACCACAGCCACCTTACTCACCAGATATCGCTCCGTGCGACTTTTTTTTTCTGTTTCCAAGAGTCAAAACGGCGGTCAAGGGACACCATTGTCAAACAACACAAGATGTCCAAAAGGCTGTGGCGAGGGTCTTGGAGGATATTACAGGAGATGAGTTCGAGAAATGTTACCATCAATGGCAGAAGCGCTGTGTGCAAATCAAAAGAGAACTACTTTGAAGGAGACAACACTACACTTGACTATAACGGTAAGCTACATTTTTTATTTTATTTTTTTCATATCAGTCTCATTGATTTATTGTCGCACCTCGTATATCACTTAATGCCGGGCTGAATAACTGCTTGCATAAGGACCAGAGGTGTACGCGTAACTGAGTTGCTCAATTTGTGACGGTCTGCCCCTTGTATAAATCACGCAGTAATTCTGAAATCGTATTTTTCTGTATGTGTACAAAGCGTATACCGATTTTCGCCCCATTCAGGTAATTCCGTAGCGGTGCCGCGTTTATTCTGTCTTAGAGTGTATTTTATGCAGTGCTCCTAGTTTGTGCAGAAGCAGTGATAGCGCATTTACGGAACCCGCCTGGTGTGTTTGTTGAAACGTCGCTCTGCTGACTTCACGGGCGTTGCAGATCGTAATTTGTATTCGACCGGCGGCTAACGTGTTGCACGCACCGGGCCGTATGGATAATCACTTCCGCCATTACGTAACACGTTTCTGCGGCCACTGGAAACACGCATTACCAGCTATTTAGGTCCCTGCATTACGCTGCAATTATCAGGCATATATGGAATTTATATCTGGTGAAGTACTGCCATTTGGATTTTTTTTTAACCTTTCTGGTTGTGGCCTAGTTTCTACCAATCTTCCAAATGTAAAACCCTCCAGTTTTGTCTACTTTGAGCTAAACTTCTGATCTCAAGACCAGACCTTCTCGGATGGCACTCTTCGAACTTGTTTACACACCATGTGATCAAATTTCCCCAGGGAAGCGTCCTGGGATCTCTGCTGTTCTACCGAAGGAGATGGCGCAGTGGTTAGCACACTGGATTCTCATTCGGGAGGACGACGGTTCAGTCGCGCGTCCGGCCATCCTGATTTAGGTTTGCCGTGATTTCCCTAAATCGCTCCAGGCAAATACCGGGATGGTTCCTTTGAAAGGGCACGGCCGGCTTCCTTCCCTAATCCGATGAGACCGATGACCTCGCTATCTGGTCTCCTCCCCCAAACAACCCAACCTTCTGCTGTTCCTGATCTATATAAATGACCTGGGTGACAATCTGAGCAGTTCTCTCACGTTGTTCGCAGATGACGCTGTAATTTACCGTCTAGTGAGGTCATCCGAAGACCAGTATCAGTTGCAAAGTGATTTAGAAAAGATTGCTGTATGGTGTGGCAGGTGGCAGTTGACGCTAAATAACGAAAAGTGTGAGGTGATCCACATGAGTTCCAAAAGAAATCCGTTGGAATTCGATTACTCGATAAATAGTACAATTCTCAAGGCTGTCAATTCAACTAAGTACCTGGGTGTTAAAATTACGAACAACTTCAGTTGGAAAGGCCATATAGACAGTATTGCGGGGAAAGCGAGCCAAAGGTTGCGTTTCATTGGCAGGACACTTAGAAGATGCAACAAGTCCACTAAAGAGACAGCTTACACTACACTCGTTCGTCCTCTGTTAGAATATTGCTGCGCGGTGTGGGATCCTTACCCGGTGGGATTGACGGACGACATCGAAAGGGTGCAAAAAAGGGCAGCTCGTTTTGTATTATCACGGTATAGGGGAGAGAGTGTTGCAGATATCATACGCGAATTGGGATGGAAGTCATTAAAGCATAGACGTTTTTCGTCGCGGCGAGACCTTTTTACGAAATTTCAGTCACCAACTTTCTCTTCCGAATGCGAAAATATTTTGTTGAGCCCAACCTACATAGGTAGGAATGATCATCAAAATAAAATAAGAGAAATCATAGCTCGAACAGAAAGGTTTAGGTGTTCGTTTTTCCCCCGCGCTGTTCGGGAGTGGAATGGTAGAGAGATAGTATGATTGTGATTCGTTGAACCCTCTGCCAAGCACTTAAATGTGAATTGCAGAGTAGTCATGTAGATGTAGATTTGGCTGAAAATGACTTACAAGTTCGCGCCGTCGATCGGTAATGCTGGAATTCAGTATGGTGTTGGCCCAGCATTAGCCTTGATGACAGCTTCCACTCTCGCAGGCATACGTTCAATCAGGTGCTGGAAGGCTTCTTGGGGAAAGGCAGCCCATTCATCAAGGATTGCTGCACTGAGGAGAGGTATCGATGTCGGTCGGTGAGGCCTGGCACGAAGTCGGCGTTCCAAAACATCCCAGAGGTGTTCTATAGGATTCAGGTCAGGACTCTGTACAGGCCAGTCCATTACAGGGATGTTATTGTCGTGTAACCACTCCGCCACAAGTGCATTATGAACAGGTGCTCGATCGTGTTGAAAGATGCCATCCTCGAATTGCTCTTCAGCAGTGGGGAGCAAGAAGGTGCTTAAAACATCAATGTAGGACTGGTGCTTTGACAGTGCCACACAAAACAACAAGGGGTGCAAGCCCCCTCCATGAAAAACACGACCACACCACAACACCACCGCCTCTGACTTTTCCTGTTGGCACTACACACGCTGGCAGATGACGTTCACCGGGCATTCACCATACCCACACGCTGCCATCGGGTCGCCACATTGTGTACCGTGATTCGTCACTCCACACAACGTTTTTCCACTATTCAATCGTCGAAAGTTTACGATCCTTACACCAAGCGATGCGTCGTTTAGCATTTACCGATGTGATGTGTAGGTTATTAGCAGCTACTCGACCATGAAATCCAAGTTTTCTCACCTCCCGCCTAACTGCCACAGTACTTGCAGTGGATCCTGATGCAGTTAGGAATTCCTGTGTGATGGTCCGGATATACAACTGCCCATTACACATTACGACCATCTTCAACTGTAGGTGGTCTGTTAGTCAACAGACGAGGTCGGCCTCTACGCTTTTGTGCTGTACGTGTTCCTTCATGCTTCCACTTCACTATCACGTCGCAAACAGTGAACCTAGGGATGTTTAAGAGTGTGGAAATCTCGCGTACAGACGTTTGACTCAAGTGGCACCCAATCACTTGAGCACGTTCGAAGTCCGTGAGTTGAGCAGAGCACCCCATTCTGCTCTCTCACGATGTCTGATGACTACTGAGGTCGCTGATAAGGAGTACCTGGCAGTAGGTGGCAGCACAATGCACCTAATATGGAAAACGTATGTTTTTGTGGGTGTCCCGATACTTTTGATCACATGCCCACACCTACTACAGTAGTACAAGTTTATGTGCCAACTAGCTCTGCAGATGACGAAGAAATTGAAGAAATGTATGGTGAAATTAAAGAAATTATTCAGATAGTGAAGGGAGACGAAAATTTAATAGTCATGGGCGACTGGAATTCGACTGTAGGAAAAGGGAGAGAAGGAAACGTAGTAAGTGAATATGGATTGGGGCTAAGAAATGAAAGAGGAAGCCGCCTCGTAGAATTTTGCACAGAGCACAACTTAGTCATAGCTAAGAACCATGAAAGAAGGTTGTATACATGGAAGAACGCTGGAGATACTAGGTTTCAGATAGATTATATAATGGTAAGACAGAGATTTAGGAACCAAGTTTTAAATTGTAAGACATTCCCAGGGGCAGATGTGGACACTGACTACAATCTATTAGTTATGACCTGTAGGTTAAAACTGAAGAAACTACAAAAAGGTGGCAATTTAAGGAGATGGGACCTGGACAAACTGAAAGAACCAGTGGTTGTACAGAGTTTCAGGGAGAGGATAAGGGAACAATTGACAGGAATGGGGGAAAGAAATACAGTAGAAGAAGAATGGGTACCTCTGACGGATGAAGTAGTGAAGGCAGCAGAGGATCAAGTAGGTAAAAAGAGGGCTAGTAGAAATCCTTAGGTAACAGAAGAAATATTGAATTTAATTGATGAAAGGAGAAAATATAAAAATGCAGTAAATGAAGCAGGCAAAAAGGAATACAAACGTCTCAAAAATGAGATCGACAGGAAATGCAAAATGGCTAAGCAGGGATGGCTAGAGGACAAATGTAAGGATGTAGAGGCTTATCTCACTAGGGGTAAGATAGATACTGCCTACAGGAAAATTAAAGAGACCTTTGGAGATAAGATAACCACTTGTATGAACATCAAGAGCTCAGATGGAAATCCAGTTCTAAGCAAAGAAGGGAAAGCAGAAAGGTGGAAGCAGTATGTAGAGGGTCTATGCAAGGGTGATGTACTTGAGGACAATATTATGGAAATGGAAGAGGATGTAGATGAAGATGAAATGGGAGACATGATACTGCGTGAAGAGTTTGACAGAGCACTGAAAAGACCTAAGTCGAAACAAGGCCCCGGGAGTAGACAACATTCCATTAGAACGACTGACAGCCTTGGGAGAGCCAGTCCTGACAAAACTCTACCATCTGGTGAGTAAGATGTATGAGACAGGCGAAATACCCTCAGACTTCAAGAAGAATATAATAATTCGAATCCCAAAGAAATCAGACGTTGACAAAAGTGAAAATTACCGAACTATCAGTTTAATAAGTCACAGCTGCAAAATACTAAGGCGAATTCTTTACAGACGAATGGAAAAACTAGTAGAAGCCGACCTCTGCGAAGATCAGGTTGGATTCCGTAGAAATACTGGAACACGTGAGGCAATACTGACCTTACGACTTATCTTAGAAGCTAGATTAAGGAAAGGCAAACCTACGTTTCTAGCATCTGTACACACAGAGAAAGCTTTTGCTAATGTTGACTGGAATACTCTCTTTCAAATTCTAAAGGTGGCAGGGGTAAAATACAGGGAGCGAAAGCTATTTACAATTTATACAGAAACCAGATGGCAGTTATAACAGTCGAAGGACATGTAAGAGAAGCAGTGGTTGGGAAGGGAGTGAGACAGGGTTGTAGCCTCTCCCTGATGTTATTCAATCTGTATATTGAGCAAGCAGTAAAGGAAACAAAAGAAAAGTTCGGAGTAGGTATTAAAATTCATGGAGAAGAAATAAAAACTTTGCGTTTCGCCGATGACATTGTAATTCTGTCAGAGACAGCAAAGGACCTGGAAGTTCAGTTGAACGGAATGAACAGTGTCTTGAAAGGAGGATATAAGATGAACATCAACAAAAGAAAAACGAGGATAATGGAATGTAATCAAATTAAGTTGGGTGATGCTGAGGGAATTACATTAGAAAATGAGACACTTAAAGTAGTAAAGGAGTTTTGCTATTTTGGGAGTAAAATAACTGATGATGGTCGAGGTAGAGAGGATGTAAAATGTAGACTGGCATTAAAAAGGAAAGCGTGTCTGAAGAAGAGAAATTTGTTAACATCGAGTATTGATTTAAGTGTTAGGAAGTCGTTTCTGAAAGTATTTGTATGGAGTGTAGCGATGTGTGGAAGTGAAACGTGGACTATAAACAGTTTTGACAAGAAGAGAATAGAAGCTTTCAAAATGTGGTGCTACAGAAGAATGCTGAAGATTAGATGGGTAGATCACATAACTAATGAGGAAGTATTGAATAGGACTGGGGAGAAGAGAAGTTTGTGGCACAACTTGACTAGAAGAAGGGATCGGTTGGTAGGACATGTTCTGAGGCATCAAGGGATCACCAATTTAGTATTGGAAGGCGGCGTGGAGGGTAAAAATCGTAGGGGAGACCAAGAGATGAACAGAGTAAGCAGATTCAGAAGGATGTAGATGAAGAAGCTTTCACAGGATAGAGTAGCATGGAGAGCTGCATCAAACCAGTCTCAGGACTGAAGACAACAACAACAGGTTATGAACAGCATTTGAAGGTCAGGCTGGATATCAATATTGCAGCACAGTACCATGCTATTCAATCAAAGGCGCACGGGAAAAAATAATGACTTAGGAAGGTAGAAGACTTATGACCAGTAATTAGTACACCATATTTCTAGACAAAATATTTCTAGATAATTTACATACTCGTCGCTAGCTGAGACAGTTGGTTGGCTGGTTGATACGCGGGAGGAGAGCAAACTGCTAGGTCATCGCTGTCATGGAATTAGGGAAGGATGGTGAAGGAAGTCGGCCGTGCTCTTTGAAAGGGACCAGTCGCGAGATAGGATTGTATTCGTCATGCCGTTGATTCGAATCTTGCCAGTAGCAACCTTTTGTGCATAAAAAATAGATATTTATTTACAAATGGAAGTGTTAAGTAACAAACATTGAATCATAATTATAACAAAAAAACGTTTTATTCGTAAATATTGGCGTACGAAAATAAATTAAAATTTGATACAGAGATGTCGGGTAATGTATCCTTGTCATTACCTTAACCTGAATATTTATTCACTTCATCTGAGGGTCGAAGAATGACAAAATGATACTAAATGATAGCCTGATGTTCTTTGATGAGCATATGTCTGCTTCGTTGAGTATTGTGATTTTATCTCTGAACTTTATTATGACCTGTGTTCTACATGTGTATAGAGTAGCGTTTTCATGTATAAATCTTGTTCTGATAGAGCCTGTATTATTTGATGTTAAGATTAGGTGTGCGCATGTTACCACTACCACTATAATGGAAATTCGCGGAAACATTCACCGTGATACCAGAATGCAGTGTGTGCCTGACCGAGACTCGAACTTGGGGCCTTTGCATTGCCCGCGAATGCCAAAGGTCCTAAGTTCGAATCTCGGTACGGAACACAGTTTTAATCTACCAAGAAGTATCGTGGTAATTAGTCACATTCTACACTTGGTGTTGCCATATGTGGCAGAGACGTATTTTTGACAACTGATGTAAAGTATTGCTTGCATTTTTTGTACCTGCTTTCATATTGTAAGATTGTGTGAAACCACGTACTTTTGTTAGTCTAGCACTGTGCAGTATCTCCTGTGAAGATGGTAGCGAGCACCGAAGCCGGTACAGAATAAATAAAACTGTACAGCTGTTGGCGCGAAACAGAAGATTTTTGTTTCCAAAACCGTTTTCTGAAGTGTGGCGCATTAAAGCAACAGAAGTGAACACAATAACTCTTTCTCGCGATTCTGTTGGAGTGTACATTCAACAATAGTGTAAATAAAGATTTTGATCGTAAACATGTTTGCAAACAGTAGCACAAGAATGTAAGTATATGTATGTAAGAGATACATCCTTGTGACAATGGATTCTTCTTCTGATAATACCGAGCGAGGTGGCGCAGTGGTAGCACACTGGACTCGCATTCGGGAGGACGACGGTTCAATCCCGTCTCCGGCCATCCTGATTTAGGTTTTCCGTGATTTCCCTAAATCGCTTCAGGTAAATGCCGGGATGGTTCCTTTGAAAGGGCACGGCCGATTTCCTTCCCTAACCCGAGCTTGCGCTCCGCCTCTAATGACCTCGTTGTCGACGGGACGTTAAACACTAATCCCCTCCTCCTTCTATTCTGATAATAAATGCTTGTCGTCATACGTGCACCCCAAGTTTCTATTTCTGTACGTCTAGAAAACAGTCTTGTAAAATAAATCTTTCTGAAACGGTTAACAGTTTATGACACGTAACAAGGCTTCACGAAGGTACGTGTAAACGGACTATGTTCCCATATACACTCCTGGAAATTGAAATAAGAACACCGTGAGTTCATTGTCCCAGGAAGGGGAAACTTTATTGACACATTCCTGGGGTCAGATACATCACATGATCACACTGACAGAACCACAGGCACACAGACACAGGCAACAGAGCATGCACAATGTCGGCACTAGTACAGTGTATATCCACCTTTCGCAGCAATGCAGGCTGCTATTCTCCCATGGAGACGATCGTAGAGATGCTGGATGTAGTCTTGTGGAACGGCTTGCCATGCCATTTCCGCCTAGCGCCTCAGTTGCACCAGCGTTCGTGCTGGACGTGCAGACCGCATGAGACGACGCTTCATCCAGTCCCAAACATGCTCAATGGGGGACAGATCCGGAGATCTTGCTGGCCAGGGTAGTTGACTTACACCTTCTAGAGCACGTTGGGTGGCACGGGATACATGCGGACGTGCATTGTCCTGTTGGAACTGCAAGTTCCCTTGCCGGTCTAGGAATGGTAGAACAATGGGTTCGATGACGGTTTGGATGTACCGTGCACTATTCAGTGTCCCCTCGACGATCACCAGAGGTGTACGGCCAGTGTAGGAGATCGCTCCCCACACCATGGTGCCGGGTGTTGGCCCTGTGTGCCTCGGTCGTATGCAGTCCTGATTGTGGCGCTCACCTGCACGGCGCCAAACACGCATACGACCATCATTGGCACCGAGGCAGAAGCGACTCTCATCGCTGAAGACGACACGTCTCCATTCGTCCCTCCATTCACGCCTGTCGCGACACCACTGGAGGCGGGCTGCACGATGTTGGGGCGTGAGCGGAAGACGGCCTAACGGTGTGCGGGACCGTAGCCCAGCTTCATGGAGACGGTTGCGAATGGTCCTCGCCGATACCCCAGGAGCAACAGTGTCCCTAATTTGCTGGGAAGTGGCGGTGCGGTCCCCTACGGCACTGCGTAGCATCCTGAGGTCTTGGCGTGCATCCGTGCGTCGCTGCGGTCCGGTCCCAGGTCGACGGGCACGTGCACCTTCCGCCGACCACTGGCGACAACATCGATGTACTGTGGAGACCTCACGCCCCACATGTTGAGCAATTCGGCGGTACGTCCACCCGGCCTCCCGCATGCCCACTATACGCCCTCGCTCAAAGTCCGTCAACTGCACATACGGTTCACGTCCACGCTGTCGCGGCATGCTACCAGTGACTGTGATGGAGCTCCGTATGCCACGGCAAACTGGCTGACACTGACGGCGGCGCAGCTAGCGCCATTCGACGGCCAACACCGCGGTTCCTGGTGTGTCCGCTGTGCCGTGCCTGTGATCATTGCTTGTACGGCCCTCTCGCAGTGTCCGGAGCAAGTATGGTGGGTCTGACGCACCGGTGTCAGTGTGTTCTTTCTTCCATTTCCAGGAGTGTATGTGCCTGTGGCTCGAAGTCTTTTCAAGTAACAGAACACAGTATGTCGTCCTCATCGGGGGGCAAGGATATCAACAGGAGTGCCCCAAGGAAATGTGATTGATCGCTGTTGTTCTCTACATACATAAATGGTCTGCCAGACAGGGTGAGCACTAGTCTGCGGTTGTTTGCTGATAAATGTAAATGTCGTGTGAGTAGGGCCTCCAGCCGGATACAGCGTTCGCCGTGTGCAAGTCTGTCCACTTCGGCGACTTGCGCTTCAATGGAGATGAGATGGTGATGGTAAGGGCTACACGACGATCCCTGAGCGGAGAAAATCTCCGACCCAGCAGGGAATCGAACCCGAGCCCTTAGGACTGATATTCTGTCGCGCTGACCACTTAGCTACCGGCGGCGGACATGTGTTTGTTGACGATACTGTAGTGTACAATAAGGTATCGTCGTTGAGTGATCGTAGGAGGATACAAGATGATTTAGACAAAATTTCTAGGTGCTACGATGAATGGCAGCCAGCTCTGAATCTAGAAAAGTATCAGTTATTGCAGCTGGATAGGGAAAACAAACCCGTAATGTTCGAGTAAAGTATTAGCAGTGTGCTCTTTGGCGTACTCACGTAGGTTAAATATCTAGGCATAATGTTGCCGTGCGATATTAAATCCAATGAAAACATAAGGACAGTAACAGGCAAACCGAATGGTCGACTTTGGTATACTGGGTGAATCCTAGGAAATTGTGGTCCACGGGTGAAAGTGACCACATGCAGGACATCCATTCTTGAGTCCTGCTAACGGTAACAGGCAAACCGAATGGTCGACTTTGGTATACTGGGTGAATCCTAGGAAATTGTGGTCCACGGGTGAAGGTGACCACATGCAGGACATCCATTCTTGAGTCCTGCTAACGGTAACAGGCAAACCGAATGGTCGACTTTGGTATACTGGGTAAATCCTAGGAAATTGTGGTCCACGGGTGAAGGTGACCACATGCAGGACATCCATTCTTGAGTCCTGCTAACGGTTACAGGCAAACCGAATGGTCGACTTTGGTATACTGGGTGAATCCTAGGAAATTGTGGTCCACAGGTGAAGGTGACCACATGCAGGACATCCATTCTTGAGTCCTGCTAATGGTAACAGGCAAACCGAATGGTCGACTTTGGTATACTGGGTGAATCCTAGGAAATTGTGGTCCACGGGGCAAACCGAATGGTCGACTTTGGTATACTGGGTGAATCCTAGGAAATTGTGGTCCACGGGTGAAGGTGACCACATGCAGGACATCCATTCTTGAGTCCTGCTAACGGTAACAGGCAAACCGAATGGTCGACTTTGGTATACTGGGTGAATCCTAGGAAATTGTGGTCCACGGGTGAAGGTGACCACATGCAGGACATCCATTCTTGAGTCCTGCTAGAGTATTTGGGGTCCGCACCACATCGGATTAAAGAGAGACATCGAAATACCTCAGAGCTGGGCTGCTGCATATGTTACTGGTAGGTTCGATTAACAAACAGGTGTTATGGGGATGCTTCGCGAACTCAAATGCGCCGCCCGGTGTGGCCGAGCGGTTCTAGGCGCTTCAGTCTGGGACCGCGCGGCCGCTACGGTCGGAGGTTCGAATCCTGCCTTGGGCATGGATGTGTGTGATGTCCTTAGGTTAGTTAGGTTTAAGTAGTTCTGAGTTCTAGGGGACTGATGACCTCAGAAGTTAAGTCCCATAGTGCTCAGAGCCATTTACATGTTCTTTAAAACGGGTCTTGGAGTTTCTGCCTGTTTTCCCTACATTGTGGCTGCAATGTGTCGGCCACGGTGGCCGAGCGGTTCTAGGCGCTTCACTCTGGAACCGCGCGACCGCTACGGTTCGATTCCTGCCTCGATCATGGATGTATGTGATGTCCTTACGTTACGTATGTTAAAGTAATTCTAAGTTCCAGGGGACTGATGACCTCTGATGTTAAGTCTTATAGTGCTCAGAGCCATTTGAACCATTTTTGAACTCAAATGCGAAACCCTCGATGGAAGGCTATGTTTTTTTCGAGGAGCGCTGCTGAGAAAAATTAGAGACTCCACGTCTGAGACCGACTGCAGTATCATCCTACAGGGTGTTTCAAAAATGACCGGTATATTTGAAACGGCAATACAAACTAAACGAGCAGCGATAGAAATACACCGTTTGTTGCAATATGCTTGGGACAACAGTACATTTTCAGGCGGACAAACTTTCGAAATTACAGTAGTTACAATTTTCAACAACAGATGGCGCTGCAAGTGATGTGAAAGATATAGAAAACAACGCAGTCTGTGGGTGCGCCATTCTGTACGTCGTCTTTCTGCTGTAAGTGTGTGCTGTTCACAACGTGCAAGTGTGCTGTGGACAACATGGTTTATTCCTTAGAACAGAGGATTTTTCTGGTGTTTGAATTCCACCGCCTAGAACACAGTGTTGTTGCAACAAGACCAAGTTTTCAATGGAGGTTTAATGTAACCAAAGGACCGAAAAGCGATACAATAAAGGATCTGTTTGAAAAATTTCAACGGACTGGGAACGTGCTGGAAAGGTAGGGCGACCGCGTACGGCAACCACAGAGGGCAACGCGCAGCTAGTGCAGCAGGTGATCCAACAGCGGCCTCGGGTTTCCGTTCGCCGTGTTGCAGCTGCGGTCCAAATGACGCCAACGTCCACCTATCGTCTCATGCGCCAGAGTTTACACCTCTATCCATACAAAATTCAAACGCGGCAACCCCTCAGCGCCGCTACCATTGCTGCACGAGAGAGATTCGCTAATGATATAGTGCACAGGATTGATGACGGCGATATGCATATGGGCAGCATTTGGTTTACTGACGAAGCTTATTTTTACCTGGACGGCTTCGTCAATAAACAGAACTGGCGCATATGGGGAACCGAAAAGCCCCATGTTGCAGTCCCATCGTCCCTGCATCCTCAAAAAGTACTGGTCTGGGCCGCCATTTCTTCCAAAGGAATCATTGGCCCATTTTTCAGATCCGAAACGATTACTGCATCACGCTATCTGGACATTCTTCGTGAATTTGTGGCGCTACAAACTGCCTTAGACGACACTGCGAACACCTCGTGGTTTATGCAAGATGGTGCCCGATCACATAGCACGGCCGAAGTCTTTAATTTCCTGAATGAATATTTCGATGATCCTGTGATTGCTTTGGGCTATCCGAAACATACAGGAGGCGACGTGGATTGGCCTCCCTATTCGCCAGACATGAACCCCTGTGCCTTCTTTCTGTGGGGACACTTGAAAGACCAGGTGTACCGCCAGAATCCAGAAACAATTGAACAGCTGAAGCAGTACATCTCATCTGCATGTGAAGCCATTCCGCCAGACACGTTGTCAAAGGTTTCAGGTAATTTCATTCAGAGACTACGCCATATTATTGCTACGCATGGTGGATATGTGGAAAATATCGTACTATAGAGTTTCCCAGACCGCAGCGCCATCTGTTGTTGACAATTGTAACTACTCTAATTTCGAAAGTTTGTCCGCCTGAAAATGTACTGTTGTCCCAAGCATATTGCAACAAACGGTGTATTTCTATCGCTGCTCGTTTAGTTTGTATTGCCGTTTCAAATATACCGGTCATTTTTGAAACACCCTGTACATCCGCCAACGTAAATTTCGCGTGTGGATTACAGAGATTAGGGATCGTACAGAGGCATATAGACAATCTGTCTAACTAGATCTATTTGCGAGTGAAGCAGGAAAGGAAATGACTAGTAAGAGTACATAGTACACTCCGCCATGCATCATACAGTGGATGTAGATATACAGAGTATGTAGATATACTGTATATGTAGAAGGAAGATGAGACGTTGAGTGATGACACAAGACGGGGATAACAAACGACAGCCTAAGACGTGTTTGAAGATGATCATCGGAATACGAGGGTCATTCAATAATAAAAAGAGACAAATTGGTCTGGGGAAAAAGCTGTTAGTAGGGAAAGTTTAGTACTTTTATAACTTTAAGTTGGCATCACTGGGACAAGCCCTCATCACCACATCAGTTGAACTACGTTGTTATTGGTTTTTTACTTTCTGAAGGCGAGAAACCAGTTAGTATATACTGTATAATGTCTAAAGTTGAGGGTGAAGGTTGTACGAACAGTGCAAATTTTTAGAAGTTGGTACAGCAGTCCACAAATGGTAGCGATTCAGTGACTAGGCGAGCAGTTGAAGTTTCAAGTCTCTCACTTGAAAGACGAATTGATGACATTATTCGTGCTGACCGCAGTGTGACTGTGTAAATACAGTTGATAAGGTCCAAGTTAGTATTGGAACAGTTCATAACATTAACTGAAACAAGCTGAAGTACCACAAAACATGTGCAAGATGGGTCCCAAAGGAGTTGACGCGGCTACACAAGGAAACGAGGTTGAGAGTGTGCACAGAGCTAGAGGAACATTATGAAAGAGGAACTGAACACTTCTTCAAAAAAAATTTAACTTGTGATGAAACTTGAGTTCACTATTATGAGCCAGAATCAAAAAGACAAAGCATAGAGTGGAAGCACAGAAACTTACCTGTCCAGAAAAAATTCAAAACCCAAGTATCAGCAGCAAAAGTCATGTTGATGGTGATTTGGGATGCTGAAAGTCCAGTTTTTTTCGATTATCTCGAAGAGCAGTGTACAACAAACAGCCAGTACTACTCGGATTTGCTTTTAAACTAGGTGAAGCCAGCTGTGGGAGAGAGGCATCATGGATCTCTGAGGAGAGGTGTGATTCTCCAGAAAGGCAACACACTTCGTCATAATGCTCAAGTTAAATGGTTCAAATGGCTCTGAGCACTATGGGACTCAACTGCTGTGGTCATTAGTCCCCTAGAACTTAGAACTACTTAAACCTAACTAACCTAAGGACATCACACACATCCATGCTCGAGGCAGGTTTCGAACCTGCGACCATAGCAGTCGCATGGTTCCGGACTGCGAGACCATTGCGGCCGGCTGCTCAAGGAACCTGTGAAACCATCGACAAACTGGGCTGGGGAGTACTGCCTTATATCTCTTACTGTCCTGGTTTAGCACCTAGTGATTACCATTTGTTTGGTGCGCTAAAGGAGGTATTGCGTGGGAAGTAGTTCCAAGGTAATGAGGACGTGACAAAGTTTGTGGGAAATTGGTTCAAATGTCACGAGAAAGTGTTCCTTGCAACCAGAAAGAAAAAGCTTGTAGCCCATTGGAACAAGTGTATAAATGTTCAAGGGGATTATCTTGAAAAGTAGAAAACGTTTTGTTTTGTAAAAATAAACGCTTTTTTATCCAGACCAATTTGTTTCTTTAATTACTGAGTGACCCTCGTAGCACAGAAGTAGTTTCCTTGCAGGGTCGCCAGTTTCCAGGACAGTGATGCACTACTGATCAATTCTTTTATCTCGGAGGCTCGCACATGACGTGGGAGATTGTTGAGTTGCTAGTTGCAAACGACGCACGTGGCAAGAGAAGCAGCGACATCGTATAGTATAGTTTAGGAGGGAATGCGCAGTTTATGAAGCAAAGTCACCACGGCTGCATCAATCCTTTCCCTGCTACAGAGACGTGCTCCCCGCATTCCGCGCTGTGCGCGATTTTGTCATCACTGCACTGCTTGCCTGTGCAGACACATGGTGTTTCGACTGCTTTGACGCACTTATCATTCGATTTCACAAAAACTATTTGGCTCAAAAATTTGATTTTTACATGTCTTCTTGCCTGATACCTTCCCCCCATAAATGACTTAATTTTGTTTCGATGTTCAACGCAGTTATTGTGCAGCATTAAACGTAGTAAACCACAGCACGAAATTTTGAAGAGGTTTCAGAGGTAAAAGTCCATAGAGTATACTTCCCGTATGGTCAATTTTAGTTGCCACAATGTTGAGAATGTAATGTGGTCATGATACCTAAATTCCATATAAAATTTACTGCATAACAATATCTCATTTAATTTAAGTACCAGACAGGTGTTGTATGTAATATTGAAAAATATTCCGTCTTTCGCGACTGTAAGAAAAGTTTTATTTACAGCGGGCACGTTTGGCTTTATTTTAAAGCACTTCAGTCAATAAAAAGGAAGTAGACAAAATACATTAAACAAACTGTGGACTTACAAAAGCATGTCCACAGTTAAAATCAACACCCTTTATAACATAAACAGTGTTTATATACTGGGAAACTTTTATTTATGCCAGAGTCATTTCGCTTTTTTCCCAAAACGTTCTGATTAAAACAAAGTTGGCGAACAACACAAAACTGAATTGTGGATGTAATAAAACATAGAAACTAAAATATATTGTCAGTGAGGCACAGTGCGCAAAGAATTTGTGTTTGTCACAACGGACAGTAAATACTTGCCAAAATATTGGTCAGTCGACGAAAACATTGAATATGATGTTGCCAAAGCAGCGAAGCAAGGATTTGCGTCAGACAATCAAGTAACTCGGCAACGTACGAGCCGAAATTCTGCTCTAAATAAGACTTTTAATGTGTCACAAAAGAATATATCTCAGTATGAATAGTAAAACAGCGACTGCGGTAGGGACATGAATATTGTATGTGTGCCTTTTCATTGTTTTCAGTTGCTGTGAAAAGAAATATTGGAGGAGAAAATTAGAAAAACCGAGAACTTATTATGATTCTAATGAAGACAGAAGGCACTAAAAATTTCAAAAAATTACATTCAAGTGAATAAAATTTTTTGGAGTACGACACTTAGGTATTGTTTTTAAATAAAGAAAATCTTAAGCTCCAACCAAGGTTTGACCTCAGAACCTTTCACTTGGCAACCAAACACATTAACCATTACGCTAACAGAGCTCGTTGTAGAACGTAAAATATCACGTAAAATACCGACAAACGCTGTTGGTATGACCGTGAATTTTTCACGTTTCGTCAAAGTACAACAGGAAGTAAACAATTACCGCTGTTCTTTATTGCGAAAACGCGGTTCGCGAGAATGATACAAACACCTTTCCTTGCTATCACGTGAATTAGGAGGCTTTTGCTTGTTTGGATTAATTAATTAATAGAATATGAAGCAATTGGTATAAAGAACGCTTTGTCCAAACTTTCTATAAAAGAAAGTCTGCCATCAAGACATTGCTTTTGTTCAATCACTTTATTTATGACTGAATGTTTCTAAAACTGAAGTCATTCGGCCGGCCGCGGTGGTGTAGCGTTTCTAGGCGCTCAGTCGGGAACCGCGCGACTGCTACGGTCGCAGGTTCGAATCCTGCCTCGGGCATGGATGTGTGTGGTGTCCTTAGGTTAGTTAGGTTTAAGTAGTTCTAAGTTCTAGGGGACTGATGACCACAGGAGTTAACTCCCATAGTGCTCAGAGCCATTTGAACCATTTTGAAGACACTCGTCCGTGCTCTGCACTGCGGTCGAGCTGTGTCAACGTCGTTCCCTGTTCATTGGCTGACTGTGTTTTGTGACGTCAGATGCGCAGAACGAACCTAAACTCAGCAACCGTCGCAATTGACGCGCATTATAGCGCAGACTGCTTTGGCCAGATGTAGCGTACATTTCCACAGGCGCCCAGGCAGACGCAACCGAGCGACTAGAACAATACAGAGCATCTGTGGTGGGTTTGCGAGTAAAATTTGCAAGAACGTGCCTCGTATTGCCACGTTCATGTGAAACTTCAACTGCACCGTCGCCCGCGCCATCTGCCGACAAATGCCGCAACTTAACTATCCAAATTAGCAAATGAAGCAGTGTGAACCTACTCACCACATGCCAGGCAGAAAGCTTTACTCGCTATTTGGCCCAGGATACTGACCTGAAACGAACAATAAAACAAATTTTAACACACTTTTACAACTCTGGGCGCAATAAACGCTGATGATGATTTGTGTTTATAGCACAGAAAGGTAAGGTACTGAAATGGGAAGTGGTACACACTTAAATCTCATCGAACCTCCTGGTAGTGGGACATGCAGTCAGCAACAAATCCAGTTTCCCACCACAGCAGGATCGCACAGGCAATAACCACTCAGATCGAGGTCCCTGCATTGACATATATGTCGAGCAGTAGAGACTGCTGTCAAAGGTGACATCGGCAACGACCACACCTACAAAACAAATCGTTACACACAGATATATCGACGAGTCTATTATTCCTCATGACGCTTTTCCGTCACAGGTATCACCTATACCACTAAACAGCTAATTCCGCACTATCCCAGCTACACCTTGCTGTCTAACGGAATCTAGAGGGAACATGACTTTTTGTATTTCATATAATTATTTACTTAATTCGAACATTTAAAATGCTGTAGTAACCTACGGATTAAGGTGCATAATCCTACATTAAAAATTTAACACAATAAAACATATATTACACGTAGAAACACTGTATATGCTACGAAGCAACATAACTGAAGGCGAGCAGATAGCCGGAATATACTCACCCAGTATTTAAGAATGAGAACACTTACACCCAAACGGCCAGATGTCAGACGCTCACATCGGTATCAAACGTTTTGTGTCGATAGAGTATCAACTAAACACCGATTTAATTCGTGCTGTGTGCTGTTCTCCAGTAGAACATGTGTAAACGGTAATTAAAAGTAACGCCAGAACTACAGAGTATGGGGAAACGATATCTGCGAGCTTTGACTGTGTGTGTGTGTGTGTGTGTGTGTGTGTGTGTGTGTGTGTGTGTGCGCGCGCGCATTGATGAGAAATTGAATTGGAAGAAACACATCGATGATCTGCTGAAACGGTTAGGTTCAGCTACTTATTCCATTAGCGTTGTTGCAAATTTTGGTGATAAACATATCAGTAAATCAGCCTACTATGCCTATTTTCATTCACTGCTTTCATATGGCATCATATTTCGGGGCAATTGGTCATTAAGAAGAAATTATTCATTGCACAAAAGCGTGTAATCAGAATAATAGCGGGAGCCCACCCAAGATCGCCTTGCAGACATTTATTTAAGGAACTCGGGATAATGACAGCACCTATGCAATACATATATTCTCTTACGAAATTCGTCATTAATAATCCACCCCAAGACTAGAACAAAGGATGATATTCAATATTCTGGATTAAATATCACTTTGGTGCAGAAAGGGGTCAATTATGCTGCCACAAAAGTCTTTGGTCATTTGCCAAATAGCATTAAAAGACTGACAGATAGCCAAACAACATTTAAAAGCAAATTAAAAGAATTTCTGAATAACAACTCCTACTCAATAGATGAAATTTTCGATATAAAGTAATAACTGTAAAAAAATTATAATTAATTATTTTGTGTAAAGAAGAGTTATGTTAAAGTGACATGTATTCATGGTCTATGAAACAAGGACTAATGTATGTATGTAGTACGTATGTATGTAAGATGTGTGGTAGGTAAGTTGGCAGAGCGTCAGGTTGCCGTGATAGAGGTCACGAATTCAAAATCCACTGATCGTGACGTTTTTTTTAAACAGATTACGCGTTAAATTGTTATATGGGAAAACATTTTTCTGCCATGTAAAGCCGGCCGCTGTGGCCGAGCAGTTCTAGGCACTTCAGTCTGGGACCGTGCGACCGCTACGGTAGCAGGTTCGAATCCTGCGTCGGGCATGGATGTGTGTGATGTCCTTAGGTTAGTTAGGTTTAAGTAGTTCTAAGTTCTAGGGGACTGATGACCTCAGATGTTAAGTCCCTTAGTGCTCAGAGCCATTTTTTTGCCATGTAGAAGGACGTTTCGGAGTTTGTAGCAATGTTGTTTTGGCAGTTGAAATGTGTGGGAAATCTCATGGGACTTAACTGCTAAGGTCATCAGTCCCTAAGCTTTCACAGTACTTAACCTAAATTATCCTAAGGACAAACACACACACACCCATGCCCGAGAGAGGACTCGAACCTCCGCCGGGATCAGCCTCACAGTCCATGACTACAGCGCCCCAGACCGCTCGGCTAAACCCGCGCGGCTGTTTTGGCAGTCTGCTTTCGCTTCGTTAGTTGAAAGTAACAGAACTGTAGCGTACATTTGTATAGATAACGCCACACATATCTACACTCTATAGGTCTGCTACTTCCAGCTAACGAAGCGAAAGCAGGCTGGCAAAAGAACATTGCTACAAACTCCGAAACGTCCGTTTATGTGGCAGAAAAATGTCCTCACATACAACAATTTCACGCGTAATCTGTTCAAAAAGAAGTCACGATCAGTGGATTTCGAATTAGGGATCTCCAGCAGGACAATGTGACGCTGTACCAACTTACTTCCCACACATATTCACATTCGAAGCTCGCACATACTGGTTCCCTACATTCTGTAGTTCTGGCGATACTCTGAATTACCGTTTACGCATCTTCCACTGCAAGACAGCATACAGCACAGAGTAAATCGGTGTTTTGGTTCATACTCCGTGGACACAATATTTGGTGCCGATCTGTCTGACAAACATTACACATAGTTTGAAAGCCTTGTAAGGCGCTCATGTCATTTTGATCTTTGTATGTCATCGATGGGTACGTCGGAGGGAGAGCAAGTTACGTTACGGTTAAAAGCAATCTTTGGTCTTGTAGTGGCGTAGTCTTTGCCTCTGCGCAGTCTGATACATTCTTAGTTGTAGAGTGGTAGGTGATGGACGTATTCAGCAGTGTTGTGTGGACCTGAGATTGAGTCTGTTAGATGAAGAAAGATTGACTGTAAAGGACAGCAAGGATGAATAAGATGCATATGTTGGAAATGGAAGAGAAAGTAAATTTTTAATAATGTTATTATTTTTTGAAGTGCAGAAGTTTTGAGGTACGTCTGCAGCGTTGCGCATCTAGGAATGATTATTGTCAGATAGTTAACTTGCTCAGAGCTGACAGAAAGATCACCCCACTTCCCTGTCACCAATTTTTGAATAAGGTGTTTAACTTTTAAAGAAAATCTCTGTTACCTTTCTATCATTTTTACACCATTGTTCGCTTTGACAAGCATAGTATTGTTCAGGCCAATATTATGTGTGAATATCACGCGAAGTACTACTCAACTCTTTTTGAGTAAATATTTCTTCTAAAATCGTTGCTGCAGATTTCAGTGCTGGGCCATCAACAAGTGTCAGTGAGCGAACGATTCAACGAAACATCAGCGATATGCGCTTTCGAAGCCAGAGGGCCACTCTTGAAGCCTTGATGACTACACCACACAAAGCTTTACTTCTCGCCTGGGTCTATCAACACCAACGTTGGACTGTTGATGACTGGAAACATGTTGCCTGGTCGGACAAGTCTCGATTCAAATTGTACCCTTCGGATGGATGTGTACGGGTATGGAGACAAGCTCATGAATGCATGGACATTTGAATGCCAGCAGGGGGCTGTTCAAGCTGGTGCAGGCTTTGTAATGGTGTGGGGCGTGTGCAGTTAGAGTGATATGGGGATCCTGATACGTCTAGAAAGACTCAGACAGGTGACACGTACGTAAGCATCCTGTCTGATCACATGCATCCAATCATGTCCATTGGGTATTCCGTCGCACGTGGGCAATTCCAGCAGGACAATGCGACACCCTACACGTCCAGGGGAGGCTCTGTAATGGCGTGGCGCGTGTGCAGTTAGAGTGATATGGGGATCCCGATACATCTAGAAAGACTCAGACAGGTGACACGTACGTAAGCATCCTGTCTGATCACGTACATCCACTCATGTCCATTGGGCATTCCGTCGCACGTGGGCAATTCCAGCAGGACAATGCGACACCCTACACGTTCAGTGGAGGCTCTGTAATGGTGTGGGGCGTGAGCAGTTGGAGTGATATGGGCCCCCTGATACGTCTAGAAAGACTCAGACAGGTGACACGTACGTAAGCATCCTGTCTGATCACGTACATCCACTCATGTCCATTGGGCATTCCGTCGCACGTGGGCAATTCCAGCAGGACAATGCGACACCCTAAACGTCCAGGAGAGGCTCTGTAATGGTGTGGGGCGTGTGCAGTTGGAGTGATATGGGGCCCCTGATACGTCTAGAAAGACTCAGACAGGTGACATGTACGTAAGCATCCTGTCTGATCACGTACATCCACTCATGTCCATTGGGCATTTCGTCGCACGTAGGCAATTCCAGCAGGACAATGCGACACCCTACACGTTCAGTGGAGGCTCTGTAATGGTGTGGGGCGTGAGCAGTTGGAGTGATATGGGGCCCCTGATACGTCTAGAAAGACTCAGACAGGTGACACGTACGTAAGCATCCTGTCTGATCACGTACATCCACTCATGTCCATTGGGCATTCCGTCGCACGTTGGCAATTCCAGCAGGACAATGTACACCCTAAACGTCCAGGAGAAGCTCTGTAATGGTGTGGGGCGTGAGCAGTTGGAGTGATATGGGGCCCCTGATACGTCTAGGAAGACTCAGACAGGTGACACGTACGTAAGCATCCTGTCTGATCACGTACATCCACTCATGTCCATTGGGCATTCCGTCGCACGTGGGCAATTCCAGCAGGACAATGCGACACCCTACACGTCCAGGGGAGGCTCTGTAATGGCGTGACGCGTGTGCAGTTAGAGTGATATGGGGATCCCGATACATCTAGAAAGACTCAGACAGGTGACACGTACGTAAGCATCCTGTCGGATCACGTACATCCACTCATGTCCATTGGGCATTCCGTCGCACGTGGGCAATTCCAGCAGGACAATGCGACACCCTACACGTTCAGTGGAGGCTCTGTAATGGTGTGGGGCGTGAGCAGTTGGAGTGATATGGGGCCCCTGATACGTCTAGAAAGACTCAGACAGGTGACACGTACGTAAGCATCCTGTCTGATCACGTACATCCACTCATGTCCATTGGGCATTCTGTCGCACGTGGGCAATTCCAGCAGGACAATGCGACACCCTAAACGTCCAGGAGAGGCTCTGTAATGGTGTGGAGCGTGTGCAGTTGGAGTGGGGATCCTGATACGTCTTGATAAAACTGACAGGTGAGACGTACGTAAGCATCCTGTCTGATCACGTGCATCCACTCATGTCCATTGGGCATTCCGTCGTACGTGGGCAATTCCAGCAGGACAATGCGACACCCTACACGTCCACGGGAGGTTCTGTAATGGTGTGGGGCGTGTGCAGTTGCAGTGATATGGGGATCCTGATACGTCTAGATAACACTGACAGGTGAGACATATGTAAGCATCCTGTCTGATCACGTGCTTCCACTCATGTCCATTGGGCACTCCGTCGCACGTGGGGAATTCCAGCAGGACAATGCGACACCCTACACGCCCAGGGGGGGCTCTGTAATGGTGTGGGGCGTGTGCAGTTGGAGTGATATGGGGATCCTGATACGTCTAGATAAGACTGACAGGTGAGACGTACGTAAGCATCCTGTCTGATCACGTGCATCCACTCATGTCCATTGGGCATTCCGTCGTACGTGGGCAATTCCAGCAGGACAATGCGACACCCTACACATCCAGGGGAGGCTCTGTAATGGTGTTGGGCGTGTGCAGTTGGAGTGATATGAGGATCCTGATACGTCTAGATAAGACTGACAGGTGAGACATATGTAAGCATCCTGTCTGATCACGTGCTTCCACTCATGTCCATTGGGCACTCCGTCGCACGTGGGCAATTCCAGCAGGACAATGCGACACCCTACACGCCCAGGGGGGGCTCTGTAATGGTGTGGGGCGTGTGCAATTGGAGTGATATGAGGATCCTGATACGTCTAGATAAGACTGACAGGTGAGACGTATGTTAGCATCCTGTCTGATAACGTGCATCCACTCATGACCATTGGGTATTCCGTCGCACGTGGGCAATTCCAGCAGGACAATGCGACACCCTACACATCCAGGGGAGGCTCTGTAATGGTGTGGGGCGTGTGCAGTTGGAGTGATATGGGGATCCTGATACGTCTAGATAAGACTGACAGGTGAGACATATGTAAGCATCCTGTGTGATCACGTGCTTCCACTCATGTCCACTGGGCACTCCGTCGCACGTGGGCAATTCCAGCAGGACAATGCGACACCCTACACGCCCAGGGGGGGGCTCTGTAATGGTGTGGGGCGTGTGCAGTTGGAGTGATATGGGGATCCTGATACGTCTAGATAAGACTGACAGGTGAGACGTACGTAAGCATCCTGTCTGATCACGTGCATCCACTCATGTCAATTGGGCATTCCATCGTACGTGGGCAATTCCAGCAGGACAATGCGACACCCTACACGTCCAGGGGAGGTTCTGTAATGGTGTGGGGCGTGTGCAGTTGGAGTGATATGGGGATCCTGATACGTCTAGATAAGACTGACAGGTGAGACATATGTAAGCATCCTGTCTGATCACGTGCTTCCACTTATGTCCATTGGGCACTCCGTCGCACGTGGGGAATTCCAGCAGGACAATGCGACACCCTACACATCCAGGGGAGGCTCTGTAATGGTGTGGGGCGTGAGCAGTTGGAGTGATATGGGGATCCTGATACGTCTAGAAAGACTCAGACAGGTGACATGTACGTAAGCATCCCGTCTGATCACGTACATCCACTCATGTCCATTGGGCATTTCGTCGCACGTAGGCAATTCCAGCAGGACAATGCGACACCCTACACGTTCAGTGGAGGCTCTGTAATGGTGTGGGGCGTGAGCAGTTGGAGTGATATGGGGCCCCTGATACGTCTAGAAAGACTCAGACAGGTGACACGTACGTAAGCATCCTGTCTGATCACGTACATCCACTCATGTCCATTGGGCATTCCGTCGCACGTTGGCAATTCCAGCAGGACAATGTACACCCTAAACGTCCAGGAGAAGCTCTGTAATGGTGTGGGGCGTGAGCAGTTGGAGTGATATGGGGCCCCTGATACGTCTAGGAAGACTCAGACAGGTGACACGTACGTAAGCATCCTGTCTGATCACGTACATCCACTCATGTCCATTGGGCATTCCGTCGCACGTGGGCAATTCCAGCAGGACAATGCGACACCCTACACGTCCAGGGGAGGCTCTGTAATGGCGTGACGCGTGTGCAGTTAGAGTGATATGGGGATCCCGATACATCTAGAAAGACTCAGACAGGTGACACGTACGTAAGCATCCTGTCGGATCACGTACATCCACTCATGTCCATTGGGCATTCCGTCGCACGTGGGCAATTCCAGCAGGACAATGCGACACCCTACACGTTCAGTGGAGGCTCTGTAATGGTGTGGGGCGTGAGCAGTTGGAGTGATATGGGGATCCTGATACGTCTAGAAAGACTCAGACAGGTGACACGTACGTAAGCATCCTGTCTGATCACGTACATCCACTCATGTCCATTGGGCATTCTGTCGCACGTGGGCAATTCCAGCAGGACAATGCGACACCCTAAACGTCCAGGAGAGGCTCTGTAATGGTGTGGAGCGTGTGCAGTTGGAGTGGGGATCCTGATACGTCTTGATAAAACTGACAGGTGAGACGTACGTAAGCATCCTGTCTGATCACGTGCATCCACTCATGTCCATTGGGCATTCCGTCGTACGTGGGCAATTCCAGCAGGACAATGCGACACCCTACACGTCCACGGGAGGTTCTGTAATGGTGTGGGGCGTGTGCAGTTGCAGTGATATGGGGATCCTGATACGTCTAGATAACACTGACAGGTGAGACATATGTAAGCATCCTGTCTGATCACGTGCTTCCACTCATGTCCATTGGGCACTCCGTCGCACGTGGGGAATTCCAGCAGGACAATGCGACACCCTACACGCCCAGGGGGGGCTCTGTAATGGTGTGGGGCGTGTGCAGTTGGAGTGATATGGGGATCCTGATACGTCTAGATACGACTGACAGGTGAGACGTACGTAAGCATCCTGTCTGATCACGTGCATCCACTCATGTCCATTGGGCATTCCGTCGTACGTGGGCAATTCCAGCAGGACAATGCGACACCCTACACATCCAGGGGAGGCTCTGTAATGGTGTTGGGCGTGTGCAGTTGGAGTGATATGAGGATCCTGATACGTCTAGATAAGACTGACAGGTGAGACATATGTAAGCATCCTGTCTGATCACGTGCTTCCACTCATGTCCATTGGGCACTCCGTCGCACGTGGGCAATTCCAGCAGGACAATGCGACACCCTACACGCCCAGGGGGGGCTCTGTAATGGTGTGGGGCGTGTGCAATTGGAGTGATATGAGGATCCTGATACGTCTAGATAAGACTGACAGGTGAGACGTATGTTAGCATCCTGTCTGATAACGTGCATCCACTCATGACCATTGGGTATTCCGTCGCACGTGGGCAATTCCAGCAGGACAATGCGACACCCTACTCATTCATGGGAGGCTCTGTAATGGTGTGGGGCGTGTGCAGTTGGAGTGATATGGGGATCCTGATACGTCTAGATAAGACTGACAGGTGAGACATATGTAAGCATCCTGTGTGATCACGTGCTTCCACTCATGTCCACTGGGCACTCCGTCGCACGTGGGCAATTCCAGCAGGACAATGCGACACCCTACACGCCCAGGGGGGGGCTCTGTAATGGTGTGGGGCGTGTGCAGTTGGAGTGATATGGGGATCCTGATACGTCTAGATAAGACTGACAGGTGAGACGTACGTAAGCATCCTGTCTGATCACGTGCATCCACTCATGTCAATTGGGCATTCCATCGTACGTGGGCAATTCCAGCAGGACAATGCGACACCCTACACGTCCAGGGGAGGTTCTGTAATGGTGTGGGGCGTGTGCAGTTGGAGTGATATGGGGATCCTGATACGTCTAGATAAGACTGACAGGTGAGACATATGTAAGCATCCTGTCTGATCACGTGCTTCCACTTATGTCCATTGGGCACTCCGTCGCACGTGGGGAATTCCAGCAGGACAATGCGACACCCTACACATCCAGGGGAGGCTCTGTAATGGTGTGGGGCGTGTGCAGTTGGAGTGATATGGGGATCCTGATACGTCTAGATAAGACTGACAGGTGAGACATATGTAAGCATCCTGTCTGATCACGTGCTTCCACTCATGTCCATTGGGCACTCCGTCGCACGTGGGCAATTCCAGCAGGACAATGCGACAACCTACACGTCCAGGGGGGCTCTGTAATAGTGTGGGGCGTGTGCAATTGGAGTGATATGAGGATCCTGATACGTCTAGATAAGACTGACAGGTGACACGTATGTTAGCATCCTGTCTGATCACGTGCATCCACTCATGTCCATTGGGTATTCCGTCGCACGTGGGCAATTCCAGCAGGACAATGCGACACCCTACACATCCAGGGGAGGCTCTGTAATGGTGTGGGGCGTGTGCAGTTGGAGTGATATGGGGATCCTGATACGTCTAGATAAGACTGACAGGTGAGACGTACGTAAGCATCCTGTATGATCACGTGCATCCACTCATGTCCATTGGGCATTCCGTCATACGGGGGCAATTCCAGCAGGACAATGCGACACCCTACACGTCCAGGGGAGGTTCTGTAATGGTGTGGGGCGTGTGCAGTTGGAGTGATATGGGGATCCTGATACGTCTAGATAAGACTGACAGGTGAGACATATGTAAGCATCCTGTCTGATCACGTGCTTCCACTCATGTCCATTGGGCACTCCGTCGCACGTGGGCAATTCCAGCAGGACAATGCGACACCCTACACGCCCAGGGGGGGGGGGGCTCTGTAATGGTGTGGGGCGTGTGCAATTGGAGTGATATGAGGATCCTGATACGTCTAGATAAGACTGACAGGTGAGACGTACGTAAGCATCCTGTCTGATCACGTGCATCCACTCATGTCCATTGGGCATTCCGTCGTACGTGGGCAATTCCAGCAGGACAATGCGACACCCTACACGTCCAGGGGAGGTTCTGTAATGGTGTGGGGCGTGTGCAGTTGGAGTGATATGGGGATCCTGATACGTCTAGATAAGACTGACAGGTGAGACATATGTAAGCATCCTGTCTGATCACGTGCTTCCACTTATGTCCATTGGGCACTCCGTCGCACGTGGGGAATTCCAGCAGGACAATGCGACACCCTACACATCCAGGGGAGGCTCTGTAATGGTGTGGGGCGTGAGCAGTTGGAGTGATATGGGGATCCTGATACGTCTAGAAAGACTCAGACAGGTGACATGTACGTAAGCATCCCGTCTGATCACGTACATCCACTCATGTCCATTGGGCATTTCGTCGCACGTAGGCAATTCCAGCAGGACAATGCGACACCCTACACGTTCATTGGAGGCTCTGTAATGGTGTGGGGCGTGAGCAGTTGGAGTGATATGGGGCCCCTGATACGTCTAGAAAGACTCAGACAGGTGACACGTACGTAAGCATCCTGTCTGATCACGTACATCCACTCATGTCCATTGGGCATTCCGTCGCACGTTGGCAATTCCAGCAGGACAATGTACACCCTAAACGTCCAGGAGAAGCTCTGTAATGGTGTGGGGCGTGAGCAGTTGGAGTGATATGGGGCCCCTGATACGTCTAGGAAGACTCAGACAGGTGACACGTACGTAAGCATCCTGTCTGATCACGTACATCCACTCATGTCCATTGGGCATTCCGTCGCACGTGGGCAATTCCAGCAGGACAATGCGACACCCTACACGTCCAGGGGAGGCTCTGTAATGGCGTGACAGGTGTGCAGTTAGAGTGATATGGGGATCCCGATACATCTAGAAAGACTCAGACAGGTGACACGTACGTAAGCATCCTGTCGGATCACGTACATCCACTCATGTCCATTGGGCATTCCGTCGCACGTGGGCAATTCCAGCAGGACAATGCGACACCCTACACGTTCAGTGGAGGCTCTGTAATGGTGTGGGGCGTGAGCAGTTGGAGTGATATGGGGCCCCTGATACGTCTAGAAAGACTCAGACAGGTGACACGTACGTAAGCATCCTGTCTGATCACGTACATCCACTCATGTCCATTGGGCATTCTGTCGCACGTGGGCAATTCCAGCAGGACAATGCGACACCCTAAACGTCCAGGAGAGGCTCTGTAATGGTGTGGAGCGTGTGCAGTTGGAGTGGGGATCCTGATACGTCTTGATAAAACTGACAGGTGAGACGTACGTAAGCATCCTGTCTGATCACGTGCATCCACTCATGTCCATTGGGCATTCCGTCGTACGTGGGCAATTCCAGCAGGACAATGCGACACCCTACACGTCCACGGGAGGTTCTGTAATGGTGTGGGGCGTGTGCAGTTGCAGTGATATGGGGATCCTGATACGTCTAGATAACACTGACAGGTGAGACATATGTAAGCATCCTGTCTGATCACGTGCTTCCACTCATGTCCATTGGGCACTCCGTCGCACGTGGGGAATTCCAGCAGGACAATGCGACACCCTACACGCCCAGGGGGGGCTCTGTAATGGTGTGGGGCGTGTGCAGTTGGAGTGATATGGGGATCCTGATACGTCTAGATAAGACTGACAGGTGAGACGTACGTAAGCATCCTGTCTGATCACGTGCATCCACTCATGTCCATTGGGCATTCCGTCGTACGTGGGCAATTCCAGCAGGACAATGCGACACCCTACACATCCAGGGGAGGCTCTGTAATGGTGTTGGGCGTGTGCAGTTGGAGTGATATGAGGATCCTGATACGTCTAGATAAGACTGACAGGTGAGACATATGTAAGCATCCTGTCTGATCACGTGCTTCCACTCATGTCCATTGGGCACTCCGTCGCACGTGGGCAATTCCAGCAGGACAATGCGACACCCTACACGCCCAGGGGGGGCTCTGTAATGGTGTGGGGCGTGTGCAATTGGAGTGATATGAGGATCCTGATACGTCTAGATAAGACTGACAGGTGAGACGTATGTTAGCATCCTGTCTGATAACGTGCATCCACTCATGACCATTGGGTATTCCGTCGCACGTGGGCAATTCCAGCAGGACAATGCGACACCCTACTCATTCAGGGGAGGCTCTGTAATGGTGTGGGGCGTGTGCAGTTGGAGTGATATGGGGATCCTGATACGTCTAGATAAGACTGACAGGTGAGACATATGTAAGCATCCTGTGTGATCACGTGCTTCCACTCATGTCCACTGGGCACTCCGTCGCACGTGGGCAATTCCAGCAGGACAATGCGACACCCTACACGCCCAGGGGGGGGCTCTGTAATGGTGTGGGGCGTGTGCAGTTGGAGTGATATGGGGATCCTGATACGTCTAGATAAGACTGACAGGTGAGACGTACGTAAGCATCCTGTCTGATCACGTGCATCCACTCATGTCAATTGGGCATTCCATCGTACGTGGGCAATTCCAGCAGGACAATGCGACACCCTACACGTCCAGGGGAGGTTCTATAATGGTGTGGGGCGTGTGCAGTTGGAGTGATATGGGGATCCTGATACGTCTAGATAAGACTGACAGGTGAGACATATGTAAGCATCCTGTCTGATCACGTGCTTCCACTTATGTCCATTGGGCACTCCGTCGCACGTGGGGAATTCCAGCAGGACAATGCGACACCCTACACATCCAGGGGAGGCTCTGTAATGGTGTGGGGCGTGTGCAGTTGGAGTGATATGGGGATCCTGATACGTCTAGATAAGACTGACAGGTGAGACATATGTAAGCATCCTGTCTGATCACGTGCTTCCACTCATGTCCATTGGGCACTCCGTCGCACGTGGGCAATTCCAGCAGGACAATGCGACAACCTACACGTCCAGGGGGGCTCTGTAATAGTGTGGGGCGTGTGCAATTGGAGTGATATGAGGATCCTGATACGTCTAGATAAGACTGACAGGTGACACGTATGTTAGCATCCTGTCTGATCACGTGCATCCACTCATGTCCATTGGGTATTCCGTCGCACGTGGGCAATTCCAGCAGGACAATGCGACACCCTACACATCCAGGGGAGGCTCTGTAATGGTGTGGGGCGTGTGCAGTTGGAGTGATATGGGGATCCTGATACGTCTAGATAAGACTGACAGGTGAGACGTACGTAAGCATCCTGTATGATCACGTGCATCCACTCATGTCCATTGGGCATTCCGTCATACGGGGGCAATTCCAGCAGGACAATGCGACACCCTACACGTCCAGGGGAGGTTCTGTAATGGTGTGGGGCGTGTGCAGTTGGAGTGATATGGGGATCCTGATACGTCTAGATAAGACTGACAGGTGAGACATATGTAAGCATCCTGTCTGATCACGTGCTTCCACTCATGTCCATTGGGCACTCCGTCGCACGTGGGCAATTCCAGGAGGACAATGCGACACCCTACACGCCCAGGGGGGGGGGGGGCTCTGTAATGGTGTGGGGCGTGTGCAATTGGAGTGATATGAGGATCCTGATACGTCTAGATAAGACTGACAGGTGAGACGTACGTAAGCATCCTGTCTGATCACGTGCATCCACTCATGTCCATTGGGCATTCCGTCGTACGTGGGCAATTCCAGCAGGACAATGCGACACCCTACACGTCCAGGGGAGGTTCTGTAATGGTGTGGGGCGTGTGCAGTTGGAGTGATATGGGGATCCTGATACGTCTAGATAAGACTGACAGGTGAGACATATGTAAGCATCCTCTCTGATCACGTGCTTCCACTCATGTCCATTGGGCACTCCGTCGCACGTGGGCAATTCCAGCAGGACAATGCGACACCATACACGACCAGGGGAGGCTCCTTAATGGTGTGGGGCGTTTGCAGTTGGAGTGATATGGGGATCCTGATACGCCTAGATAAAACTGACAGGTGAGACGTACGTAAGCATCCTGTCTGATCACGTGCTTCCACTCATGTCCATTGGGCACTCCGTCGCACGTGGGCAATTCCAGCAGGACAATGCGACACCCTACACGTCCAGGGGGGGCTCTGTAATGGTGTGGGGCGTGTGCAGTTGGAGTGATATGAGGATCCTGATACGTCTAGATAAGACTGACAGGTGAGACGTACTTAACCATTCTGTCTGATCACCTGCATACAGTACTGCTTAGTGAATCAATCCAAGAGCTGAAAGAACAGAAAATGGACAGCTACGCACAGAAGGTTGGGCTAGAGGTGAATCAAAACAAAACGCAGTTTATCCAATTACGCAGAAGGCAAGAGCGGAAAATATCCATTGAGATACAAAGGTATGAGGTACAAGAGTGTTCACCAGTTCAGATACTTGTGATCTGTACCAGCAACAACAGCATAAAAAAGAACAGCAGTGAGAATGAATTGATTGTATTCCATCAGGGAGACGCACATGTCCAGCGAATACTAAGATGAGGATAAACAGCGTGATTTTTTCCAATCTCGCGATTGATCGATCAGAGGACACGGAACTTATGTCCGGAAATGCATGGTTTCCATGCTAGACACCATTTATTCAATCATACATTGTTTCACAAACTGCGGTCTAATGCACGCTGTTCCATGCAGAAACAGTTACAGTATATTGCGTTCCGCCCACTGTCCAGTACCGGGTGCCTAGGAAGCTGTTGGCTCGGATCGCTAGACAACAGTTCAAGCCAATCGAATTAATGCTGTTTACTACAGAAAGTTAAACTGACAATATTTAACAAGTGTGTGTCGCAAGAAAATGGCGACATCAAGTAATCAGTGTACTTCGTTATATACACTACTGGCAATTAAAATTGCTACAACACGAAGATGACGTGCTACAGATGCAAAACTTAACCGACAGGAAGAAGATGCTGTGATACGCAAACGATTAGCTTTTCAGAGTATTGACACAAGGTTGGCGCCGGTGGCGACACCTACAACGTGCTGACATGAGGAAAGTTTCCAACCGATTTCTCATACACAAACAGCAACTGACCGGCGTTGCCTGGTGAAACGCTGTTGTGGTGCCTCGTGTAAGGAGGAGAAATGCGTAACATCCTGTTTCCGACTTTGATAAAGGTCGGATTGTAGTCCATCGCGATTGCGGTTTATCGTATCGCGACATTGCAGCTCGCGTTGGTAGAGATCCAATGACTGTTAGCAGAATACGGAATCGGTGGGTTCAGGAGGGTAATACGGAACGCCGTGCTGGATCCCAACGGCCTCCTATCACTAGCAGTCGAGATGACAGGCATCTTATCCTCATGGCTGTAACGGATCGTGCAGCCACGTCTCGATCCCTGAGTCAACAGATGGGGACGTTTGCAAGATAACAACCAGCTGCACGAACAGTTCGATGACGTTTGCAGCAGCACGGACTATCAGCTCGGAGACCGTGGCTGCGGTTACCGTTGACGCTGCATCACAGACAGGAGCGCCTGCGGTGGTGTACTCTACGACGAACATGGGTGCACGAATGGGAAAACGTCAGGTTCTGTTTACAGCATCACGATGGTCGCATCCGTCATTGACGACATCGCGGTGAACGCACATTGGAAGCGTGTATTCGTCATCGCCATACTGGCGTATCACCCGGCGTGATGGTATGGGGTGCCATCAGTTACACGTGTCGGTCACCTATTGTTCGCAATGACGGCACTTTGAACAGTGGACGATACATTTCAGATGTGTTACGACCCGTGGCTTTACCCTTCATTCGATCCCTGCGGAACCCTACACTTCAGCAGGATAATGCCCGACCGCATGTTGCAGGTCCTGTACGGGCCTTTCTGGATACAGAAAATCTTAGACTGCTGCCATGGCGAGCACATTCTCCAGATGTCTCACCAATCGAAAACGTCTGGTCAATGGTGGCCGAGCAACTGGCTCGTCACAATACGCCAATCACTACTCTCGATGGACTGTGGTATCGTGTGGAAGCTGCATGGTCAGGTGTACCTGTACACGCCATCCAAGCTCTGTTTGACTCAATGCCCAGGCGTATCAAGGCCGTTATTACGGCCAGAGGTGGTTGTTCTGGGTACTGATTTCTCAGGATCTTTGCATCAAAATTGCGTGAAGATGTAATCACATGTCAGTTCTAGTATAATATATATGTCCAATGAATATCCGGTTATCATCTGAATTTCTTCTTGGTGTAGCAATGTTAATGGCCATTGGTGTACTAAGTAACTGCTGTGCGTTTGTTTGTCGGCTCGTCTTCCAACCTGCCCCTGGCCAGCCGGCGCGGCGCTCATATTCTCTTCGTGTAGAGACAGCGGCTGTCTTTGTGTCGCCCTAGAGAGGCCTGTATCTAATATTTTCTGGGTCTCGTGAACAAATAAAGCGATTTGGGTCCCACGCGATCGCTGTTTCCGGAATCCATGTTGATTCCTACAGAGTAGATTCTGGGTTTCCAGAAACGACATGATACGCGAGCAAAAAACTGATCGACGTCAGAGATACAGGTCTATAGTTTTGCGCATCTGCTCCACGACCCTTCTTGAAGACTGGGACTACCTGTGCTCTTTTCCAATCATTTGGAACCTTCCGTTCCTCTAGAGACTTGCGGTACACGGCTCTTAGAAGGGGGGCAAGTTCTTTCACGTACTCTGTGTAGAATCGTATTGGTATCCCGTCAGGTCCAGTGGACTTTCCTCTGTTGAATGATTTCAGTTGCTTTTCTATTCCTTGGACACTCATTTGGATGTCAGCCGTTTTTTCGTTGATGCGAGGATTTAGAGAAGGAACTGCAGTTCAGTGTTCCTCTTTGAAAAAAGGTGTTCAGTATTTCAGCTTTGCGCGTGTCATCCTCTGTTTCAATGCCATCATCATCCCAGAGTGTCTGGATATGCTGTTTCGAGCCACTTACTGATTTAAGGTAAGACCAGAACTTCATAGGATTTTCTGTCAAGTCGGTATATGGAGTTTTACTTTCGAATTCACTGAACGCTTCTCGCATAGCCCCCTCCTTACGCTAACTTTGACATCGTTTAGCTTCTGTTTGAGAGGTTTTGGCTGCGTTTAAACTTGCAGTGAAGCTCTCTTTGCTTCCGCAGTAGTTTCCTAACTTTGTTGTTGAACCACGGTGGGTTTTCCCCGTCCCTCACAGTTTTACTCGGCACGTACCTGTCTAAAACGCATTTTACGATTGGGAAGTGGGCTGGTGCACTATCATGTAGCAGCCACATGACCCTTCGAATCGACAATGGCGCTTCTTCCGGCATGGGAGGCAAAGTCACCCGCAAGAAACGCCGATAATTCCGGCATGTTAGGCGACTTGGAAGGAAGACAGGTACCAACTATCCTGTCCCACACATTCCGGCTCCAGAGATGCTGATGATTCGTTGTCACCATACCAAGGCTGTTCTGCATACTATCGACAAATAATTGTTACGAAAGTTGAAGATTCGACCCGGTCTGAAGGTGGCCTCATTTGTGAATAGGATGGATGACACAAATTCCGGTATCGTTGTTTCCTGGTGAAGAAATCAGTGACAAAAATGCTCCCGATGTGGAAAGTCTGTCGCTAATAAGCCCAGCACACGCTGTAAGTGACAAGGGCAGCAACAACTGTCATGGGGAATGTTCCACACGGTCGCTTGGCTTACCCTGTGCTGCCTGGTTCTGATACGGCGGTCGCCTTCCACAGTGTTGATCACATTTTCCTCCAAGTCTGGGGTCCGAACATTTCGGGTACTTCCTACATGGTTTCCTGCTTTCTGAAACGACCCTGTCTCAGACAAATGGCGAAGCACTGTTGCAAACATTGAAATACTGTGGTTGTTGTCGGCAGGAATCGGCCTCCTGATACAACCTTGCTGCCCACCGCAAATTTCCATTTGCGTTTCCCTACGTAAACATCATGTCGCCAACCTCTCGATTCGAATACGGAACGGTTGCGTACAACGCTGTATCACATTCACTACAATTTGAGTCATCAAGAGAAGTTATTTATTATTTATTTATTTCATTAACACTACAGAGTAACGTACCGCCTTGACATGTAAGGTGGGTCGGATGCCTCTGAATCTAATAGCAAAGACTTCTGTAAGTAGGCTTTTTAGGTTTTTATATTGGTAACACCACGTAGCGCTCTGTATGAAAACCACTGACTCTGCTGTGGGTTTGTATGGAACCGCGCGACCGCTACGGTCGCAGGTTCGAATCCTGCCTCGGGCATGCATGTTTGTGATGTCGTTAGGTTAGTTAGGTGTAAGTAGTTCCGATGCCCTTAGAAGTTAAGTCCCATAGTGCTCAGAGCCATTTTGCTGTGGGTTTCCTCTGTTGTGGCCCATTACCTGTCTGCATGCCAAGAGTTAGCACTGTCTTTCTGTTGGAAGGACAACACTACTTCTTCAAGACTGCATAGGAATCCACTGCTTCCGTGCGCGTTTTCTGTTACTGTTCAGACTTTGAGAAAAACGCTGCAATTTTACTGTGATGAACGGTAACGATTGTCTTTATGGACTGTGAGAAAATCTTTGCGTTTGACCAACAGTATATCAATAAGTGTGAGCATTTCATTTCTTTGTTATTATAATTATAATTTTTTTTTTTTTGCAAATTTGTATTGGCCACTGCCCAAAACACTTTGTAAAATTTTTTGTGGGGAGCGTGGGGGCTATGTAAGTAGGCTGTTTAGGTTTTTATGTTGGTAACGGCATGTAGCGCTCTATATGAAAATCACTGACTGTGCTGTGTGCAGTCTGTGGCTGATTGGTATTGTTGGAATATTCGCTATTGTAGTGTTGAGCAGTTGGATGTGAACAGCGCGTAGCGTTGCGCAGTTGGAGGTGAGCCGCCAGCAGTGGTGGATGTGGGGAGAGAGATGGCGGAGTTTTGACAGCGGACGATCTGGACGTGTGTCCATCGCAGACAGTAAATTTGTAAGACTGGATGTCATGAACTGATTATATATATATATATATATATATATATATATATATATATATATATATATATATATATATATTTGAACACTGTTACGCAGACAGTAAATTTGTAAGACTGGATGTCATGAACTGATTTTATATATATATATATATATATATATATATACTGATTTTTGAACACTGTTAAGGTAAATACATTTGTTTGTTCTGTATTAAAATCTTTCATTTGCTAACTATGCCTATCAGTAGTTAGTGCCTTCAGTAGTTTGAATCTTTTATTTAGCTGGCAGTAGTGGCGCTCGCTGTATTGCAGTGGTTCGAGTAACGAAGATTTTTGTGAGGTAAGTGATTCATGAAAGGTATAGGTTAGTGTTAGTCAGGGCCATTCTTTTGTAGGGATTACTGAAAGTCAGATTCCGTTGCTCTAAAAATATTGAGTGTCAGTTTAGTGATGATCAGAATAAGTGAGGAGTTATGCAGATGATCACCAAAAGACTAGTGTGACGGCGTGATCTTGTCACTAGGATTTAATTACCGCTGTTTTCGTCCGAATACAAAAATGTTTAGTGCAAACCGCAGTTCAGCTTACAATCGATTTTTCTTGACAGCAACAAACTCCATTGAGGAGTATCTGACAGTGCGAAAGCATTTCCTCGTAAATGTCTTTTATAAGCGCTGGTAAATACGTCCAATTAAATGTGCACTGGCCTCTTTGACATTCCTGGGAAGACGTTCGTTGTTACGCTGTCTATCTCGTGACGCACGGCACAGCAATGCAAACAGTACGTCAGGCGCGTGGAAACACTGCACACATTAACTGCAAATAAGCTGGCTGAAGCCGAGAAGTCGGATGTGCCTGTTCCACAAAGCTGGAAATCACTGTGGAACCGTACAAATTTGCCTGCAGCCTGCACAAGCATATATCAGTACCGCACCGGCGGCTCAGAACACCGTCAACAGACTCTAAACCAGGGATCCCCAAACTATTTTGGACAAGTGAACCCTTTTCCAAAATGAACTGTTACCTCAGACCCCCATGGCCAAATTACCTACTATTAATATCAAGCCCGTTATTCATAATTGTCCGGCAACTTAAAACAGCTGCTCCAGAGTGTTATTTTTCATTCTGACTTATATGACTTATATGAGTTATTATCGTTCAAGCTCCAACGAATTTCAGTACGCAAATGAACTTTCAACCTAAGTGCAAGCTCATTAAATAGTAAAATATCAGGAACATGTTTGGAGTTGATCATGAATTCGTTCGTGTTAAATCGCGTAAGCGTCAATTAGAGAGCAAGTCAAACCGCGCCTGAAAGACGTACGCTCGAACTCATTACCTTCCACAAACTTGTCCACACAGACTTGCCGAGTTTTTCATCTTGAACGAACTTGAGACTTTACGTTACTACAACAGTCCTATTTCCTACAAAAATATTATATATTCTTAGTACACGTAACACAACATAAACAATACAGTACCTACCCATCTTGAAAGTTTTAAATAAGAACTTGTGTTAATTTAATATGGGTCGATTTTTAGACCTCGTGGACCCCGAAAATCAGTTTTCGTTAACGTCGACCTAGGAAACCGAAATCGACCACTTTGGGAATCCATGCTCAAAACCATCACAGTGATATTACAGGATGATTTAGGCGCCCAAAGAAAAAAAAGTCAGATTCTCACAATTGTGGAATTATACACATCATCAACATCTACATGGTTACTCTGCAATTCACTCTTAAGTGTCTGGCAGAGGGTTCATAGCCGGCCGGGGTGACCGAGCGGTTCTAGGCGCTACAGTCTGGAACCGCGCGACCGCTATGGTCGCAGGTTCGAATCTTGCCTCGGGTATGGATGTGTGAGGTGTCCTTAGGTTAGTTAGGTTTAAGTAGTTCTACGTTCTAGGGGACTGATGACCACAGAGTTACGTCCCATACTGCTCAGAGCCATTTGAACCATTTTCATACTACTTTGGTCAAAGGCGCTGCAGTCATGGACTGTGCGGCTGGTCCCGGCGGAGGTTCGACTCCTCCCTCGGGCATGGGTGTGGGTGTTTGTCCTTAGGGACTGATGACCTTAGCAGTTAAGGCCCATAGGATCTGACACACATTTGAACAATTTTTTCATACTATTTCTCTACCGTTGCATTCTCGAATAGCGCGTGCGATAAAGCATCACCTAAATCTTTCCGTTCGAGCTCTGATTTCTCTTATTTTATTATGATGATCATTTATCACTACGTAGGTGGGTGTCAACAAAATATTTTCGCATTCGAAAGAGAAAGTTGGTGATTGAAATTTCGTAAATAGATCGCACCGCAAAGAAGACCGCCTTTGTTTCAGTGACTGCCACCCCAACTCGCGTATCATATCAGTGACACTCTCACCCCTATTCCGCGATAACAGGAAACGAGCCGCCCTTCTTTGCACTTTTTCGATGTCCTCCGTCAATCCTACGTGGTAAGGATCCCACACCGCGCAGCAGTAATCCAGCAGAGGACGGACAAGTGTAATGTAGGTTGTCTCTTTAGTGGGTAGCCTTCCCCACAATATTATCTATGTGGTCTTCCCAATTTAAGTTGCTCGTAATTGTAATTCCTAGGTATTTAGTCGAATTGACAACCCTTAGATTTTTGCGATTTACCGTATACCCAAAATTTATCGGATTTCCTTTAGTACCGACGTGGATGACCTCGCATTTTTCTTTGTTTATTGCCAATTACCAGTTTTCTCTCTACATATTTTTGTAACTGGAATTGATCGTCTCACGATTTTACTAGACGGTAAATTACAGAGTCATCTGCAAACAATCCAAGGGGGCTGCGCAGATTATCACCTAGATCATTTATGTAAATCAGAAACAGCAGAGGGCCTATGACACTACCTTGCGGAACGTCAGATATCATTTCTGTGCTACTCGACGATTTACTGTCTATCACTACGAACTGTGACCTCCCAGAGGGGAAATCACAAACGCAGTGACACACGTGAGACGATACTCCATATGAGCGCAATTTGATTAATAGTCGCTTGTGAGGACCGGTGTCAAATGGCTTCTGGAAATCTAGGAATATGGAATCGATCTGATATCCCTTGTCGATAGCACTCATTACTTTATGGCAATAAAGAGCTAGCTGCGTTCAACGAGAACGATATTTTCTGAGTCCGTACTGCGTATGTATCAATAAGTTATTTTGTTCAAGATGATTCATAATGTTCGAGTACAGTATATGCTCCAAAATTCTACTGCAAATTGAGGTCGGTGATATGGGTGTGTAATGCATGGGTTACTGCTATTTGCTTTCTTGAATATTGGTGTGACCTGTGCTAGTTTTCAGTCTTTAGGAACAGACCTTTCCTCAACTGAGCAGTTGTATATGACTGCTAAGAAAGGCGTTGTTGTGTCTACATACTCTGAAAGTAACCTGACTGGCATACCATCTGCACCACAAGACTTGCCTTTCCTCAGTGATTTGAACACATGCTGATGGCACATGAGAAGCACACTATCCAAAATACACTCCTCGAAATGGAAAAAAGAACACATTGACACCGGTGTGTCAGACCCACCATACTTGCTCCGGACACTGCGAGAGGGCTGTACAAGCAATGATCACACGCACGGCACAGCGGACACACCAGGAAACGCGGTGTTGGCCGTCAAATGGCGCTAGCTGCGCAGCATTTGTGCACCGCCGCCGTCAGTGTCAGCCAGTTTGCCGTGGCATACGGAGCTCCATCGCAGTCTTTAACACTGGTAGCATGCCGCGACAGCGTGGACGTGAACCGTATGTGCAGTTGACGGACTTTGAGCGAGGGCGTATAGTGGGCATGCGGGAGGCCGGGTGGACGTACCGCCGAATTGCTCAACACGTGGGGCGTGAGGTCTCCACAGTACATCGATGTTGTCGCCAGTGGTCGGCGGAAGGTGCACGTGCCCGTCGACCTGGGACCGGACCGCAGCGACGCACGGATGCACGCCGAGACCGTAGGATCCTACGCAGTGCCGTAGGGGACCGCACCGCCACTTCCCAGCAAATTAGGGACACTGTTGCTCCTGGGGTATCGGCGAGGACCATTCGCAACCGTCTCCATGAAGCTGGGCTACGGTCCCGCACATCGTTAGGCCGTCTTCCGCTCACGCCCCAACATCGTGCAGCCCGCCTCCAGTGGTGTCGCGACAGGCGTGAATGGAGGGACGAATGGAGACGTGTCGTCTTCAGCGATGAGAGTCGCTTCTGCCTTGGTGCCAATGATGGTCGTATGCGTGTTTGGCGCCGTGTAGGTGAGCGCCACAATCAGGACTGCATACGACCGAGGCACACACGGCCAACACCCGGCATCATGGTGTGGGGAGCCATCTCCTACACTGGCCGTACACCTCTGGTGATCGTCGAGAGGACACTGAATAGTGCACGGTACATCCAAACCGTCATCGAACCCATCGTTCTACCATTCCTAGACCGGCAAGGGAACTTGCTATTCCAACAGGACAATGCACGTCCCCATGTATCCCGTGCCACCCAACGTGCTCTAGAAGGTGTAAGTCAACTACCCTGGCCAGCAAGATCTCCGGATCTGTCCCCCATTGAGCATGTTTGGGACTGGATGAAGCGTCGTCTCACGCGGTCTGCACGTCCAGCAGGAACGCTGGTCCAACTGAGGCGCCAGGTGGAAATGGCATGGCAAGCCGTTCCACAGGACTACATCCAGCATCTCTACGATAGTCTCCATGGGAGAATAGCAGCCTGCATTGCTGCGAAACGTGGATATACACTGTACTAGTGGCGACATTATGCATGCTCTGTTGCCTGTGTCTATGTGCCTGTGGTTCTGTCAGTGTGATCATGTGATGTATCTGACCCCAGGAATGTGTCAATAAAGTTTCCCCTTCCTGGGACAATGAATTCACGGTGTTCTTATTTCAATTTCCAGGAGTGTACTTTGATCAAGCTCACGGACAGAGTTCACAAAACGACTATCTCTGTTATGATCAAAGGGCCTAAAACATAGTAAACACAAACACACACACACACACACACACACACACACACAACATAACACACTGACAGACAGACAGACAGAGAGAGAGAGAGAGAGAGAGAGAGAGAGAGAGAGAGAGAGAGAGAGAGAGTCACTAAAAGTCATAGAACTCAATTAAACAATTGGAACATACGTAACCCACGTGATCAAAAGTGTCCAGACACCTACTAGTTGACGTTAATATGGGGTGTACCCACCGTTCGCCTTTATGACGGCTTCAGGTGTGCTGGGGATATTTTCTATTGAAGAGTCTCAATGTCTGTGGAGGAATGGGACTCAGTTCTTCGTCAAGAGCCGTAGCCAGAAAAGGTTGTGGTGTTGTACTCTGCCATGTTAAACGAAGTCTGACGTTGGAACTCATTAGAAAAGCGTTCCACTGAGTTCTGATCATCACTCTGAGCAGAACAATCCATTTTAGCAATGCTATTGTCCACAAACCATAGCCTCACAGACGCTGCATTATGTCAGGGTGCATTTTCATGCTGAAATAACCATAGTCACCGAGCTGTTACTCTACTATATGCACTACGTAATGCTGCGTAACGTGTTCATATTCTTCAGCATTTAGCATCTTCTTGGGCACATTGAGGGGATCGCCACACAACGCCCCAAACTGTAACACCAACTCCTGTCCAAGGTCTGCTTTTCTTTAAAAAAAGGAGCATTCGGAATTTCGCTCCAATGGTATGTAGGATAAATGCAGTTGGCATCCCTGCACACGCCTGTGTTTAATTATAACTGCTGAAAGTTTCATTGTTGTGTGTCTGTTACTTGCTGTTCAGTCCTGTATTGAGTAGAACGTTGTGTCAGTCAGTTTGCAAATGTTCAAAGTGGCACAGTCAGAGGAGCAACGTATCTGCATTAGATTCTGCGTGAAACTCGAGGAAATCTTTACAGAAGCACGCCAAATGACGCAGGAAGCCTAAGATGATGAGTGCTTGAGCTGTACTCGGTGTTGCCAATGGTTCGCAGGGTTTCAAAATGGCCGGACGGATGTTAAAGATGACTAATTGAATACCTTCCAGCCGTCAATTTTCAACCTTATTATTTGGCAACCACTTTCAGTATTTTACTGCTACATCTTCAGGCCCCTGACGGACGCGTAGGAAGAATGTTCCTCGGTTGTGTTCAAAAGCGGGACCATCATCCACGAAAGAAGTGGCTTATAAGGGGCTTGTTCGTCCGATTGTTCATATATCTGCGATCCCCATCTGGTTGGACTGACAGAAGAGATAGAGAAGATCCAACGAAGAACGGCGCGTTTTCGTCGCGGGATCGTTTAGCTGGCGAGAGAGCGTTACGGAGATGTAAAACAAACTTCACTGGCAGACGTTACAGGAGATGCGTTGTGCATCACGGAGGGACTTACTATTGAAATTTCGGGAGAGCACTTTTCAGGAGTCAGACACTACATTACTTCGCTCCATGTACATTTTAGAAGGAGAAAATTCGTGAGTGGAACAGGGTTGCAGCGATCAGACAGTGGTACCTAAGGTACCCTCCGCCACACGTCGTTAGGTAGCTTGCGGAGTAGACGTAGATGTAGATCAGTACTGGTATTAGTAGATCATTGCTACAGTAATCCCTTCAACCATCACCTGCCAATGGTTGAAGGGATCACTGTAGCAAAAATCTACTAATACTAGTACTGATGGCCCCTGCTTTTAACAGAACCGAGGTACATTCGTCCTACACGTCGGTCAGCGGCCTGAAGATGGCGTAGAAAAACGCTGAAACTGGTTGCCCAATAAAATAAGATTGAAAATTCGCGGATGGAAGGTATTTAATTTGACATCCTCTATCGCACAGCCGGGATCTGCGGGTGTACGCATACTTCTTATCAAATATTGTTCCCTACAACAACGAAGTAGCTAAAGCAACTGATACTTTAAAGCTGAATCGAACTAGCCTTCAGAAGTCCTAACCAAGCGAAAAAAAAGTGTTGGCTATACACAGCAGTCCAGGGTACCGCGACGGGCATTAGTGAACAACACGATACCTCGCCGAGAGACGGACGATATCAATATTTGGAAGATTCCAGCCTCAAGATACAAATAACGGATGATGTCACTAGTAAACACGATAACAATATCAGAAGCAAAACTGGCAAACAGGTGGGACTTTCTCTAGTATACTGGAGCATTGAACGGGAAACATCAAAAAATAAATTCAGCAAATCAAAAACCAATTAAAAACATTTATGTACTAACGAAACACAAAACCAAAAATAATTAAGATTCACCAAGACACACTCTATTATGTAATACAGCTTTTATTAATTTACTTTGAAGCTATGGGTATAAATAACAAAACGTTAGATTAACTGAAGCTACCGATACCAGATGTTGGTTTCGTCTCATGACAGTAGTGTGCTAAATATATTGCGAATGTATATCCTCTAGAGATCACCCTGACACCATAACATTTGTTTTGAACCATAATCGTTGGCTTTGTAAGCTCAGAGCGAAACTATCACTTCTCACCACAAGCAAGACCTTAGGCTACGTTACACATAAAATGCCGTCACAAGAGAGCCAAAAACACATTTGAACCAAATAATTTTACGTGGATCACAAACATAGCTAGACGTTTATAGGTATATTATACGAAATAAAGCATACCCCTCTTCTCATCAGATCGCTGTCTCCATAACAGTACCATATGTCTAACAAACATTACGCTCCAAGGCATGGAATGTACAATGACAGTCGTAAACAATGAGGTATTCTAAACACAACACACCAGTAACGTATGTTTGACACATCTGAAACGCACAAAGATCGTGAGAAAAGATCTTCCCAATATTTCGATCCTCAGATTTAAGACCGCCGATCCACATCGACAAAGAATGAAAACTCACAGATTTGACTACATCTACAACATCTTGAGCTCCGACCATTCGCTGTTTTCATTTTGCTTCTTTTTTCACAGTTCGGTACACCTACTTTCTGTTTTAATTCTTGAATTGTGTCCCGTTTCTGAGCGGCTATCCATCGAGCTATCTCACCACTAAATAGGAGGTGGGTGTGATGGGAAGTTACGCTTGTAAGAAGAATAAAATCGCAGTCTTTAACACTGGTAGCATGCCGCGACAGCGTGGACGTGAACCGTATGTGCAGTTGACGGACTTTGAGCGAGGGCGTATAGTGGGCATGTGGGAGGCCGGGTGGACGTACCGCCGAATTGCTCAACACGTGGGGCGTGAGGTCTCCACAGTACATCGATGTTGTCGCCAGTGGTCGGCGGAAGGTGCACCTGCCCGTCGACCTGGGACCGGACCGCAGCGACGCACGGACGCACGCCAAGACCGTAGGATCCTACGCAGTGCCGTAGGGGACCGCACCGCCACTTCCCAGCAAATTAGGGACACTGTTGCTCCTGGGGTATCGGCGAGGACCATTCGCAACTGTCTCCATGAAGCTGGGGTACGATCCCGCACACCGTTAGGCCGTCTTCCGCTCACGCCCCTACATCGTGCAGCCCGCCTCCAGTGGTGTCGCGACAGGCGTGAATGGAGGGACGAATGGAGACGTGTCGTCTTCAGCGATGAGAGTCGCTTCTGCCTCGGTGCCAATGATGGTCGTATGCGTGTTTGGCGCCGTGCAGGTGAGCGCCACAATCAGGACTGCATACGACCGAGGCACACAGGGCCAACACCCGGCATCGTGGAGTGGGGAGCGATCTCCTACACTGGCCGTACAGCTCTGGTGATCGTCGAGGGGACACTGAATAGTGCACGGTACATCCAAACCGTCATCGAACCCATCGTTCTACCATTCCTAGACCGGCAAGGGAACTTGCTGTTCCAACAGGACAATGCACGTCCGCATGTATCCCGTGCCACCCAACGTGCTCTAGAAGGTGTAAGTCAACTACCCTGGCCAGCAAGATCTCCGGATCTGTCCCCCATTGAGCATGTTTGGGACTGGATGAAGCGTCGTCTCACGCGGTCTGCACGTCCAGCACGAACGCTGGTCCAACTGAGGCGCCAGGTGGAAATGGCATGGCAAGCCGTTCCACAGGACTACATCCAGCATCTCTACGATCGTCTCCATGGGAGAATAGCAGCCTGCATTGCTGCGAAAGGTGGATACACACTGTACTAGTGCCGACATTGTGCATGCTCTGTTGCCTGTGTCTATGTGCCTGTGGTTCTGTGATCATGTGATGTATCTGCCCCCAGGAATGTGTCAATAAAGTTTCCCCTTCCTGGGACAATGAATTCACGGTGTTCTTATTTCAATTTCCAGGAGTGTAGTTTACTGAACGTATACACTGAAGCACCAAAGAAACTGCATAGGCATGTGTATTCATAGATACGTAAACAGGCAGAACACGGCGCTGCGGTCGGCAACGCCTATGTAAGACAACAAGTGTCTGGGCGCAGTTGTTAGATCGGTTACTGCTGCTACAATGGCAAGTTATCAACAGTTAAGTGAATTTGAACATGGTGTTATAGTCGGCACACGAGCGATGGGACACAGCATCTACGAGGTAGCGATGACGTGGCGATTTTCCCGTACGACCATTTCACGAGTGTACCGTGAATATTAGGAATCCGGTAAAACATCAAATCTCCGGCATGGCTGCGGCCGGAAAAAGATGCTGCCATAACGGGACCAACGACGACTGAAGAAAATCGTTGAGCGTGACAGAAGTGCAACCCTTCCGCAAACAGTTGCAGATTTCAGTGCTGGACCATCAAGAAGTGTCGGCGTGCAAGCCATTCATCGATGTGGGCTATCGAAGGCGAAGGCCGATTCGTGTACCCTCGATGGCTGCACGACACATAGCTTTGCGCCTCGCTTGGGACCATCAAAACTGCACTGTTTATGACTGGTAAGATGTCTCGTTTCAAGCTGTATCGAGCGGATGGGCGTGTACGGGTATGGAGACAACCTCATGAATCCATGGACCCTGCACGTCAGCAGGGGTTGTTCAAGCTGGTGGAGGCTCTGTAATGGCGTGGGGCGTGTGCAGTTTAGGGTGATATGGGACCCCTGATACGTCCAGATACGACTCTGACAGGTGACACGTACGTAAGCATCCTGTCTGATCACCTGCATCCATTAGTGTCCATTGTGCATCCCGACGGACATGAGCATTTCCAGCAGGATAATGCAACACCCCACACGTCCAGAATTGCTGAAGAGTAGCTCCAGTAACACTCTTCTGAGTTGAAAAACTTCCATTGGCCACCAAACTTCCCAGACGTTAACATTACTGAACATATCTAGGATGCCTTGCAACGTGCTGTTGAGAGGATACCTCCACTCCATCGTAGTGTTACTGATTTACTGACAGGCCTACAGGATTCATGGTGTCAGTTCCCTCCAGCACTACTTCTGACATTAGTCCATGCTACGTCGTGTTGCGGCACTTCTGCGTCCTCTAGGGGGCCATACAGGATATCAGACTGGTGTATCAGTTTCTTTGGCTCTTCAATGTGTAGGTGCACTCTACAAAAAACCTAGTTCTTGTGGCTGCAATGTGTCTGCATTCCTAGCCGGCCGCGGTGGCCGAGCGGTTCTAGGCGCTTTAGTCTGGAGCTGCGCGACCGCTACAGTCGCAGATTCGAATAGTACCTCGGGCATGGATGTGTGTGACGTCCTTAGGTTAGTTAGGTTTCAGTAGTTCCAAGTTCTAGGAGACTGATGACCTCAGATGTTGAGTCCCATAGTGCTCAGAGCCATTTGAACCATTCTTTTCTAGGCGACTGATGAACTCAGGTGTTAAGTCCTGTAGTGCTCAGAGCAATTTTAGTGTCTGCGTTCGATTAGAAATCGTTGTCCACCACTATTACACGACGGAAGATTGCCGAGAGGCAACTACAACACAGCACACGGACCGCTCCTCAGACCCGACTGATACCCATTGAGACCGTGTACTGCATCCGTCCTGTACGTTCTGCGTGTATGGTGTGATTCCAACTCCCCCTCTCGTCAGTGTTCCGATGTCTAAACAGCCTCAAGTGCGGAAGAGCCGAACCCGACGATGTTACACACAATCCCAGATCACGTAAGAAACAGATTGCCTGATCGCTTGGTCTAGCAGGCAACCCTTGTCAGGGAACGGCCACCAGGGGGCAACAGCCTCGCGCCCTTACTTCTGGAATCAACCACTAGATGCCACTCTGTTCCGTGAAATATGTGGCAACATCGGCGGAACGCTTGCAGCTTTCCACTATTTGGCGTCTGTGAAGTACAGCTGTTTCTTACATACCAGTGGTTGTGGATCGAGTCGTCATGCGAGTATATCAACTGTGGAAGAAGTAGACGAACAAATCCTCAACTAAAAATGTTCAGATTTCCCATCAAACATAAAGAAAAGTTACGCGAGTGGATTTTAAATTCAGGTAAATCAATAAATTAGTTACGAGCAAGAATTAATAAAGACCCATAAACATTCGATACTATTTAAATTTTGTCGATGTTATACTCGATATAACGTGGCAGCCCTTCCTGTACAAGAATCATATCATACAATTTTTAAATGAAATCTTTGCTGCGATTTCGACTTTTTAAAAATGTCTATTCACTTCACTATCGTAATTTTGGGTGTTGAGTCATTTTTGTGTGCAATGTGAAAACTGAAACCAATATAACATCTTCTTCTTGTGGTCTTCAGTCCTCAGACTGGTTTGATGCAGCTCTCCACGCTACTCTATCCTGTGCAAGCTTCTTCATCTCCCAGTACCTACTGCAACCTACATCTTTCTGAATCTGCTTAGTGTATTCATCTCTTGGTCTACAATTTTTACCCTCCACGCTGCCCTCCAATACCAAATTGGTGATCCCTTGATGCCTCAGAACATGTCCTACCAACCAATCCCTTCTTCTGGTCAAGTTGTGCCACAAACTTCTCTTCTCCCCAGTCCTATTCAATACTTCCTCATTAGTTATGTGATCTACCCATCTAATCTTCAGCATTCTTCTGTAGCACCACATTTCGAAAGCTTCTATCGTCCATGTTTCACTTCCATACATGGCTACACTCCATACAAGTACTTTAAGAAACGACTTCCTGACACTTAAATCTATACTCGATGTTAACAAATTTCTCTTCTTCAGAAACGCTTTCCTTGCCATTGGCAGTCTACATTTTATGTCCTCTCTACTTCGACCATCATCACTTATTTTGCTCCCAAAATAGCAAAACTCCTTTACTACTTTAAGTGTCTCATTTCCTAATCTAATTCCCTCAGCATCACCAGACTTAATTCGACTACATTCCATTATCCTTGTTTTTGTTTTTGTTGATGTTCATCTTATATCCTACTTTCAAGACACTGTCTATTCCATTTAACTGCTCTTCCAAGTCCTATGGATAACAAAATGCAAAGCATAGTGTGGTAACATTTGGTAAACAATTTAAGAATCATTACCTTACAAGACCTTTCCCTTGGTACTTGAACATGGCTCTAGAGCTGAAATCGCAACAGTGAAATAAATGAATAATAGCCATCATCTAACTGCTAGGTCATCGGTCCCTCTAAATCCTGGTATATACTAGAGCGAACGAGTGTAAAACCTCGTTTACACTGCTGCAAACTAGTATTCATAGATACTTCGCCAATGTTCACTGCCATTCGTTTATGCTTGTGAACAAGCGTTTATACTGGAATGAATGGAGGAGAATAGAAGAGAACGACCATAGCATGCAAACTATAGACGCTGACTATTTTAATTTTTTTATCTGAGCGCTAATAATCCTCACACGGCTTTCACTTGAAAACAACACTATTTATAGTAACAGGTCATCGCGAGAGCGGATATCCCCAGTAATAACTGCGTAGCACATAAAAGCGTACTTCTGTTGCGAATATTTGCGGGTTGTCTTTAAACCGTACAAAGTAAATTTTTAACATAAATATGGTTTGCCGTCTGTGGCTCTTCAAAGTTGACACCGCCAACGTATGCTCGAAAAACACGCTTTCACTTGCATATTAACGCGTTTGCAAGCCCCCTTTCAACAACAATCCAAACTTCATCGTTTTGTGCCACTCTTACATCATTTACGATAAATTACATGCAAAGTAAAAGAATTTAAATTTGAAATGACTGGCACTGAAATGTGTCCAGCCTTAATTCGCATCATAACCGAGTGCGCATTTTGAAAACTTTCTAGTGTTCACCTGCACGTGGAGATCTTTTTTACCCCCATAATCCGTATCAGAAGAGCTGCATAGCAAAGAGGAAATAGACGGCATGGAAGGCGAGTGTAAAACCCTTGCGACTGCAATACAGTCTGCATTTAAACAGTAACTCGTGAGAAATGTTCGTGTGTTACTTTTCATTAATTTCATTTCGCATATGATCGTGAGAAATAAACTTGGTTTGTAGAATTACAGGAGCTAATCTACATTCTTAGATTGAAAACTCGGGAAAAACCACAGCCGATCATGAGCTACAGTCAGCTGCGTGACGAATGCATTTCGCGCGCAGCGCTCTAGCCGAACGCAAATCAGCGTCATTCATGTCACCGAAGATACAGCGTTGCCAGTTCCGCGACATGGGCATGTCACTTATTACTGTAGCGTCGCCTGTGACATCTGTTGACCGGCGGGAAAACTATTTTTACGGTTGCCTGTTCCGCGGTAAGGACGGCCAATCTGTTTCTTACGTGATCTGGGACACAATGGCGCCAGTGGCGGCGTCGAACCGTACAGACGTTATTATCTCGCAAGCGGTCGTTTGCAGACCCGTGTTTACTGGGACATTTCTGCTTCTGTTATTACGTACTTTCAGCCGTGAAAGTTTGCGCCGTCCTTTTTGATACACCCTGTATATCAATGATGAGCTGGGTTCCCAGTTATCTTTTCTACGTAATTTTAAAAGGAGTTATTCAGTCAGAAGGTGGTTTAAAGAACCCTCGGCCAGGCACTTTAGTGTGAACTGCAGAGTAATCAATTAGTGTAATTAGTGGTATTATTGTAAGCTGCCATTTTTAATACGGAATGTAATTTGACTGCCGGCCGCGGTTGTCTCGCGGTTCTAGGCGCGCAGTCCGGAACCGTGAGACTGCTACGGTCGCAGGTTCGAATCCTGCCTCGGGCATGGATGTGTGTGATGTCCTTAGGTTAGTTAGGTTTAAGTAGTTCTAAGTTCTAGGGGACTGATGACCACAGCAGTTGAGTCCCATAGTGCTCAGAGCCATTTGAACCATTTTTTTGTAATTTGATTAATTATGATAACATTTCATCTCATGCAAGAGCATGACGTATCCTGACACGTAGCTATGAAGATCATTTATTCAAAAATAAAATTTCATAAATGGAAATGGTACGTATAATTCTTTGGTTGTTTTAACTTGTCCCTTGTCTGTGGCTCGGAACATTATTTGGTGTGTCGTGACTCGTACCGAACTACGTATCCTGGGAAATCACTAAAACCTGCGCCAGGTAGTTCATGCTTTCTTTTGAGATATTAATTTCTGGATTTTTATCGGCCGGCCGGTGTGGCCGTACGGTTCTAGGCGCTTCAGTCTGGAACCTCGTGACCGCTACGGTCGCAGGTTCGAATCCTGCCTCGGGCATGGATGTGTGTGATGTCTTTAGGTTAGTTAGGTTTAAGTAAGTCTAAGTTCTAGGGGACTGACGATCTCCGACTATTTTAAGAATTTTCGGAGTCGACGCTCGCTTCGGAATTCTGCAGCGCCACAGAAATTTTATTGCGAGAGCTGACTTCGACATCAAGAGGCAGACAGCAAATAATTATGAACTGAAACTATCTAATCATTCTCTTTTATAGACTTGAGAATTCTATTAGGAATTAAAAGCATACCTGGTAGTGTGGGAGTTATTTCTCTTAAAATTGTGGGGAAGTGACTTCTCTCGACAAGAAGTTTCTATTCAAGTAACTAGATATTATTCACTTATAATGATTTAATTCGAAGTTAATCGGGATAGACGTTAAAATCACGCAGATTATGTTTGTAATCGTTGCCTCTGTTTTGGTAATGCACACCTTGGATCGAAAGGTGTGTATAGCACCTTCAAACACTAGAAGGGTTACAATACGTCGCGAATTTCGCCGACAGCCCGCGATTTTATGCTCGAAGACGGGTGTCCTGGACGAAGAGGAAAATGTCCGCGAAAAAGGTGGCTAGTAAGTAAAAAAAAAATGTTTTTACGCAAGTTTAGCCACTAGCCACCGATCAGGTGTTTCATAACTCCTGCAAACTTGACGATAGCCTTTGAAACCTGTGCTGATATTCAGTGTCACTTCAGAATCGCTCGACTATTTTCAGAACAGACTGTGGAAGCAGTGCAATAATCGATTCTTTGCGATTGTTCCAGTTTTCCGCTGTAGGTATATGATATTCTTTGGTCGTGCGAAATTTACATTCAACTGTGTGAAGTGTAATTTTCGTGTTGTATTTGCACAGAATTTGAAATTTAAAATGTCGAATGGAAAAGTACATTTTCCAGAAGAATATATTGATGTGTTTCCAAGTATTAAACGTAAAAGAAACGAACATGACGTTATTTGCAAAGTGTGTGGGTAAGTACGTAACAGTAAAAAATGCCTATCATTTGTAGAAAGCATACAAATGAGTATTATAATTGATCAGATTACTCAACTGTACGTGTATAAACACCAAGTCTCCTGCAATTTTATTTTCTGACGATAGTTTTCAGTCAATAAAAAAAATATTTTCACCGTGCCATCACGGCACGGGTGACTATAGGTTGAAAGAGTTGTAAAAAACGTGTGTTTTGAGGCGTAAAAATGTAGTAGTTGTGACACTTCGAAATATAGCGTAATATATTCTGCACTTTTACGCAATAACGTACATAAACTAAAATGTTAATTCGCGTGCTTCTTGGTTAAATGGCAACTAATCCTAAATTATTTCATTACAGTTGCTACATTTCAATCGCCAATGGAGCTCTCAATGACCATGTAACAAGCAAGAAACACAAGAGCTGTGAATTCTGTTTCAACTTCCAAACAGCTGACCAGTTTTTTTTTAGTGCTAATCAGACAGAATCTAAGAAGGTTGCTGCAGCAGAAGCAACATTCGTGTTTCATGCTGTGAAACACCACCATGCATACAATTCTTCTTCTTGTACATCAAAAATCATTAGTTCAGTTTTCAAGTGCAAAAACTACAACTGAAGAAATTGTTAACAATGTTATAGCACCTTTCATAAAAGACAATGTTAAAAATGTTGTTGTTGTTGTTGTTGTTGTGGTCTTCAGTTCTGAGACTGGTTCGGTGCAGCTCTCCATGCCACTCTATCCTGTGCAAGCTTCTTCATATCCCAGTACTTACTGCAGCCTACATCCTTCTGAATCTACTTAGTGTATTCATCTCTTGGTCTCCCTCTGCGATTTTTACCCTCCATGCTGCCCTCCAATACTAAACTGGTGATCCCTTGATGCCTCAGAACATGTCCTACCAACCAATCCCTTCTTCTAGTCAAGTTGTGCCACAAGCTCCTCTTCTCCCCAATCCTATTCAATACCTCCTCATTAGTTATGTGATCTACCCATCTAATCTTCTCTAGCACCACATTTCGAAAGCTTCTATTCTTTTCTTGTCTGAACTATTTATCGCCCATATTTCACTTCCATACGTGGCTACACTCCATACAAATACTTTCAGCAACAACTTCCTGACACTTACATCTATACTCGATATCAACAAATTTATCTTCTCCAGAAACGCTTTCCTTACCATTGCCAGTCTACGTTTTATATCCTCTCTACTTCGACCATCATCAGTTATTTTGCTCCCCAAATAGCAAAACTCCTTTACTACTTTAAGAGTCTCATTTCCTAATCTAATACCCAATTTAATTTCAGTACATTCCATTATCCTCATTTTACTTTTGTTGATGTTCATCTTATATCCTCCTTTACTGCTTCCTCAATATACAGATTGAATAACATCGGGGAGAGGCTACAACCCTGTCTCACTCCCTTCCCAACCACTGCTTCCCTTTCATATCCCTCAACTCTTATATCTGTCATCTGGTTTCTGTACAAATTGTAAATAGCCTTTCGCTCCCTGTATTTTACCCCTGCCACCTTCAGGATTTGAAAGGGAGTGTTCCAGTCAACATTGTCAAAAGCTTTTTCTAAGTCTACAAATGCTAGAAACTTAGGTTTGCCTTTCTGTAATCTTTCTTCTAAGATAGGTCGTACGGTCAGTATTGCCTCACGTGTTCCAACATTTTTACGGACTCCCCTAGGTTGGCTTCTACCAGTTTTTCCATTCGTCTGTAAAGAGTTCGCGTTAGTATTTTGCAGCCGTGACTTATTAAACTGATAGTTCGGTAATTTTCACATCTGTCAACACCTGCTTCCTTTGGGATTGGAATTATTACATTCTTCTTTAAGTACGTTAAAAATAGTCTATCAAAAGTTAACTACGTTGGGAGCAGTACAGATGCTAGTAATCACAAGCATGTAAAAATGTTAGCTGTTCTGGTCCAATACTTTGACATTACACAAGGTGTAATGTCAAAACCCTTTATAGACACCATTAATGCTTGGATTAATTTTCCTTGTAAATTGCAACTTGTTTGCTGACAGAATTAGTGTTTGAATTATGGTAATTAAGAAGATTTTGCTGACGTGTAGAAAGGTGAGGGGACATTGTGTGACTCCAGGTTTCAACCACATCATCAAAATTACCACTGTAAAGTAATGATGAAGATTCGACTGAAATGCAAACAAATGACCACTTGCACAACATATCGGTCCGTGTTTCAACCACATCTTTATGATCACCGAATTTTGTCCTTGATTTTCGTCCTTGGATTATGGCAACCCGAAACATGAGGAATTAATTAAATAACCATTTTGCATAGAGCGCCAGTGTTGCAAACTTTCCCAACAGTAAGTATCTCTGGTGCTGGCTTCTAGTAACCTCTCTGGTCTGCCACTGCCGAAATGGCGGCCACTGTGAGTCGCTTAAAACGTGCACGAGAATCATGTTGGCGCAACGGCGTATCCGTTTCCATCGCTGTAATGACGCGGTCATTGCGGTGGAAGAAAGCGATCAGCGCGCTGGAATGAGCTTTGGAACGAGTCCGGACAAGTTAGCAGGCTATCAGGCAGCTGCCGTTTTAGCTCCAGGCTCAATAGCGTACAGTAATGCCGCTTCAGACCGTTACACAGTCGCCATTCGCAGGTCACAAATAGCTTGTTTACTTTTCCAGATGCAAGTACAAAAGAATGTTTCACACATACTGTTTACTTACTTTCCAGAATGACATATTTCTTAGTAAATTACTCTCGTTTTCAAATGAAAATATATACCACCATGTGTTGTGAGTACAGATCCCTGTTTAAAATGTATTTACCTCCTATTTTTTTTACAAAAAAAGAAAAACCGATAACAGTTACTGTTAATATCTCCATTTATTGAAGGCTCTTCAACGGCCAGGTGCATCATCTCATTTACACTACTGGCAATTAAAATTGCTACACCAATAAGAAATGCAGATGATACACGGGTATTCATTGGACAAATATATTATACTAGAACTGACATGTGATTGCATTTTCACGCAATTTGGGTGCATAGATCCTGAGAAATCAGTACCCAGGACAACCACCTCTGTCCGTAATAACGGCCTTGATACGCCTGGGCGCTCGGATCGTGTGTACAGGTACAGCTGCTCATTCAGCTTCAACACGATACCACAGTTCATCGAGAGTAGTGACTGGCGTATTGTGACCAGCCAGTTGCTCGGCCACCATCGACCAGAACCAGACGTTTTCAGTTGGTGAGACATCTGGAGAATGTGCTGGCCAGGGCAGCAGTCGAACATTTTCTGTATCCAGAAAGGCCCGTACAGGACCTGCAACGCGCGGTCGTGCATTATCCTGCTGAAATGTAGGGTTCGCAAGGATCGAATGAAGGGTAGAGCTACGGGTCGTAACACATCTGAAATGTAACGTCCACTGTTCAAAGTGCCGTCAATGCGAACAAGAGGTGACCAAGACGTGTAACCAATGGCACCCCAAAAAGTAGTGTGTAATCCTAGGGACCGATGACCTCACCAATTTGGTCCCATAGGAACTTACCACAGATTTAAAAATAAATAAATAAATAAATCCTTTTCCGAATTACAAACAGCACCGTACAACAACATTATGATGAGCGTTTATATGGTCTTAACGTAAAACACAAAACACGAATGGTCAAACACCGTACATCATATAATAAGTACAACAATAGGTGAAGAACAAAATTGCAAATAACATCAAACAAAAATTTGAGAAATGTAGCATACTCACAAACGATGTTGAAAAAAAAATAAACAAAATAAAACGGGATATGACAAGCACTGTACTATCAACAGTAGGTACTATAGTGGCAGCAGAACAATGATATAAAATTCACAATAGAGCAGTGATGAAAATTTAATGTACAAACAGAGGTCTGTACTCAAATTGAAACACAAAATTACGCACCTGGTTACGAACTGGGCTGATGCCATGTCAACAGTGAAACCTCGGCAACTGATAAATTAAATTTGGATGCTGGTGGCTTTCAAATAGCTTGTGAGCAACTTCTATTTATGAAAACGGTGGGGGTAAAACATAGTGGGGACGGTGTGACCTCTCGCAACCAATTTCTTACGCAAGTCTGATCATGCAGTCGTGTATTTGGAACATGCCAATAGGATGAGGTTAAGGTCCGCTACTGCAGTTGTGTCCTTGTCGCACTGTCCAGACGTGATAACTTTCAACCATCTTCAGCCATACCGAGCGAGGTGGCGCAGTGGTTAGACACTGGACTCGCATTCGGGAGGACGACGGTTCAATCCCGCGTCCGGCCATCCTGATTTAGGTTTTCCGTGATTTCCCTAAATCACAACAGGCGATTTCTGGGATGGTTCCTCTGAAAGGGCACGGCCGACTTCCTTCCCCATGCTTCCCTAATCCGATGAGACCGATGACCTCGCTGTCTGGTCTCCTTCCCCAAACCAACCAACCAACCAACCATCTTCAGCCGGTATAGGTGCGCAGAGCAACACCCGTGTCATAGCAGCTCCGAGACGAACACGGTATAGGTGCGCAGAGCAACACCCGTTTCATAGCAGCGCCGAGACGAACACGGTCCAGAAGAAATGTTCGGTTGTATGGCCGCCAGGTGGCTGCTCTTAGAGGGCTGAGAGACATGCCATCCACAGTTCCTAGCGTGATAAGCAGACTTCCGTATCGTCGATGTGAGATCCGTATGAGGGATCAGCAACCTTCACACGCTGCGTCACATGTGACGGTTGCTGTATGTGGACAGGTTACTCCTGTAGCCGAAATTGCAGATCTGAAGATGGTTCTAGAGGAACCGAAACCGGTCATGTGAATATACATTTTTGCAATCAAGACGGATTATCTTTAACTCAGTAAATGTTTTAAACAGTAAAACTGTAACGTTACTTACAATTTACTTTCAAGACATATATTTCACTGTAGGTTCAGTCGTAAAGAAACTAACATGCATTATCTCCTTGTAGCACTTGTTCTTCAACCACAGTGTTCACCCATCAGCGCCCAAATAGAGGTGTGATCCCCAGTTACAACACGATTTTTGACCGGAGTTTAAGAAACTTAGAATCAATAAGAGATTTTTGTTTTACTATCCAACCAGTTTTTAACCCACCAGGGTAGCCGAGAGCCTAAGGCGATGCTTCTTGGCCGCACCGGCCCAGATCAAATTCGCCCAGCAGATTACTGACAAGGGCCGCTATGCTGGTCAGCCTAAATGTAGTTTTCAGGCGGTTTTCCACATCCAGCTAGGTGAGTACCTTGCTGGTCCCCACGTTCCGCCTCAGTTAACGACTCGCAGACATTAGAACACGTTAGCACTATTTCATGGCTTCCACGAGACGCAGACAGCTGGGGTACATTATTTCCGTCCAGGGGTGGGAGGGGAGACCGGGGGGCGCAGGGTTAGGGACAGGAAAGGCATTTGGCCTGCCTCTGCAACCGACACCACCAAATCCACAGTAACAAGACCGTCCCCGCGTTGAAGCGGGACAAAGGCCCAAAGGAAATGATGATGATGTCCAACCATTTATTACCGGGGGGGGGGGGGGCGGGTAGGGTTGGCGACAGGAAAGGCATTTGGCCTGCCTCTGCAACCAACACCACCAAATCCACAGTAACAAGACCGTCCCCGCGTTGAAGCGGGACAAAGGCCCAAAGGAAATGATGATGATGTCCAACCATTTATTACCGGGGGGGGGGGGCGGGTAGGGTTGGCGACAGGAAAGGCATTTGGCCTGCCTCTGCAACTAACACCACCAAATCCACAGTAACAAGACCGTCCCCGCGTTGAAGCGGGACAAAGGCCCAAAGGAAATGATGATGATGTCCAACCATTTATTACCGGGGGGGGGGGGGGGCGGGTAGGGTTGGCGACAGGAAAGGCATTTGGCCTGCCTCTGCAACCAACACCACCAAATCCACAGTAACAAGACCGTCCCCGCGTTGAAGCGGGACAAAGGCCCAAAGGAAATGATGATGATGTCCAACCATTTATTACCGGGGGGGGGGGGGCGGGTAGGGTTGGCGACAGGAAAGGCATTTGGCCTGCCTCTGCAACCAACACCACCAAATCCACAGTAACAAGACCGTCCCCGCGTTGAAGCGGGACAAAGGCCCAAAGGAAATGATGATGATGTCCAACCATTTATTACCGGGGGGAGGGGGGGGGCGGGTAGGGTTGGCGACAGGAAAGGCATTTGGCCTGCCTCTGCAACCAACACCACCAAATCCACAGTAACAAGACCGTCCCCGCGTTGAAGCGGGACAAAGGCCCAAAGGAAATGATGATGATGTCCAACCATTTATTACCGGGGGGGGGGCGGGTAGGGTTGGTGACAGGAAAGGCATTTGGCCTGCCTCTGCAACCGACACCACCAAATCCACAGAAACAAGACCGTCCCCGCGTTGAAGCGGGACAAAGGCCCAAAGGAAATGATGATGATGTCCAACCATTTATTACCGGGGGGGGGGGGGGCGGGTAGGGTTGGCGACAGGAAAGGCATTTGGCCTGCCTCTGCAACCAACACCACCAAATCCACAGTAACAAGACCGTCCCCGCGTTGAAGCGGGACAAAGGCCCAAAGGAAATGATGATGATGTCCAACCATTTATTACCGGGGGGGGGGGGGGGGGCGGGTAGGGTTGGCGACAGGAAAGGCATTTGGCCTGCCTCTGCAACCAACACCACCAAATCCACAGTAACAAGACCGTCCCCGCGTTGAAGCGGGACAAAGGCCCAAAGGAAATGATGATGATGTCCAACCATTTATTACTGGGGGGGGGGGGCGGGTAGGGTTGGCGACAGGAAAGGCATTTGGCCTGCCTCTGCAACCAACACCACCAAATCCACAGTAACAAGACCGTCCCCGCGTTGAAGCGGGACAAAGGCCCAAAGGAAATGATGATGATGTCCAACCATTTATTACCGGGGGGGGGGGGGCGGGTAGGGTTGGCGACAGGAAAGGCATTTGGCCTGCCTCTGCAACCAACACCACCAAATCCACAGTAACAAGACCGTCCCCGCGTTGAAGCGGGACAAAGGCCCAAAGGAAATGATGATGATGTCCAACCATTTATTACCGGGGGGGGGGGGCGGGTAGGGTTGGTGACAGGAAAGGCATTTGGCCTGCCTCTGCAACCGACACCACCAAATCCACAGTAACAAGACCGTCCCCGCGTTGAAGCGGGACAAAGGCCCAAAGGAAATGATGATGATGTCCAACCATTTATTACCGGGGGGGGGGGGGGCGGGTAGGGTTGGCGACAGGAAAGGCATTTGGCCTGCCTCTGCAACCAACACCACCAAATCCACAGTAACAAGACCGTCCCCGCGTTGAAGCGGGACAAAGGCCCAAAGGAAATGATGATGATGTCCAACCATTTATTACCGGGGGGGGGGGGGGGGCGGGTAGGGTTGGCGACAGGAAAGGCATTTGGCCTGCCTCTGCAACCGACACCACCAAATCCACAGTAACAAGACCGTCCCCGCGTTGAAGCGGGACAAAGGCCCAAAGGAAATGATGATGATGTCCAACCATTTATTACCGGGGGGGGGGGGGGGCGGGTAGGGTTGGCGACAGGAAAGGCATTTGGCCTGCCTCTGCAACCAACACCACCAAATCCACAGTAACAAGACCGTCCCCGCGTTGAAGCGGGACAAAGGCCCAAAGGAAATGATGATGATGTCCAACCATTTATTACCGGGGGGGGGGGGGGCGGGTAGGGTTGGCGACAGGAAAGGCATTTGGCCTGCCTCTGCAACCAACACCACCAAATCCACAGTAACAAGACCGTCCCCGCGTTGAAGCGGGACAAAGGCCCAAAGGAAATGATGATGATGTCCAACCATTTATTACCGGGGGGGGGGGGGGCGGGTAGGGTTGGCGACAGGAAAGGCATTTGGCCTGCCTCTGCAACCAACACCACCAAATCCACAGTAACAAGACCGTCCCCGCGTTGAAGCGGGACAAAGGCCCAAAGGAAATGATGATGATGTCCAACCATTTATTACCGGGGGGGGGGGGGGGGCGGGTAGGGTTGGCGACAGGAAAGGCATTTGGCCTGCCTCTGCAACCAACACCACCAAATCCACAGTAACAAGACCGTCCCCGCGTTGAAGCGGGACAAAGGCCCAAAGGAAATGATGATGATGTCCAACCATTTATTACCGGGGGGGGGGGGGGCGGGTAGGGTTGGCGACAGGAAAGGCATTTGGCCTGCCTCTGCAACCAACACCACCAAATCCACAGTAACAAGACCGTCCCCGCGTTGAAGCGGGACAAAGGCCCAAAGGAAATGATGATGATGTCCAACCATTTATTACCGGGGGGGGGGCGGGTAGGGTTGGTGACAGGAAAGGCATTTGGCCTGCCTCTGCAACCAACACCACCAAATCCACAGTAACAAGACCGTCCCCGCGTTGAAGCGGGACAAAGGCCCAAAGGAAATGATGATGATGTCCAACCATTTATTACCGGGGGGGGGGGGGGCGGGTAGGGTTGGCGACAGGAAAGGCATTTGGCCTGCCTCTGCAACCGACACCACCAAATCCACAGTAACAAGACCGTCCCCGCGTTGAAGCGGGACAAAGGCCCAAAGGAAATGATGATGATGTCCAACCATTTATTACCGGGGGGGGGGGGGGGGGGGGGCGGGTAGGGTTGGCGACAGGAAAGGCATTTGGCCTGCCTCTGCAACCGACACCACCAAATCCACAGTAACAAGACCGTCCCCGCGTTGAAGCGGGACAAAGGCCCAAAGGAAATGATGATGATGTCCAACCATTTATTACCGGGGGGGGGGGGGGCGGGTAGGGTTGGCGACAGGAAAGGCATTTGGCCTGCCTCTGCAACCGACACCACCAAATCCACAGTAACAAGACCGTCCCCGCGTTGAAGCGGGACAAAGGCCCAAAGGAAATGATGATGATGTCCAACCATTTATTACCGGGGGGGGGGGGGCGGGTAGGGTTGGCGACAGGAAAGGCATTTGGCCTGCCTCTGCAACCGACACCACCAAATCCACAGTAACAAGACCGTCCCCGCGTTGAAGCGGGACAAAGGCCCAAAGGAAATGATGATGATGTCCAACCATTTATTACCGGGGGGGGGGGCGGGTAGGGTTGGCGACAGGAAAGGCATTTGGCCTGCCTCTGCAACCGACACCACCAAATCCACAGTAACAAGACCGTCCCCGCGTTGAAGCGGGACAAAGGCCCAAAGGAAATGATGATGATGTCCAACCATTTATTACCGGGGGGGGGGGGGCGGGTAGGGTTGGCGACAGGAAAGGCATTTGGCCTGCCTCTGCAACCGACACCACCAAATCCACAGTAACAAGACCGTCCCCGCGTTGAAGCGGGACAAAGGCCCAAAGGAAATGATGATGATGTCCAACCATTTATTACCGGGGGGGGGGGGGCGGGTAGGGTTGGCGACAGGAAAGGCATTTGGCCTGCCTCTGCAACCGACACCACCAAATCCCCAGTAACAAGACCGTCCCCGCGTTGAAGCGGGACAAAGGCCCAAAGGAAATGATGATGATGTCCAACCATTTATTACCGGGGGGGGGGGGGGGCGGGTAGGGTTGGCGACAGGAAAGGCATTTGGCCTGCCTCTGCAACCGACACCACCAAATCCACAGTAACAAGACCGTCCCCGCGTTGAAGCGGGACAAAGGCCCAAAGGAAATGATGATGATGTCCAACCATTTATTACCGGGGGGGGGGGGGGGTGGGCGGGTAGGGTTGGCGACAGGAAAGGCATTTGGCCTGCCTCTGCAACCAACACCACCAAATCCACAGTAACAAGACCGTCCCCGCGTTGAAGCGGGACAAAGGCCCAAAGGAAATGATGATGATGTCCAACCATTTATTACCGGGGGGGGGGGGGGGGGGCGGGTAGGGTTGGCGACAGGAAAGGCATTTGGCCTGCCTCTGCAACCGACACCACCAAATCCACAGTAACAAGACCATCCCCGCGTTGAAGCGGGTAACGGCCCAAAGGAAATGATGATGATGTCCAACCAGTTATTATTACTTTTCGAGAGAAGCGGCAAACAGTGATGGGCTGTTTTATTCTTTTTTTGCCTATTTAATTTAATATTTTGATTCTATGTATCTTGAAACTAAGAGAGAACATTTTCAATTTTTGTACGATTTCTACTATTATTAGAGGAAATAACAGCAACAAAAAGCCGAAAACCGTTTGTTTCAGAACACGATTATTTCGAGCGATTGTAACAGCCAGATTAAAGTGGCGTGGGAAAAGTGATATAATCGAAAACCGATTCTTCCAGCAAAAATCGCCATCCACAATGTACACATGGGCTGGCAAAAAAAAGGTGTGATCCTGTTGAATCTTGACTAGATTGTCGGTCTATCCTGGGACACAGACGTAGGCCTACCATTAGGAACTGTACAGCAGAACGCCCTTCTGAGTTCACTAAATGAGCCGCCCGATTCCGGGCTCAGTCCAAGCTGAAAACACCAAACAACGATGTCGTAGCTGTAATTTCAGCATTGTTATACAGCGTAGAGTGACCGCTGTCGATGCAGCGCTCCATCGCATCCTACGTCCTGGTCTGTGAGAGCCGGGTGTAGCTACAGTGTTTGGCCCAAAATACGGGAACATCGCATGAAACACATGCTGGAACATAAATGAAGATGCTAGCCAAGCCTCGTGTTTGCGCTGTTCTGTTTCATCACAAACGGCGCCTGTCCAATGTCACCAGTGTGCCGCGCGGGGTTAGCCGAGCGGTCTGAGGCGCTGCAGTCATAGACTGTGCGGCTGGTCCCGGCGGAGGTTCGAGTCCTCCCTCGGGCATGTGTGTGTGTGTTTGTCCTTGGGATAATTTAGGTTAAGTAGTGTGTAAGCTTAGGGACTGATGACCTTAGCAGTTAAGACCTGCATTTATCCATTCCTAGACGACTGAAACCTGTCTCGAATGACAGAGGTTATCCTGCATCGTATTAGACAAGTGTTTTCCAGGTTTCGATACTTTTGTCCTTCAGTAAAGGTCATTAATTTCTATGTGCTGCGGTCACCACAAACGTTTCCGTAAGACGCAATTGCGCGACATTTTTTCAAAATCGAGTGATACCTTGCAATACCCTAGTAGACCTATTTCATGTTGTAGAAGGTAAATTTACGTCGTGATCTTGGGATTAGGGGTTGTACTGTCATATTCCATGGGACGTGCTGCGAAAGTCTTGTGTTGTCAGCTTATCTACAGAAAAGTGTTCCACAATTAAACAAGGCCCAAGCGTGCTCTTAGCACGTACTTTGCCTACAAGGCGTAACATAGTAATCGTTTAGATGATCACGTGTTAGTTTCTATGATGAATAGTTATTCCCCTCAAGGCAACAAATAATCACAGATGTCGAAATATATTTGTTTCTGTGTCAAATAAATCTTTAAAAACAGAGGAACGCGTCATAATACAGGGTGATTCAAAAAGAATACGACAACTTTAAAAATGTGTATTTAATGAAAGAAACATAATATGACCTTCTGTTATACATCATTACAAATAGTATTTAAAAAGGTTTTTTTCACTCAAAAACAAGTTCAGAGATGTTCAATATGGCCCCCTCCAGACACTCGAGCAATATCAACCCGATACTCCAACTCATTCCTCACTCTCTGTAGCATATCAGGCGTAACAGTTTGGATAGCTGCTGTTGTTTCTCGTTTCAAATCATCAATGGTGGCTGGGAGGGGTGGCCGAAACACCATATCCTTAACATACCCCCCATAAGAAAAAATCGCAGGGGGGAAGACCAGGGCTTCTTGGAGGCCAGTGATGAAGTGCTCTGTCACGGGCTGCCTGGCGGCCGACCCATCGCCTCGGGTAGTTGACGTTCAGGTAGTTACGGACAGATAAGTGCCAATGTGGTGGCGCTCCATCCTGCTGAAATACGAATTGTTGTGCTTCTTGTTCGAGCTGAGGGAACAGCCAATTCTCTAACAACTCCAGATACTGTAGTCCAGTTACAGTAGCACCTTCGAAGAAAAAGGGACCAAAAACTTTATTGGCTGAAATGGCACAGAAAACGTTCACCTTAGGCGAGTCACGTTCATACTGAGTTGTTTCCCGCGGATTCTCAGTGCCCCATATACAGACATTGTGACGGTTGACTTTCCCGTTAGTGTGGAAAGATGCTTCATCACTAAACACAATCTTTGAAACGAAAGGTTCATCTGTTTCCATTTGAGCAAGGATAAAATCACAGAAATCGATTCTTTTAATCTTATCAGCTGCAGACAGTGCTTGAACCAATTTCAGACGATAAGGTTTCATAACTAACCTTTTTCGTAGTACTCTCCATACAGTTGATTGTGGAATTTGCAGCTCTCTGCTAGCTCTGTGAGTCGATTTTCCTGAGCTGCGAACAAATGCTTCCTGGATGCGTGCTACATTTTCATCACTCGTTCTCGGCCGTCCAGAACTTTTCCTTTTGCACAAACACCCATTCTCTGTAAACTGTTTATACCAACGTTTAATACACCACCTATCAGGAGGTTTAACACCATACTTCGTTCGAAATGCACGCTGAACAACTGTCGTCGAGTCGATTCACTCCTGCCGTACTCAATAACACAAAAAGCTTTCTGTCGAGCGGTCGCCATCTTAGCACCAACTGACGCTGACGCCTAGTCAACAGCGCCTCAAGCGAACAAATGTACAACTAAATGAAACTTTATAGCTCCCTTAATTCACTGACAGATAGTGCTTAGCTCTGCCTTTTGTCGTTGCAGAGTATTAAATTCCTAAATTTGTGGTATTCTTTTTGAATCACCCTGTATTATGTTTGCGTCATTATTCACATAGAAAATCGGGCATCTTTCATCACTGCTGTTATTCACCGAAATGTAAAGGAACTGTTACACCTCCCTAATGTCGTGTAGGGCTCCCTCGAGCACGAAGAAATGCCGCAACACGATGTGGCATGGACTCGGCTAATGTCTGGAATAGTGCTGGAGGGAACTAACTCCATGGGATGGCCGGTGTGGCCGAGCGGTTCTAGGCGCTACAGTCTGGACCGGCGCGACCGCTACGGTCGCAGGTTCGAATCCTGCCTCGGGCATGGATGTGTGTGATGTCCTTAGGTTAGTTAGGTTTAAGTAGTTCTAAGTTCTAGGGGACTGATGACCTCAGGTGTTTAGCCCCATAGTGCTCAGAACCATTTGAACCATTTTGAACTGTTTCGCCGTTTGTCTGAGACAGGGTCGTTTCAGAAAGCAGAAAATTGTGAAGGACGTACCCGAAATGTTCCGACAACAGCCTGTTCCGACAACAGCCTTGGACGAAAATGTGATTAATACTGTGGAAGGCGACCGCCGACAGTACCAGGCAGTTGGTCGACCAGTGCAGGATAAGCCAGACGACCGTGTGGAACATTCTCCACGACAAATGTTACTGCCCTTATCACACAGCGTGAGCAGTCCTTACTAGCGACAACTTACACATTGGGAGAAGTTTTGTCACTGATTTCGTTAGCACGCAACCACGATTCCGGGATTTGTGCCATCCATCTGATTCACCGTTGAGGCCACTTTTGTGCGGAGTGGTACACTCCTGGAAATTGAAATAAGAACACCGTGAATTCATTGTCCCAGGAAGGGGAAACTTTATTGACACATTCCTGGGGTCAGATACATCACATGATCACACTGACAGAACCACAGGCACATAGACACAGGCAACAGAGCATGCACAATGTCGGCACTAGTACAGTGTATATCCACCTTTCGCAGCAATGCAGGCTGCTATTCTCCCATGGAGACGATCGTAGAGATGCTGGATGTAGTCCTGTGGAACGGCTTGCCATGCCATTTCCACCTGGCGCCTCAGTTGGACCAGCGTTCGTGCTGGACGTGCAGATCGCGTGAGACGACGCTTCATCCAGTCCCAAACATGCTCAATGGGGGACAGATCCGGAGATCTTGCTGGGCAGGGTAGTTGGCTTACACCTTCTAGAGCACGTTGGGTGGCACGGGATACATGCGGACGTGCATTGTCCTGTTGGAACAGCAAGTTCCCTTGACGGTCTAGGAATGGTAGAACGATGGGTTCGATGACGGTTTGGATGTACCGTGCACTATTCAGTGTCCCCTCGACGATCACCAGAGGTGTACGGCCAGTGTAGGAGATCGCTCCCCACACCATGATGCCGGGTGTTGGCCCTGTGTGCCTCGGTCGTATGCAGTCCTGATTGTGGCGCTCACCTGCACGGCGCCAAACACGCATACGACCATCATTGGCACCAAGGCAGAAGCGACTCTCATCGCTGAATACGACACGTCTCCATTCGTCCCTCCATTCACGCCTGTCGCGACACCACTGGAGGCGGGCTGCACGATGTTGGGGCGTGAGCGGAAGACGGCCTAACGGTGTGCTGGACCGTAGCCCAGCTTCATGGAGACGGCTGCGAATGGTCCTCGACGATACCCCAGGAGCAACAGTGTCCCTAATTTGCTGGGAAGTGGCGGTGCGGTCCCCTACGGCACTGCGTAGGATCCTACGGTCTTGGCGTGCATCCGTGCGTCGCTGCGGTCCGGTCCCAGGTCGACGGGCACGTGCACCTTCCGCCGACCTCTGGCGACAACATCGATGTACTGTGGAGACCTCACGCCCCACGTGTTGAGCAATTCGGCGGTACGTCCACCCGGCCTCCCGCATGCCCACTATACGCCCTCGCTCAAAGTCCGTCAACTGCACATACGGTTCACGTCCACGCTGTCACGGCATGCTACCAGTGTTAAAGACTGCGATGGAGCTCCGTATGCCACGGCAAAACTGGCTGACACTGACGGCGGCGGTGCACAAATGCTGCGCAGCTAGCGCCATTCGACGGCCAACACCGCGGTTCCTGGTGTGTCCGCTGTGCCGTGCGTGTGATCATTGCTTGTACAGCCCTCTCGCAGTGTCCGGAGCAAGTATGGTGGGTCTGACACACCGGTGTCAATGTGTTCTTTTTTCATTTCCAGGAGTGTATTTTCAGTTTTCATAAAAGTCGTGCGTGGGTTTGTATGCAGGACCCCGCGGTATGGTGACAGCGAATCATCAGCATCGGTGCAGCCGGAATGTGTGGGCCGGAATAACTGGCGACGGTATTTCGGTACCTGTCTTCCTTCCATGTCGCTTAACATGCCGGAATTATCAGCGTTTCTTGCGGATGACTTCACCTCGCCCGCTGGAAGAAGTCCCATTGATGAATCGAAGAGTTATGTGGCTGCTACGGGATGGTACTCCAGCCCACTTCGCCGTTAACGTCCGGACGCATCTCAATCGTGTCTTTCCTGGTTTACGGTTCGGGCGAGGGGATCCAGTTGCATGGCCTGCTCGGTCACCGGATCTCAACCCGTGCCATTTCTGGTAATGGCGCTACCTCATAGTATCGTGTATGCAGATACCATTCCAGACGTGGAGACATTGGAGCAGCATATTCAGGCCTCCTTTGACACTGTCGAAAAATTGAAATTTGTGGTAAGTTCTATGGGACCAAATTCCTGAGGCCGTCGGTCCCTAAGCTTACACACTACTTAATCTGACTTAAACTAAGGACAACACACACACACCCTTGCCCGGAGGGAGGACTCGAACCTCCGACGGGGGCAGCCGCGCGAACCGTGACAAGGCGCCTAAGACCACGTGGCTTGACACTTTTCGCATGCAGCTTGGCCGATGTGAACGTGTGTGGCAGAATGTGCTATGGCGCGGTCACGCATGCGTTAAAGCACGTCGAAACGATTTTCATCACATACTAAAACTGTGACTGCGTGGTACAGCGCGTATTAGACCGCGGTCTCGGTAACAAGATATCACTGAATGAACGGTCTGTAGCATGCAAACCATGCATTTCCAGATATAAGTTCATTAGACCTTTTTTGTTCCATATCCTCTCATCGATCAGTCCCTAGAGCTTGTGCACGGAGCAAAAAATCACCCTGCCGGCCGCGGTGGTCTCGCGGTTCTAGGGGCGCAGTCCGGAACCGTGCAGGTCGCAGGTTCGAATCCTGCCTCGGGCATGGATGTGTGTGATGTCTTTAGGTTAGTTAGGTTTAAGTAAGTCTAAGTTCTAGGGGACTGATGATCTACGACTATTTTAAGAATTTTCGGAGTCGACGGGCGCTTCGGAATTCTACAGCGCCACAGAAATTTTATTGCGAGTGCTGACTTCGACATCAAGAGGCAGACAGCGAATAATTATGAACTGAAACTATCTAATCATTCTCTTTTATAGACTTGAGAATTCTATCAGGAATTAAAAGCATACCTGGTAGTGTGGGAGTTATTTCTCTTAAAATAGTGGGGAAGTGACTTCTCTCAACAATAAGTTTCTATTCAAGTAACTAGATATTATTCACTTATAATAATTTAATTCGAAGTTAATCGGGATAGACGTTAAAATCACGCAGATTATGTTTGTAATCGTTGCCTCTGTTTTGGTAATGCACACCTTGGACCGAAAGGTGTGTATAGCACCTTCAAACACTAGAAGGGTTACAATACGTCGCGGATTTCGCCGACAGCCCGCGATTTTATGCTCGAAGACGGGTGTCCTGAACGAAGAGGAAAATGTCCGCGAAAACAGTTCTAGGGGACAAATGACCACAGCAGTTGAGTCCCATAGCGCTCAGAGCCATTTGAACCTTTTGAAAATCGCCCTGTGGAAGTATTTCCGCACCCAAAAATCATGCTTTTTCGAGTTTTCCTCACGAACCGCCGATGACAAAATGGTGCTGTTTAATCCGCTTAAGGTCCACCATAGACTACACCTAAAGCGAAAGAACCAACCGATTTCCTCAATCTGTCTAGGATGCAGGGAGTGTGAAACGTTCAGATTTTCATCCTGTACTGTAGAATAGCTACAAAACGCCCGTTCTTACGACAGGTATACAGATGGTCGTTACGGCAAAGTCCATCCTGAATACTTGATCAAAAAATGGCTCTGCGCACTATGGCACTTAACTTCTGAGGTCATCAGTCCCCTAGAACATAGAACTACTTAAACCTAACCAACCTAAGGACATCACACACATCCATGCCTGAGGCAGGATTCGAACCTGTGACCGTAGCAGTCGCGCGGTTCCGGCTGAATACTTGATCCATTATCTCTGTGATCAATAGAACCCTATACACGAACCCCTGAAAAACTGCATTTTAGCGATGGGCGTTTTGGAACATACGAGGGTTGGAACTTAGATAGTGGCTCCAGAGCTCCAGTATGGTGAGTTATGGTGATTCTGTTGTACGACTGTGATGGTGTTATCCTAACGCATTACGTTCCTCGACGCCAGACCCTCAATGCACAGTATTACTGTTCGCTTTTGGAGCATCACCTGCGACCAGCTTTGCGAAAGAAGCGGCGACACTTTCCGCGCAACCCACACATCATTTTGCACGACATTGCTCGGGCGCATCTAGCGCAAGCTGCGGCTGCCCTCTTCTGTCGATGGGACTGGGAAGTACTGTACCATCCACCACGCTCCCTGGACTTGTCCTTGTGACTTTGATCTGATCCCGAAGATGAAGGAACCACTTCGTGGCATTTGCTTCAGAACTGTTCCAGAGATGCGTTATCCGTGCTAGGGAAGGGTTTAAATTTTGCACCAACACCGAAGAGTTTGCCGGTAGTGGATTTTATCAGTTCGATTGAACAGGCAGTTCACAAACTACCTCCTGTTGATGCAGAGGATGTCAGGAGGGAGACATGTCGTGTTTTGACTAGGGCTCGTCCACCCAAGAGCAATGTGACATCAGCGGAGAGGGCTGCTTTACGCTCTCTCAGAGCTGATCCGGACATTGTCATTTTACCTGCGGACAAGGGCAATGCCACCGTTGTTTTGAACAAACATGACTATGTACAAAAGATGAATTGTTTATTATCTGACTCAGCGTATCGCAGGATCGATGCTGACCCCACGAAAAGCGTTGAGAGGAAGACCAACAACCTCCTGAAGAAAAGTGGTTTGCCACAGGACACTATCAAGAGTCTTAACACCTATAGTGCTGTTCCCCCCAGGTTATATGGCCTTCCGAAACTACATAAGGAGGGGGTCCCTCTCCGCCCCATAGTCACCAATATCGGTGCTCCAACATATCGTGTGGCTAAGCACCTTGCTTCAATGTTAAGCCCACAAGTTGGACGTTGTGAACATCATATTAAGAACTCAGCTGACTTCTTACGGCGTTTGGAGGGAATGCAGTTGAATGACTCTGATATGTTAGTAAGTTTTGATGTGGTCTCGCTCTTTACTCGTGTTCCTTTGTCTGATTCGTTGCGGTTAATTGAAGTGAAGTTTGGATTGGAACTAACTAATTTGTTTCGACATGTGTTGACGTCCACGTATTTCTTATTCGATGACCAGTATTACGAGCAGACAGATGGAGTTGCGATGGGTAGCCCGTTATCTCCTGTGATCGCAAATCTGTTCATGGAAGACTTCGAGGAGCGTGCATTGGAGTCGGCGCCATTGAAACCTGCCTGTTTTTTCAGATACGTTGACGATACTTTTGTTGTTTGGCCGCATGGCAGGGAGAATTTGAATGCCTTTTTAGAATATCTAAACTCGATCCACCCCAACATTCGTTTTACCATGGAGGTGGAAGAGGATGGTTGCCTTCCCTTTCTTGACGTTTTGGTTAGGAGGAAGGTGGATGGATCGTTGGGACATGCAGTTTATAGGAAGCGTACTCACACTGACTTGTATCTGCAGGCGGACAGTTGTCATCATCCGGCCCAACGTGAAGGGGTACTTCGTACCCTGGTACACAGGGCACATGTCATCTCCGACGTTGAGACTTTGCCTGCTGAGCTGGCCCATCTTGAGGCTACCTTCCGCCACAATGGGTATAGTGAAAGACAGATTGAACGGGCGTTGCGATATCAACCAACTGTGCGCCAGGTGACTGATGATAATTCTCAGTTGACTCCTAAATCTATTGCCTTTTTGCCCTACATAGGAAGCACTTCAAACAAGATAGGTCGTATTTTACGGAAATACAATGTGAAATGTGTTTTCCGACCTCCATCTAAGATTAAAGCGCTTTTGGGGTCTGCTAAGGATGATGCTGGTTTACGTAAGGCAGGTGTTTATCGCATTCCTTGTAGCTGTGGCATGGCACACACTGGTCAGACCATCAGGACCGTGGAGGACCGGTGTATTGAACATAAACGGCACACGCGACTACAGCAGCCTAGCAAATCTGCTATTGCCGAACATTGTTTGGACACTGGTCACCCCATGTGGTATAATAATACCGAGATATTAGCATGCACGTCCGGCTATTGGGATAGTGTGATTAAGGAGTCTGTTGAGATTAAATTGGCTAGCAATCTTGTGAATAGGGATGGAGGCTTTTGTTTAAACTCGGCCTGGAATCCTGCTCTTTCACTTGTTAAAAAACATAGGGACAGAGTTAACGTTTCCTCAACTACCAGTCCATAGTTTCTTACTATCGATAGCTCTGACTTCGTTCATCTTTGGTGGCTTTTGTTTAGGTGTGTGTTATCTTTTCTGTTAGACTCGCAGAACCGGGCTCTCGTGTTTTCTGCACTTCGTCTGGTCGTTGCAGTTAAGCCTTGAAAATGGCGGAGGGTGCATCCGCCAAAATATCGGCAGTTGTCGAAAATTCAACCTGGCTGAATGCCCGTAAGTACTTTGTTCCAGAGATTCTACATGCAGTAAACCGGTCCATTTGCACCATCAACAAGACAGGGTCTACTAACGGTATACTACGTCTTCCACATCGCTGGCAACTGGTTCCAAAAAACGCTGGTGACTACTTTGAAGGACAGTAATAGGTGCAAACATGTAACTCTTTTGTACCGGTTGTGAATAAATAGCTCTGAGCACTATGGGACTTAACATCTATGGTCATCAGCCCCCTAGAACTTAGAACCTAACTAACCTAAGGACATCACACAACACCCAGCCAGCACGAGGCAGAGAAAACCCCTGACCCCACCGGGAATCGAACCCGGGAACCCGGGCGTGGGAAGCGAGAACGCTACCGCACGACCACGATATGCGGGCAAATAGTTGTCACTATTTAAGTTCCAACCCTCGTATATTGGTACTGTGCATTGTTCACCACAGCCCGATAACATTCATGCAGTCAGAGCGCATTACCAATTTTCTATCGCGAGTCTAAACACTGTATGCGAGATGCCATTTTTCTTCATTCAGGGCACACTCGGACTTACTCTCGTTTGTCAAACCTAGCAGCAGAAACCTTACAACTTATGCGCTACATTCCCACATATCAGCTACAGGTGGCATGCAGTACTTGTATGGTAGTGGCATCTGCAAAATACAGCCCTACGAGGAATGTGGACTAGCCACTAAGCGACATCTCATGGCTTGACGACTGCTCTACAACCATGCACTCTACATCTTTTCTACAAAGATATATTGATTACACCCTACTGAAACATCTCTGGCATGACCATAATGATAATTCCCAAACTATCAAAGAACATCTGTCATGCCAGTATCTCACCTATGGGACTTATCTATCATGTACTGGTCTACAAGGTATCTATTACATAGTAGGATCCACATTCTACGATGGCACACTTGATCTTAAACATCTACAGTATCATCATTTCGTCCAACTTTGGGGTATATTCAGAACATTGTATACAATGTACTGTTAACACAGTGACAATGTGACAAAATATCAGGTGATGTGACAAAACGAAATGTCTATAGAAAAAAGGCTTCAGAACACCTGACTGATCAATATCAGTGCAGAGACAGTCGTTAGAGACAGGCAACAATTTATGATGCTAAATGAAAGTTACTTGATACAGTTGGAACTTCTTAGGTGTGGCAGCAAGTCATTTGATGAGGTTGAAAGTTATTGGATATAGTTTCAAGTTATTGGATATAGTTTCAAGTCACCGGACTCAGTTTCAAGTCACCCGACTCAGTTTCAAGTCACCCGACTCAGTTTCAAGTCACCCGACTCAGTTTCAAGTCACCCGACTCAGTTTCAAGTCACCCGACTCAGTTTCAAGTCACCCGACTCAGTTTCAAGGCACCCGACTCACTTGCAAGGCACCCGACTCACTTGCAAGGCACCCGACTCACTTGCAAGGCACCCGACTCACTTGCAAGGCACCCGACTCACTTGCAAGGCACCCGACTCACTTGCAAGGCACCCGACTCACTTGCAAGGCACCCGACTCAGTTGCAAGGCACCGGACTCAGTTGCAAGGCACCGGACTCAGTTGCAAGGCACCGGACTCAGTTGCAAGGCACCGGACTCAGTTGCAAGGCACCGGACTCAGTTGCAAGGCACCGGACTCAGTTGCAAGGCACCGGACTCAGTTGCAAGGCACCGGACTCAGTTGCAAGGCACCGGACTCAGTTGCAAGGCACCGGACTCAGTTGCAAGGCACCGGACTCAGTTGCAAGGCACCGGACTCAGTTGCAAGGCACCGGACTCAGTTGCAAGGCACCGGACTCAGTTGCAAGGCACCGGACTCAGTTGCAAGGCACCGGACTCAGTTGCAAGGCACCGGACTCAGTTGCAAGGCACCGGACTCAGTTGCAAGGCACCGGACTCAGTTGCAAGGCACCGGACTCAGTTGCAAGGCACCGGACTCAGTTGCAAGGCACCGGACTCAGTTGCAAGGCACCGGACTCAGTTGCAAGGCACCGGACTCAGTTGCAAGGCACCGGACTCAGTTGCAAGGCACCGGACTCAGTTGCAAGGCACCGGACTCAGTTGCAAGGCACCGGACTCAGTTGCAAGGCACCGGACTCAGTTGCAAGGCACCGGACTCAGTTGCAAGGCACCGGACTCAGTTGCAAGGCACCGGACTCAGTTGCAAGGCACCGGACTCAGTTGCAAGGCACCGGACTCAGTTGCAAGGCACCGGACTCAGTTGCAAGGCACCGGACTCAGTTGCAAGGCACCGGACTCAGTTGCAAGGCACCGGACTCAGTTGCAAGGCACCGGACTCAGTTGCAAGGCACCGGACTCAGTTGCAAGGCACCGGACTCAGTTGCAAGGCACCGGACTCAGTTGCAAGGCACCGGACTCAGTTGCAAGGCACCGGACTCAGTTGCAAGGCACCGGACTCAGTTGCAAGGCACCGGACTCAGTTGCAAGGCACCGGACTCAGTTGCAAGGCACCGGACTCAGTTGCAAGGCACCGGACTCAGTTGCAAGGCACCGGACTCAGTTGCAAGGCACCGGACTCAGTTGCAAGGCACCGGACTCAGTTGCAAGGCACCGGACTCAGTTGCAAGGCACCGGACTCAGTTGCAAGGCACCGGACTCAGTTGCAAGGCACCGGACTCAGTTGCAAGGCACCGGACTCAGTTGCAAGGCACCGGACTCAGTTGCAAGGCACCGGACTCAGCTGCAAGGCACCGGACTCAGCTGCAAGGCACCGGACTCAGCTGCAAGGCACCGGACTCAGCTGCAAGGCACCGGACTCAGCTGCAAGGCACCGGACTCAGCTGCAAGGCACCGGACTCAGCTGCAAGGCACCGGACTCAGTTGCAAGGCACCGGACTCAGTTGCAAGGCACCGGACTCAGTTGCAAGGCACCGGACTCAGTTGCAAGGCACCGGACTCAGTTGCAAGGCACCGGACTCAGTTGCAAGGCACCGGACTCAGTTGCAAGGCACCGGACTTAGATGCAACTCATTCACAGCAACTAGTTATAGATGGAAGCTATTAGACTTGCTTCAAAATCATTGGACAAAGTTGAGAGTTATTGAACATGTGTGAAAGTCACTGGGTACAGTTGAAAGTCACTGGATGCAGCTCAGAGTTACTGAACCTAGATAAAAATTACTGAATGTGACTGGCAGTCTTTGTATGCAGTTAAAAGTTACTAGATATAGATGAAAATTACTGGACATAGCTGCAATTCATTGGATGTAATTCAAAGTTACTGGAAACATTTGAAAGTTGCTGAATGTATATGACAAGTTATTGGAGATATGTGACAATTATTGGATGTAGGTTATTGGACACAGCTGGACGACAATCGACACAGCTGAAAGTGAATTGACCCAGTTGAAGGTTACTGAACGTAGCTGAAAGCTACTGAATGGAGTTGATTGTTATTTAGGTGGAAATTATTGAACATAGTTATAAGACATTTGGCATAGATGAAAATCATTGGACCCAGTTGTAGGATACTGAAAGTAGTTGACACCTATCTGATGTTGTTGAATATTAGTCAACATAGTTGCAAACCTTGGACATAGTGGGTAACTGTTAGACTAGCTAAAAGGTATTAGACGAACTTGAAAGTCATTTGATGTAGTTGAAAATTGCTGGACATCGGTGAAAGTCAGTGCACATATTTCAAATTATTGGGCATAGCAGAAAGTTACTGGAGGTGGGTCAGAGTCATTGGAGGTAATTGAAAATTAATGGAGGTGGTTTAAAGTTACTGGGACTGTAGGAAAAGAACAAATCGTGAATGTAGTATCAAAAGATTGAAGATTGTGATTCTGAGGATATTATAAAAAGATTATGTGAAAAACAATGAAATTTGGTAATATACAGTAAGCCAGTGTCTCTTCTGTGGTTGGTGGCACACACATATATGGACAGTATATAGTCTAAGCCATGTAGCACCCAGCACAGAAGAAATATAACTGTGGAAGTGGTAAATGGTTGTCTGCATGATGGCATGGATGGAGTTCATTGATGCACTAAAATGCTCAAAGTATGAATGCAGTTTAACACCAGATTCAGTACTTTGCAGATACAGGGATGTTTTAGTAATGCATCAAAATGGTTCAAATGGCTCTATGGGACTTAACATCTGAGGTCATCAGTCCCCTAGAACTTAGAACTACTTAAACCTAAGGACATCACATACATCCATACCCGAGGCAGGATTCGAACCTGCGACCATAGCGGTCGCGTGGTTCCACAGTGAAGCGCCAAAACTGTTTGGCCACACCGGCTGGCAGCAACGCATCATGTTGAGGGTAAAAACTGTAGAGGAAGTAAGTGATTGGAATACATCCAACAAATAACTGGGAACATTGGATGCAAGGACTACTCTAACAGGAAACCGAGGTGCACTGCATCAAACCAGTCAAAAGACAGGTGACCCAAAACCATTGTTTGAGAAATGTTCTGGACAGATATCGGTGTAACATTAGTCCATAGACTTCATGCCTAAACTCAACACTTCAACTGATCTGTTAGGATCTTCCTCAGGAGTTCCCAGATTCTCCTTGGTGATTGAACACTCTGGCATCTGGGAGCACCAGAAAGTCCATGAGGACCATTCCTACAGAGGGGTTTATATGTCGAGTTTGGAGAAACAATGGGACACAGCGTAGCTGTCCAGAATATTTTACCATTAGTGTACAGCAGTACCTTCTGAGGGATTTTCACAAAGGGTGTCCAGGGCTGACAAGTTTTTAGCAGGCAGGGCACGGAGAGCGGTCAGGTAACACAGATGTTTGGACTGCTCAACTGTAGCCTCCTTCCACATGGCCTGACCACCCAAAAGAATTTCCCCCCAAAACTATATAAACTTTGATTAAAATAAGTTTGTGACTGATAGAAGTCTGTGATGGGGAGCAGAGTTGCTGGTTCATATGCAACATGCAGCATGCTTATGTGCTCGAAAAAATAAAAAATAAACCCATGGCGTCTGCCACACTTTGTCCATTCGCACCTCTTGTAGCCCCCGTCTCTTGTTTGTCCCATACAATGGTCAACACAGCGAGCACTTGGAGCTGGAGAAACAGTCCTGATTGGCTGATACCCAGATCCTACCAAAAGACTCACTGAAATGTCAGTCATAAATCTTATATTGTGGGCATCCACCGCTGTAGAATTGTATCATTCTGAAAAATACCGCTGTATGATGAATATTTATTTATGATTCAACTAGTTCCACGGCAGTAGAGCTACATCTTCAGGGTTACATATTTATACCATAATTTTAAGTTATTACCAGTAGATGGCCTAACATTGTTTCTCCAAATATTTAATCGTCAAGAGGTTGGTAGTCCAATTCAAAATATGGCAGCATGCAGGGATCATCATCCTGATAGAGGAAATCAAAGACGTAATATAGTCGTGACAACATGAGGCATCAGTGGTCACCTCAGTTTGTCTAGGCGGTCACTTTGTGCCTCAGACTTCCTGTATCTAGATGATGATCCCTGCATTCGGCTGTATTTTTAATTGGACAACCAACATTTTGACACTTGGAGATCTTTATGACAATTGGACAAAGATGATGTGTCATGTACTGGTAACCGCTTGAACTCATTTATGAAATAAATGGGTGTTGCTGAAGAGACAGAGGAAATCAAAGACGTAATATCGTCGTGACAACATGAGGCATCAGTGGGCACCTCAGTTTGTCTAGGCGGTCACTTTGTACCTCAGACTTCCTGTATCTAGAAGATGATCCCTGCATGTTACTGGTAACCGCTTGAACTCATTTATGAAATAAATGGGTGTTGCTGAAGAGACAGAGAAGTTGCTGTCCACGCATCAGCACGGCTTTAGAAAGCATCGCTCTTGCGAAACACAACTCGCCCTTTTTTTCACATGATATCTTGCGAACGATGGATGAAGGGTATCAGACGGATGTCATATTCCTTGACTTCCGGAAACCGTTTGACTCGTTGCCCCACTGCAGACTCCTCACTAAGGTACGAGCATATGGAATTGGTTCCCAAGTATGTGAGTGGCTCGAAGACACCTTAAGTAATAGAACCCAGTATGTTGTCCTCGATGGTGAGTGTTCTTCGGAGGTGAGGGTATCATCTGGAGTGCCCCAACGAAGTGTGGTAGGTCCGCTGTTGTTTTCTATCTACATAAATGATCTTTTGGATAGGGAGGATAGCAATGTGTGGCTGTTTGCTGATGATACGGTGGTGTACGGGAAAGAGTCGTCGTTGAGTGACTGTAGGAGGATACAAGATGAGTTGGACAGGATTTCTGACTGGTGTAAAGAATGGCAGCTAACTCCAAATATGTGCCTGGTTCAAATGGCTCTGAGCACTATGGGACTTGACATCTGAGGTCATCAGTCCCCTAGAACTTAGAACTACTTAAACCTAACTAACCTAAGGACATCACACACACCCATGCCCAAGGCAGGATTCGAAGCTGCGACTATAACAGTCACGCGGTTCCGGACTGAAGCGTGAAGCACCTAGAACCGCATGGTCACCACAGCCGGCTAACTGTAAATATAGATAAATGTAAATTAATTCAGATGAATAGGGAAAAGAATCCTGTAATATTTGAATACCCCATTAGTAGTGTAGCGCTTGACACAGTGATGTCGATTAGATATTTGGGCGTAACATTGCAGAGCGATATGAAGTGGGACAAGCATGTAATGGCAGTTGTGGGGAAGGCGGATAGTCGTCTTCGGTTCATTGGTAGAATTTTGGGAAGATGTGGTTCATCTGTAAAGGAGACCGATTATAGAACACTAATACGACCTACTCTTGAGTGCTGCTCGAGCGCTTGGGATCCCTATCAGGTCGGATTGAGGGATGTCATAGAGGCAATTCAGAGGCGGGCTGCTAGATTTGTTACTGGTAGGTTTGACCACCACGCGCATGTTACGGAAATGCTTCAGGATCTCGGGTGGGAGTCTCTAGAGGAAAGGAGGCGTTCTCTTCGTGAATCGCAACTGAGGAACAATTTTACTGCTGCCAATTTATATTTCACGGAAAGACCATAAAGATAAGAGAGATTAGGGCTTGTACAGAGGCATATAGGCAGTCATTTTTTTCTGTTTGGGAGTGGAACAGGGAAAGAAGATGTTGGTTATGGTACGAGGTACCTTCCGCCGCGCACCGTATGGTGGATTGTGGAGTATGTATGTAGATGTAGGACATGCAGCTCTAACACCACAAAACTGTATCGATCATAAACCCTCATTGTACAGCTGAGGCGGTCTTTTCCAACATGACAACGTGAAAGTATGGCATACCTTTCAGAATGACTGTCATATGGTCTAGGGTGCAGAAACTTCTACAGTTCTAAGGATCTGAGCAAGCAGGGAATGGGTAGCTGTCAGGTAACGCAGATGGTTGAGCTGGTTACCTGTAGCCTCCTCCCTGGCGGTGAAACCACGAGGAGGATGCTCATGGCTGCCCTGAGGAAGTCGTCCCTGACGGCCTGGTCCGAGGACCGCAGGAACGCAGGCGGTTGGGGCCTCCGGCGCTGTCGGTCTCCTTCCGTGGCCGGGGACCTCTTGGTGGCTACAGTGCTGCCATCTGGGCTAACGCTCCTGGTAGTCTTCCCGTCACCACCACCGGTGTAGTTCACTCTAGACCGTACCGCATCCCCGAGGGACGATTCGTTCGCTACTGTCGGGGAGGTCCCGGACCTCGCTCCGCTCCCGGGCGGCTCGGACACTTCCAGGCGGTCGTAAGTGGGCGAGTGGTCCCTGGAGTGGTTCCCCACTGGGGGCGGGAACTCCTGCACCTCGCTTCCGCCCCCGCTCCCGCCGCCCCCCTCGCTGCCCCCACGCACCTTCCTCCGGATGGAGCCGACCAGCTTCCGCCTCCACTCGTGCGCGGACTTGACGGAGCCGCCGCCTCCGGGGGTGGCGTCCGTCTGCATACTGGCCATGCGCGCCGCTGCCGCCTCCCCATCGCCCCGCCGTCCGCCCCCGCCACCCCCACCTCCACTCCGAGGGGCCGTGCCCGTCTTGAACGATAGGGACCTTGTCAGCCTAGGCCTCAGGCAGGATTGGCGACCCAGTTTGTACCTGCTCTGTGCTCAGCGCTCCACTCTCGAGCTGAAAGCCTTCTCTCCACCTTCACTCCAATTTGCCACGCAACTTTTCATCATACACTGCCAAATCTCACTCTTCACCACTTCTAAAAATATTCTTCCTACTAAAGTTATTCATTTCATAATTTACATTCGCCACTTGCTCATCATGGTGATTTATTTGAAATTTTCATCATTACATTTTCACAGTGCGCTATTTCACCAATTTCTGCTTTAACTTCTCACACTTTCATCAATTTCTGCTTTAACTTCTCACACTTTGCACACCAATTTGATCCACAATATCTCTTTCTCCCCTATTCCACACTGCAAGTTCAGCTTTTTCTTCAACCAGCTTTAATACTAACCTCACTCTCGTAGTTTAAAACAGTTACACTTATTCCAAAGCTTGCTGCTTGCTTCCTTTTAGATTTTTTAGATACATGAATACTTTCCTGTTCCAGAAATATGACATTTCAGGTTTTTTTTCTTTGATGCACCTATAGTAAGGCTTTTAAGAACGTCACTTGCTTTCCCACTAGTCTTTCATGTCCCTCTTAGTACACTCTCCTAAAGTGTTACACAATTTTCGGTCATAACTGCTCTAAAAGCCTTATTAGGAATGTCTGCAATGCTACAGTCAACTTTCCTAGTGCTCCTCACAGCATCTAGGAACGCTGTCCACTATTTGTAAACCAATCAAAGTTGAACCTCATCAAAACTGGGTTATTGACAGAGTAGAAAACATTTGTATATTTCTGTAGTGAATGTTGTAAGGTATTTCAGACTTACTGCCTTCCTTTTTCATACATATTTCATAAAAAGCACTTTATAACTTCCTTCGTGATCAATATAACAGTAGCCTGTCAAAATTACGATTTGTAAGACTCTCCGAAAGTTTTCTCGCTTTCCATCTCAGATCTGAATTTTTCCAGAATCAGTGCCGAATCCGATATACCAAGAATGTGGCATTTAAAGGGGCTACGACAAATATTTCCGCTTTACTTTTTCCATCTGCTCTTCTATTCAATTCCACTATCTCTCCTTCTCATGCTTACTCCTTTGTCGGTTTAATCCGATTTCTGCCTTATTCTGCACTGAATGCACCCATATCCTATTTCAGTATTAGTATGGAGTATCCACGGAGACTTTCCTGGTTTGTTTAACGCAAATGTCTGTCCAACGTGTATTAAAACCACCTTCACTTCGTTTCCCTTCCTGCTTTTGCTGAGTCGGTTAAAGACACAGCGTTTCTCGGCGCAAGGCTCAAAACCGCACAATATATATTTTTTTAATCATTTGCTGTATTGGCCCGCTCTTCTGTGGTGTAGCCGTTCCGCAACTTGATTAAAGTTTGGACATTGTTAATTTAATCTCCCACGCGAGTGAAAATTGCACAGACTGCTCACTGTCGCACTGTGTATTTACTTTCTACTCGCATACCCATAAACACAGTTCTCTCCACGTTTTATTGCGTCCGCTCTCCAGTAATTAATTTGTGCGCTACAAAAATAGACCGACAGTGAACAAAAAAGATTTTAGGTCCAAAGGGATGCTTCGATGTTTTATGAACGGAACGTGGCAGTAAAAGCGGCAATAGTCTCTATTTGTGTTGGAGATCAGAGAGCACTTTTCCAAATAGAAAATCCTTTGCACAGGCTGTCTATAAATGCCTCCAGGAAATACTCTCACCGGTCACAACTAGGAAAGTATACGCACACGTTTTGCGACATGTGCTGAAAAATATTTCACATCTCTGTAATAGTTCGACTAAAGTTCGCACATTTATCCCTTAGCTACAAATGGTCTCGGAAAGTTGCAGAAACCACTCACTCAACACATTTCTTCTCCAAGAACGTAACTGCGTCTTCCACATTCCTCACCTGACTACCCCAGTTTAAGGTTTATATATCATATATTTTTACTTATCGACTTAAAAATAGTATGACAGCTGATCCTGTGGATTTCGTGGGAGTTTTTTATTTTCCTTCGTAGCTGTCGACCAAGCCCATGACAAAAAAAATGTTCTGCAGGTTTTTTTTACAGCTTTAACGACCCGGAAATTCTGTAGTCCACATTTCTATCTGCACTCGGGGAGATCTGAGAGGTTTCCCTCTTGTGACGATGTAGGGTTCACCACGCACCATTCCACTGCGTTTCGTCCGTCGTCTGCCGTTGCATCTTCAGCCTACAAACAGGAAGCGAACTTCAACCTTGGTTGCGCGTCCCAATCCAATAATCTTCATACTGGTGTAGCGAGAAGGGTAAAAGAACTAACTGGGAAACACTGCAAAACATATTTAATATTTCTAGCTGCGGAGAAAGGGATCAAACAAAATCAAACAGCAGAACAATAATTGGTTAAATGAAAACAGGTGACAAAATACATGCACTACATCTACAGAACCTACTGTCTATCGTAGGCTTGGTTCTTGAAAAATTTAATTTTGCTGCATGACGTTGCTTTTTAATTTGAAAGAAACGCCTTTTTTTTGTTGACGATCGGCTACCTTCGTCGCCTTGAGCGGTATGACGCGACATTACACAAAAATTAGATGATATGCCCTCATCAACATGTAATCTGTCATCTATTGCCGTTAAATGGCGTAATGTTTCATAACTACAAATGCGGGGTCCCAAGCACAGTTTTCGAAAATTCTTTCACCAAAGAAGACGCCGTAAATATTCCAGACTTCGAATCGAGATCAGATGCCCTATGTCTCACGAGGCAAGTTACTTAGTAAATGCCAGTCAGCTTCCTTTCATTGTATGCCAATGAAGAAGCTCCATTTTCAGAAAGGAGTAATCCACTAAATTACAGGCGCATATCTCTAACGTCGATATGCAGCAGGATTGTGGAACATATATGTTGTTCAAACGTTATGAATTACCTCGAAGAAAACTGTCTATTGACACACAGTCAACATAGGTTTAGAAAACATCGTTCTTGTGAAACACAACTAGCTCTTTATTCACACGAAGTGTTGAGTGCTACTGAAAAGGGATTTCAGATCGATTCCGTATTTCTGGATTTCCGGAAGGCTTTTGACGCTGTACCACGCAACATCTATATCTAAATTTATACTCCGCAAGCCACCCAAAGGTGTGTGGCGGAGGGCACTTTACGTGCCACTGTCATTACCTCCCTTTTCTGTTCCAGCCGCGTATGGTTCGCGGGAAGAACGACTGCCGGAAAGCCTCCGTGCGCGCTCGAATCTCTCTAATTTTACATTCGTGATCTCCTGGGAGGTATAAGTAGGGGAAGCAATATATTCGATACCTCATCCAGAAACGCAACGTCTCGAAACCTGGACAGCGAGCTACACCGCGACGCAGAGCGCCTCTCTTGCAGAGTCTGCCACTTGAGTTTGCTAAACATCTCCGTAACGCTATCACGCTTACCAAATAACCCTGTGACGAAACGCGCCGCTTTTCTTTGGATCTTCTCTATCTCCTCTGTCAACCCGATCTGGTACGGATCCCACACTGATGAGCAATACTCAAGTATAGGTCGAACGAGTGTTTTGTAAGCCACCTCCTTTGTTGATGGACTACATTTTCTAAGGACTCTCCCAATGAATCTCAACCTGGCACGCGCCTTACCAACAATTAATTTTATATGATCATTCCACTTCAAATCGTTCCTTACGTATACTCCAGATATTTTACAGAAGTAACTGCTACCAATGTTTGTTCCGCTATCATATAATCATACAATAAAGGATCCTTCTTTCTATGTATTCGCAATACATTACATTTGTCTGTGTTAAGGCTCAGTTACCACTCCCTGAACCAAGTGACTATCCACTGTAGATCTTCCTGCATTTCGCGATAATTGCGTGCTTATGGAATATCGCCTGAGTTATAAGACAGGATTTTTGATTTCCTTTCAGAGAGGTCACAGTTCGTAGCAATTGACGGAAAGTCATCGAGTAAAACAGTAGTGATTTCTGGTGTTCCCCGAGGTAGTGTTATAGACCTTTTTCTGATCCTTATCTATATAAACGATTTGGGAGACAATCTGAGCAGCCGTCTTAGGTGTTTTGGAGATTTCACTGTCGTTTATCGTCTAATAAAGTCATCAGAAGATCAAAACAAATTGCAAAAAGAATTAGAAAAGATATCTGACCGGTGTGAAAATTGGCAGTTGAGTCATCCACTTGAGTACTGAAAGGAATTCGTTAAACTTTGGTTACACGGTAAATCAATCAAATCTAAAGGCCGCAAATTCAACTAATTAAATACCTAGGAAGCAACTTAAATTGGAATGAAAATGTTGTGGGGAAGGCTAACGAAAAACTCCGCTTTATTGGCAGGACACTTAGAAAATGTAACAGACCTACTAAGGAGAATGACAACACTGCACTTGTCCGTCCTCTTTTAGAATACTGCTGAGCGGTGTGGGATCCTTACCAGGTAGGACTGACGGAGGACATCGAAAAAGTACAAAGAAGAGCAGCACGTTTTGTATTATCACGAAATAGGGGAGAGAGTGCCACAGAAATTATACAGGATTTCGGCTGGACATCATTAAAAGAAAAGCGTTTTTCGTTGCAACGAAATCTTCTCACGAAATTCAAATCATTAACTTTCTCCTCCAAATCCGAAAATATTTTGACACCGACCTACATAGGGAGAAAGGATCACTACGATAAAATTGGAATAGTATAGAATAGTAGCGCATAGAGTAAACATCTCTGGAGTGAGCATTGCGTTCTGCGCATGTTGTCAGCATTAAACCAGGATTGTCACGTGTTTTCGGGACTTCGCTGTGCGTGTGTGCTTTCCGCAGAGTTTGAAGTTTATAATATCAAGTGTTTTTGTTGTGTTTTCACCGTTTGTTGACAGTGTAAGAGCGATAGTGAATTACTGTTGTTGTTACGGATGCAAAGAAAAATACGTGAACGAAGGCATAGTAACTTTTCATGGGTACATACCATGTAGCTCTAATTATAGTTAGCAAATTAGTAAGACACACTGCACATGTTTAAAGATTTCGAGACGCATTATAATTAAGGCTTGATTCTGTAGACCTATTTTTCTACAATTTTATGACTATATAATAGATATTACGGCTCGTACAAAAGCTTACAAACAATCGCTTCATCTCGTAAATTTGGTAGTGTAACAGGAAAGGGAGTGGTTAGTTGTTTCAGCAAATACTATCCTCCATGCATTTATCAGTGGCTTGTCGATTATGTATATAGATTTGAAAGACGGGAGACAGATAAATTCAATAGAGTGGGAGTCTGTAAAAATCTTCATATAACACGTGTATCCAAACCTTTTTGTTTACTATTAAGTTACAGTAGGAGAGCATGGTAAGTGTGTCTAGGACATGGAGAAGGATTATGTGTGATTTATATTTTAGTTTCCCGAAGGATGAGCAACGAGTAATGATGTGGCTGCAGAAAATAAGGAGTAATTTTGTCCCCACAAAATATTCCAAAGTATGTTCAAAACACTTTGAAGAGGAATCTTTGGTCAGAGAAAAATTTGGACGTGTGTGGCTGAAGGTAGCTAATCAAAGTACACATTCATCTTCTTTGGTGTATTTTATCTTCAATTTATTTTCTTCACCATTTGATTAAGAAGCGTAAAATATTAGTAAACATGTCCCCAAACTCTTTCATTTGTGTCACTTTCCACTTCCCTTAATGGTGGTATACGGGTTGACTGTTACATGACCAATTGTATTTGCTTTACAGTACATTTATTCTCCGACCGCCTTTTTACTCAGTCTACTACTTATTTAATAAACTGGGAGCAAGTACGTAAAATGGGTTAAATAAATACTTCAAAGTGTCACCAGCAAGAAAAATTGTGCTTTGGGTCGCCAAAAAGAGAAAATAAATACATAGAAATAGCAGAAAAAAAGGACGAATTAGCAGGGATATAATCGGTAATGTGAGGCAAATTCGGTGTTTTTGGGACACTTGCAAAAGTACTAGCGTACTGTCAAGTCGTTTTGCAATACTATCACTGCAAAAATGTACGTCACGCTCTGTAATACTATAAAGTGCCGTATCATACCGAAAACTACGAAAGATCGAATGCATCTGAACTGTGACACCTATCGCAAAGAAGCAGAATGTAATATCACTTGCCCTTACAAGTTACGTAGCTGGTTTATTCCCGGTACCAAATGGATACTGTTAAAATGTCTGCGCAACATATATAAATAATCGACGACTCGTACGAAAAAATCCGTCTATACTAGGGATGCAGTGACATTCTTACATATACAGCGCGCTATACGGAGAAAAACACGACGTCCCGAGAACACGTGACCAGGTCGGCAATGTATGTTGACAACACAAAATCTGTTCTGCGCATGTGAATGCTCACACCAGAGATATTTACTCTACGGTGCACTGCTGGTGCATTCTTTTACAGTGTGTCTGTCAGGGTGGTTGGGGGGGGGGGGGGGGGGGAGACAGGTGACGCCGTTGCCCAGGTAACGCCAATGGCAACCCGGCTTTCCCCACCACGACGCCAGCTGTTCGGCTGCTAAAGCGTCCCTGTTGCCACATCATGATTAAACAGCACCACGTGGTGTCACGAATTAGATGCATTAACGTTCGTCAGCTCTCGTAAAATAACATTTTCTAGCGTTGACGTATTCTGTAGTCATCAGGTATTGTGAACAAGTGTTTTGTGTTGGCTTCACATAAATAACAACAGTGCAGTACAATTTGAAGCCATTTTGACAATTTTTCGACCGTGACTGTCCCATGAAAAATGTAAAGGCTTTTTTTTTGTAAATTACCGCTACCAGTCACAAACTTTGTTAACTATTGTATTACTTATTTATTTAGCGACATGTTTCTAGGGAATACCTCATCTTCAGGCTAAATGGCATTACAAAGACTATTTTACAAGAAGGTCATACTGATGTTGCATAGTCTTTTCATTAATGCTGTGGTTATCCTGTGGAGGAAGAGAAAACTTAGTAACAGGGGATGTCACTTTGGAAGCTGGGCTGACGTTTGCATGACCAATTTTCAGCAGCGATATATACGCTAATCTTGTTGCATGGTACGCGTCGAAATTAACTCCAGAAAAAGAAATATTTTTAAATGCGAACGAAGTCTGTTTTATGGATATTGCGGGAATGTAACACAGTGTGTGAACCAGGCATTGTAAAGTGGCTGAGATTAAATTTTTTGTTGACTGTTAGTAGAAGTTGTTCGAGAAATTTGTTTTCCTACCTTGTTATTATTCCTTACTGATTTACAGGGTGTTTCAAAAATGACCGATATATTTGAAACGGCAATACAAACTAAACGAGCAGCGATAGAAATACACCGTTTGTTGCAATATGCTTGGGACAACAGTACATTTTCAGGCGGACCAACTTTCGAAATTACAATAGTTACAGTTGTCAACAACAGATGGCGCTACAAGTGATATGAAAGATATAGAAGACAACGCAGTCTGTGGGTGCGCCATTCTGTACGTCGTCTTTCTGCTGTAAGCGTGTGCTGTTCACAACGTGCAAGTGTGCTGTGGACAACCTGGTTTATTCCTTAAAACAGAGGATTTTTCTGGTGTTGGAATTCCACCGCCTAGAACACAGTGTTGTTGCAACAAGACCAAGTTTTCAACGGAGGTTTAATGTAACTAAAGGACCGAAAAGTGATACAATGAAGGATCTGTTTGAAAAATTTCAACAGACTGGGAGCGTGACAGATGAACGTGCTGGAAAGGCAGGGCGATCGCGTACGGCAACCACAGAGGGCAACGTGCAGCTAGTGCAGCAGGTGATCCGACAGCGGCCTCGGGTTTCCGTTCGCCGTGTTGCAGCTGCGGTCCAAATGACGCCAACGTCCACGTATCGTCTCATGCGCCAGAGTTTACACCTCTATCCGTACAAAATTCAAACATGGCAACCTCTCAGCGCTGCTACCATTGCTGCACGAGAGACATTCGCTGACGGTATAGTGCACAGGATTGATGACGGCGATATGCATGTGGGCAGCATTTGGTTTACTGATGAAGCTTATTTTTACGTGGACGGCTTCGTCAATAAACATAACTGGCGCATATGGGGAACCGAAAAGCCCCATGTTGCAGTCCCATCGTCCCTGCATCCTCAAAAAGTACTGGTCTGGGCCGCCATTTCTTCCAAAGGAATCATTGGCCCATTTTTCAGATCCGAAATGATTACTACATCACGCTATCTGGACATTCTTCGTCAATTTGTGGCGGTACAAACTGCCTTAGACGACACTGCGAACACCTCGTGGTTTGTGCAAGATGGTGCCCGGCCACATCGCACGGCCGACGTCTTTAATTTCCTGAATGAATATTTCGATGATCGTGTGATTGCTTTGGGCTATCCGAAACATACAGGAGGCGGCGTGGATTGGCCTCCCTATTCGCCAGACATGAACCCCTGTGACTTCTTGCTGTGGGGACACTTGAAAGACCAGGTGTACCGCCAGAATCCAGAAACAATTGAACAGCTGAAGCAGTACATCTCATCTGCATGTGAAGCCATTCCGCCAGACACGTTGTCAAAGGTTTCGGGTAATTTAATTCAGAGACTACGCCATATTATTGCTACGCATGGTGGATATGTGTAAAATATCGTACTATAGAGTTTCCCAGACCGCAGCGCCATCTGTTGTTGACAATTGTAACTATTGTAATTTCGAAAGTTTGTCCGCCTGAAAATGCACTGTTGTCCCAAGCATATTGCAACAAACGGTGTATTTCTATCGCTGCTCGTTTAGTTTGTATTGCCGTTTCAAATATACCGGTCATTTTTGAAACACCCTGTACTTACATTATTCAAAAATGGTTCAAATGGCTCTGAGCACTATGGGACTTAACATCTATGGTCATCAGTCCCCTAGAACTTAAAACTACTTAAACCTAACTAACCTAAGGGCATCACACAACACCCAGTCATCACAAGGCAGAGAAACCGCCTGACCCCGCCGGGAATCGAACCCGGGAACCCGGGTTTGGGAAGCGAGAACGCTACCTCACGACCACGAACTGCGGAAACTTACATTACTGACCCTCCCTTTCCTACCAATGTCGAAACGGAAAACTATACACATGAAGAAAAACTGCAAAATCGATTAGAGAAGTTCACACGGGTTCTCCGCTCTGCTATCAGATGTCTTGGTCGCTACGGTAACGACTCTTTCGTTAAATGGCGTTTACGTTATGGGTACATAAGAGATAGTCGTAAAAAAATCTTCCCACTGTTTCAATGAAATATGCGTTTGCAGACCCATCATATGATGATAAAAAAACGATACCGTCAATTTTGAATCGTTGCGCGTGATGAATTTTGGGGGTAGTTTTCTCAAAAACGTGGAAGTGTTGAGCCAAATATCCCACCGTCTTTCATTTTACGTTGTGCGCAATCGGCGTGCCAAATACCAGGCGAATCGGGTGGCCTTCCCTTTCTGGGATACCGTAACCCTGCATAATCTACTTGCGTCAGATGACGTCACAGGAACATTGGTGCCGTCGCACAAAGACTTGCTCCAGTTGCTGTTGTGTCCAGCACGCGGCACAGTGGTCAAGGCTGAAGCAGATAGCGCCTTATCAGCTGCCAGTACTTGTCTGAACCCCACACGTGCCCCAAGCACTCAGCCGAGGCACAGCTATCTCAACACTGATGGGACTATGAACTACATCATCTCGTTCGTTCTGTTTCTTCATTTCCCTAACGTGCGCTTACTGCGCCGTATTGTACACCAATGTGTGCCTGCCAGGCTAGCCGCGCTGTCTAACGCGCTGCCTCAGCTACATGTCGGCGATTGCTGCGCCAACATTGAATCCACATATGCGTACACCATAATTACTGTACCACACAAACGTTTGGGGAGGCACTCGTCTGGTGTGAGACGTTGCTGGGAAGGATCCACTGGCGACCTAACCACACAATAACCCAGTGTTCGGTGTGGGGCGGCGGTGGGGTGGGTGGACTGCTGCAGCCTGTTGTGGGGGTTGTGAACCACTGAGGGCTACGGCGGAATGAAGCCTCTCCGTCCTTTCTAGGTCCCCGGTCCAATACACACACACACACACACACACACACACACACACACACACACACACACACGGCAATGTGAGACCGCATAAATGTGCCAGCAACAGTGCTGCAATGTTGTTGCAGTACACAATGGTGCTGCTGTATCGCCAGAGAGTACTAACGGTTCAAAGTAACTGCTGAGTTGTTATCAGAGTTGTCCACCAGGGTTTCAGGATTCACTCTGACACAAAAGCACTTTACACCACGAAGGAATTATACGAACGGCCGCAAATCGATAGATGTGATGCACATGTACAGACAAACTAATAAAAAATGGATGATTCATTCAAGAGAAAGTGTTTCACTAATTGAGCACGTGAGTAACGCTTTGCTCTACCTCAGACCCTAATGCAAGCAATTATTCATGTTGGCACTTATTGATAGAATTGTTGGAGGTCCGCCTGAAAGATACTGTGGCAAGTTCTGTCCAAATGGCACGTTAGATCGTCAAAATACTGACCTCGTTGGAGAGCCCTGCCCATGACGCACCAAACATAATCAATTGGGGAGAGATCTGAAGACCTCGCTGGCCAAGGTGGGGTCTGGCATCAACGAAGACAAGCAGTAGAAACTCACTGTGTGCGGACTGGCATTATCTTGCTGAAGTATAGGCCCAGAACGGCTTGCCATGAAGAGCAACAAAACTGGGCACGAAATTTGATGTACCCCTCTGGTTCATGGGTGCCGCAGATGGCAACCAAAGGTGTCCTGGCATGAAAAGAAATGGTATCCCAGACCATCACTCCTGGCTGTCAGGCCATACGGTGGGTGACAGTGAAGCTGGTATCCCACTCGCGCCTGCGGCGTCTCCAGACCCTTTTCCGCTGGTTATCGCCGCACTGTTAGAAGCTGGACTCATTGCTGGAGACAATTCAACTCCAGTCAATGAGATTCCAAGCCGAACACAGGTCTGGAGACACTGCAGACAGCGGTGGGAACCGAACCTGCCTGTCGCCTGCCCTTCAGTCCCATAACCAGGAGTGATGATCTGGGGTATTATTTCCTTTCGTAGCAGAACCTCTTTGGTTGTCATCCTCATCACACTTACAGCAAAGCAGTAGGCAGACACATTCTACTACCTCCATACAAGCCATCCTGAGCAGTACAGGCCGCCCATATTGTCGCAAGCCAGCACCCAGCATTATGCTACCACCGGTAATGATGTAACTTCCTGAAACCATCTGAAGATGAACCTGAAAAGGTTCGAAAACCGGTTCATGGTTGCTGTCTTCAGTCCTTGATGCAGCTCTCCATGCTCTTCTTCATCTCCCAGTACCTACTGCAACATACATCCTTCTGAATCTGCTTAGTGTATTCATCTCTTGGTCTCCCTCTACGATTTTTACCCTCCACGCTGCCCTCCAATACTAAATTGGTGATCCCTTGATGCCTCAGAACATGTCCTACCAACCGACCCCTTTTTGTAGTCAAGTTGTGCCACAAACTCCTCTCCTGCCCAATTCTATTCAGTACCTCCTCATTTGTTATGTGATCTACCCATCTAATCTTCAGCATTCTTCTGTAGCACCACATTTCGAAAGCTTCTATTCTCTTCTTGTCCAAACTATTTATCGTCCATGTTTCACTTCCATACATGGCTACACTCCATACAAATACTTTCAGAAATGAATTCCTGACACTTTAAATCTATACTCGACGTTACCAAATTTCTCTTCTTCAGAAACGCTTTCCTTGCCACTGCCAGTCTACATTTTATATCCTCTCTACTTCGACCATCATCAGTTATTTTGTTCGCAAAATAGCAAAACTCCTTTACGACTTTAAATGTGTCATTTCCTAATCTAATTCCCTCAGCATTACCCGAATTAATTCGACTACATTCCATTATCTTCGTTTTGCTTTTGTTGATGTTCATCTTATACCCTCCTTTCAAGACACTACCCATTCTGTTCAACTGCTCTTCAAAGTCCTTTGCTGTCTCTGACAGAATTACAATGTCATCGGCGAACCTCAAACTTTTTATTTCTTCTCCATGGATTTTAATACCTACTCCGAATTTTTCTTTTGTTTCCTTTACTGCTTGCTCAATATACAGATTGAATAACATTCGGGAGAGGGTACAACCCTGTCTCACTCTCTTCCCAACCACTGCTTCCCTTTCATGCCCCTCAACTCTTATAACTGCTATCTGCTTTCTATACAACTTGTAAATAGCCTTTCGCTCCCTGTATTTTACCCCTGCCACCTTTAGAATTTGAAAGAGAGTATTCCAGTAATGGTATAAAACATAATTATTAACAAAAGTGACTGGTTGCAGTTCTGGATAACTTATTTACATTCAATATACAGTCACGGTTATAAAATATCCGTAATGGATAAGCATAAAACGAAATGTTTACTTCATGCAAGATTGTGCACCGCCCCGCTACCTGGCTGAAGTCCGGGATTTTCCCAGCGACTGCTTTCCTGGTCAATGGATTGGCCGTGATGCGCCAAATTCATGGCCCCCACTTTCCCCAGACCTGACATATCTCGATTTTTTTTTTAAATGGGGATTCATCAAGAATATCGTGTTAGGACCTCTTGTGCCGGATCTCCTACCCTAACTTAGTGCAAGAATTTACGCCGCCACTGAGCAAGCTACACCTGTAATGTTGCAGCGCGTTTCGGGAGAAATTGACTCCCGATGGGATGTGTACAGAATACGGAATGGAAGCGTCTGTGTTAGCAGAAGAGCCCACACCGTGTTACAAGTGGAGGCCGAAATGCACGAGTCTTAACTCACGCAGGCTAGCGTGAGGAGGGAAGGACTCTACTGACGTAAGGTCAGGAACATGACAAGGAATTAGAATTCAGAAAGCGGGCGGAATTAGTTTGATACTTAACTTTAATCAATTAATGATGAACGTCGCTCTTGACGGTATATGGTTCACGATATTATCTGTTCAGAAGACATATAGTAACTGAATATGGCGCCTTGGTAGGTCGTAGCAAATGACGTAGCTGAAGGCTATGCTAAACTGTCGTCTCTGCAAATGAGAGCGTATGTAGACGGTGAACCATCGCTAGCAAAGTCGGCTGTACAACTGGGGCGAGTGCTAGGGAGTCTCTCTAGACCTGCCGTGTGGCGGCGCTCGGTCTGCAATCACTAGACCGCGGATTTTAGGAAAAAACCTATTTTGTTGCTGAGTTCCTATTTGCATAAAAATTTGTACTTATGCGTTTCATGACTATTTACACTTAATAGCGTTAATTGTATAGGACCTAAAAAAGCCTATTTCGATGTTAGTGCCTATTTTTGCCTATTTCGGCTTTAATATCCTAAAAAGTGCCTATTTCATCCTATAAGACAGTGGCTACATTAGATGAAAAAAAATATTTTCTGCCCGGCGTGCAGAGAGGTGGCTATTTGATATGCGCTCATGCTTCGTATTTGCCTAACACTTCGGTCTTTTTTTTATTTTTTATATCACCATCCCTGTTAATACCATATACTCTTTATACGTCTTTTATTATTCATATGTAAAAAACAGATCACAGATCTTTAGGTTAAAACCTAATTGAATACAAGTTGGTACTTATGCGTTTCATGACCAACTAAACTGAATATCGTTAGTTCTATAGGACTTAAAATTGCGCATTTCGACGTTGACACCTAATTTTGCCTATTTTGGCATCAAAATCCTAAAAAGTGCCTATTTCGCTAATCTGACATAGAGTTCTTGTGTTTTCAAAGATTAGAAAAAGGAAGTAAACTTAGGGCTTTACATCTCGTCGAAGGCGAATGTCGTTAGCGGCTGTTTACAATTCCTTTGCTTGCCTTACTACCAACAGCACTCGGCACGGTTGAATGGTCATCCATACAAGTAAGCGCCGAGCGCGACAGTGCTTAACTTCGGTGACCGAACGGGAACTGGTCAAAGACTTGAGTTACACATTAGAATCGAACGTGGGAGTACTAAATGTTATATTTGAAAATATACTCCTGGAAATTGAAATAAGAACACCGTGAATTCATTGTCACAGGAAGGGGAAGCTTTATTGACACATTCCTGGGGTCAGATACATCACATGATCACACTGACAGAACCACAGGCACATAGACACAGGCAACAGAGCATGCACAATGTCGGCACTAGTACAGTGTATATCCACCTTTCGCAGCAATGCAGGCTGCTATTCTCCCATGGAGACGACCGTAGGGATGCTGGATGTAGTCCTGTGGAACGGCTTGCCATGCCATTTCCACCTGGCGCCTCAGTTGGACCAGCGTTCGTGCTGGACGTGCAGACCGCGTCAGACGACGCTTCATCCAGTCCCAAACATGCTCAATGGGGGACAGATCCGGAGATCTTGCTGGCCAGGGTAGTTGACTTACACCTTCTAGAGCACGTCGGGTGGCACGGGATACATGCGGACGTGCATTGTCCTGTTGGAACAGCAAGTTCCCTTGCCGGTCTAGGAATGGTAGAACGATGGGTTCGATGACGGTTTGGATGTACCGTGCACTATTCAGTGTCCCCTCGACGATCACCAGAGGTGTACGGCCAGTGTAGGAGATCGCTCCCCACACCATGATGCCGGGTGTTGGCCCTGTGTGCCTCGGTCGTATGCAGTCCTGATTGTGGCGCTCACCTGCACGGCGCCAAACACGCATACGACCATCATTGGCACCGAGGCAGAAGCGACTCTCATCGCTGAAGACGACACGTCTCCATTCCTCCCTCCATTCACGCCTGTCGCGACACCACTGGAGGCGGGCTGCACGATGTTGGGGCGTGAGCGGAAGACGGCCTAACGGTGTGCTGGACCGTAGCCCAGCTTCATGGTGACGGTTGCGAATGGTCCTCGCCGATACCCCAGGAGCAACAGTGTCCCTAATTTGCTGGGAAGTGGCGGTGCGGTCCCCTACGGCACTGCGTAGGATCCTACGGTCTTGGCGTGCATCCGTGCGTCGCTGCGCTCCGGTCCCAGGTCGACGGGCACGTGCACCTTCCGCCGACCACTGGCGACAACATCGATGTACTGTGGAGACCTCACGCCGCACGTGTTGAGCAATTCGGCGGTACGTCCACCCGGCCTCCCGCATGCCCACTATACGCCCTCGCTCAAAGTCCGTCAACTGCACATGCGGTTCACGTCCACGCTGTCGCGGCATGCTACCAGTGTTAAAGACTGCGATGGAGCTCCGTATGCCACGGCAAACTGGCTGACACTGACGGCGGCGGTGCACAAATGCTCCGCAGCTAGCGCCATTCGACGGCCAACAACGCGGTTCCTGGTGTGTCCGCTGTGCCGTGCGTGTGATCATTGCTTGTACAGCCCTCTCGCAGTTTCAGGAGCAAGTATGGTGGGTCTGACACACCGGTGTCAATGTGTTCTTTTTTCCATTTCCACGAGTGTATTTCGTTCGTAGGATTCTGGCCACTGTGTATTTTCGCAAAGAAACGGTTCCATAGGCCTTTAAGCTGAGCACGGATTAAAAAAATCACAATGTGAATGGTAGACGCCCTCTATAGCTAAATTACTGCCCTTCGCGCATTTTCTCGCTGCTGTCTACAGGCAGTCCTATCGAACTACTCTGTTTCGTAAAAGGTATTATACCTGAATTTTCCGGTTCGAAAAATAATTTGCCAGTAGTGACATATTTTCATCTGAAACACCGGTAGATTCCATTCTCTTGTTCAGAAGGGGGCGGTCATCTGTCGGGTGCCATCTGTCCAGCAACGAGTAAGGTACTTCACCTACAGCTCCCACGCACCGCAGTAAAAGGAAAAAAATAAATAAAATAAAAACAAAAAAAAAAGAACAGGTCATCGTTCACTTTTTCCCAGCGAAAACAAATCATTACATTGTGTAGCGACCGACGTGTTAAGTGTTACTGACGTTCTAAGTGCAAAATAAATTCTAGTTTCTGTGTGAGTATACTACGCCATGCCGAAAACAGCTAGTTCAAACTCTACTTATATAAGGCAGTGGCTGCAATATTTTCCGCATTATACAACAGATGGGAAAATTATTCTCTGCCAAGCATGCAAAAAGGAGCTTAGGTGATGTTTTTCTTAGACTTCTGATTTTCCTGTCACTTAGGATTCTTTTTTATCACTATCCTCTCTAGTAATACGAAATACTCTTTATATGCGATTCTAAACTGCATTTATATGCGATTCTAAACTTCTTTTCCTTTTATCTCGTATTAGGTTTCGAGTGTTAAGATATCTCACTTAGCATGCAGATGGAATCGCACATAAAGCTAATGTTGAACGAAAGTCAAAATTGAAGCAAACTCTGCTAACCAATAAATCTGGCGAATCCTCCGAAAAAAAAACAAGTTCTGCAGTGATTTCTGTCATGCACTTGTGGCAGAAAACATCCCCTTTAAGAAACTAGAAAACCCTATTTTCAGAAGTTTTCTTGAGAAGTACTGCCATCAGTCTATTCCTGCACAGACAACTTTACGTAAGAATTATGTGGATTCAGCTTACAATGCTGCATTGCACAGAATCCGAAGATGATGTTGGAGAATCTTGTATATGGATTTCTGTGTGGATGAAACAACTGACAAGTCTTGGCCGTTACATTGTAAAACCTGATTACTGGCAAGCTAGATCCACATGCTCCATCCAGGGCTCATTTGATTTAGTCAAAACAGCTTGCAAAAAAAAAAAAAAAAAAAAAAAAAAAGTTTCAAATGGCCCTGAGCAGTATGGCACTCAACTGCTGTGGTCATTAGTACTCTAGAACTTAGAACTACTTAAACCTAACTAACCTAAGGACATCACACACATCCATGCCCGAGGCAGGATTCGAACCTGCGACCGTAGCAGTCGCACGGTTCCGGACTGCGCGCCTAGCTTGCAAAAACTAACCAATAAACCGTAGCACAGTTTGTGAACAATGGGCTTAGGGTGCTACACCCAAACAGAGTGGAAGAGAATAAGGTGCTTCTGGCCATCACTGATGCTGCTGCATATATGATAGCAGCGTTTCAAATATTAAAACTATTCTAGCCACTGATGCTGCACGTAACTTGTGTAGTGCGTGGGATCAGCCGCATAGCAGGGCAAGGAAGGCTACAATTTCATAAAGTAATATCTATGGTGAAGAAATTTTTTGTTAAGGCAGCACCAAGAACACAGGCATTCAAAGAACAGCGTCCAGATGTACCATTGCCGACAGAGCCTGTTGCCACCCGCTGGGGCACGTGGCTGATAGCAGCAGAATACTAAAGTACGCATCTCCCAGCTGTCCAGAAGGTGGCTGAAAATATGCCGGAGGATTCTGCACCCGTGACTGCAGCAATGGAGTTACTCAAAGATTCTTCTTTACAACGGGACTTATCTTACATTAGGGCCCACTACACCATTTATGGCAAGAATAATTTCACGATTAGAAGGCTCAGGGAGACCTATCTACGACAATATTTCTTTGCTTGAAGAAGTCAAAAAGCAAATTATATTAGGGCCCACTACACATTTATGGCAAGAATAATTTCACAAGTAGAAGGCTCAGGGAGACCTATCTACGACAATATTTCTTTGCTTGAAGAAGTCAAAAAGCAAATTATATTAGGGCCCACTACACATTTATGGCAAGAATAATTTCACAAGTAGAAGGCTCAGGGAGACCTATCTACGACAATATTTCTTTGCTTGAAGAAGTCAAAACGAAAATTAATGAAGCGCCAGGTGAAGTAGGGGAAAAAGTACGGGCAAAAATGCGAACAGTTTGGCAGAAGAACACTGGCCCGAAGGAGTTGTGTGCAGCTGTCGACATACTTAGTGGAAAATCCAGCACTCCTGACTGCAGCATACCTGTCCAACAAGTGCCGAAAATGAAGTACGCCCCTGTCACGTGTGTTGATGTAGAACGTTCTTTTTCAGCGTATAAATTGATTCTGACTGACAAGCGCCACGGTTTTTCACTACAAAACCTAGAAAAGATTTTGGTTGTTTGTTGTTAAGCTAACTGTGGTCAGAATATGTGAAAGTACGAACGTATTAATTAAACCATTGCCACATCTTTTTTTACGGAGATCTTTATCTTGCAGGAACTGAAAAATATTCGGAGTTACGTTCAACATTAATGTTGTAGATTGCTGTGCTCTGGAACTGTGTAAATATTCATCTCCTTGTTTTAATGACTAATAAGATGTTCATACTGTCAACACTGTGTTATTTTCTCTGCATCATTTTTATTAGAGCCTATTTTAGGTTTTATACAGCCTAAATGAACTACTGAAGGAGCCTAATTTAGGTGCCTAAGACAGAGTTTTTTTACGACCTAAAAATCCGTGGTCTAGCGATCACTAATAGTGGCGACACGCGGGTCCGACATATACTAACGGACCGCGGCCGATTTAAAGGCTGCCACCTAGCAAGTGTGGTGTCAGGCGGTGAGACCACAGAAGGCACATACAACATCTTTAGTTTAAGAAGGAAAAAAAAAACCATGATGTGTTTCCCAACAAAATAACAGCTCTATATCTTTTCTCAATAAATTTACGTGAATTTTTAAAGTTGTTAGGTAGTTTTTGAGACACCCTGTATTCTGCCGAGCGCTGGCCGCCTGAATAATGTAGGCCTCTAGGCCTCTTGCGCGGGGCCCCGGGTTGCGTGTTTCTGCTCGCCCGGTCTTTCTTACCAGCGGGCAACGCTTCGCCGTCGCAGCTGGAGTTTAAGCGTGCATAATGCAGCGGCCGAATTCTGCGCGGCTGGAGAACACGCCGCGATCTCCCTCCAGCTGGAAACAATACGTCCGGGCGCCGTTTCCAGGAAAGAGCCCGTATTGTTCCAACTGTCTCGCGCTCGCGAACTTCTCCCCCTGGGCAAAGCAGATGTAGGGCAAAGAAAGTGGCAACGGACAAGGGTAACGCGTTAGAGGCCGTGCAGGCTCACTTCTGACAGGGGAACCTCCGCGTCGCAAACCCCTCAGATTTAGTTATAAGTTGGCACAGTGGATTGAAAAACTGAACACAGATCAATCGAGAAAACAGGAAGAAGTTGAGTGGAACTATGAGAAAAATAAGCAAAATATGCAAACTGAGTAGTCCATGCGCGAGATACGCAACATCAAGGACAGTGTGTGCTGGGGAGCGTCGTGGTCCCGTGGTTAGCAGCTGCGGAACGAGAGGTCCTCGGTTCAAGTCTTCCCTCTAGTGAAAATTTTATTTTCACAAAGTAATGATCGCCGGCACGGTAGCTCAGCGTGTTCGGTCAGAGGGTTAGCAGCCCTCTGTAATAAAAAAACTGAGTTAACGGATCAAAGACGAAATTCAACGGATGTCGTACGACGGCCGCCCCGAGCACGCACAACGAACGACAACGAACAAAATGAGAAAAAAAAAAAAAAATGGTCCCGTGGTTAGCGTGAGCAGCTGCATAACGAGAGGTCCTTGGTTCGAGTCTTCCCTCGAGTGAAAAATTCAATTTTTTTATTTTCAGACACTTATCAAATTTCACGCACTCACGCATAATCAACTTCGCTCTCCACAATCCCAGGACATCGTCAGATTTGCTTGGACATATGCAGGATTTGACGGTCTACACACGGAAAAATTTGATAACGTTAAAAACATATGTTTTGAGAGAGCACAGAGGAAACTGTGCGACTGTGAAACTGTTGCATTCATTTGTTGCGGTTTATGTGACAAAATCTTATGTTTTCATCACTTTTTTGGGAGTGATTCTCACATCCACAAGAAAACCTAAATCGGGCAAGGTAGAAGAATCTTTTTACCCATTCGCCAAGTGTACAAGTTAGGTGGGTCGACAACATATTCCCGTCATGTGACGCACATGCCGTCACCAGTGTCGTATAGAATATATCAGACGTGTTTTCCTGTGGACGAATCGGTTGACCTATGACCTTGCGATCAAATGTTTTCGGTTCCCATTGGAGAGGCACGTACTTCGGTCTACTAACAGCACGGTTTTGCGTTGCGGTCGCAAAACGCAGACACTAAACTCATTTCATGAACAGAGACGTCAATGAACGAACGAGCTGATCATAACTTTGCGCAAATAAGAAACTAAACTTTTCACTCTAGAGAAGACTTGATCCAAGGACCGACCTCTCGTTCCGCAGCTGCTCACGCTAACCACGGGACCACGGCGCTCCTGAGATCACACTCTCCTGCATGGACTACTCAGTTTGTACACTTTGCTTATTTTTTCATAGTTCCACACAACTCCTTCCTGTTTTCTCCATTAATCTGTGTTCCGTTTTTCAAGGCCTATCCACTGTGCCAACTTATAACCAAATCTGAGGGGGGTGCGATGGGGAGGTTCCATTGTGAGGTTACGGACCCATCGACTCCTGCCACTGACGTCGTAACAAGCTCCAGAAAGCCACACAAGAATTCCGAATTACCGACTCATGTCAGCACCCGTTCCCAGAGATCCGAAATAACCACCCATCACCAAATAAGACACCTCAAGGTAGCCTGTAGACCACGGGCTTCAAATAGTTCAAATGGCTCTGACCACTATGGGACATAACATCTGAGGTCATTAGTCCCCTAGAACGTAGAACTACTTAAACCTAACTAACCTACCGACATCACACACACCCGTGCGCGAGGCAGGATTCGAACCTGCGACCGTAGCAGTCGCGCGGTTCCGGACTGAGCGCCTAGAACCGTAGACCACCGCGGCCGGCAGGCGCTCCCACACGTCAAACGGATATCAACTAAGTTTTTTTTAAACATGAGCACCCATTTTTATTACATATTTGTGTAGTACGTAAAGTAATATAAATGTTTTAGTTGCACTACTTTTTTCGCTTTGTGACAGATGGCGCTCTAATAGTAAAACGTGTAAGTAGCTGGTATCACTTAACATTCCGCCAGTGGAGGCGGTATTTGCTTCGTGATACATTGCCCGTGTTAAAATGGACCGTTTACCAATTGCGGAAAAGGTCGATATCGTGTTGATGTATGGCTATTGTGATCAAAATGCCCAACGGGCGTGTGCTATGTATGCTGCTCGGTATCCTGGACGACATCATCCAAGTGTCCGGACCGTTCGCCGGATAGTTACGTTATTTAAGGAAACAGGAAGTGTTCAGCCACGTGTGAAACGTCAACCACGACCTGCAACAAATGATGATGCCCAAGTAGGTGTTTCAGCTGCTGTCGCGGTTAATCCGCACATCAGTAGCAGACAAATTGCGCGAGAATAGAGCATCTCAAAAACGTCGGTGTTGAGAATACTACATCAACATCGATTGCACCCGTACCAAATTTCTATGCACCAGGAATTGCATGCCGATGACTTTGAATGTCATGTACAGTTCTGCCACTGGGCACAAGAGAAATTATGGGACAATGACAGATTTTTTGCACGCGTTCTATTTAGCGACGAAGCGTCATTCACCAACAGCGGTAACGTAAACCGGCATAATATGCACTATTGGGCAACGGAAAATCCACGATGGCTGCGACAAGTGGAACATCAGCGACCTTGGCGGGTTAACGTATGGTGCGGCATTATGGGAGGAAGGGTAATTGGCCCCCATGTTATCGATGGCAAGCTAAATGGTGCAATGTATGCTGATTTCCTACGTAATGTTCTACCAATGTTACTACAAGATGTTTCACTGCATGACAGAACGGCGATGTACTTCCAACATGATGGATGTCCGGCACATAGCTCGCGTGCGGTTGAAGCGGTATTGAATAGCGTATTTCATGACAGGTGGATTGGTCGTCGAAGCACCATACCGTGGCCCACACGTTCACCGGATCTGACGTCCCCAGATTTCTTTCTGTGGGGAAAGTTGAAGGATATTTGCCATCGTGATCCACCGACAACGCCTGACAACATGCGTGAGCACATTGTCAATGAGTGTGCGAACATTACGGAAGGCGAACTACTCACTGTTGAGAGGAATGTCGTTACACGTATTGCCAAATGCATTGAGGTTGACGGACATAATTTTGAGCATTTATTGCATTAATGTGGTATTTACAGGTAATCACGCTGTAAGAGTATGCGTTCTCAGAAATGAAAAGTTCACGATGGTACATGTATCACACTGGAACAACCGAAATAAAGTGTTCAAATGTACCTACGTTTTAGATTTTAATTTAAAAAAACCTACCTGTTACCAACTGTTCGTCTAAAATTGTGAGCCATATGTTTGTGACTATTACAGCGCCATCTATCACAGAGCGAAAAAAGTGGTCCAACTAGAACATTCATATTTCTTTACGTACTACACGAATATGTAATAAAAATGGGGGTTCCAGTTAAAACAAAAATGGTAGTTGATTCCGTTTGTCCTATGGCAGCGCCATCTAGCGGGCCAACCATAGCGCCATCTGGTTTCCCCCTACAAGCTAGACGAGTTTCGTTCTTTGTTGTTTTTTCGTCTGACGCTTATTTCGTGAGATATTTGGCCCGGTCACGACCAATGGACCACCATGTATAAATGACGTAGGAATGGATGAAAGTGTATTTCAGTATTTGCTCAGTAAAGTGACTTCTTATATTACAAAACAGAAGAATCACTTGAGAAATGCTGGACTTGCAGAAGACAGGCTCAACGTGACACTTCGACTTCTTGATACAGGACAGAGCTACTGTAGTAACACTCGGATACCACAGTGCACATTAACCAGAAATATTCGAGACACGTGCGAAGCGGTTTATAAAGCACTGAACGGGGAATATGTGAAGGCCAGTAAATGTTTAGTGCACTATATGGGCCATAAGAACTATTTTTAATTGTGAATAATTTAATTAATGGAATTAGCGTTCCAACAACTACAAAATTAATAAAGAGTACGAAAAAGACGAAATGCTTTTTAACTTGTGCCGCCCAGAGTTCAAAAGTAGACAAAGTAGGATGAGAAGCTTGCTGAAAAGTTGCCTAGATGTTTCCAGATGTAGAGATCGATGATTGCAGCTGTCATTGTAGTCATGAAGTCGCTTGCTGCGTGATTCCACCAGCCCATCAGCACACGATTAATAGCATACACTGTGCCCCTTGCTCACCCCCCCACGCTCTATTCCAAGCAAGTTTATTAAAAAAAGGAGTCGAAGGTACACACCAACTTTGAATCCACGTATAGAAACACTACGGAGGCGTCAAATAGGTGTAGCGACTTCAGCGCTCCAAGCGGTTATAAACCATATTGCAGTGAACAGAAGACGAACGACTTTTATGATAAAATGTACGGCGAGGCCCTTGATTTCATCATATTTACACTCCTGGAAATTGAAATAAGAACACCGTGAATTCATTGTCCCAGGAAGGGGAAACTTTATTGACACATTCCTGGGGTCAGATACATCACATGATCACACTGACAGAACCACATGCAACAGAGCATGCACAATGTCGGCACTAGTACAGTGTATATCCACCTTTCGCAGCAACGCAGGCTGCTATTCTCCCATGGAGACGATCGTAGAGATGCTGGATGTAGTCCTGTGGAACGGCTTGCCATGCCATTTCCACCTGGCGCCTCAGTTGGACCAGCGTTCGTGCTGGACGTGCAGACCGCGTGAGACGACGCTTCATCCAGTCCCAAACATGCTCAATGGGGGACAGATCCGGAGATCTTGCTGGCCAGGGTAGTTGACTTACACCTTCTAGAGCACGTTGGGTGGCACGGAATACATGCGGACGTGCATTGTCCTGTTGGAACTGCAAGTTCCCTTGCCGGTCTAGGAATGGTAGAACGATGGGTTCGATGACGGTTTGGATGTACCGTGCACTATTCAGTGTCCCCTCGACGATCACCAGAGGTGTACGGCCAGTGTAGCAGATCGCTCCCCACACCATGATGCCGGGTGTTGGCCCTGTGTGCCTCGGTCGTATGCAGTCCTGATTGTGGCGCTCACCTGCACGGCGCCAGACACGCATACGACCATCACTGGCACCGAGGCAGAAGCTACTCTCATCGCTGAAGACGACACGTCTCCATTCGTCCCTCCATTCACGCCTGTCGCGACACCACTGGAGGCGGGCTGCACGATGTTGGGGCGTGAGCGGAAAACGGCCTAACGGTGTGCGGGACCGTAGCCCAGCTTCATGGAGACGGTTGCGAATGGTCCTCGCCGATACCCCAGGAGCAACAGTGTCCCTAATTTGCTGGGAAGTGGCGGTGCGGTCCCCTACGGCACTGCGTAGGATCCTACGGTCTTGGCGTGCATCCGTGTGTCGCTGCGGTCCGGTCCCAGGTCGACGGGCACGTGCACCTTCCGCCGACCAGTGGCGACAACATCGATGTACTGTGGAGACCTCACGCCCCACGTGTTGAGCGATTCGGCGGTACGTCCACCCGGCCTCCCGCATGCCCACTATACGCCCTCGCTCAAAGTCCGTCAACTGCACATACGGTTCACGTCCATGCTGTCGCGGCATGCTACCAGTGTTAAAGACTGCGATGGAGCTCAGTATGCCATGGCAAACTGGCTGACACTGACGGCGGCGGTGCACAAATGCTGCGCAGCTAGCGTCATTCGACGGCCAATTGCGATAGGCTACAATCCGATCTTTATCAAAGTCTGAAACGTGATGGCACGCATTTCTCCTCCTTACACGCGGCATCTATGAACGTTTCACCAGGCAACGCCGGTCAACTGGTGTTTGTGTATGAGAAATCGGCTGGAAACTTTCCTCATGTCAGGACGATGTAGGTGTCGCCATCTGCGCCAACCTTGTGTGAATGCTCTGAAAAGCTAATCATTTGCATATCGGAGCATCTTCTTCCTGTCGGTTAAATTTCGCGTCTGTAGCACCTCATTTTCGTGGTGTAGTAATTTTAATGGCCAGTAGTGTATTTTTAAGTATCTCGTCTGCAGACCTAACTTCCTCAATATTCTGCCTATAAACCGAAGTCTACCTCTGCTTTACGAATGACTGAGTAGTGGTGATGGCAAGTTCCTATAGGACCAAACTGCTGAGGTCATCGGTCCCTAGGCTTAGACACAACTTAATCCAACTTAAACTAACTTACGCTAAGGACAACACACACACACACACACACGCACCCACACTCATGCCACAGGAAGGACTCGAATCTCCGACGGGGGAAACCGCGCCAACCGTGGCAAGTTGGCTTAAACCACGCGACTACCCACACGATTGAGCTCATGTGATTATTCCAGTGTTCATATCCTTACGAAGTGTTACATCCAGGTGTTTATATGAGCTTCCCGTCTCCTACTGAGGCCCACTGATGATGTAGCCACAAGATACTACGTGTTCCCATTTTGTGAAACGCGTAATTCTACTTTTAAAGCAAGTTGAAGAGCTTTGCACCGCTTAGAAATTTTGTCTAAATGCGACTGAATATTTGTTCAGTTCTTGGCAGATAATTCTTCATTCTACATAACTACAAAAAGTGTGACTGTACTACGAGGCGTGCTTTTTTAAGTAAGTATCGTTTTGAAAGTAAAAAAAAAAGACGTGCTAAGATATCTGAATAATTTTATTGTTACACGAAAGCCTGTACCTTACTCTACTTTTCCACATAATTTCCGTCAATATTGAGGCACTTGTCATAACGTTGTACCAGTTCTTGAATACCCTCCTCATATAAGTCTGCCGCCTGACTTGTTGACCGCTGCATCACCACTGTTTTGACTTCGTCATCGTCTCGAAGACGCTGACCGCCCAGGTGTTTCTTCAAGTGCAGGAACAGATGGCATTCACCAGGCGCAAGACCGGGGCTGTACGGAGGATGATCTGGAGTTTCCCACCGGAAAGATGTGGTGAGACCTTTGGTCTGATTCGCCACATGCAGACGGGCATTGCCTTGCAGCAAAACGATGCCCTTGCTCAACTTCCACGGACTGTTGCTTTGATTCCAGTATGACGTAGGCCACCCAAGTTTCATCGCCCGTAACAATTTGGCGTAAGAAATCACCACCGTCGTTGTGGTACCGCTGAAGGAAAGTCAATGCACTGTCTAAACGTTTGGTTTTGGGCACACCCGTCAACATTTTCGGTACCCAACGAGCGCACAATTTGCGGTAATTCGAGTGCTCGGTCACAGTGCCATACAAAACACTACGGGAAACATTAGGAAAGTCATCCCGCAAGGAGGAAATCGTAAAGCGTCTGTTTTCTCTCACCTTATTGTCCACTTCTTGCACCAAACTTTCATTAACGACCGAAGGAACGCCCACTCTGTTGTTCATCATGCACATCTGTGCGTCCATCTTTAAGTTCTCTCGCCCACTTTCTTACCATTCCATCACTCATAATGTTTTCTCCGTAAACTGCACCAATCTCACGGTGAATATCGATCGCTTTTAGGCCTTTAGCACTGAGAAATCTTATAACAGCCCGTACTTCACAGTCGGCGGGACTCACGATTACCGGAGGCATCGTAAACACTCAGTACACAAGGTAAACAAGGAAGAATCAGACTGTAATGGCGTCAGTGCGTAGATTAAGGTACAGGCTTTCATGCAAAATTAAAATTATTGCGATATCTTAGCACGTCTTTTTTTAATTTCAAAACGGTACTTATTTAAAAAAACCACGCCTCGTATTAACATTGTCTGCAAGATCATTAATATGCAACATGGTCAGAAAGGTCAGGAAACTGTTCCACGTGGCACAAATCTCGCTTCATTTTTCTGTACGATCGGACTTTCGACAACAAGCCTACCTCTGGTGTAGAGTGTAACTGTAGTTTTTCGGGAGCACGCGGAGTAAACTGAATGACGTGTGTGACGAGGTGATGCTGAGTCGCATAGAAGCGGCGGTCCGCGTACAGAGCCGTGTGGAAACAGCGGCTGTGCAGTCAGCAGACGGCATTTACTGGGCGGAATCGTCGAAAATTACCGCCGTAATGGGACTGGGGCTGTTCCATCGAACGGTCTGCCGCCAGCACACTGCATCCCATTAAATCCGATGACGGCTGACTGCGACAGATTACCGCGGCCGAAATTGTTGCTCAAAGCGAATTCGGTAGGCAGATGCCCAATTCCCGCCCCGTCGCTCAGTTTGTTATTAAGATTTCACCGGCTGTCACATCCACCGGACCTGCGAAACGCTCAGAGGAGTGTGTCCGCCTCACGGAATATCAGTGCAGGCCTTGAAAAAACAGAACAGCCTGAAGGGTACTAGTAGGCGTCAGGAGTCGAATCCACGACCAGCTGCGAGTAGCGGTGCGAGAGGAACAATAGTTGTCAGTGTGGTTTGTAACAAATCAATGGTAACAGCATCTTTGTGAATTAACCAAAGTTTACGATACCAGCTTCGTTTCAGTTATGTCTATGCACTCCGGCAGTTCAGCGAACGGTCGGCCGCGGTGGCCGAGCGGTTCTAGGCGCAACTGCCACGGTCGCAGGTTCGAATCCTGCCTCGGTCACGGATGTGTGTCATGTCCTTAGGTTTACGTAGTTCTAAGTTCTAGGGGACTAATGACCTCACATGTTAAGTCCTATATACACTCCTGGAAATAGAAAAAAGAACACACTGACACCGGAGTGTCAGACCCACCATACTTGCTCCGGACAATGCGAGAGGGCTGTACAAGCAATGATCACACGCACGGCACAGCGGACACACCAGGAACCGCGGTGTTGGCCGCCGAATGGCGCTAGCTGCGCAGCATTTGTGCACCGCCGCCGTCAGTGTCAGCCAGTTTGCCGTGGCATACGGAGCTCCATCGCAGTCTTTAACACTGGTAGCATGCCGCGACAGCGTGGACGTGAACCGTATGTGCAGTTGACGGACTTTGAGCGAGGGCGTATAGTGGGCATGCGGGAGGCCGGGTGGACGTACCGCCGAATTGCTCAACACGTGGGGCGTGAGGTCTCCACAGTACATCGATGTTGTCGCCAGTGGTCGGCGGAAGGTGCACGTGCCCGTCGACCTGGGACCGGACCGCAGCGACGCACGGATGCACGCCAAGACCGTAGGATCCTACGCAGTGCCGTAGGGGACCGCACCGCCACTTCCCAGCAAATTAGGGACACTGTTGCTCCTGGGGTATCGGCGAGGACCATTCGCAACCGTCTCCATGAAGCTGGGCTACGGTCCCGCACACCGTTAGGCCGTCTTCCGCTCACGCCCCAACATCGTGCAGCCCGCCTCCAGTGGTGTCGCGACAAGCGTGAATGGAGGGACGAATGGAGACGTGTCGTCTTCAGCGATGAGAGTCGCTTCCGCCTCGGTGCCAATGATGGTCGTATGCGTGTTTGGCGCCGTGCAGGTGAGCGCCACAATCAGGACTGCATACGACCGAGGCACACAGGGCCAACACCCGGCATCATGGTGTGGGGAGCGATCTCCTACACTGGCCGTACACCTCTGGTGATCGTCGAGGGGACACTGAATAGTGCACAGTACATCCAAACCGTCATCGAACCCATCGTTCTACCATTCCTAGACCGGCAAGGGAACTTGCTGTTCCAACAGGACAATGCATGTCCGCATGTATCTCGTGCCACCCAACGTGCTCTAGAAGGTGTAAGTCAACTACCCTGGCCAGCAAGATCTCCGGATCTGTCCCCCATTGAGCATGTTTGGGATTGGATGAAGCGTCGTCTCACGCGGTCTGCACGTCCAGCACGAACGCTGGTCCAACTGAGGCGCCAGGTGGAAATGGCATGGCAAGCCGTTCCACAGGACTACATCCAGCATCTCTACGATCGTCTCCATGGGAGAATAGCAGCCTGCATTGCTGCGAAAGGTGGATATACACTGTACTAGTGCCGACATTGTGCATGCTCTGTTGCCTGTGTCTATGTGCCTGTGGTTGTGTCAGTGTGATCATGTGATGTATCTGACCCCAGGAATGTGTCAATAAAGTTTCCCCTTCCTGGGACAATGAATTCTCGGTGTTCTTATTTCAATTTCCAGGAGTGTATATACAGGGTGTTACAAAAAAAGGTACGTCCAAACTTGCAGGAAACATTCCCCACACACAAATAAAGAAAAGACGTTATGTGGACCTGTGTCCGGAAACGCTTACTTTCCATGTTAGAGCCCATTTTAGTTTCGTCAGTATGTACTGTACTTCCTCGATTCACCACCAGTTGGCCCAATTGAAGGAAGGTAATGCTGACTTCTGTGCTTGTGTTGACATGTGACTCATTGCTCTACAGTACTAGCATCAAGCACATCAGTACGTAGCATCAACAGGTTAGTGTTCATCACGAACGTGGTTTTGCAGTCAGTGCAATGTTTACACATGCGGAATTGGCAGATGCCGATAGCGGTGGCGCGGTACGTTTGTATCGAGACAGATTTCCAGAACGAAGGTGTCCCGACAGGAAGACGTTCGAAGCAATTGATCGGCGTCTTAGGGAGCACGGAACATTCCAGCCTATGACTCGCGACTGGGGAAGACCTAGAATGATGAGGCAATTCTTCGTGCAGTTGACGATAACCCTAATGTCAGCGTCAGAGAAGTTGCTGCTGTACAAGGTAACGTTGGCCACGTCACTGTATGGAGAGTGCTACGGGAGAACCAGTTGTTTCCGTACCGTGTACAGCGTATGTAGGCATTATCAGCAGCTGATTGGCCTCCACGGGTACACTTCTGCGAATGGTTCCTCCAACAATGTGTCAATCCTCATTTGAGTGCAAATGTTCTCTTTACGGATGAGGCTTCATTCCAACGTGATCAAATTGTAAATTTTCACAATCAGCATGTGTGGGCTGACGAGAATCCGCACGCAATTGTGGAATCACGTCATCAACACAGATTTTCTGTGAACGTTTGGGCAGACATTGTTGGTGATGTCTCGATTGGGCCCCATTTTCTTCCACCTACGCTCAATGGAGCACGTTATCGCGATTTCATACGGGGTACTCTACCTGTGCTGCTAGAACATGTGCCTTTACAAGTACGACACAACATGTGGTTCGTGCACGATGGAGCTCCTGCACATTTCAGTCCAAGTGTTCGTACGCTTCTCAACAACAGATTCGGTGACCGACGGATTGGCAGAGGCGGACCAATCCGTGGCCTCCACGCTCTCCTGACCTCAACCCTCTTGACTTTCATTTATGGGGGCATTTGAAAGCTCTCGTCTACGCAATCCCGGTAGCAAATGTAGAGACTCTTCGTGCTCGTATTGTGGACGGCTGTGATACAATATGCCATTCTCCAGGGCTGCATCAGCGCATCAGGGATTCTGTGTGACGGAGGGTGGATGCGTGTATCCTCGCTAACGGAGGACATTTTGAACATTTCCTGTAACAAAGTGTTTGAAGTCACGCTGGTACGTTGTGTTGCTGTGTGTTTCCATTCCATAATTAATGTGATTTGAAGAGAAGTAATAAAATGAGCTGTAACGTGGAAAGTAAGCGTTTCCGGACACATGGCCACATAACATATTTTCTTTCTTTGTGTGTGAGGAATGTATCCTGAAGTTTGGCCATACCTTTTTGTAACACCCTGTATATATACGTTTGTCGACCACGTGACATAGTCCGTCGCAACATTAAAATTACTGTCGAGTTGGAGAGGGACGGAAAGCTTCTGTTCTCGGATATTTTAGTTGAACGGAAGGCAGGAGGTCGGTTTTGTCATTCACTCTCGAGGAAATCACTGATCGATACTTAATCACACTTTTATCCACTGTGGATGTGGAACACTGCGACTGTGGTGTGAAAAGGTTTTCAGAAATTACTGCAACCAGTCACCTTTTATGTAGATGTATTTTATTTAACCATGACCGGTTTCGAGCTGCCTAGCAACTCATCATCAGATGGTATATATCAGCACTGAATGTATATACCATCTGATGATGAGTTGCTAGGCAGCTCGAAACCGGTCATGGTTAAATAAAATACATCTACATAAAAGGTGACTGGTTGCAGCAATTTCTGAAAACCTTTTCGATACTTAATCGCTTACAGCTTTCACCGCCGTGTACGCAAAGACCAGGGACTCTCACTGATATGATGGAATGCCTAGAAGAATATTAAAGTACTGTGCTGCCCATGTTAGCCCCGTATTTAGCTTTATTTGTAATATTTCCTTTAGGTTTGGTCAGTTTCCTAGATGATTTAAGGTACTCAGTAGTAAAGCCGCTTTATAGAAAGGGAGAAAGGGATAATATAGACGATTTTACACCTATTTTTATGCCATCCGCGTTTTGTAAAGTTATTAATGAAAAGGCTGTGTATGTAAGGATAATTGATCATTTTATATCCCACGATTTGCTATCAAATGTACAGTTTGGCTTTAGAAGTCGTTTAACAACTAAAAATGCTATATTCTCTTTTCTTTGTTAGGTACTGGATGGGTTAAACAAAAGGTTTCGAACACTTGGCATATTTTTCGATTTAACTAATGCATTTGACTGTGTTGATCATAAAATATTGCTCCAGAAGTTTGACCATTACGGAATATGCGGAGTAGCTCACAATTGGTTCACCTCTTACTTTAGTAACAGACAGCAAAAGGTCATTATCCATAGTGTTGAGAACGGCTGTGATGTGGGGTCTGAGTGGGATACTGTCAAGTGGGGGGTGCCCCAGGGATCAGTGTCGGGGCCGCTCCTGTTCCTTGTTTATATAAATGATATGCTTTCTAGTATCACCGGTAACTCTAAAATACTTCTGTTTGCTGATGGCACTAGCTTGGTAGTAAAGAATGTTGTCTGCAACGTTGAGTCGGTTTCAAATAATGCAGTTCATGAAACAAGTCCACAGCTTGTAGAAAATAAACTAACGCTAAATCACAGTACGACACACAATTCGGCAAAACCTGACGATTTCATTGTACAGAATGGGCATATGATTAGTGAAACTGAACAGTTCAGATTTCTAGGTATTCAGATAAGATAGTAAACAGTCGTGGAAAGCCCATGATCAGGATCTTGTTCAAAGACTTAATGCTGGCATTTTTACTATTCGAATGATATCTGAAGTGAGTAATTGTTCGAGACGAAAATTAGTGTACTCTGCTGATTTTCATTTGCTTATGTGGTATGGTAGTATATTTTGGGGTAACTCTTCCCATTCTAAAAGCATATTTTTGGCTCAGAAACGGGCGGTTCGAGCGACAAGTGGTGTAGGTTGACGAACAGCTTGTCGAACACTGTTCACGAGTCTCGGTATTTTGACATTCTCCTCTCAATATATATATATATATATTCATTCCTTACTGTCATTTCTTGCTAACAATTTTAGCTTATTCCCAAGAATAAGCAGCTTTCACTCAGTTAATAGTCGGTGGAAGTTATACCTGCATTTGGGTCGTACTTCCTTAACTCTTGTGCAGAAAGGTGTGCAGTATACTGCTGCATCCATTTTCAATAAGCTACCACTTGAATTCAAAAATCTTAGCAGTAATCCACGCGCTTTCAAATCGAAACTGAAGAGTTTCCTCATGGGTCACTCCTTCTGTTCTGTGGAGGAGTTCCTTGAGCAATTAAGATGATTCCGTGACAAAATAAAAAACTTACAGCCGCCCTTGTGATTTTATTATTATTATATTTATTTCAGGGTTGTGCAGATGATGCATGTCCAACTGTCAAATAAAAATCATGAACCGCGTGACCGCTGCGGTAGCAGGTTGGACTCCTGCCTCAGGCATGGGTGTGTGTGATGCCTTTAGGTTAGTTAGGTTCAAGTAGTTCTAAGTCTAGGGGACTGATGACCCATAGTGCTCAGAGCCATTTGAACAATTTTAACAATATTAGCTTATTCCCAAGAACAAGCTTCTTTCACTAAGTTAATACCCGGCAGAAATCAAACCTGCATTTGTATTACACTTTCTTAACTCTTGTGCAGAAAGATGTGCAGTGTACTGCTGCATCCAGTTTCAACAAGCAACCACTTGAATTCAAAAATCTTAGCAGTAATCGACGCACTTTCAAATCGAAACTGAAGAGTTTCCTCATGGGTCACTCCTTCTGTTCTGTGGAGGAGTTCCTTGAAAAATTTAAGTCTATTCTTGTGTTGTTAACTGCGTTTACTTAAACTTATGGACAGACTTTTAACGGGTTCATAAACATTTTATTTTATCTGTTATTACTTTTATGTTGTAATTTCATGTACTGCCACGTTCCATGACCTTGGAGATTTGCTCCTCAATTTAGTCCTACGGAACTTGACGTGTAAATAAATAAATGATAGAACGAGTTAATAACCAAGGCAAAGATTATATCTGAGGACGATCATTTAGAGTCCGAATTGCAGCATTTGAAGCGCACGTCCAGAGAAAACGATTACAGAAAGGGAGAAATTCCTAAAGGGTTCAAAGTGCTACCGGAGGGAGAGGCCAAGCCGGCTGCGTTTCTTCCATACTGTGGAGTTTATTTAATCGTATGGTTAGAGCCCCTGTCGGGCAAGCCGTTCGCCGGGCGCCGGTCTTTCAGTTTGACGCCACTTTGGCGACCTGAGGATGACAGGTTGGTGATGAGGACAACACCCAGTCCCTGGGCAGAGAAAATTCCCCGACCCAGGCGGGAATCGAACCCAGGCCCACAGGACTGACAATCTGTCACGCTGAGCATTCAGCTACCGGGGGCGGAAATACTGTGGGGTGCCTAATAGCAAGAAAGGGCGCGCGTTGATGACACAAGGAGCGAGACCACTTGTAAGACGTCGCGGTCTCCTGACCTTCATTGCTTACATGTTCCGCCCTCACAATGCTGTTCCGCACATCAAGACGCTTCATTCGAACCCAAACTCGATAGGATAAAGTCAATGTTGCATGAATTCATGTCAACGATATGCAATTGACAAGTGAGCGCACCGTGGTTGAAATACTCGAGGCTGGCGTGCACACATACACTCCAGACACAACGGTCACAGGAGCTTTTAGTTTGGAAGAGAGGTCGCACAACGGGACGCCGGTTCCTTCAGAGGACAACCCAGCCCATGTCGGCCGGTGACAGCCCGTGTAGCGGACACGGTGGGCTTGAGTGAAAGAGGGGAACGAACCCGTGTTCGGCCTAAAAGCAAATTCCGCTACATTGTGTGGGAGCGGCCAGCCTTCGCATTCTTTACACACAGCACACTGTTTCAGAGATTTCCACAGGGAGACAGCAAACGCCACACGCCGATGCTACAGGTTTCAGGATTGGTCGCCTTAAACGAAACGTCGTTCTCCCGTTTTAGAAGAGCAATGCTGATTGGCAGACGATATTCCTGACGACTTGAGCTGAAGGAGTAATGGAAGAGAACGAAAGATATACCCCTTCACGTCTGGCGTGGAGAGGGGCCGTTCCGTTGTCGCTCTTGGTGCGACAACACATATTGAGAGCGTGGGCGCTCGTACGTGTACTTCACTGGGAGAGCATCTCTGTTCCATTGTCGCTCTTGGAGCGAGAATACGTAATGAGGGTGTGTTGTAACCGCAGAAAAGCCAAGTCTAAATGCAGTTGTTCTCAGACGATACACCAGAAATCATACGGGGAGACAGAGTTAACAGGGGACGCCAGGCGTGTCAGAGGGGTCACAAAAGATAACGACGCAGCCAGATAGCCGAGGCGGCGGTCCAAGCGGCCAGGCAGCTGCGCGTGATAAGCAAGGAAGCAGACTCAGCTATTAAGATAAACAGGGCGCTCTGGGCAGGTCCCTCAATAAGCAATAACTTGCAGTATCAACACTCTTGGCTAGAGGGAGAAGTCTGGGAGCGGAGAGAGAAAGAAAGAGGGCCCTAGGTGGGGACCGCACTACGTCATGAGGAGCCAATGAAGGGCTCAGGACGCAGTGCGTGACCATATAGGGAGAGGCCCCTCTACCCCTCCACCCAGCTTCTGAAGAAAAGTACTGAAGTTAATACTAAAACAATCCCTAATAAGGAAAAGTTGCACTCGACGCTACGTCATGCCAAGCGCTGGCGGGGTCGAAGGGGAAGAGCTAACAAAACTCGGAGGCACGCCGCTCCGGGGATAGCTCTCTCTCTCGGGTTTAGGCAGCGACGGTAGTCAGCGTGAGTAGCAGCCGACTTGGGCTGAGGGCGGGCTGCAGGCAGACAGTTGGAGATAGTCGCCGATGAGCGTTTAGGCAGCGACCGCGGGACTCTGACGTAGGGTGCTAGTGTGGGCAGCAAAGTGCTGGAAAGTTCTATCAGGCAGCCAGGACGGTGGAAGTCAGTCACCGTCTCTGTAATGGGCTTGGCTATTCTGTAGGTACAATCACTACGCAGTTAGGGTGATCTGTATTCTTTATGAATAAATTAGAACTTTTATAACGTCCATACGAGTTTACTTCTACCAACATCCTAGCCTTGTACCTTCACACCAGGGAATTTAACATCTTAGCCAGATCAAAAGTCTCCCTCTCAATTAGGTCAACCGGCTAATTCCCGTTTACGAACCGTGTCGCTCAATCCCTCGCAAAACCCACGCTCTGTACTCAAGGAGCGAGGAACAAGTCTCTTCTCAGTACTTCACTGGGAGAGCACCTCTGTCGAGAGCAAATCGGAGTGTGACTCTATATTGATTCCTTGCGATTCAGCGTTGTTCACTGCGTTGGCCGCCACACTTACTGTCCGATGTGAACGGACAGAGTTATAGTTAGACGCCTATGCGCGAATTTTTGAGTGGCATCGCAGTGGACTGGTTATCTGACCATTGTACCACACCAATAGACTAGGGACGAATAGGTATCCTTGAGTTCATCAAGGCGTAGGGAGAGTTTGATTGCCGAAGGTCAATCCAGATAGAACGAGAGTTACCTTATTTGTCAGCGGCGAGCGGCACAGACAGCACTCATCGCAGCTTACGGTATTGTGCGCTACAGCTCTTGCGAGCCCCATATTTCCTCCACAACAGTACACTTCACTGCATTTCACACGCGACAGCCTCGACCGTACCTAGCAACATTCTAACGGATAATTATTAAAGTAGAGTAGGCGCACCTCTCAGCCCTTCTGCCAAGTCAATAACAATCTTAAACTTTGCATAGAAATTTCATTAACGAATCCAGTCCTTGAGAAGTAATTTCACATTCCAAAAAGAAAGTGCGAATAACTTGTTCAGTTCATGACTAAAGGTGCTATTGTGATATCTCAGAATTTCTGCAATCAAAATAAATAATAATTTTCGTTAATTTCATGTTTTTCTTACACTACCTAGCACTACTCGAGTACCCAAGTATCCCACTAGTTAGGTAAGAAATTTTGTTAATTTTTGTGTCATTTCCTTACAGCAGACGACTCCAGAAGATATTTATTGCTGAAAGTTTTTCAGGCATTTCTTTTTAGAACGTTAGGAGCGTCTGTCTGACTTCTGTAGTAGTGTGGGGGTGGCAATTGCATCTTGTAGGAGCCACAGGGTAAAGGATACATCACAGATCAATCCGTTGCGCAGAATAACTGAATAATAGATCAACCTCACACCTCAGACAGTGTTTTGGCCCGCCCCCAATGTAACAGGTATATTACACGCTGCTAAGGACGACGTAGGTCTTCAGGCATCCTCGCGTGTATGATGTCCCCTGAGAATCTGGTAGCATCCATCCACACTGCTGCCTAGCGTTGTAGAGACCATTCACGATATATGAAACAAAGAGAACTTGAGAAGTCGACCGTGGCTGAACATTTCATAAAAAACTGGAATAAAACACAATTTAAAAAAATCCATATTTCAAGTGTCAACATGCTGGGACTCTTGTTGCCAAGCACGAGGCCGAAATAAGAATAAACAGTAACAACTTTAATGCGGACCAGGTGTAGCGACCCTTTTTCCAAAAAGAAAGGCAGATAATAAACGAGTATCCATTGGACACATATATTATACTAGAACTGACATGTGGTTAACTTTTGACGCAGTTTGGGTGCATAGATCTCGAGAAATCAGTACACGGAACAACCACCTCCGGCCGTAATAACGGCCACGATAAGCCTGGCCATTGAGTCAAACAGAGCTCGGATGGCGTGTACAGGTAGAGCTGCCCGTGCAGCTTCAACACGATACCACAGTTCAGCAAGAGTAGTGACTGGCGTATTGTGATGAGCCACTTGCTCGGCCACCATTGACCAGACGTTTTCAATTGGTGAGAGATCTGGAGAATGTGCTACCCAGGGCAGCAGTCGAACATTTTCTGTATCCGGAAAGGTCCGTACAGGACGTGTAACATGCGGTCGTGCATTATCCTGCTGAAATGCAGGGTTTCGCAGGGATCGAATGAGGGGTACAGCCACGGGTCGTAACACATCAGAAATGTACCGTTCACAGTTCATAGTGCAGTCAAAGCGAACAAGAGGTGACCGAGACGTGTAACTGATAGCACCCCATACCATCACGGCGGGTGATACGCCAGTGTGGCGATGACGAATACACGCTTCCAATGTGCGTTCACCGCGATGACGTCAAACACGGATGCGACCATCGTGACGCTGTAAACAGAACCTGGATTCATCCGATAAAATGACGTTTTGCCATTCGTGCACCCGGGTTGGTTGTGGAGTACACCATAGCAGGCGCTCGTGTCTGTGATGCAGCGTCAAGGGTAACCGCAGCCACGGTCTCCGAGCTGATAGTCCGTGCTGCTGCAAAAGTCGTCGAAATGTTCGTGCAGATGGTTCTTAGCTTGCAAACGTCCCCATCTGTTGACTCAGGGATCGAGAAGTGGCTGCACGATCCGTTACAGCCGTGCGGATAAGATGCCTGTCATCTCGACTGCTAGTGATACGAGGCCGTTGGGATCCAGTACGGCGTTCCGATTTACCCTCCTGAACCCACCGATTCCATATTCTGCTAACAGTTATCGGATCTCAACCAACGCGAGCAGCAATGTCGCGATACGATAAACCGCAATCGCGATAGGCTACAATCCGACCTTCATCAAAGTCGAAATGTGATGGTAGGCATTTCTTCTCCTTACACGAGGCATCACAACAACGTTTCACCAGGCAACGCCGGTCAACTGCTGTCTGTGTATGAGAAATCGGTTGGAAACTTTCCTCGTGTTAGCATGTTGTAGGTGTCGCCACCGGCGCCAACCTTGTGTGAATGCTCTGGAAAGCTAATCACTTGCATATCACAGCATCTTCTTCCTGTCGGTTAAATTCCGCGTCTGTAGCACGTCATCTTCGTGGTGTAGCAATTCTATTGGCCAGTAGTATAAATAGATGATTGGGGGTAGGAAATCAGGCTAACTGCAATTGCCCTGTAGCGAGCCGCTGGAAGCGCCAGATCCCTTACGTCCAGTGGCTCCCCATGTGACACCGAACGGCCTCAGAAATCTTGTGGGTGGAGCGTATGGCCCCGTGTAACGTAAGGCCGTACCAATTAGCAGCGGGCGTCGTGACGCGACCCGGCCAGTCTCCATGGAAACCAAACAGCGAGGCCACGACTAGAAAGATCGATCCCACATCCGGGCGGCGAGGCGTTTCTCGCTGGGAGACAATAGCCGCAGCTGCCGGCACTTACGTTCTGACGCCACCTACTGCCGACCGGGGACGGCAAAACACAGACCTGTTGAAACCGATAGCGGTTTTTCTATTCATTCGCGAATAACCGGTATTTTTCATTACTTATTTGGTCTCGAATACAACAACATTTTTCCGTCTTGCCTCATAACCGTATATAACACCCACGTAAGAATCTGCCATAGCACTGGTGCAAAAATTTTTGGTTTTAGGTAAAAAAGTTTTGTTTGTTTTTCTTTTTTGAGCGAGTCTGATAGAGTATCCTATCGCTTCTAAAAGGCTGATATCGTCTTTGAATGATATTGTTTGCCGGCGGCGGTGGTCTCGCGGTTCTATGCGCGCAGTCCGGAACCGTGCGACTGCTACGGTCGCAGGTTCGAATCCTGCCTCGGGCATGGATGTGTGTGATGTCCTTAGGTTAGTTAGGTTTAAGTAGTTCTAAGTTCTAGGGGACTGATGACCACAGCAGTTGAGTCCCATAGTGCTCAGAGCCATTTTTTGATATTGTTTCTGATGAAAAAAGTCAGCTTACAGATCAACACATTATAGGACAAGTGCTGGGTGATCAAAAAGTCAGTATAAATTTGAAAACTGAACAAATCACGGAATAATGTAGATAGAGAGGTACAAATTGACACACATTCTTGGAATGACGTATTGTTTTATTACAACCAAAAAAATACAAAATTTCACAAAATGTCCGACAGATGGCGCTTCATCTAATCAGAATAGCAATAATTAGCATAACAAAGAAAGGCAAAGCAAAGATGATGTTCTTTACAGGAAATGCTCAATATGTCCACCATCATTCCTCAACAATAGCTGTAGTCGAGGAATAATGTTGTGAGCAGCACTGTAAAGCATGTCCGGAGTTACGGTGAGGCATCGGCGTCGGATGTTGTCTTTCAGCATCCCTAGAGATGTCGGTCGATCACGATACACTTGCGACTTCAGGTAACCCCAAAGCCAGTAATCGCACGGACTGAGGTCTGGGGACCTGGGAGGCCAAGCGTGACGAAAGTGGCGGCTGAGCACACGATCATCACCAAACGACGCGCGGAAGAGATCTATCACGCGTCTAGCAATACTTTTGTTTGTTTGTTTGTTTGTTTGTTCTAATAAAATCCCATGTCATTCCAAGCATGTCTGTCAATTTTTACCTCTCTATCTACATTATTTCGTGGTTTATAAAGTTTTCAAATTTATACTGACATTGTAATCACCTGGTACTTATGAACAGATTGGGCACCTAATATTTTGGACTGAATTAATTCAGTATTTAAATTTTTCCTATTGTCGTGCAATTATTCATCGTAGCTGCTACATTTGTCCCACTATCAAAGCTGTCCATCTGAATATTTTTAGAGTGGTTTTCATTTTGTCAGCATAATATTAACTTTATCAAATTTTACGGTAAGAGTGAAGGCATATACACTGAAGCGCCAAAGAAACTTCTATAGCCACCCGCATCCGAATACAGAGGTATGTAAACAGGCATAATACGGCGCTGCGGTCGGCTACGCCTGTGTAAGACGACAAGTGTCTGGAGCAGTTGTTTTAATGCTGCTGCGAGAGTACCTGGAGCCTCAGTGGCAGTAGCCGGACGACCTCTGAAGATGTCTCCCGCAGATGGGGACGAAACGTCACGTGGAAATACATCGACCACGGCCTCTCAGCCCGGAAGACAACAGCGGCCGTGAAAGCCTATATTGTACGATGATTAATGTTTGTTGCAAGTTCTTAACTCCACTCATTTTCAAAAGCTGGGTGAATGAAATCTGGGTAATTTCGCAACGTTAGTTACGCCTGCCTCAAAACGTATGCACAGTTACCAGCTTTTATACTTGACTTATTCTGTCAATAACAATATGAAATGCTATCGAACTCGGCAGTGCATCGCAATTTCTAAGTGTCTACGGGAATTGGATATATCCCGTAATATCCTCCACCGTCCCTCTCTCTCTCTCTCTCTCTCTCTCTCTCTCTCTCTCTCCCCCCTCCTCCTCCACCCTATTCTGTACATTACCTTCCCCCTGTACATCTCTTATCCCAGACTCTCTCTATCCATCTCCTCCCCTGTCATCTCTCTGTCCATATCATCTTTCCCCTTCTTTATATCCATTTCCTCCCCCCTCTTTTCTCTATCCATATCCATATCCTCTCTCTCTCTCTCTCTCTCTCTCTCTCTCTCTCTCTCTCTCTCTCTCTCTCTCTCTCTCTCTCTCCCCCTCCTCCTACTCCCTATTTACCTTTCCCCCAGTACATCTCTTATCCCACACTCTCTCTATCCATCTCCTCCCCCGTCATCTCTCTGTCCATATCATCTTTCCCCTTCTTTATATCCATTTCCTCCCCCCTCCTTTCTCTATCCATATCCTCTCTCTCTCTCTCTCTCTCTCTCACTCTCTCTCTCTCTCTCGCTCTCTCTCTCTCCCCCTCCTCCTACTCCCTATTTACCTTTCCCCCAGTACATCTCTTATCCCACACTCTCTCTATCCATCTCCTCCCCCGTCATCTCTCTGTCCATATCATCTTTCCCCTTCTTTATATCCATTTCCTCCCCCCTCCTTTCTCTATCCATATCCTCTCTCTCTCTCTCTCTCTCTCTCTCTCTCTCTCTCTCTCTCTCTCTCTCTCTCTCTCACTCTCTCTCTCTCTCTCTCTCTCCCCCTCCTCCTACTCCCTATTTACCTTTCCCCCAGTACATCTCTTATCCCACACTCTCTCTATCCATCTCCTCCCCCGTCATCTCTCTGTCCATATCATCTTTCCCCTTCTTTATATCCATTTCCTCCCCCCTCCTTTCTCTATCCATATCCTCTCTCTCTCTCTCTCTCTCTCTCTCTCTCTCTCTCTCTCTCTCTCTCTCCCCCTCCTCCTACTCCCTATTTACCTTTCCCCCAGTACATCTCTTATCCCACACTCTCTCTATCCATCTCCTCCCCCGTCATCTCTCTGTCCATATCATCTTTCCCCTTCTTTATATCCATTTCCTCCCCCCTCCTTTCTCTATCCATATCCTCTCTCTCTCTCTCTCTCTCTCTCTCTCTCTCTCTCTCTCTCTCTCTCTCTCTCTCCCCCCCTCCTCCTACTCCCTATTTACCTTTCCCCCAGTACATCTCTTATCCCACACTCTCTCTATCCATCTCCTCCCCCGTCATCTCTCTGTCCATATCATCTTTCCCCTTCTTTATATCCATTTCCTCCCCCCTCCTTTCTCTATCCATATCCTCTCTCTCTCTCTCTCTCTCTCTCTCTCTCTCCCCCTCCTCCTACTCCCTATTTACCTTTCCCCCAGTACATCTCTTATCCCACACTCTCTCTATCCATCTCCTCCCCCGTCATCTCTCTGTCCATATCATCTTTCCCCTTCTTTATATCCATTTCCTCACCCCTCCTTTCTCTGTCCATATCCCCCCCCCCTCTCTCTCTCTCTCTCTTATTTATTGTTATTACGAATGGAACCTTGACTGGGAATAGCAGTCAAAATGAATGGATAAATCGTTTGGAATCATAAGTACACAGGATATGAGCGATACCTTCCAGCTGCTGGGAATGTGAGGACAGCATTCAATGACAGCATTACGCACGGATTTAATGTACGAACTGACAGGATTAAAATAGTCCTAAACACAACTTTCCTCTTTTCTCTTGAAAATGACTACGAAAAGGATAACAAAACCACCCATTTTTCCCAGCACAGCTTAATATGTTCCTTCTCGTAACCGGTTTATCACGAAGTGTTTATCGAGTAACACGTCTCTATTTCCACTGGCTTAGGCTGTGCATTGTCAGTTGGTCGGGAAGGGATTCACCCAAACTAATCTTTCCTTGAATTTGTGTCAAGCGAAACGAAACAAATTCAATTAGATTACGAATTTACTGAAATCAGACTAATCTGAATCCATTGTCTCGATAATAATCTGTATTTTTAATGAGGTCGTCGTAACACTTGGTGATGATTTTTTTTTTTTTTTTTTTTTTTTTTTTTTTTTTTTTTTTTTTTTTTTTTTTTTTTTCCCGTCCGGAGAGAAAACGAATAGCGCCGAAGCTTTACTGACTTTTGAGCACGCCACTTACTGCTGCCCATGGGGAAAGAAAAGGCAACAGTTCGAGGATTAATCCACACACAGCCAACACCTGGCCTTGCGATTTATTAATCGTCATAGCGAATGCAAGGCGAACCGGAAAGTGAACATGGTTCAACAGGCTCTGAGCACTATGGGACTTAACTTCTGAGGTCATCAGACCCCTTAGAACTTAGAACTACTCAAACCCAGATAACGTAAGGACATGACACACAGCCATGCCCGAGGCAGGATTCGAACCTGCGACCGTAGTGGTGGCGCGGTTCCCTACTGAAGCGCCTAGAACCGCTCGGCCACACCTGCCCGAAGCTGGACATGTTTGTCGCCTGTTCTGACGACGTCCCAAATTATTTTGTGCGTAAGCTCCAACTGAGCTAGTCAATCTCGGCTGTATCCGTCGTTCCGGAGGCACAATGGATCGCGCCTGAGAAAGTCTTACTCAATTTGCCCCCAAACGCTGTCTACACTCTCCGTCACTCTCATTGACATGACGATCATGTACTCTACTGGCCATTAAAATCGCTGCACCACGAAGGTGGCGTGCTACAGATGCAAAATTTAACCGACAGGAAGAAGACGCTCTGATATGCAAATGATTAGCTTTTCAGAGCATTCACACAAGGTTGGCGCCGGTGAAGCCTACAACGTGCTGACACGAGCAAAGTTTCCAACCGATTTCTCATACAGAAGCAGCAGTTGACCGGCGGTGCCTGGTGAAACGTTGCTGTGGTGTCTCGTGTAAGGAGGAGAAATCCGTACCATCACGCTTCCGACTTTGATAAAGGTCGGATTGTAGCCTATCGTGACTGAGGTTTATCGTATCGTGACATTGCTGCTCGCGTTGGTTGAGATCCAATGACTGTTAGCAGAATATGGATTCGGTGGATTCGGGAGGGTAATACAGAACGCCGTGCTGGATCCCAACGGCCTCGTATCACTAGCAGTCGAGATGACAGGCATCTTATCCGCACGGCTGTAACGGATCGTGCAGCCACGTCTCGATCCCTGAGTCAACAGATGGGGACGTTTGCAAGACAACAACCATCTGCACGAACAGTTCGACGACGTTTACAGCAGCACGGACTATCAGCTCGGAGACCGTGGCTGCGGTTACCCTTGACGCTGCATCACAGACAGGAGCGCCTGCGTTGGTGTACTCGACGACGAACCTGGGTGCACGAATTGCAAAACGTCATTTTTTCGGATGAATCCAGGTTCTGTTTACAGTATCACGATGGTCGCATCCGTGTTTGGCTACATCGCGATGAACGCACATTGGAAGCGTGTATTCGTCGTCGCCAAAACGTAATCACATGTCAGTTCTAGTATAATATATTTATCCAATGATTACCCGTTTATCATCTGCATTTCTTCTTGGTGTAGCAATTTTAATGGCCAGTAGTGTAGTTGGCATAGCGCGTACGCCGACCGATATTTTGCATACCTCGCCGGTGGTCTTTTTCCAAAGAAATATAGCACTAACTCAAATCTGGTGAATGCTTGCAACATACCAAACTACGACCAACTGAATTCAGTTCAATCTTTGCAACACACACTCACCATAAATAGGGTCACCACCGATAACACATTGTATATAATTTTTCGCAAAATATCAGTATTCAGTGCGGAATTTGTTCCTATGAAACCATACGACAGCAGCAACTATCAAACTATACCTAATTTTTTTTGTTAAGAAAACATATCACAGCAGAACTGTAAAACGCTTGTCACATTTCTTTCACTGCCTCTTTCATACCAAAATACCATCCAAATATCCGACTTTTCCGGTGGATTTTGCAAAACTCCTCGGATGTAGAAACATTGTCCTGACCATTATGTACACAACTAAAAAAGAAAAACAGCCAGATCGGTAGAACCGTTCACAAGTATCGGACCCTTCATAAATACGGCAAAGCCGGCCGCGGTGGTCTCGCGGTTCTATGCGCGCAGTCCGGAACCGTGCGACTGCTACGGTCGCAGGTTCGAATCCTGCCTCGGGCATGGATGTGTGTGATGTTCTTAGGTTAGTTAGGTTTAAGCAGTTCTAAGTTCTAGGGGACTGATGACCACAGCTGTTGAGTCCCATAGTGCTCAGAGCCAATTGAATTGAAATACGGCAACACATTTTTATTTACGGCGGTAATCCCAAAAGTGAGGTCTCCTACTTTTTTTTATAAGTATATAGACCTGTTTACCTCTACACTGATTTACATCAGTTTACAGATTGAACATTTAGCTAACTTTCTGAACAGCATGGCGGCGAGCTGGTATGACATGGGCATACAAAAACTGACACAGCGTCTACAAAAATGCATCGACAGAAATGCTGATTACGTCGAAAAATAGCTAAATGTTAAAGCTGTAAACTGATGTAAACCATTGTAGAAATAAACAGGTCTATATACTTATAAAAAAATAGAAGACTTTACTTTTTGGATTACGCTCGTATATACAGGGTGTTACAAAACGGTACGGCCAAACTTACAGGAAACATTCCTCACACACACAAAGGAAGAAAATATGTTATGTGGACATGCGTCTGGAAACGCTTACTTTCCATGTTAGAGCTGCAACGGGGTCAGGGATTTTCTCTGCCTCGTGATGGCTGGGTGTTGTGTGATGTCCTTAGGTTTAAGTAGTTCTAAGTTCTAGGGGACTGATGACCATAGATGTTAAGTCCCATAGTGCTCAGAGCCATTTGAACTACTCTTCAAGTCACATTAATCATGGAATAGAAACACACAGCAACAGAACGTACCAGCGTGACTTCAAACACTTTGGCACAAGAAATGTTCAAAATGTCTTCCATTAGCGAGGATACATGCATCCACCCTGCGTCGCATGGATGCGCTGATGCAGCCCTGGAGAATGGCGTATTGTATCACAGCCGTCCACAATACGAGCACGAAGAGTCTCTACATTTGGTACCGGGGTTGCGTAGACAAGAGCTTTCAAATGCCCCCATAAATGAAAGTCAAGAGGGTTGAGGTCAGGAGAGCGTGGAGGCCACAGAATTGGTCCGCCTCTACCAATCCGTTGGTCACCGAATCTGTTGTTGGGAAGCGTACGAACTCTTGGACTGAAATGTGCAGGAGCTCCATCGTGCACGAACCACATGTTGTGTCGTACTTGTAAGGGCACATGTTCTAGCAGCACAGGTAGAGTATCCCGTACGAAATCATGATAACGTGCTCCATTCAGCGTAGGTGGACGAAACTAAAATGAGCTCTAACATGGAAATTAAGCGTTTCCGGACACATGTCCACATAACATCTTTTCTTTATTTCTGTGTGAGGAATGTTTCCTGAAAGTTTGGCCGTACCTTTTGGTAACACTCTGTAAATTCAAGATCAAACTCCTGTTTCGCCCGCGATCCGTTAGGTAGGCAACCGGCAGCTTGAATTGTCAACCAAGAATCGGGTTTACCGTTTAGTAATGTACCTCGTCGACACAATCTTCGAAAAGTCACAGAAGATTCCAAACGGCGATATTTTATCATCTACAGATTTAATTACGTGCTCAGTTAATTTACAAATCGCTGCTTCCGTAGACTGGCTCTTTTGAATAATACGACTTGGCCAATTCCCGCCTCTACATTGTGCGCAAAGGTCGTTTATTCTTTCCGCACGGACGTGCAAGTAGCGTAAGAACATCAAGTCACCCAGTCCGGCAGTAAAAATTAAAAAAAAAAAAAACTACGAGATGAAAGAAGTGGGTGTTATCTCGGGGGAAGTACACGGACAAGAGTCGCGATATTTCTTTTTTACATATTTCGCGGAAACTTTTCCCATTTCAACGCAGTCTCTTTATCTTTCCACAGGTTCCTTTTCTTTTAGGCGCTGCCCCTGTTTTGTGTTTTTATCCCGTATCCGAGATTCTTACTTCTATTCCGCGGAAATGAACACCGCCTGCTGTTTTAGCCGATAATTTGCTGCCGAGATTAAAGGCGGCACGTTTCGTCTGTATGCGACCGACCTATTCATCGCAGGTCTCTTGACTTGTTCTTATAAACTGTTCTTGCCCTGTAACGGTAGCGTAACACCCTCTATATCATCCTGCCGCGCTGGCCCTAGCGTAATTATAACAATGCAAGCAAGTGTAGGAACAGTCTTATGTAGCAAACATTTTATTGCTGGTTACAGAGACACGGCTGTAAGAATGTAGATGGTGCAATTATTGAGCTATATGAAAAAGCGTAAATTAGTCACAAACTACGGCGTGCACACGCTTTATTCAACATGTAAACGTCACTACAGATTTTCGGATTTAGGTTATCACATCTTCGATGTGCCTGCCATCATTGGCGATAATGTGACGCAAAGGAATAGCGTAATTCTGCAAGACCCGCTGAAGTGTCGGAAAATCGATGCTGTCAATGACCTCCTGAATGTTTATTTTCAGCTCAGAATGGTTTTGGGGTTATTGCTATACACCTTTCTTTAATATAAACTACACTAAACTCCGCCAAACGGCATCGACCGGCCACCATGTTATCCTCAGCCCACAGGCGTCATTGGATGCGGATATAAAGGGGCATGTGGTCAACATACAGCTCTCCCGATCGTACGTCAGTTTACGAGACCGGAGCCGCTACATGTCAATCAAGTACGCTATGTCATCAAAAGTATCCGGTCACCTGGCTGAAAATAACTTAGAAGTTCGTGGCGTCTTCCATCGGTAATGCTGGAATTCAATATGGTGTTGGCCCACATTTGCCTTTATGACAGCTTCCTCTCTCGCAGCCATACGTTCAATGGCGCTGCTGGAAGGTTTCTTGGCGAATGACCGCCCATACTTCACGGAGTGCTGCACTGAGGAGAGGTATCGATGTCGGTCGATGAGGCCTGGCACGATGTCGGCGCTCCAAAACATCCCAAAGGCGTTCTGTAGGATTCAGGTTGGGACTCTGTGCAGGCCAGTCCATTACAGGGATGTTATTGTCATGTAACCACTCCACCACAGGCTGTGCATTACGAACAGGTGCTCGATCGTGTTGAAAGATGCAATCGCCATCCCTGAATTGCTCTTTAACAGTGGGAAGCAAGAAGGTGCTTAAATCATCATTGTAGGCCTTTGGTGTGACAGTGCCATGCAAAAAAACAAAGGGTGCAAGACCCCTCGATGAAAAACACGACCACACCATAACACCGCCGCCTCCGTATTGTACTGTTGCCACTACACACGCTGGCAGATGACGTTCACCGGGCATTCGCCATACCCACACCCTGCCATCGGGTCGCCACATTGTGTACCGTGATTCGTCACTCCACACAACGTTTTTCCACTGCTCAATCGTCCAATGTTTACGCTCCTTACACCAAACGAGGCGTTGTTTGACATTTACCGGCGCGATGTGTGGCCGCTCCACCGTCAAATCCAAGTTTTCTCACCTCCCGCCCAACTGTCATAGTACTTTTACTGACTCTTGATACAGTTTGGAATTCCTGTGTGATGGTCTGGATAGACGTCTGCCTATCACACATTACGACGCTCTTCAACTGTCGGCGGCCTCTGTCAGTCAACAGACGAGGTCGGCCTCTACGCTTTCGTGCCGTACGTGTCCCTTCACGTTTTAGACTTCACTATCACGTCGGAAACAGTGGACCCAGGGATGTTTAGGAGTGTGGAAATCTCGGGTACAGACGTACGACACGAGTGACACCCAATCACCCGACCACGTTCGAAGTCCAAGAGTTCCACGGAGCGCCCCATTCTGCTCTCTCACGGTGTCTAACGGCTACTGAGGTCGCTGACCCGGTAGTAGGTGGCAGCACAATGCACAATGCACCTATATGAAAAATATATGTTTTTTGGGGTGTTCGGACACATTTGGTGACACAGTGTAGCTCCTCAGTTTGCATCACAAGTGCTGACGCAGTCATGGACTGTGCGGCTGGTCCCGGCGGAGGTTCGAGTCCTCCCTCGGGCATGGGTGTGTGTGTTTGTCCTTACTATAATCTCGCTTAAGTAGTGTATAAGCTTAGGCACTGATGACCATAGCAGTTAAGTCCCATAAGATTTCACACACGTTTGAACATTTGAAGGGCTGACTGCACCCCGCTTGCCAACAGCGCTCGGCAGACCGGATGGTCACCCATCCAAGTGCCAGCCCAGCCCGACAGCGCTTAACTTCGGCGATCTGACGGGAACCGGTTTAGTACTGCTGCAAGGCCTTTGGTCTTCTCTTTAACACAGCCCCACAAAAAGGAATCACATGTGTTCAGATCCGGAGAATTTGGCGACCAATGAAGGCCCTCGGCAGTGGCCTCTGGTTGCCGCAGAGTCAGAATGCGGTCCACAAAGTGCTCCTCCAGGACATCAAACACTCTCCGGCTTCCGTGGGGTCGAGGTCCATTTTACATGAACCATATCTTGCCGAAGTCGGAGTCTATTTGGACAACGAGCATAAAACAATCTTCCAAAACTTCCACGTACCGTTCGGTAGTCAACTTTTCTATCAAGGGAAATCGTACCGATTATTCCATGAGTGGACATTGCACACCATACAGTCACCAGTTGAGGGCGAATAGAATTCTCGATCACCAAATGCCGATTCTCAGTCCTCCAAATGTGCCAATTTTGGTTATTTATGAACGCATCCAATTGAAAGTGAGCTCCCACGCTAAACCAAACCATGCATGCGCATAGTAACTGTATCAGGATCCACTGCAAGTACTATAACAGTAAAGCAGCAGGTGCGGAAACTTGAATTTCATGATCGAGCGGCTGCTCATAAGCCACACATCACGCCGGTAAATGCCAAACGACGCCTCGCTTGGTGTAAGGAGCGTAAACATCGGACGACTGAAGAGTGGATAAACGTTGTGTGGAGTGACGAATCACGGTACACAATGTGGCGATCTGGTGGCAGGCTGTGGGTATGGCGAATGCCCGGTGAACGTCATCTGCCAGCGTGTCTAGGGCCAACACTAAAACTCGGAGGCGGTGGTGTTATGGTGGGGTCGTGTTTTTCATCGAGGGGGCTTGCACCCCTCGTCGTTTTGCATGACACTATCACAGCACATGCGTACGTCGATGTTTTAAGCACCTTCTCACTTCTCACTATTGAAGAGCAATTCGGGGATGGCGATACAATAACATCGCTGTAATGCACTGGCCCGCACAGATTCCTGACCTAAATCCTATAGAACACCTTTGGGATGTTTTGGAACGCCACCTTCGTGCCAGGTCTCACCGACCGACATCAATACCTCTCCTCAGTGCAGCACTCCGTGAAGAATGGGCTGCCATTCCCCAAGAAAGCTTCCAGCATCTGACTGAACGTACGAGTGCGAGAGTGGAAGCTGTCTTCAAGGCTAAGGGTGGGCCAACACCATATTGAACTCCTGCTTTGCTGGTGGAGGGCGCCACGAACTTTCACGTCATTTTCAGCCAGGTGTCCGGATACTTTTGATCACATACTGTATCTCTTTGTAGACCGTGCCTTTCAGCTTTCCCGACAGAAAAAAGTCTACAGGCGTCAAATCTGTGGAAGGAGCCTGCCAAGTTGCAGGACGTCCGCGTCCCATCACACGATTTGGAAACAATTTGCGGAGACACGCTGTAATCCTTCGTGCACTATGGACTGGATAGCCATAGTGTTGCTACTGGTGGTACCCCCTATTCTGCAGAGGAACGTCTTCCAGCATCTGTGGAAGGTGGCCTGTTAGGAGAACGAGGTAATTGTGCACGTTCAGCGTTCCGTATATGAAAAACGGGCTAAAGAGCAGATTGGTTCACCATGATGCGTTTGCAGTGCAAGACGTTGCATCTGACTCAGCCAATGACGATTGTTAACAGACCAAATGTTCCTTTATCACTAAACAAGATACGTGAGGGACGAATGACCTAGCAGTTTGGTCGCACCCCCCTCTCTAAACCAACCAACCGAGATACGTGATAGATCTGGAGTACCCTGTCTTACAGCGCATCTACAGAAGTTAACATGGTCGTCGTAATCGCTTCCATGCAGCTCTGGATGGAGACAGATGTGACAGAAAAGGAACTTGTGTCGATGGGAAATGCGTAGGACACTTGCCTGACACACGCCACTTCCTCGTGTGATTGCGCGGTAGCTAACGTGCGGATGAATGGCGACAGCAGCGAGGACATTCATTTCCTCTTCTTCTGTTGTCATTTGTTTGCTTTTGTTACGCTGTCTAGGTGTCACACTATCACCTTCACGTGACTGGTCGAAGAAGCTGGTAAATAACTGCCGTGGTGCTCGACGTCTACCGGGATATCTTTCCGCATACACCGTACAAGAACGAACTGCATTCTACACTACTGGCCATTAAAATTGCTACACCAAGAAGAAATACAGATGATAAACGGGTATTCACTGGACAAATATATTATACTACAACTCACATGTCATTACATTTTCACGCAATTTAGGTGCATAGATCCTGAGAAATCAGTACCCAGAACAACCACCTCTGGCAGTAATAACGGCCTTGATACGCCTGGGCAATGACTCAAACAGAGCTTGGGTGCCTTGTACAGGAACAGCTGCCCGTGCAGCTTCAACACGATACCACAGTTCATCAAGAGTAGTGGCTGGCATACTGTGACGAGCCAGTTGCTCGGCCACCATCGACCATATGTTTTCAATTAGTGAGAGATCTGGAGAATGTGCTGGCCAGGGCAGCAGTCGAACATTTTCTGTATCCAGAAAGGCCCGTACAGGACCTGCAACATGCGGTCGTGCATTATCGTGCTGAAATGTAGGGTTTCGCAGGGATCGAATGAAGGGTAGAGCGACGGGTCGTAACACATCTGAAATGTAACGTCCACTGTCCAAAGTGCCGTCAATGCGAACAAGAGGTGACCGAGACGTGTAAACGATGGCACCGCATACCATCGCGCCGGGTGATACACCAGTATGGCGATGACGAATACACGCTTCCAATGTGCGTTCACCGCGATGTCGCCAAACACGTACGCGACCATCGTGATGCTGTAAACAGAACCTGGATTCATCCGAAAAAACTGACGTTTTGCCACTCGTGCACCCAGGTTCGTCATCGAGTACACCATCTCAGGCGCTCCTGTCTGTGATGCAGCGTCAAGGGTGACTGCAGCCACGGTCTCCGAGCTGATAGCCCGTGCTGCTGCAAACGTCGTCGAACTGTTCGTGCAGAGGGTTGTTGTCTTGCAGACGTCCCCATCTGTTGACTCAGGGATCGAGACGTGGCTGCACGATCCGTTACAGCCGTGCGGATAAGATGCCTGTCATCTCGACTGCTAGTGATACGAGGCCGTTGGGATCCAGTACGGCGTTCCGTATTACCCTCCTGAACCCACCGATTCCATATTTTGCTATCAGTCATTGGATCTCGACCAACGTGAGCTGCAATGTCGCGATACGATAAATCGCAGTCCCGATACGCTACAATCCGACCTTTACCAAAGTCGGAAACGAGATGGTACGCATTTCTCCTCCTTACACGAGGCATCACAACAACGTTTCACCAGGCGACGCCGGTCAATTGCTGTTTGTGTATGAGAAATCGGTTGGAAACTTTCCTCATGTCAGCACATTGTAGGTGTCGCCACCGGCGCCAACCTTGCGTGAATGCTCTGAAAAGCTAATCATTTGCATATGTCAGCATCTTCTTCCCGTAGGTTAAATTTCGCATCTGTAGCACGTCATCTTCGTGGTGTAGCAATTTCAATGGTCAATAGTGTACCTACACTCTCGATACACCACGAGTATGTCGGGTTTTTCTGCATCGTCCACTCACACACTAACAGACTAGCAAGTTACATTGCACTCAAGGAACGCACAAGCACACTGTAAGCAAACATAACAATATCGTACCTGGAAAACACACCATGAGTGGCAGAAACAACTGTCAGCGAGGAAACTTTTCAAAATACGATATCTCGTACATGACTCGCACTAGAATCCCGCAACAAACACCACTGACATTATGAATTTACCCTACTACTTTGTTAATGTCAACAGGCATTGTTCCATTCCAAAAGAGCGTTTGCACAAAAATATACACTTTCCGAGTATTATTACGATCTGTTTATTGGCTAACAATAGGAGGCTGTGACTACCGCCCCAGTCTGTGAAAACCGCACATCAACAGCGCTTTCGATTTCCGCGATATTGACGGCGCAAGTTTTAGGTTCAAATGGCTCTTAGCACTATGGGACTTAACAAGTCAGGTCATCAGTCCCCTAGAACTTACAACTACTTAAACCTAACTAACCTAAGGACATCACACACATACATGCCCGAGGCAGGATTCGAACCTGGGACTGTAGCGGTCCCGCGGCTCCAGACTGTAGCGCCTAGAACCGCACGACCACTCCGGCCGGCGCACGTGAATGCATGGCTCGGCGGCTACATTATATCGATGAAATTCTGGCCGAGCGGTTCTAAGCGCTTCAGTCTGGAACCGCGCCACCGCTACGGTCGCCGGTTCGAATCCTGCCTCGGGCATGGATGTGTCTGATGTCCTTAGGTTAGTTAGGTTTAAGTAGTTCTAAGTTTTAGGGGACTGATGACCTCATATTTTAAGTCCCATAGTGCTCAGAGCCATTTTTTGATGAAGCCAAGTGGCTTAAAATTCACGACCTTTCCACCGACTGCTCCTGTGCCTTAATCAAGTAGTTCACCCAGGATATGTAGGTACATTTTTTCGAGGTAATAAGTAAAAATCTATGATACCTTGTTGTAGGTGGTATTCAGTCATAAAAAAATTTTATTTTAGGACATTATCTTTCCGCCAGTGACTTTTGTAAGTTTTTATTACACTGTTGCAATTTAGTCCTTGGGCCGTTATCAGGTGCTGTTATTATGGCTGTAAGCCATGTCAACGTAATGTAGGCTGACACATTTGTATGTCGTTCAAGTGCCTCTGAGCTATATGTGACTTAACATCTGAGGTCATCAGTCCCCTAGAACTTAGAACTAGTTAAACCTAACTAACCTAACGATGTCACACACATCCATGTCCAAGGCAGGATTCGAACCTGCGACCGTAGCGTTGGGCGATTCCAGACTGAAGCGCCTAGAACCGCTCGGCCATTTGTATTTTGTTGTCAATAGTGTTAAATACACTGTGTAACAACGTCTGGTCACCAAAATGTACGAGACAGGCGAAATAGTGGTGGTGGTTAGTGTTTAACGTCCCGTCGACAACGAGGTCATTAGAGGCAGGGAGCAAGCCCGGGTTAGGAAAGGATTGGGAAGGAAATCGGCCGTGCCCTTTCAAAGGAACCATCCCGGCATTTGCCTGAAGCGATTTAGGGAAATCACGGAAAACCTAAATCAGGATGGCCGGAGACGGGATTGAACCGTCGTCCTCCCGAATGCGAGTCCAGTGTGCTAACCACTGCGCCACCTCGCTCGGTACAGGCGAAATACCCTCAGACTTCAAGAAGAATATAATAATTCCAATCCCAAAGAAAACAGGTGATGACAGATGTGAAAATTACCGAACTATCAGTTTAATAAGTCACAGCTGCAAAATATTAACGCGAATTATTTACAGACGAATGGAAAAACTAGTAGAAGCCGACCAAGGGGAAGATCAGTTTGGATTCCGTAGAAATGTTGGAACACGTGAGGCAATACTGACCCTACGACTTACCTTAGAAAATAGTTTAAGGAAAGGCAAACCTACGTTTCTAGCAGTTGTAAATTTAGAGAAAGCTTTTGACAATGTTGACTGGAATACTCTCTTTCAAATTCTAAAGGTGGCAGGGGTCAAATACAGTGACCGAAAGGCTATTTACAATATGTACAGTAACCAGATGGCAGTTACAAGAGTCGAGGGGCATGAAAAGGAAGCAGTGGTTGGGAAGGAAGTGAGACAGGGTTGTAGCCTCTACCCGATGTTATTCAATCTGTATATTGAGCAAACAGTAAAGGAAACAAAAGAAAAATTCGGAGTAGGTGTTAAAATCCAGGGAGAAGAAATAAAAACGTTGAAATTCGCCGATGACATTGTAATTCTGTCAGAGACAGCACAGGACTTGGAAGAGCAGTTGAATGGAATGGACAGTGAATTGAAAGGAGGATATAAGATGAACATCAACAAAAGCAAAACGAGGACAATGGAATGTAGTCGGATTAAGTCGGGTGTTGCTGAGGGAATTAGATTAGGAAATGAGACACTTACAGTAGTAAAGCAGTTTTGCTATTTTGGGAGCAAAATTACTGATGATGGTAGACGTAGAGAGGATATGAAATGTAGACTGGCAATGGCAAGGAAAGCGTTTTTGAAGAAGAGAAATTTTGTTAATATAGAGTATAGATTTAAGTGTCAGGAAGTCAATTCTGAAAGTATTTGTATGGAGTGTAGCCATGTATGGAAGTGAAACATGGACGATAAATAGTTTGGACAAGAAGAGAATAGAAGCTTTCGAAATGTGGTGCTACAGAAGAATGCTGAAGATTAGATGGGTAGATCACATAACTAATGAGGAAGTATTGATTAGGATTGGGGAGAAGAGAAGTTTGTGGCCCAACTTGACCAGAAGAAGGGATCGGTTGGTAGGACATGTTATGAGGCATCAAGGTATCACAAATTTAGTATTGGAGGGCAGCGTGGAGGGTAAAAATCGTAGAGGGAGACCGAGAGATGAATACACCAAGCAGATTCAGAAGGATGTAGGCTGCAGGAGGTAGTGGGAGATGAAGAAGCTTGCACAGGATAGAGCTGCATGGAGAGCTGCATCAGACCTGTCTCAGGACTGAAGACCACAACAACAACGTCACGAGTGTATTTAATAGTATTAACAACGACATACAAATGTGTCAGCTTACATTACGTCGACATTGGTTAATGCCATAATATCTTGATAATAGCCTAAGACTTACATTGCAGTAGTGTAATAAAAATTTACAACAGCCACTGGGGGAAAGATGATGTACTTCAGAAAAACCTACGATATCTTCAGAACTTCGGCACACTACGGTCCAGTGTGATGTGAGAGGCAGAGGGTACTTTTTAGTGACCCGCGGCGCATCACGGTTCTTCCGTATCTGCTCTCGCTCTTGATAACTAGTGCACGGTTCGTCGCCTGTGGCTCGCCCCACAGACAAAAGTCAAGACGACTGTGTGCGCGGTTTATTGCCGTCGTGGGACAGGAGTCCTCCGTCCCCAGTGGAGCGCAGAAGGAGGCGTTCCCAACTTATCGCTTCCTACCCCCCCCCCCCCCCCCCGCCTGCTTTGCATATCAGCACTGGTGCACTGACGCCGCCTGGCATATCGCAGTGCAGCGCCGCACGTGGCCGGCGGACATTAGATGAACTATCAACCTTTTGGTCGTTCAGTCCGCGTTCCAGAACGTCCTCTCTCTCTCTCTCTCTCTCTCTCTCTCTCTCTCTCTCTCTCTCACCCTCTCCCCTCTCTCACCCTTCCCCCGCTCTCTCTCTCTCCTCCCCCTCTCTCTGTCTCCCTCCCCATCTCCCCATCCCAACTCTCTACTTCTCTCATACTCACACACATGCCATATGCTGGGAAGTGGCGGTGCGGTCCCCTACGGCACTGCGTAGGATCCTACGGTCTTGGCGTGCATCCGTGCGTCGCTGCGGTCCGGTCCCAGGTCGACGGGCACGTGCACCTTCCGCCGACCACTGGCGACAATATCGATGTACTGTGGAGACCTCACGCCCCACGTGTTGAGCAATTCGGCCTCCCGCATGCCCACTATACGCCCTCGCTCAAAGTCCGTCAACTGCACATACGGTTCACGTCCACGGTGTCGCGGCATGCTACCATTATTAAAGACTGCGATGGAGCTCCGTATGCCACGGCAAACTGGCTGACACTGACGGCGGCGGTGCACAAATGCTACGTAGCTAGCGCCATTCGACGGCCAACACCGCGGTTCCTGGTGTGTCCGCTGTGCCGTGCGTGTGATCATTGCTTGTACAGCCCTCTCGCAGTGTCCGGAGCAAGTATGGTGGGTGTGACACACCGGTGTCAATGTGTTCTTTTTTCCATTTCCAGGAGTGTATAAGCGAATGCAAATATCGATTATTTAAAATTTTCGTTTGTATCTTCGCTTTGTATTGGCCTGCCTTCCTGTAGTACACGTGAGATTTGTGAGTGAAATTTTTAACCGAGTGAGTTACGTAAAATATTTGGCTATGCCTAAACGAAAGTTTACATTTTCTGATGTCCTTTACTGCAAATGTCCGCCTTTCAAGAAAGGGAGAAATGAATTTGAAGCGGTACGTAAGATTTGTGGAGCTGGAACGTACGTCTCAATGGCCAATAACTCGACAGATTAACTTTATTGGTTTTATTTCATTGTTTTATAGTCACTCAGTTAATTTGTATTCGGGAGGTTAAAGTGCAGTTTACATGTCGTCAGCTGCTGGTTGAATGGCAGATGTTGGTGGCAGTGCGTCGAATGAATGGAGGTGAATGGTGTTACGTTTTTGCTTTGTAAACAATTCCGTGTTGTTGACATAACAAAACAATTGACGCCACGCTGTCACCACAATCAGTTTTTATTTTTTTTGTATTGCTCAGTTAACCATCACCTGACCACCAGTAACAATTAACTACTAGTTTTACCGGCAATTCCCGGCAGTCACGTCACTTGTCCAAAGCTGACGGGTGGTATCGTAATCTGCAGTTGAACCGTTTGATGTGTCCCCTTTTTTCTTCCTTTGTCCTCCTTTTTGAAGCTGTTTGTTCTGCTTTTTAAACAACAGCAACTGGTCACGCTACTTATGTTTCTGTTTGAAGCTGATTTTATATCTACTAGCTAATGCGGCAATGCTTCGCAACTGCCAAACACGCTTGGGAATTCCATATATTCCTAAATTTCTTGCCCTCCCCCTTCTCTCTTCCACTCTTGTCTTCCCACTCTCTGCGCTTTCGTCTCCTTCTCTCTTCTCCCCCACCCCTCTCAGGATAACCTTCACCCCCGTCTATCTCCGTTTCCACTTCCGTCTCAGTGTCCATTACAGGATCGTGTAAAAATGTGAAGCAAATCCGTCACGATCTTTTCGAGATCGACGGTAACAACAGTCCCTTCTTTATACCGGTTGATCAAAAGGGCAGTATAAATTTGAAAACTCAATAAATCACGGAATAATGTAGATAGAGAGGTACAAATTGACACACATGCTTCGAATGACATGAGGTCTTACTAGAACCAAAAAAACACAAAAGGTCACAAAATGTCAGACAGATGACGCTTCATCTGATCAGAATAGCAATAATCGGCTTGCACTGTCCGCATCTCGTGGTCGTGCGGTAGCGTTCTCGCTTCCCGCGCCCGGGTTCCCGGGTTCGATTCCCGGCGGGGTCAGGGATTTTCTCTGCCTCGTGATGACTGGGTGTTGTGTGCTGCCCTTAGCTTAGTTAGGTTTAAGTAGTTCTAAGTTCTAGGGGACTGATGACCATAGATGTCACGTCCCATAGTGCTCAGAGCCATTTTTGAATTTGGATTGGATTGGATTGTTTGGGGGAAGAGACCAGACAGCGAGGTCATGGGTGTCATCTGGTTAGGGAAGGACAGGGAAGGAAGTCGGCCGTACCCTTGCAAAGTAACCATCCCGGCATTTGCCTGGAGTGATTTAGGGAAATCAAGGAAAACCTAAATCAGGATGACCGGACGCGGGTTTGAACCGTCGTCCTCCCGAATGCTAGTCCAGTGTGCTGACCACTGCGCCACCTCGCTCGGTAGCAATAATTGGCATAACAAAGTACGACAAAGCTAAGATGATGTTCTTTACAGGAAATGCTCAATATGTCCACCATCATTCCTCAACAATAGCTGTAGTCGAGGAATAATGTTGTGAACAGCACTGTAAAGCATGTCCGGTGTTACGGTGAGGCATTGGCGTCGGATGTTGTCTTTCAGCATCGCTAGAGATGTCGGTCGATCACGATACACTTGCGACTTCAGGTAACCCCAAAGCCAATAATCGCACGGACTGAGGTCTGGGGACCTGGGAGGTGGCGGCTGAGCACACGATCATCACCGAACGACGCGTGGAAGAAAAAACCCCATGTCATTCCATGGATGTGTGTCAATTTTTACCTCTCTACCTACACTATTCGTTGGTTTATTAAGTTTTTAAATTTATACTGACTCTTTCATCACCCGGTATATTACATGTACACTGAATAGCAGAAGAAAATGGTACACCTGCCTAATATCGTGTACAATCCCCCGCAAGCACGCAGAAGTGCCGCAACACGACATTGGCTCAGCTAATGTCTGCAGTAGTGCAGGAAGGAACTGACACCATGAATCCTGCAGGGCTGTCCATAAATTCATAAGAGCACGGCGGGTGGAGATCACTTCTGGAGAGCACGTAGCATGACATCCCAGATGAGACGTGGGCGGCTCGTGTTCATTCGGTTTCTTGCTTGACACCTTGTCTTTACGGAACTGTCGCCTCGTTTCTTATTCGATTTCCTGGCGTCACTAACTTGCTGACTTGCCTGTCCGTGAGTGGCAGCAGCAGAGAGTATCGCTAAGAACACTGTCGTACTGTCTTTGAAGCGACCGCTAGTTGTTCCGGCTCGTCGTGTGTCGGGAGTTCACACACACAACATAGTGTTACAAAAAGTTACTGCCAAACTTTCAGGAAACATTCCTCACACACAAATAAAGAAAAGATGTTACGTGCACATGTGTCCGGAAACGCTTACTTTCCATGTTAGAGCTCATTTTAGTTTCGTCAGTATGTACTGTACTTCCTTGATTCACCGCAAGTGGCCCCATTGAAGAAAGGTCGTGTTGCCTTCGGTGCTTGTCTTGACATGCGACTCATTGCTCTACAGTACTAGCATCGAGCACATCAGTACGTAGCATCAACAGGTTAGTGTTAATCACGAACATGGTTTTGCAGTCAGTGCAATGTTTACAAATACGGAGTTGGCAGATGCCAATTTGATGTATGGATTAGCACGGGGCAATAGCCGTGGCGCGGTACGTTTGTATCGAGACAGATTTCCAGAACGAAGGTGTCCTGACAGAAGGACGTTCGAAGCAATTGATCGGCGTCTTAGGGAGCACGGAACATTCCAGCCTATGACTCGCGACTGGGGAAGACCTAGAACGACGAGGACACGTGCAATGGAGGAGGCAATTCTTCGTGCAGTTGACGATAACCCTAATGTCAGCGTCAGAGAAGTTGCTGCTGTACAAGGTAACGTTGACCACGTCACTGTATGGAGAGTGCTACGGGAGAACCAGTTGTTTCCGTACCGTGTACAGCGTGTGCTGGCACTATCAGCAGCTGATTGGCCTCCACGGGTACACTTCTGCGAATGGTTCATCCGACAATGTGTCAATCCTCATTTGAGTGCTGATGTTCTCTTTACGGATGAGGCTTCATTCCGACGTGATCAAATTGTAAATCTTCACAGTCAACATGTGTGGGCTGACGAGAATCCGCACGCAATTGTGCAATCACGTCATGAACACAGATTTTCTGTGAACGTTTGGACTGGCATTGTTGGTGATGTCTCGATTGGGCCCCATGTTCTTCCACCTACGCTCAATGGAGCACGTTATCACGATTTCATACGGGATACTCTACCTGTGCTGCTAGAACATGTGCCTTCACAAGTATGACACAACATGTGGTTCATGCATGATGGAGCTCCTGCACATTTCAGTCCACGTGTTCGTACGCTTCTCAACAACAGATTCGGTGACCGATGGACTGGTAGAGGCGGGCCAATTGCATGGCCTCCACGCTCTCCTGACCTCAACCCTCTTGACTTTCATTTATGGGGGCATTTGAAAGCTCTTGTCTACGCAATCCCGGTACCAAATGTAGAGACTCTTCGTGCTCGTATTGTGGACGGCTGTGATACAATACGCTATTCTCCAGGACTGCATCAGCGCATCAGGGATTCTGTGCGATGGAGGGTGGATGCGTGTATCCTCGCTAACGGAGGACATTTTCAACATTTCCTGTAACAAAGTGTTTGAAGTCACGCTGGTACGTTCTGTTGCTGTGTGTGTTTCCATTCCATGATTAATGTGATTTGAAGAGAAGTAATAAAATGAGCTCTAACACGGAAAGTAAGCGTTTCCGGACATGTCCACATAACATATTTTCTTTGTTTGTACGTGAGGAATGTTTCCTGAAGGTACGGCCGTTTATATACATATATATATATATATATATGGTGGAGCACGAAATGTGTTAGCAATTGTTTCTTTCACAATTTACGACGCACATTAGATATCCCGCTCGTATGTCTACAACAGTTCCAGCAGAGCTTGGAAAAACAAATGAGTTACGAAATGACGTGTAAATCACGATACTGCCGCTAGGAGACTGGTAAGCAGAAATGGCTGACAATGTAAGACTGACGACACAGCAACGATCGGCAATTGTGTTACTTTTTAATGAAACGAAAAGCCTTTCTGTCACTGAGCGGCGTTTTCGACAACAGTTTAACACACGATGGGTCCCTTGCAAGAAGACCGTCCACAGGTTGTACGATAAATTTGTACAGGAAAGAACAGTATTGGAAGCGAAGCGACCTCGGCCTAAGCCTGTTTGTTTGCCGGAGAATATTGAAGCGGTACGAGCTGCTGTACAGAGAAGGCCCGGGAGATCGTGTAGATAGGCAGCAGTGCAACTGGGAATATGCAGACGTTCCGTTCAACGCATTCTTAAAAGTGACCTCCGTATGTACCCACACAAGATGTCCTGTGCACAGAAGCTCACTGAAGAACACAAGCAGCAGAGGCTACTGTTTGCTCAGTGGGCGGAGGATAAGGAAGAAACTCTCAACAACATTTGGTTTTCAGACGTGGTGCATTTTGATTTAGACTGTGTGGTTGACAAATATAATGTACGCTTTTGGGCCACTGAAAACCCACAAGTGCTTCAACATTATGCTCCGAGGATTACAGCGTGGACAGCAATTTCCAGTCACGGACTAATTGGACCCTTTTTCTTTGAAGAAACTGTGAACAGCTAGCGTTATTTGGGCGTGCTTCTCAATAACTTCATTCCACAGCTTCTTGCTACTGCCTTGCCCTTCAACACGCAATGGTTCATGCAACATGGAGCAAGGCCACATACTGCAAACACTGTGTTGGAGTTTTTACACGAGCATTTCGACATGCGGATCATTTCACTCAGGTTTCCAGGTCGCTTCAATGACGGACAAAATTGGCCCCCCAGTAGTCCAGACCTCAGTCCATGTGACTTTTTTCTTTGGGGTAGCTAAAGGAAAATTTTTTCCCGAAACGTCCACGTGATTTAATGGAGCTCAGAAGACTTATTCTTCAAGCTTACTGTGAAATTACGGAAGACATGTGCCGTAGGGTAATCACTAACTTTAGCGTTCGTTTTAAGGTAGTTAGGAAACGAAATGGCGTACATATTGAGCATGTGCTGCGTTAGAACAAATCTCCATAGACAGCTCTGCTTTGTAGTACATGTTCGTTTTAGATTGTATTGACAGTAAACAAAATGGTAACACATTTCGTGCGCCACCCTGTATTTGGCCATCAGCCGAACTTTATGTGAAGTATTTTAAGATAAGGACTTCAGCAGACTTAAAATAAAATCTGAAAGGTCATTTGTTTAAAAACTTTTCAACTTTTCTTACTTTCTTGTTATCCGGGCCTTAAGCCCTCAGTTCTTCTATTTCCTAACTGACGCCTTTAACCGTGTGTATTGAAAAGGGTATGAAATCTTATGGGACTTACTGCTAAGGTCATCAGTCCCTTAGCTTACCCACTACTTAACCTAAATTATCCTAAGGACAAACACACACACCCATGCCCGAGGGAGGACTCGAACCTCCGCCGGGACCAGCCGCACAGTCCATGACTCCAGCGCCTAAGACCGCTCGGCTAATCTCGCGCTGCCCGTGTGTATTTCTCAATGCAGTTTTAAGAACTTGTATTATGGCCTTCAGCCGTATTGTTTCTGAATTCTTTTAAGAGCACGTGTGATTAAGTGTTTTGGCAAAATAAAGTTTGTATGTTTGTGCAACTAACAGCAACTGATTTGGGCCCCTTTCCACAACCTGATCCGCTCTGTCCTGCGAAACCAGATTTCACCGGATATGCTCAATAATGTTCATGTCTGGGCGACTTTGAAGGCCAGCGGCAGTGTTTAAACTCACAAGAGTGTTCCTGGAGCCACTCTCTAGCAATTCCGGATGTTGTGCGGTGTCGCATTGTCATGCTGGAATTGGCCAAGTCCGTCGAGTGGCACAGTGAACACGAATGAATGCATGTGATCAGACAGGATGCTTAGGTACGTGTCACCTGTCAGAGTCGTATCTGGAAGCATCAGGGGTCCCAGATCACTCCAACCCCACAAGTCCCACACCATCAAAGAGCCTCCACCAGCTTGAACAGTCCCTTGCTGACATGCAGGATTCACGGATTCGTGAGGTTGTCTCCATACGCGTACACGTCTATCCACTCGATATTTCCAGTCATCAATAGTGCAATGTTGGTGTTGACGGGCACAAGGGAGGTTTGTAAAGCTATGTGTCGTGCAGTCATCGAGGTTACAGGAGTGTGTCTTCGGCTCTGAAAGGCCAAACTGGTGATGTTTCGGTTGCACTGTGACGCTTCTTGGTGATGCCCTCGCGTTGAAATCTGCAGCAATCGGAAGGGTTGCACTCCTGCCACGTTGAACGATTCTGTTCAGTCGACGTTGGTCCCGTTCTCGCAGGATCTTTTCCCGGCCGCAGCGATGTCGTAGATTTGATGTCTTACCGGATTCCTGACATTCACGGTACAGTAGAGCAATGGTCGTACCAGAAAATCGCCACTTCTTCGCTACCTCGGAGATGCTGCGTCCCATCGCCGACCATAACACCACGTTCAAACTCACTTAAATCTTAATAACATGCCAATGCAACAGCACTAACGCATCTAACAACTGCGCCAGACACTTGTTTTACGATGGTGAGTCCAATGGTAACCTTAAATTTGTAATAACAAATCGGAATTTGGCGCTGTTATCCTGTAAGTTGGTAAGCGTGCTACAAACAGCGTCCAGAATGGCCTGTAGGTGGCAGCATAGTCCAGATGCACACATACAGTCGCAGTGTCAGTATAGAGATGGCCGCCCCACTTGCGACTTGCACCGGGGAAGAACAGCGTTCTGTTATTCGGTTTTTGCGCAGTGAAGATGCGACACCTTTTGAAATTCATTGACGAATGACGGTTCAGTACGGTGATGCACATTTGTCACAGCAACAAGTCTACGAACGGAGTAGGAAATTCGCATATGGTGTGACTTCAGTGGAAGATGCTCCTCGCCCAGGTCAGGCACAACGAGTTGTGACTCCACAGAACATTGCAGCAGTTGGAGCCACAGAGAAGAAACTGCCACGGCAGCTGACTCCTGAAATGAGAGAACGACGCGTTGATGTTTGTGAAGAACTTCTTCGGCGCTCTGAACGAGAAGAGGCGTGAATCGTTACTGGGGACGAAACCTTGTTTCACTTCCACCAACCGGAAACGAAGAGAGCGAGCAAGGAATAGCGCCATTCCTCATCACCAAAACTAAAGAAGTTTCGAACAGAACCATCAGCAGGGACGGTTATGTTGACTCTCTTTTGGGACGAAAAAGGCGTCATTTTGGGGCATTACGTGCCTAGAGGGACCACTGTCACCAGTGCATCGTACACAGATCTCCTAAAAAATCAAAGCGACGTGGACTGCTGTCAGCAGGTGTCCTTTTCCAACATGACAATGCGAGGCTCCACACTGCCCATACAACAGTTGCAACAATCACACACCCGCATTTTGAGTGTCTTTCTCATCCACCATACTCATCAGACCTTGCCCCCAAGTGATTTCCGTATGTCTGGACCACTCAGAGACGCAATGGGAGGAAAGAAGTTTCGTTTTGACGAAGAGGTACGCCACGCGGTGCAAGTGTGGTTGCGCAGACCACCAAAAGAATTTTTTATATGGGAATTTAGGCACTTTGTAAGGGCTGGATGACTTGCATTGGGCATGGGGGAGATTAAGTTGAAGAGTGATACAGCTTTGTACCACTTCTGCACAATAAATAATATTTCAACAAATATTTAAGGTTTTCATTTGACTCAGTCTCGTATATAGGCGTTGCTGAGCGAAGCCCGGAATTCTGTCTGTTTTCATATCTGTTTCTTTGTCGCTTCAGTGCATATATACTACAAAAATATATAGCCTATTTGGCTGAGTCCGTCAGAATTTTAGTAACAGTATCATGTAAAAATTTGAATTTAGTCTGTCTCGAATGTTTTTGGGAACTATGATTCCTCTTCATATTTTTTCACATATGAGCCCATGTCCGAAAACGTCATCTGTTGACGGTACACAGCGTCAATGTTACAGGCGCCAGCGTCTGTAAATGTATGAATATAACGAGTGATTTTGCGATGATGTTACAAACTTTATAGCATAATGGAGAAGTAACATGTATCAATTCGAAGTAAGGCTCCCTGTACCGAAATCGAACGAGTCAAAAGGTACAAACGAAATTCTTGTACTGGCACTGTTGTTGTGAGACTATAGGGTAGACAACTTTCATAGATGGTAGTACGGGCTAAAACAAAACAAAAATAGTCCAGTGAACATGGCCTCTAAAACGCCCTCCTCAAGAGCTACTACTAGCAATTGTTCAATGGAGGAGATATGTTTCACACTAGCGAAGATCAACAACTGTTCACACGCATTTTCCAGCCTTTGTTTACTAGACTTTTTTCTCGTTTTCGTCCATACTACCACCTCTGAAAGTTGTCTACCCTCTAATCTTACCAACAACGGTACCAATACAAGTATTCCACTGTCAGGGGTATCATTTTCTTTTCTTTATTGTAATTTTAATCACCTCATACATGGCGGGCTGGCAGCAGCATATTACGCTGCTCTTCAGCCGTGAGTGGTACAATAATATGACATATAGGTGGCACAGACAAGACAATAATAACGGCGGGCAAAAGATGTAGATACAAAAAACAATAAACATGAAGCCGTTCACGCTGGACGAGAAAAAACACTAAGACTTGTTGACACAGCGCACAGAACACGGATGACTGCGACGGCACACGTGAACAGTGGTGGCGTGACGGCGAGAGAACACTAAACACAAACGAAGGCAGACACACGAGACACTGATGGCGATGATCTCTGGCGCGTGAATGTTCACTGAGCGTGTGCGAGTCCGGGGACCTGCCAAGGTAGGTAGGGAGGGGGTGGAGGAAGGGGAATGGGACAGGGAGAGGGGAGGGCAGGTGCCATGGGCAAGGGAGACAGGGGGAGGGGAGGAAAAAAGGGGGGAGCCCAGGGGAGAGGGGTGGAGGAAGGGGATGGGGAAAAGGAAAGAGAAGGGAGGGAGGGTGCCAAGAGGAGGGGACACAGAAGTGGGGGTGGGAAGGTGATAAGAGGGGTAGATGGAGGGGAGGAGGACATCATCAGGGAGGGGGAACTGGCGCAAGCCACCTTGGGAGAGGGTAGGTCACAGGTATCAGAATAGTTTTCACTTTTAACTTTCGACTCGTCTGTTACCGGCACCGGGAACTTCACCTCAAACTGATACTTTTACCGTTCTCCATCATCCTAGAAAGTCTGTAACATCACCATGGAATCACACTGTGTATAGGCGCTGACATGTGTAGCTGTGACACCGTTTCTGGATATGGGTTCCTACATTAAACTTGCTTAGTATGTCCCCTCCACAAGCTCTAGATGTGTGTAACATAGATTCTGATTGCATCACCTCGGTTCCAAGAGTTCCGGAACCTGTACAGAAAATTGGAATAGAGATCAACACAAACATCATTTGCGCCCTTTTTAATGCTCATCAAAACAACACGTTGCATGTTGTACCACCATACAGCGAGACCTTCAGAGGTGGTGGTCCAGATTGCTGTACACACCAGCACCTCTAATACACAGGAGCGCGTCCTCTTGCATTGATGTATGACTGTATTCGTCGTGGCATACTATCCACAAGTTCATGAAGGTACTGTTGGTCCAGATTGTCCCATTCCTTAACGGTGATTCGGCGTAGATCGCTCAGAGTGGTTGGTGGGTCACGTCGTCCATAAACAGCTCTTTGTCCCAGCATGTTCGATACGGTTCATGTGTGGAGAACATGCTGGCCACTCCAGTCGAGCGATCACCATACAGCGAGACCTTCAGAGGTGGTGGTCCACATTGCTGTACACACCAGCACCTCTAATATACAGGAGCGCGTCCTCTTCCATTGATGTATGACTGTATTCGTCGTGACATACTATCCACAAGTTCATGAAGGTACTGTTGGTCCAGATTGTCCCATTCCTCAACAGTTATTCGGCGTAGATCGCTCAGAGTGGTTGGTGGGTCACGTCTCAATAAACAGCTCTTTGTCCCAGCATGTTTGATACGGTTCATGTGTGGAGAACATGCTGGCCACTCCAGTCGAGCGATCACCATATAGCGAGGCCTTCAGAGGTGGTGGTCCAGATTGCTGTACACACCAGCACCTCTAATACACAGGAGCGCGTCCTCTTGCATTGATGTATGACTGTACTCGTCGTGGCATACTATCCACAATTTCATGAAGGTACTGTTGGTCCAGATTGTCCCATTCCTCAACGGTGATTCGGCGTAGATCGCTCAGAGTGGTTGGTGGGTCACGTCTCAATAAACAGCTCTTTGTCCCAGCATGTTCGATACGGTTCATGTCTGGAGAACATGCTGGCCACTCCAGTCGAGCGATGTCAGTACCCTGAAGGAAGTCATTCACAAGATGTGCACGACAGGGGTGCGTATTGCCGTCCATGAAGGCGAATGCCTCGTCTGACAGGGGTGCGTATTGCCGTCCATGAAGACCAATGCCTCGCCAACATGCTGCCGAATGGGTTGCGCTATGGGTCGGAGGATGGCATTCAAGCATGGTACAGCCGTTACAGCCCCTTCCGTGACCATCAGCGGCGTACGTCGGCCCCACACAATGCCACCCCAAAACAGCAGGGAACCTCCACCTTGCTGCACTCGCTGGACAGTGTAATTATATACAATGCTGGGGCGCTATTCCAATGCCGGAGAGCCATGGCAATAGTGACAATGTAAGGGAAAATAAGCATAAGACATGAAGTTTGTGTTTGGGAGGACGATCAACCTGGGTAGCAGTGTTAACCATAGTGCTGTGGTGCTGTAATGGTTAGCCTTTCTGCCTAGCAAGCAGGAAGACCCGGGGTCGAGTCCCGGCCGCAGCACTAATTTTAATTCATTTCTTCTACCTCAGCCATTGCCGTAAATATAGGGAAGAATGGGAAAAAAACTGAAGATATGTTAGGCGACGATCACTTTGATTTTAGGAATGGTATAAGCACCAGCGAGCCAGTTCTGACGTGGCTGATAATGGAAGTGAAGAAAAATCAGTACGCGTTAATAGGATTCGTCGCCAAGGGAAGAACGTTCGACAGTGTAAGATGATGGAGGATTTTTGAGATTCTGAGAAAAATGTGGGTAGGCTACGGTGAAAGACGGGTAATATATTAGGTTGGTCCGTAAGTCCTTTGCTTTTTTTCCATAAGTTTAATAAACAGAACAAATAAACAGAACAGATACACATAAAAATGAGTATACTCATGAATAATACATTCTTGTTCGTTGTTTATAACGGTCTGGCAACGTTGGAGTCACTTTTCGATTATGTGACTGTAGAAATCAAGTAGTTTTCAGCCGAATAACGCATCGAAACACGTTCGGAGCGCATTTTCAACTGGAAAGGTAGTTCCTTGATGTTTGTTCGATAGGGAGCAGAAAAGCTGAACATCTGAGAGCGGAAGATCAGGTGAATAAGATCCGTACCGAATGACATACACTATGTGATCAAAAGTATACGGACACCTGGCTGAAAATGTCTTAGAAGTTCGTGGCGTCCTCCATCGGTAATGCTGGAATTCAGTATGGTGTTGGCCCACCCTTATCCTTGGTGACAGCTTCCACTCTCGCAGGAATACGTTCAATCGGGTGCTGGAAGATTTCTTGGGGAATGTCGGCCCATTCTTCACGGAGTGCTGCGCTGTGGAGAGGTATCGATGTCTGTCTGTGAGGCCTGGCGCAAAGTCGGGCTCAAAAACATACCAAAGGTGTTCTATAGGATTCAGGTCAGGACTCTGTGCAGGCCAGTCCATTACACGGATGTTACTGTCGTGTAACCAGTCCGCCACAGGCCGTGCATTATGAACAGGTGCTCGATCGTGTTGAAAGGTGCAATCGCCATCCCCGAATTGCTCTTCAACAGTGGGAATCAAGAAGGTGCTTAAAACATCAATGCCGGCCTGTGATGTGATAGTGCCAAGCAAAACAACTAGGAGTGCAAGCACCATCCATGAAAAACACGTCCACCCCATAACACCGCCACCTCCGACTTTTACTGTTGCCACTACACACGCTGGCAGATGACGTTCACCGGGCATTCGCCATACCCACACCCTGCCATCGGATCGCCACATTGTGTACCGTAATTCGTCACTTTACACAATGTTTTTCCACAGTCCAATCGCCCAATGTTTACTCTCCTTACACCAAGCGAGGCGTCGTTTGGCATTTACCGGCGTGATGTGTGACTTATGAGCAGCCGCTGGAGGAGGACATCCAAGTTTCCCCACTTCCAGCCTGACTGCCACAGTACTTGCAGTGGATCCTGATGCAGTTTGGAATTCCTGTGTGATGGCCTGGATAGATGTCTGCCTATTACACATTACGACCCTCTTCAACTGTCGGCGGTCTCTGTCAGTCAACAGACGAGGTCGGCCTGTACGCTTTTGTGCTGTACGTGTCCCTTCACGTTTCCACTTCACGATCACATGGGAAACAATGGACCCAGGGATGTTTAGGAGTGTGAAATCTCGCGTATACAATGTCTAATGACTGCTGAGTTTGCTGATATGGAGTACCTGGCAGTAGGAGGTAGCTCAACGCATCTCATATGAAAAACGTATGTCTTTGAGGGTGTCCGGATACTTTTGATCACATAGTGTATGTCAAAACAATCTTGCTTAAAAGGAGAAAACCATTTTCTTGCCATGGTCTGTCCATCCCCATATACGGCGCGAATATTTCTGGTTGCCTCTGCTGCCGTCACCCCTCTACAGAAATCAAACAGAAGAATATGTCGGAAATGTTCTGATTTCTCCACTTGGCACTCCATATTCTAGCGTCCACGGCTTACGCCGACTGTCTCAAAATGACAAAGTGACAGGATGTAAACTCATATAGCAACAGTGAACTAAAAATGGCAATCGGTAGATAAACCCTTAGCAACCGGAACACCAACATGCAAAACAAGAACGCAACGAACTAATGCAGCAACGTAATTTGCAAGGACCAAGAGTGAGCAATAAAAGTGGAGGACCAAGAACAAAGTGCTCGGATTAAAAAGAGTATAAGACAGAGATGCAGTCTTGCAATCTGTTCGATCTATGCCTCGAGAACCAAAGACGGAAATAAAAGGACTTACAAGATCTGCTGAATGGAATGAACAGTCTAATGAGTACAGAACGTTGGCTCAAAGTAAACTGGAAAAAGACACAAATAATGAGAAATAGCAAACGTGAGAACAGCGAGAAACTGTGTTGCTGACTTCAACGCAAGACACCTTAAAAGAACGCCGTTTCGAACAGTGGCCGAACCGTCGGAGAATTTTAGATATCGACAACATGGTCAAACACCCATAAGAATTATATTGATAGCAATTGCATGTAATCAAGTTTCTTCCAACAGTGATGTTTCATGGCATTTTTAAAAAGATTTAACTGTATAATTATAAAATAATTGTAAAAAATGTACATGAACTATGTTTCTTTGTACACTATATACAGCTTTGTTTCCTTTACTAATATAAAATTGGGATAAATATGTAACAGGACAACAACGGAGAATCAGCTAGTTAATAATGAAAATGTACATTAATATGAAGCGGATATACAAGCTCCAGAAAATGCGACAAAGCGAAAAATAATATTTAAATGCGGAGTATTGGGTGTTCACAGAAGCTGTTTTTAAGTCATGTGTGGTCTCATACTAACAGAATGGGCTCTGGTAACAGTACAGGGTTCTACCACTGAAGTGCTGATTTTGCAACATGAGGCTGTTATATAATTTTTGTTCTAAAGGACGTTGTTACTGCCACAACTTTCGACTACAATTTCCTAGGAATGAGCGACAAACAAAACGCCTTCAACACTGTGCTGTCAGTAACCCGTCTTGGGTCCACATGACAATGGCGACTTTTTGTCTTAAAGGTCACTGATCGTGTTGGTAGTCCACACTAAATACACACAGTCTGAGACTGACAATAGATATATTCTACAACCGTGGATCCCACGAAATGTTTCGGCAACTGGGTAAAACTTGTGCTCACCCGTTTTCTTCACACGCGTCTTTTAATTTCTACTGCCCATAAACTCTCTCCGGTTGAGTTGGAAAAATACAATCCTGACTTTCCTGTGCTGGTGGCAATCTTTCAGTCCAGAGACTGGTTTGATGCAGCTCTCCACGCTACTCTATCCTGTGCAAGCTTCTTCATCTCCCAGTACCTACTGCAACCTACATCCTTCTGAATCTGCTTGGTGTATTCATCTCTTGGTCTCCCTCTACGATTTTTACCCTCTACGCTGCCCTCCAATACGAAATTGGTGATTCCTTGATGCCTCAGAACATGTCCTACCAACCAATTCCTAGTTCTAGTTAAGTTGTGCCCAAATTTCTTTTTTCCTCCAATTCGGGTGAGTACGTCCTACTTAGTTTTACACACTGCGAGGTGACAAAAGTCACGGTGGACGTCTCCTGGAAAGCCCTACAAAAATTAAATTAAACCGGTAGCAGACGTGTAACGAGAAGTGTAGAGTAAGTACGAATCTGACAGTATTTCTGCCAATAATATGACTGATAACAAAGAAATCTACAATTCATTAATACGAATTTTTGTGTTAAAAATGTTAATAAAAATGTTTTGTTTATTTATAGACGCAGTAAAATTCTAATGACACAGTCACAACCGGTTTCGGCCATACAATATCTTCAGATTGTATTGCAATACAAAAATAAAGTTTATATTAAAACCTAAATATACGTGCAATATTTAAGCGAGCTTGGCTACTGAATTTATGCGAAATACATTTAGTTCATGTATAAAGGCAGCATACATTGAATATAGACTACTGGCCATTAAAATTGCTACACCACGAAGATGACGCTACAGACGAGAAATGTAACCAACAGGAAGAAGATGCTGTGATATGCAAATGATTACCTTTTCGGAACATTCACACAAGATTGGCGCCGGTGGCGACACCTACAACGTGCCGACATAAGGAAAGTTTCCAACTGATTTGTCATACACAAACACCAGTTGACCGGCGTTACCTGGCGAAACGTTGTTGTGATGCCTCGTGTAAGGAGGAGAAATGCGTACCATCACGTTTCCGACTTTGATAAAGGTCGGATTGTAGCCCATCGCGATTGCGGTTTATCGTATCGTAACATTGCTGCTCGCGTTGTTCGAGATCCAATGACTGTTAGCAGAATATGGAATCGGTGGGTTCAGGAGGGTAATACGGAACGCCGTGCTGGATCCCAACGGCCACGTATCAATAGCAGTCGACATGACAGGCATCTTATCCGCACGGCTGTAACGGATCGTGCAGCCACGTCTCGTTCCCTGAGTCAACAGATGGGGACGTTTGCAAGACAACAACCATCTGCACGAACACTTGGACGACGTTTGCAGCAGCACGGACTATCAGCTCGGAGACCGTGGCTGCGGTTACCCTTCACGCTGGATCACAGACAGGAGCGCCTGCGATGGTGTACTCGACGACGAACCTGGGTGCACGAATGGCAAAACGTCATTTTTTCGAATGAATCCAGGTTCTGTTTACAGCATCATGATGGTCACATCCATGTTTGGCGACATCGCGGTGAACGCACATTGGAAGCGTGTATTCGTTATCGCCATACTGGCGATTCACCCGGCGTGATGGTATGGGGTGCCATTGGTTACACGTTTTGGTCACCTCTAGTTCGCACTGATGACACTTTGAACAGTGGACGTTACATTTCAGATGTGTTACGACCCGTGGCGCTACCCTTCATTCGATCCCTGCGAAACCCTACATTTCAGCAGGATAATGCACGACCGCATGTTGCAGGTCCTGTACGGGCCTTTCTGGGGTCTGAAAACGTTCGACTGCTGCCCTGGCCACCACATTCTCCAGTCACTACTCTTGATGAACTGTGGTATCGTGTTGAAGCTGCATGGGCAGCTGTACCTGTACACGCCATCCGAGCTCTGTTTGACTTAATGCCCAGGCATATTCAGGCCGTTATTACAGCCAGAGGTGGTTGTTCTGGGTACTGATTTCTCAGGATCTATGCACCCAAATTGCGTGAAAATGTAATCACATGTCAGTTCTAGTATAATATATTCGTCCAATGAATACCCGTTTGTCATCTGCATTTCTTGCTGATGTAGCAATTTTAATGGCCAGTAGTGTAGGTTTATGCGTTGTGAAACTAGCTATGAAATGTAAAACCCCAGACTTATATAGATATGAAAATTTGTTAGATTTTGTTCCCTCTCAAAGTGAGCTAGTTTGACAACGCATGAACGTGTGTACAATGTATGCCGCCTTTAGATATGAACTATGTGTATTTCATATAAATTCAGTAATTACTAATAAGCCTTGTTAAATATTGCACTTATTTTTAGGTTTCAATATAAATTTTCTTTTGTATTGCTATAGAATCTGAAGATGGTCATTGTATGGCCGAAACCGGTTATGACTGTGTCATAAGAAAATGACTGCGTCAATAAATTAACAAAAAAATTTTATAAAATAATCATTCACTCACTCCATTGACAAAATGTCGTTTTTTTTCAAAAAAAGTTAATAAAACGTAATTTTGTATTAAAGAGTAACTACACAATGTAAAGACATTTTATCTCAGTAAGGTTAGAAAGACCTGCTTCAGAGATCGACTACAACTTCTGTCTTTGCTGTTGGAGAATTAAGTCGCTTACGTGTTCTGATGCTTGAAGTAGCTCCTGTACGTATTGTCTGTTACAATATGTGGTAAAAAGTGAATTTTTCCTCTTCTTATTCAAAGCCTCTCTCCCCCCCCCCCCCCCCCCCCTCCTGTGGAAATGTTTGAAGTGAGTTCTGTAGAAGATTGCCCATATGGCTTTCTTTTGTCGTAATTGCGTGCAGGCGGCCATTTCTTGGAATTTAATTAAAATATTAAATATAAGGCCCTCAAGTTAACATAAATTGACATAATAAATTGAATACTGATAATTTTCAAGCACTAACATTCGGAAAATTAATTTTATCAGAATTTTTACGGATTTACTTCATGATATCTTTGAGTTTGTAGTTAAATTTATTTCTATCAAGGGAATTCTTAATCTAAAATGAGACCAGTGTGACAGCAATGAAATTATTTGTAGTGAGTGCAAATGCTTTTTCAACGTATGTAGTTTTATCAGCACTCTCTTTGCAACAATTAATTTAAGAGGCAGTAACAGTTATAATTTCATACAACTTGTGACTATCTTTCAGCTAGCCGCGAGTTGGGATAATTAAATAATTACAAGCAAAGCTGTAGCCATTTTTAATAACATTTGTGTGTGCGTAGGAACCTTTTCCTTGATTATGGACCGAGCGAGGTGGCGCAGTGGTCAGCACACTGGACTCGCATTCGGGAGGACGACGGTTCAATCCCACGTCCGACCATCCTGATTTAGGTTTTCCGTGATTTCCCTAAATCGCTCCAGGCAAATGCCGGGATGGTTCCTCTGAAAGGGCACGGCCGACTTCCTTCCCCGTCCTTCCCTAATCCGATGAGACCGATGACCTCGCTGTTTGGTCTCCTCCCCCAAAAACAACCCAACCTTGATTATGGTCGGCGTATATGTAAGCCGCATTTACGATCGTGCACAATACACGCGACGGCAAAAGCGTATTAAATATCCTTTACCTCTGTCCCAAAAATCGCGACCATATCTTTCATTAAAATCAAAACACTGTATGGGATACTTCCTAATATCGGCCAACGGCCTTGCTGCGTTGGATACACCGGTTCCCGTGAGATCACCCAAGTTAAGCGCTGTCGGGCGTGGCCGGCACTTGGATGGGTGACCATCCAGCCTCCATGCGCTGTTGCCATTTTTGGGGGTGCACTCGGTCTCGTGATGCCAATTGAGGAGCTACTCGACCCAATAGTAGCGGCTCCGGTCAAAGGAAACCATCATAACGACCGGGAGAGCTGTGTGATGACCACATGCCCCTCGTAAAATCGAGCCGGACCTGCTTTTGACCGACCCGACCCGACGTAGTGCAGCAAATCCACGTTGTATGGACTCAGCAGGTCGTTCGAAGTCGCCTGCAGAAATACTCAGCCATGCTGCCTGCCTCTAAAGCTGTCTATTACGGCAAAAGTGTTCTCTGTGCAGGATTTTGTGCACGAACTGACCTCTCGATTACGTCCCATAAATGTTCGATGGGATTCATGTCGGGCGATCTGGGTGGCCAGATCATTCGTCCGAAACTAATCGCAAACGACTGTTACCTGTTGTCATGACTTCATCTTTTGGGAACAAGATGTCCATGACTGATTCGAAATAGTCTCCAGATAGTCAGCATAGCCTTTTCCAGTCAATGATCAGTTAGATCAGAGAACTAAGTCCATTCCTTGTAAACACATCCCACACCATTACGGAACCGTCACCAGCTTGCACAGTGCTTCTACATCTACATCCACACTCCGCAAGATGAGGGTATCTTCAGTACCTCTATCGGTTCTCCCTTCTATTCCAGTCTCGTATTGTTCGTGGAAAGAAATATCGTCGGTATGCGTCTGTGTGGGCTATAATCTCTCTAATTTTATCCTCATGGTCTCTTCGCGAGATATACGTAGGAGGGAGCAATATAGTGCTCGACTCTTCGATGAAGGTATGTTCTCGAAACTTCAACAAAAGCCCGTACCGAGCTACTGAGCGTCTCTCCTGCAGAGTCTTCCACTGGAGTTTATCTATCATCTCCGTAACCCTATCGCGATTACTAAATGATCCTGTAACTAAGCGCGCTGCTCTGCGTTGGATCGTCTCTATCTCTTCTATCGAACCTACCCGGTACGGATCCCACACTGCGGAGCAGTATTCAAGCAGTGGGCGAACAAGCGTACTGTAACCTACTTCCTTTGTTTTCGGATTGCATTTCCTTAGCATTCTTCCAATGAATCTCAGTCTGGCATCTGTTTTACCGACGATCAACTTTATATGATCATTCCATTTTAAATCACCCCTAATGAGTACTCCCAGATAATTTATGGAATTAACTGCTTCCATTTGCTGACCTGCTATTTTGTAGCTAAATGATGAGGGATCTATCTTTCTATGTATTCCCAGCACATTACACTTGTCTACATTGAGATTCAATTGCCATTCCCTGCACCATGCGTCAATTCGCTGCAGATCCTCCTGCATTTCAGTACAATTTTCCATTGTTACAACGTCTCGATATACTACAGCATCATCTCCAAAAAGCCTCAGTGAACTTCCGATGTCATCCACCAGGTCATCTATGTATATTGTGAACAGCAACGGTCCTATGACACTCCCCTGCGGCATACCTGAAATCACTCTTACTTCGGAAGACTTCTCTCCACTGAGAATGGCATGCTGCGTTCTGTTATCTAGGAACTCTTCAATCCAATCAAACAATTGATCTGATAGTCCATATGCTCTTACTTTGTTCATTAAACGACTGTGGGGAACTGTATAGAACGCCTTGCGGAAGTCAAGAAACACGGCATCTACCTGGGAACCCGTGTCTATGGCCCTCTGAGTCTCGTGGACGAATAGCGCGAGATGGGTTTCACACGACCTTTTTCTAAACCCGTGCTGATACCTACAGAGTAGATTTCTAGTCTCCAGAAAAGTCATTATACTCGAACATAATACGTGTTCCAAAATTCTACAACTAATCAACGTTAGAGATTTAGTTCTATAGTTCTGCACATCTGTTGGACGTCCCTTCTTGAAAACGGGGATGACCTGTGCCCTTTTCTAATCCTTTGGAACGCTACGCTCTTCTAGAGACCTACGGTACACCGCTGCAAGAAGGGGGGCAAGTTCCTTCGCGTACTCTGTGTAAAATCGAACTGGTACCCCTTCAGGTCCAGCGGCCTTTCCTCTTTTGAGCGATTTTAATTGTTTCTCTATCCCTCTGTCGTCTATTTCGATATCTACCATTTTGTCATCTGTGCGACAATCTAGAGAAGGAACTACAGTGCAGTATTCCTTTGTGAAACGGTTTTGGAAACAGACATGTAGTATTTCGGCCTTTAGTATGGCATACTCTGTTTCAGTACCATTTTGGTCACAGAGTGTGTGGACATTTTGTTTGATCCATCTACCGCTTTGACATCAGACCAAAATTTCTTAGGATTTTGTGCCAAGACAGTACATAGAACTTTACTTTCGAATTCATTGAACGCCCATCGCATAGCCCTCCTCACACTACATTTCGCGTAATTTTTGTTTGTCTGCAGGGCTTTGGCTATGTTTATGTTTGCTGTGAAGTCCCCTTTGCTTCCGCAGCAGTTTTCTAACTCGGTTGTTGTACCACGGTGGCTCTTTCCCATCTCTTACGATCTTGCTTGGCACATACTCATCTAACGCATATTGTACGATGGTTTTGAACTTTGTCCACTGATCATCAACACTATCTGTACTCGAGATAAAACTTTTGTATTGAGCCGTCAGGTACTCTGAAATCTACTTTTTGAAACTTTTTCTAAACAGAGAAATCTTCCTACCTTTTTTAATATTTCTGTTTACGGCTTTGTTGACAACTTGGGCCCACGGCTTCGTGGGATCTGCGCCACACTCGAAACCTACCATTAACTCTTACCAAATGAAATCGGAACTCATTTGACCAGGGCACGGTTCTCCAGTCATGTAGTCTCCAACCGATATGGGCATGAGTCCAGGAGAGGCGCTGCAGGCCATGTCGAGCTGTTAGGAAAGTTACTCGCGTCGGTCACCTGCTGCAGTAGCTCACTAAAGCAAATCGCAGCACTGTCCTAACGGATACGTTCGTCGTACATCTCGCATTGATCTCTGCGGTTATTTCACGCAGTGTTGCTTGTCTGTTAGCACCGACAACTCTGTGGAAACGAAGCTGCTCTGGGTCGTTAAGTGAAGTCCGTCGGCCATTGTGAGGTCCATGGTGAGAGGTAATGCCTCATATTTGCTATTCTCGGCTCACTTTTGACACTGTGGATCTCGGAATACTGAATTCCCAAACGATTTCCAAAATCCAGTGTCCCATGCGTCTATAGCTCCAAGAACTGTTCTGAGCAGCTAAATCGACAGCCAACGCGTAATGGAAATATTTTAGATCTAGTAGCCACGAACAGACCAGACCTCATCGGCGGTGTCAGTGTTGAGACAGGATCATGATGATGACATTAAAAAGTCGGTCAAGAAGGCTAGGAGGATATTGTTACTAGAAGGAGCAGATAAGCAGTTGTTAGCATCCCACTTTGTACATGAATCGACTTCATTTACTTACGGTACGATGGACGTGGAAGAATTATGGACAAATTTTAAACACATTGTAAATCACGCATTGGACAAGTATGTGCCGAAAAAGTGGGTTACGTACGGAAAAGACCCACCGTGGTTCAACAGCGCAATTCGGAGAATGCTCAGGAAGTAAAGGCAGATAGGGAGAACGGGGACAGGCAAAAGTTAGTAGAGATTCGTGCTGCTGTAAAAAGAGCGATGCGCGAAGCATCCAAGCACTACCACCGTCATACCTTAGCGAAAGATCTTGCTGAAAACCCAAGGAAATTCCGGTCTTACGTAAAATCGGAAAGCGGGTCGAAGGCTTTCATCCAGTCACTCACTGATCAGTCTGCCCTGGCAACGGAAGACAGCAAAACGAAAGCTGAAATTTTAAATTTAGCATCTGAGAAATCTTTCACACATGAGGATCGTACGAACATACCGCCACTTTAGTCTCGTACAGATTCCCGTGTGGAGGACATAGTGATAGACATCCCTGGGGTTGTGAAGCAGCTGAATGGGTTGAAAATAGATAAATCGCCAGGTCCTGATGGGATTCCAATTCGTTTTTACAGAGAGTACTCTACTGCACTGGCTCCTTACTTAGCTTGCATTTATCCCGAATCTCTTGCCCAACGTAAAGTCCCGAGCGACTGGAAAAAAGCGCAGGTGACGCCTGTATATAACAAGGATAGAAGGACGGATCCTCAAAATTACAGACCAATATCCTTAACATCGGTTTTTCCAGGACTCTCGAACATATTCTCAGTTCGAACATAATAAATTTCCCTCAGACAGAGAAGCTGATGTCCATGCATCAGCAAGGCTATAGAAAGCATCGCTCTTGCGAAACGCAACTCGCCCTTTTTTCACATGATATCTTGCGAACGATGGATGAAGGGTATCAAACGGATGCCATATTACTTGACTCCCGGAAAGCGTTTGACTCGTTGCCCCATTCCAGACTCCTAAATAAGGTACGAGCATATGGGATTGGTTCTCAAGTATGTAAGTGGCTCGAAGACATGTTAAGTAACAGAACCCAGTACGTTGTCCTCGATGGAGACTGTTCATCGGAGTTGAGGGTATCATCTCGAGTGCCCCAGGATGTGTGGTACGTACGCTGTTGTTTTCTATCTACATAAATGATCTTTTGGATAGGGTGGATAGCAATGTGCGGCTGTTTGCTGATGATGCTGTGGTGTACGGGAAGGTGTCATCGTTGGGTGACTGTAGGAGGATACAACATGATTTAGACAGGATTTCTGATTAGTGTATAGAATGGCAGCTAACTCTAAATATAGATAAATGTAAATTAATGCAGATGAATAGGGAAAAGAATCCCGTGATGTTTGAATACTCCATTAGTAGTGTAGCGCTTGACACAGTCACGTCGATTAAATATTTGTGCGTAACATTGCAGAGCGATATGAAGTGGGACAAGCATGTAATGGCAGTTGTGGGGAAGGTTCATTGGTAGAATTTTGGGAAGATGTGGTTCATCTGTAAAGGAGACCGCTTATAAAACAGTAATACGACCTATTCTTGAGTACTGCTCGAGCGTTTGGGATCCCTATCAGGTCGGATTCAGGGAGGACATAGAAGCAATTCAGAGGCGGGCTGCTAGATTTGTTACTGGTATGTTTGATCATCACGCGAGTGTTACGGAAATGCTTCAGGAACTCGGGTGGGAGGCTCTGGAGGAAAGGAGGCGTTCTTTTCGTGAATCGCTACTGAGGAAATTTAGAGAACCAGCATTTGAGGCTGACTGCGGTACAATTTTACTGCCGCCAGCTTACATTTCGCGGAAAGACTACAAAGATAAGATAAGAGAGATTATGGCTCGTACAGAGGCATACAGGCAGTCGTTTTTCCCTCGTTCTGTTTGGTAGTGGAACAGGGAAAGAAGATGCTAGTTGTGGTGCGAGCTACCCTCCGCCACGGACCGTATGGTGGATTGCGGCGTATGTATGTAGATGTAGATGCAGAACAACCACGCCGCGTCCAAAACCTGTTAATTCCCGTCGTACGGCCATATCTAAATGTGTCCTAATGTGTATGAAATCTTATGGGACTTAACTGCTAAGGTCATCAGTCCCTAAGCTTACACACTACTTAACCTAAATTATCCTAAAGACAAACACATACACCCATGCCCGAGGGAGGACTCGAACCTCCGTGCCCGAGGGAGGACTCGAACCTCCGCCGGGATCAGTCGCACAGTCCATGACTGCAGCGCCTCAGACCGCTCGGCTAATCCCGCGCGTCACGGCCATAACTACGAGCACATTGGGAACATTTTCACGAGAATCTCCTGAGTACAAATGACACCTTGGCTACTGCACTGCCTTTTTATACCTTGTTCACGCGATAACCGCCATTGTTTATGTGCATATCGGCGTCCCATGGCTTATATCATCTCAATGTCATCTCCCCATCCAATCATCGGCATTCGTCTGTAGTACCACATTTCAAACGACTGAATCCTGCTCGTGTCTGAACTGTGTATCATCACGTTTCACTTCCGTGTGTAAGTAATGGGCCCAGTGACCTGATTTTGGCTATTAAGAAATGAGCAATTTAATAATGTTATGCAGTTAATTGTAGCCTACAGTACGAGCCATCAACAGCAGGTTTATTTACAGTCTTAGTGGTTCAAATGGCTCTGAGCACTATGGGACTCAACAATAGAGGTCATCAGTCCCCTAGAACATAGAACTACTTAAACCTAACTTACCTAAGGACATCACACACATCCATGCCCAAGGCAGGATTCGAACCTGCGACCGTAGCAGTGCCGGACTGAAGCGCCTAGAACCTCTCGGCCACCTCACAGTGTTAGTGCTATGGAGTCTTGTTCACCGGTACTTTTCACATTTGCTCACGTTAATGAACACAGAAAATCAGCCGGCCGCGGTGGCCTCGCGGTTCTAGGCGCGCAGTCCGGAACCGTGCGACTGCTACGGTCGCAGGTTCGAATCCTGCCTCGGGCATAGATGTGTGTGATGACCTTAGGTTAGTTAGGTTTAAGTAGTTCTAAGTTCTTGGGGACTGATGACCACAGCTGTTGAGTCCCATAGTGCTCAGAGCCATTTGAACAGAAAATCAAAATGTTGTTGGTGGCGTTGGTTGCATAGGGTGACAGTTTTAGCCGTTCACTAGTATAGACGGTGAATTCCTGACGGTGTACCGGAAACGAACGAGTCGAAAGTTACGAGCGAAAACCGTTCCGATATCTCTGACTGTGGAATACGTGTATTGGTAATGTCGTTACTAAGATTGTAGGGGAGGTAACTTTCAGAGGTGGTGGTAGTATGGACCGAAGCAAATGAAAAATTCTAGCAAACAAGGGCTCTAAAATAGGTACGGAAAACTTATGAGCACACATTCATCTTGCATAGGGTGAAAGACACCTCTTCTACTGAAGACGTCCCTATAATTCTTTTTAAACGTATGCCCTTCGGAGCCCTTGTTTAGAGAACATTTATGTCTCACTTTAGGCCATACAACCGTATAAACCAAAGAGCCTGAAGTAGACGAGATGTGTTATTCGGAGTACTGAAGATGAACAAGGTTGCATTTAAGACACCTTTTCCGTGTTGTTTTGGTGCGTCCTACCGCCTCTGAAAGTTGCCTACCCTTCAGACATACCAACAACACTACCACCACATGTATTCCACTTTCAGAAGTATCGGAACCAATCTCGTTTGTCAACTTTCGACTCTGTCCGTTTGCAGACAAGGGTCTCTTACATGCAACTGATACATTCATATTTCCCCATCGTCTCTGAAAGTTTGTAACCTCATCACGGAATCACCGTTATATTCCTGTGGCATGACGCAAAGTGATTAGACTACAATTCTTTACCCGTGTTTTATTTTTTCCGATTATCATATTAATAACCTATTTTCAAGACACTATTCTTCCCATTTCCCGTGGTCAAAAAGAAATACAAATAATCAATCACTGGAAATTCAATTATTAATTAAAAATTAACTCTCTTATTATTTCCAGAAGGCAGAATTAAATATCCTGTAATCCCATCACCGCATTGCAATCTTCGGTAGTTTCCTCGTAAGGGTATTTCAAAGTGCTTGAAGTCCCATGCTGCGTGTAAAAAATATAATCTTACATCGCCCATTCCCTTGTACGATAGTGCTATTCTGTACCGTGGTACGTAAGACAGTATTCCTAGAAAACGCTGCCTGCTACATAATGCTGAAAGCAACTATTGTGTGTGATGCTTCCCTCGCGAGCGTTTTAGCGCAATGGGTGCAACGCCGCATAAATCTTCATTTTCGCCCCACAACTGTCGCGGATAATTCACGTTCTTGCTCCGCGCGTTGGCTACGTAGGCTACAGATCAATAGCTCTAGACATGAACGTGCGATTTGCAGACTTTAAAAGATAATAGAGTGTTGCTCTGCAGTTAAGAAGCAAATGAGTCTATTCAGAGGGGTTCGTATAATGACCAGTGCGGGCATAAATCGCACGCAGGAGCAACCGTACGGAAACTGCATGGTGGTTATCTACATCGATATTCCACAAGACACAGTAAGGTGCATGTCGGATAGTGTATCCCTACTTGTCACTTCACTTCCTGTTCCACTTGCGAACAGAGCGAAGGAAAACAACTGTCTATATGCGTCCGTTGTTGTGGTCTTCAGTCCTGAGACTGGTTTGATGCAGCTCTCCACGCTACCTTATCCTGTGCAAACTTCTTCATCTCCCAGTACCTACTGCAGCCTACATCCTTCTGAACCTGCTTAGTGTACTCATCTCTTGGTCTCCCTCTACGATTTTTACCCTCCACGCTACCCTCCAATGCTGATGCCTCAGAATATGTCCTACCAACCGATCCCTTCTTCTAGTCAAGTTGTGCCACAAACTCCTCTTCTCCCCAATTCTATTCAATACTTCCTCATTAGTTATGTGATCTACCCACCTAATCTTCAGCATTCTTCTGTAGCACCACATTTCGAAAGCTTCTATTCTCTTCTTGGTCCAAACTATTTATCGTCCATGATTCACTTCCATACATGGCTACACCATACAAATACTTTCAGAAATGACTTCCTGACACTTAAATCTATGCTCGGTGTTAACAAATTTCTCTTCTTCAGAAACGCTTTCCTTCCCATTGCCAGTCTACATTTTATATCCTCTCTACTTCGACCATCATCAGTTACTTTGCTCCCCAAATAGCAAAACTGCTTTACTACTTTACGTGTCTCATTTCCTAATCTAATTCCCTCAGCATCACCCGAATTAATTCGACTACATTCCATTATCCTCGTTTTGCTTTTGTTAATGTTCATCTTATATCCTCCTTTCAGGACACTGTCCATTCCATTCAACTGCTCTTCCAAGTCCTTTGCTCTCTCTGACAGAATTACAATGTCATCGGCGAACCTCAAAGTTTTTATTTCTTCTCCATGGACTTTGATACCTACTCCGAAATTTTCTTTTGTTTCCTTTACTGCTTGCTCAATATACAGATTGAATAACATCGGGGAGAGGCTACAACCCTGTCTCACTCCCTTCCCGACCGCTGCTTCCCTTTCATACTCCTCCACTCCTGTAACTGCCATCTGGTTTCTGTACAAATTGTAAATAGCCTTTCGCTCCCTGTATTTTACCCCTGCCACCTTTAGAATTTGAAAGAGAGTATTCCAGTCAACATTGTCAAAAGCTTTCTTTAAGTCTACAAATGCTAGAAACGTAGGTTTGCTTTTCCTTAATCTTTCTTCTAAGATAAGTCGTAAGGTCAGTATTGCCTCACGTGTTCCAGTGTTTCTACAGAATCCAAACTGCCTCCGTACGAGACCTAATTTCTCGTATCTTATCTTTGTGGCACTTACATGCAGTGTATGTTGGCAGCAGTAGAATCGTTCGGCAGTCAGCTTCAAGTTTTCTCAATAGTGTTTCCGAAAAGAACGCCGCCTACCCTCCAGGGATTACCAACCGAGTTGCCAAAGCATCTCCGTGACACGTTTTCTTCAAACCTACCTGTAACACATACAGCAGCCCGCCTCTGAATTGCTTCGATGTCTTCCTTAAATGCGACCTGGTACGGATCCCAAACTCTGGAGCAGTACTCGAGAACCGGTCGCACCAGTGTCCTGTGTGTGGTGCCATCAATCCGACCTGTTATGGATCCCAAATACTGCAGCAGCATCGAAGAATCGGTCGCACCACATTCCAATATACGGTCTCCTTTACAGCTGAACCACTATTTCCCAAAATTCTCCCAATAAACCGAAGTCGACCATTCGCCTTGCCTACCACAGTTCTCACATGCTCGTTCCACCTCATACCGCTTTGCAACGTTACTCCCAGATATTTAAACGATGGATCTGTATTAGGTAGGACTCTAGTAGTACTGTATCCGAGATATTACAGGTTTCATCTTCCAACTCATCCGCACTAAATTAGATTTTCCCACATTTAGGGTTAGTTGCCATTCATGACACGAACTGGAAATTTTGTCTAAGCTGTCTTGTATCTCCCTACAGTCACACAACTTCGACACGTTACCGTACACCACGGCATCATCAGCAAACAACCGCAGATTACTGCCCACCCTGTCCGGAAAATCATTTACGTACGTAGAGAACAACAGCAGGGCTATCACACTTCCCTAGGGCACACATAATGTCCGTGATGAACACTAGCTGTCGAGGGCAACATATTGCCTTCTGTTACTTACGAAGCCCTGGAGCCACTCACATATGAAACGATACTTAAGTGGACACCCTAGCTGCAAAAAGGCGTTAATGTACTTCATTAGGGACATGTTGAAAATGTGTGACCCGACCGGTACTCGAACCTGGGATCTACTGCTTATATGGCAGACTCTCTATCCATTTTTTTTTAATCTCATTTTGTTCGCGTTCGTTCGTTGCATCTGCCTAGGGGCGGACGTCGTAAGACATCCATTTATGTTCGTTGTTGATCGATTTACTCAGTTTTCTTTATTACAGAGGACACGTGACCCTATGACCGAACACGCTGAGCTACTGTGCCGGCGGTCCATCAGAGCCACCGAGGACACAGATATGGACAGCGCCGCTGCAGGGACTTATCCCTTGCACGCTCCCCGTGAGACCCACATTCCCAACTTAATGTCCACACCACTACATTCGTAGCGCGCCTGAGAGATGTTTGCCCATCATACTCATTACTCGTGGCAGATTAATCTACCAAGTCCCGTACGAGTTCGGGCATAGTGTGGGCGTCTGCATAAGGTCAATGGCCGGGAAGCCATATTTTATCTATACATGACGATAGTATACACTCCTGGAAATTGAAATAAGAACACCGTGAATTCATTGTCCCAGGAACGGGAAACTTTATTGACACATTCCTGGGATCAGATACATCACATGATCACACTGACAGTACCACAGGCACATAGACACAAGCAACAGAGCATGCACAATGTCGGCACTAGTACAGTGTATATCCACCTTTCGCAGCAATGCAGGTTGCTATTCTCCCAGGGTGACGATCGTAGAGATGCTGGATGTAGTCCTGTGGAACGGCTTGCCATGCCATTTCCACCTGGCGCCTCAGTTGGACCAGCGTTCGTGCTGGACGTGCAGACCGCGTGAGACGACGCTTTATCCAGTCCCAAACATGCTCAATGGGGGACAGATCCGGAGATCTTGCTGGCCAGGGTAGTTGACTTACACCTTCTAGAGCACGTTGGGTGGCAGGGGATACATGCGGACGTGCATTGTCCTGTTGGAACAGCAAGTTCCCTTGCCGGTCTAGGAATGGTAAAACGATGGGTTCGATGACGGTTTGGATGTGCCGTGCACTATTCAGTGTCCCCTCGACGATCACCAGAGGTGTACGGCCAGTGTAGCAGATCGCTCCCCACACCATGATGCCGGGTGTTGGCCCTGTGTGCCTCGGTCGTATGCAGTCCTGATTGTGGCGCTCACCTGCACGGCGCCAAACACGCATACGACCATCATTGGCACCCAGGCAGAAGCGACTCTCATCGCTGAAGACGACACGTCTCCATTCACGCCTGTCACGACACCACTGGAGGCAGGCTGCACGATGTTGGGGCGTGAGCAGAAGACGGCCTAACGGTGTGTGGGACCGTAGCCCAGCTTCATGGAGACGGTTGCGAATGGTCCTCGCCGATACCCCAGGAGCAACAGTGTCCCTAATTTGCTGGGAAGTGGCGGTGCGGTCCCCTACGGCACTGCGTAGGATCCTACGGTCTTGGCGTGCATCCGTGCGTCGCTGCGGTCCGGTCCCAGGTCGACGGGCACGTGCACCTGGCGACAACATCGATGTACTGTGGAGACCTCACGCCCCACGTGTTGAGCAATTCGGCGGTACGTCCACCCGGCCTCCCGCATGCCCACTATACGCCCTCGCTCAAAGTCCGTCAACTGCACATACGGTTCACGTCCACGCTGTCGCGGCATGCTACCACTGTTAAAGACTGCGATGGAGCTCCGTATGCCACGGCAAACTGGCTGACACTGACGGCGGCGGTGCACAAATGCTGCGCAGCTAGCGCCATTCGACGGCCTACACCGCGGTTCCTGGTGTGTCCGCTGTGCCGTGCGTGTGATCATTGCTTGTACAGCACTCTCGCAGTGTCCGGAGCAAGTATGGTGGGTCTGACACACCGGTGTCAATGTGTTCTTTTTCCCATTTCCAGGAGTGTATGTTCCCGAAAGAACAGTTACCGTAGAAGACCATGCAGCTTTGCTAGAAATGAAACGATAATCAAATGGACACCCTAGATTTAATCTGCCACGAGTAATGAGTATGAGGCGCAAACATCTCTTAGGCGCGCTACGAATGTAGTGGTGTGGACATTAAGTTGGGAATGTGGGTCTCACGGAGAGCGTGCAAGGGATAAGTCCCTGCAGGCGCTCTATCCTCTGCCCTCAGTGGCTCAGATGGACCGCCGGCACAGTATCTCAGCGTGTTCGGTCAGAGGGTCACGTGCCCTCTGTAATAAAGAAAACTGAGTAAATCGATCAACAACGAACATAAATGGATGTCTTACGACGTCCGCCCCGAGCAGATGCAACGAACGAACGCGAACAAAATGAGATTTTAAAAAAAATGGATAGAGAGTCTGCCATATAAGCAGTAGATCCCAGGTTCGAGTACCGGTCGGGTCACACATTTTCAACATGTCCCTAATGAAGTACATTAACGCCTTTTTGCAGCTAGGGTGTCCATTTAATTATCGTTTCATTTCTAGCAAAGCTGCATGGTCATCTACGGTAACTGTCCTTTCGGGAACAGATATCGTCATCTATAACCACTCACATATCTTCGAACTTACCCCATACGCTTGAACTTTCGCTAACAGCCTGCACTGTGGTACCGTGTCAAATGCTTTCCGGAAATCTAGAAATGCGGAATTCGCCTTTTGCTCTTGATCCATAGCTCTCGGCATATTGTGTGACAACAGGGCAAGCAGAATTACACGGAAGTGATGCTTTGTGATACAATGCTAATTCGACGACACTAGCTTCTCAGTCTCAATGCAAGTTCTTTACATTCTGACTGAGAATTTGTTCGCCTGGTGCAAGTCTTTCGAGGTGACACCACTTCGGCGATGTCGATGGGAATGAAATGAGCGGAGAAAATCTCCGACCCAGCTGGGAATCAAACCCGGGCCGTTAGTTGCGGCATTCCCGTGCGCTGACCACAATTTTTTTTTTCGTTGCTGATCGTTGTGTTTGGTCCTTGCGGACGTCATATGACATCCGTGAAAGTTCGTTTGTTGATCCTTCCACTCAGTTCTTTATCACAGAGGCCAACCAGCTCTCTGACCGAACACGCTCAGCTACCATGCCGGCATACAACTCAGCTACTATAGTTCAATTCTTTTATGTTGCCGGATCGCACATGCCCGCCCAGACGCAGGAGATTGCTGCTTTGTCAGTTGTACGCGCCAAGAGAAGCAGCGCCATAGTACAGTATACTTGGCAAACTTACGTTTAGGAGGGAGCGTGCAGTTCATGAAGTAAAGCCACCACGGCCGCATTAACCCTTCGCCGCTACAGAGACGTGCTCCCCGCATTTTGTCATCACTGCACTGCCCGCCTGTGCAGAGACATGGTGTTCCGACTGCTTTGACACCCTTATCATTCGATTTCACAAAAACTATTTGGCCCAGAAATTTGATTTTTACACATCTTCTTGACTGATACCATCCCCCCCATAAATGACTTAATTTTGTTTCGATGTTCAACGCAGTTATTGTGCAGCATTAAATATAGTAAACCATTGCACGAAATTTTGGAGATTTTGCAGAGGTAAAAGACCACAGCGTGTGCTTTCCATATGGTCGATTTTAGTTGCCACTACAAATTTCAAATAATTACATTCAAATGAGTAAAATTCATGAAGACACTTCGATACCGTTTTCATATAAAGAAAATATTAAACACCGCGCAAGGTTTGAACTCACAACCTTTTGCTTAGCAGCCGAGCACCTTAAACATTATGCTAAAGCAGCTTGTCATTCAACTTATTTCCTGGAGGTCTTTAAAGCGTCACACAAAATACCGACAAAACACTGTTGGTATGAGTATAAAATATTCACGTTTCGTCGAAGTGCAACAGGAAGTACACAATTACCGCTGTTCTTTATTCGGCGGGGTCAGGGATTTTCTCTGCCTCGTGATGACTGGGTGTTGTGTGATGTCCTTAGGTTAGTTAGGTTTAAGTAGTTCTACGTTCTAGGGGACTGATGACCATTGATGTTAAGTCGCATAGCGCTCAGAGCCATTTGAACCGTTTTTGCTGTTCTTTATTGCGAAAAAGCGGTTAGACAAATGAATTTCCTTGCTATCGCCTGAATTAGGCAGCTTATTGCTTGTTTGGTTTAATTAATTAATAGAATATGAAGCAATTGGTATAAAGAATGATTTTTCCAAACTTTCTTTTATAGAAAGTCTGCTATCAGGATATTGCTTTTGTTCAGTTACTTTATTTATGACTGAACGTTTCTAAAACTGAAGACACTCGTCCGTGCTCTGCACTGCAGTCCAGCTCTGGCAACGTCGTTCTCTGTTCATTGGCCGACTGTGTTTTGTGACGTCAGATGCGCAGAACGAACCTAAACTCGGCCTCCGTCGTAAATGACGTGCACTTCAGGGGTGTGACAATGTACTACTTCAGCCCTACGCGAGCGTTCCAGCACTACCGCCTAACGGCATCTCGTGGCACTAACAATAGTGACAAAGCAACTCCTGCACCATTCTTGTAAAGTTCGTTACCGATACTGTAGATAGTTTTCCGTCTTACGTAGTGAAAGTATAGGGTGATAATTATGGAACTATATGAAATAAAAACGTCGTCTCTTCTGAACAGTTTGATTTAGGACGTTCAAACTGCACGGTTGGCAGCCGGGTGTGATGGGAATTATATCGTGTAAATTTTCTCCCGCCTTTCCGGCACGCCACGCCAAAAAGCCAGTTCTTCTTTTGAAGCGAAGCAGTCAGCTAGCCATTTCGGCCGCGGTGGCCGTGTGGTTCTAAGCGCTGCAGTCCGTAACCGCGGGACTGCTACGGTCGCAGGTTCGAATCCTGCCTCGAACATGGATGTGTGTGATGTCCTTAGGTTAGTCAGGTTTAATTAGTTCTACGTTCTAGGGGACTGATGACCTAAGATGTTAAGTCTCGTAGTGCCTAGAGCCATTTTTAGCCAGCCAGCCATTTCCATACGTTTTCATACGAATTGAAGCGTTGTTCAGCGACAGCGTTAGGTAATGATGCAAACAGATGATAAGCCCACGTAGCCAAGCCTGGAGAATAACCGGGATGCCCTAGTATTTCGGAACTGAATGTAGTCGAATAACGTCGTGTGATGCTGAGGGAATTAGATTAGGAAATGAGACACTTAAAGTGGTAAGCAGTTTTGCTATTTTGGGAGCAAAATAACTGTTGGTGATCGAAGTAGAGAGGATATAAAATGTAGAATGGCAATGGCAAGGAAAGCGTTTCTGAAGAAGGAAAATTTTGTTAACATCGAGTATAGATTTAAGTGTCAGGAAGTCGTTTCTGAAAGTATTTGTATGGAGTCTAGCCATGTATGGAAGTGAAACATGGACGATAAATAGTATGGACAAGAAGAGAATAGAAGCTTTCGAAATGTGGTGCTACAGAAGAACGCTGAACATTATATGGGTACATCACATAACTAATGGGGAGTTATTGTAGTATTGGGGAGAAGAGGAGTTTGTGGCACAACTTCATGAGAAGAAGGGATCGGTTGGTAGGACATGTTCTGAGGCATCAAGGGATCACCAATTTAGTATTGGAGGGCAGCGTGGAGGGTAAAAATCGTAGAGGGAGACCAAGAGATGAATACACTAAGCAGATTTAGAAGGATGCAGGCTGCAGTAGGTACTGGGAGATGAAGGAGTTTGCACAGGATAGATTAACATGGAGAGCTGCATCACACCAGTCTCAGGATTGAAGGCCACAACAACAACATGGTTTGATCCATTTGGATGGATTCGTGAATAAGCAAAATTGGCGCATGTGCGGGGCTGATCGCTACTTCGCGATCGAAAATTGTTTGGTGTGCAATGTCCTGTCACGGAATAATGGGTGACTACCGAACGGTGCGTGACGATCTTGGAAGATGATATCACGCCCATTATCCAAAGTGACCCTGATTTCGACAAGACGTGGTTCGTGCAAGACGGAGCTCCACCTCATCGAAGCAGGCGAGTGTTTCATGTCCTGGACGAGCACTTTAGGGACTGCACTCCGGCTCTGGGGTACCCAGAGGCCGGTCAAGGTCCTCGGTTGACCGCCATATTCTCCGGATCTGACCACATGAGACTCCTTTTTGTGGAGGCTGTATTAAAGACAAGGTGCACAGCAATAACCCCAAAACCATTGCTGAGGTGATCGACAGCATCGGTTTTCCGACGCTTCTGCGGGTCACTCAGAATATCGTAATCGTCTGCGCCACATCAGTAATGATGGCAGGCATATCAAACATCCCATAAACGAAATCTAAATACCTGTAGTGACGTTTACATGTTCAATAAAGTGCGTAAACGCGCTAGTTTGTAATTAATTTACTTTTTTTCATGTTGTTGTTGTTGTTGTTGTCTTCAGTCCTGAGACTGGTTTGATGCAGCTCTCCATGCTACTCTATCCTGTGCAAGCTGCTTCATCTCCCAGTACCTACTACAACCTACATCCTTCTGAATCTGCTTAGTGTACTCATCTCTCGGTCTCCCTCTACGATTTTTACCCTCCACACTGCCCTCCAATGCTAAATTTGTGATCCCTTGATGCCTCAAAACATGTCCTACCAACCGATCCCTTCTTCTAGTCAAGTTGTGCCACAAACTTCTCTTCTCCCCAATCCTTTTCAATACCTCATCATTAGTTACGTGATCTATCCACCTTATCTTCAGTATTCTTCTGTAGCACCACATTTCGAAAGCTTCTATTCTCTTCTTGTCCAAACTAGTTATCGTCCATGTTTCACTTCCATACATGGCTACACTCCAAACAAATATTTTCAGAAATGACTTCCTGACACTTAAATCTATATTCGATATTAACAAATTTCTCTTTTTCAGAAACGCTTTCCTTGCCATTGCCAGTCTACATTTTATATCCTCTCTACTTCGACCATCATCAGTTATTTTACTTCCTAAATAGCAAAACTACTTTACTACTAGAAGTGTCTCATTTCCTAATCTAATTCCCTCAGCATCACCCGATTTGATTTGACTACATTCCATTATCCTCGTTTTGCTTTTGTTGATGTTCATCTTATATCCTCCTTTCAAGACACTGTCCATTCCGTTCAACTGCTCTTCCAAGTCCTTTGCCGTCTCTGACAGAATTACAATGTCATCGGCGAACCTCAAAGTTTTTACTTCGTCTCCATGAATTTTAATACCTACTCCAAATTTTTCTTTTGTTTCCTTTACTGCTTGCTCAATATACAGATTGAATAACATCGGGGAGAGGCTACAACCCTGTCTCTCTCCTTTCCCAACCACTGCTTCCCAGAATTTGAAAGAGAGTATTCCAGTCAACATTGTCAAAAGCTTTCTCTAAGTCTGCAAATGCTAGAAACGTAGGTTTGCCCTTCCTTAATCTAGCTTCTAAGATAAGTCGTAAGGTCAGTATTGCCTCACGTGTTCCAGTATTTCTACGGAATCTAAACTCATCTTCGCCGAGGTCGGCTTCTACTAGTTTTTCCATTCGTCTGTAAAGAATTCGCGTTAGTATTTTGCAGCTGTGACTTATTAAACTGATCGTTCGGTAATTTTCACATCTGTCAGCACCTGCTTTCTTTGGGATTGGAATTATTATATTCTTCTTGAAGTCTGAGGGTATTTCGCCTGTCTCATACATCTTGCTCGCCAGGTGGTAGAGTTTTGTCAGGACTGGCTCTCCCAAGGCCGTCAGTAGTTCTAATGGAATGTTGTCTACTCCGGGGGCCTTGTTTCGACTCAGGTCTTTCAGTGCTCTGTCAAACTCTTCACGCAGTATCGTATCTCCCATTTCGTCTTCATCTACATCCTCTTCCATTTCCATAATATTGTCCTCAAGTACATCGCCCTTGTATAAACCTTCTGTATACTCCTTCCACCTTTCTGCCTTCCCTTCTTTGCTTAGAACTGGGTTGCCATCTGAGCTCTTGATATTCATACACGTGGTTCTCTTCTCTCCAAAGGTCTCTTTAATTTTCCTGTAGGCAGTATCTATCTTACCCCTAGTGAGATAAGCTTCTACATCCTTACATTTGTCCTCTAGCCATCCCTGTTTAGCCATTTTGCACTTCCTGTCGATCTCATTTTTGAGACGTTTGTATTCCTTTTTGCCTGCTTCATTTACTACATTTTTATATTTTCTCCTTTCATCAATTAAATTCAATATTTCTTCTGTTACCCAAGGATTTCTAGCAGCCCTCGTCTTTCTACCTACTTTATCCTCTGCTGCCCTCACATAGTACAATAATTGTCACCCTTTATAATGATTACCATACTGTACGTAAATGTGACAGTCAAAACGCTCTTAGTTACATTATAGTTATCGCAGAATATCGCGTTGTCTACAATTCACGTTTCGTAATGGTTTTGTGACGCTCTTGAGCTGAGGTAAAATCTCATTCCGAGTAACTGTTACAAATTTACGCGACAGATTACGTTTTTCCAACATGTTTGCCTTGAAAGAGTGCTTACTTGGTGACAGATTCCCATACGGGCGATTGCTTCAGCAAAGCCGCAGCCAGCGAAAAACAGCGTGTAACAGCGAGAACACCGGAACTCATTCTTGTGTTTTTCTATATTTACTCCATGTGCAGAACTCAAATGTCAGTCACCCATAGCTGTTCGATGCTACTGTCAAGAAATTCCTGATAAATTCGGCTTTGAAGTCTTTCGACCATATTTAATACGCTAAAGGAACATCGGTTCTTTTCCCCCAGAGACAACGTGCTTCGGTGATGGGAGCTCTTACCAAACATGTAAGGGTTCCTTGCAGAATCACCGATTTAAACAGAGCTGCATGTTCTAGGAGCATTTCTCCGAAGTGTAAAATACATAACGACGGAATTTTTTTTTAAAAAAATATGAATTATACAGCCAACCGATTCCAAATAACTGTTTGGCACAGTAGGTAGGTTTCGACACCTGCTACAGGTGTCTTTTTCGGAATGAAATTTTCGGAGACCATAAAATTAAATTGCAAGAAAGCAATAGTTTTAATTTAGAACAGCTATGCCCAAGTCAAAAATGTTGTTCCTAGCTAGGCTTACGAGACAGGGTTGGAACATGTTCTATTTTATTTTTGGCTTGAGCGTAGCTTCTCTCAATTCTGAGTATCGCTTTCTCGCAATGTAATTTTACAGTTTCTCAAACTTTCATTCTGATGGAAACACCCGTAGTAGGTCACGAAACCTAGGTCAATGTCCCAAAGAGTTATTTGCAACCGGTTGGCTGAATAATACCTCTGTTTCAAAATACTATGCGGTTGCTGTTTAAAACTAAAAAAAATTTCAATTTTTTTATAATTTAAACAATCTTAATTAACAACCTTTTAGAAAAGATCGGTAATTAGGATTTCATATTCTACATCTACATCTACATTCACACTCCGCAAGCCAGCCAACGGTGTGTGGCGGAGGACACTTTACGTGCCACTGTCATTACCTCTCTCTCCTGTTCCAGTCACGTATGGTTCGCGGGAAGAACGACTGTCTGAAAGCCTCCGTGCGCGACTCGAATCTCTCTAATTTTACATTCGTGATCTTCACGGGAGGTATAAGTAGGGGGAAGCAGTATATTCGATACCTCATCCAGAAACGCACCCTCTCGAAACCTGGCGAGCAAGCTACACCGCGATGCAGAGCGCCTCTCTTGCAGAGTCTGCCACTTCAGTTTGCTAAACATCTCCGTAACGCTATCACGCTTACCAAATAACCCTGTGAAGAAACGCGCCGCTCTTCTTTGGATCTTCTCTATCTCCTCTGTCAACCCGATCTGGTACGGATCCCACACTGATGAACAATACTCAAGTATAGGTCGAACGAGTGTCTTGTAAGCCACCTTCTTTGTTGATGGACTACATTTTCTAAGGACTCGCCCAATGAATCTCAACCTGGTACCCGCCTTACCAACAATTAATTTTATATGATCATTCCACTTCAAATACTCGGAAATAAAACTAGATCTTTGTGTGCAATCTGAAGTTTCGGATGAGATTATCTCAAAAACTATACATCGGGTAAAAATAGTGTATAAGACAAGTTCATCAAATGATGCTACACGTGGGGTGGGGGGGGGGGGGAGCAACTTTAAAATCTTAAATGGAAAGACCCATTTTTTTAATTGCAGATTCGGATTCTGCATAAAAAAAAGTAATCAAGTTTTTTCTGAAACATTTTTAAACCATTGACAGATGGCGCTGAAATCGAGAAAAAAAGTAAAATTGGGGAAGAACTCTGATTTATTTAGAATTATCCGAGAAAGACGCATCACATCGATAAAAAATGTGCACCAGTTCTTACCTGATCTCATATTGCTTATCGAAGTGTTTATCACTCTGCGTGCAACAGGCTCTCTTCCAATAAACATTTTTCGTCCGAGCGCGCGCGTCATCAAACTTTGCAAGACTCGAAGAAACTATCTCAAGTGTTGAGCGAAGTCCCGGTATGAGCATGCGAAGAATCTCCCTGCGTATGAATGTCCCACAGACACTTGTGTAGGAAACATTATACGCGGAAAACCTGTATCCGTTTCACATGCAGCGTGTCCGAAAACCTCCACGTTGTCGACAATACCCAACGACTTCAACTCTGTCACTGGGTAATTGAGAACAGTGTCCGCCCTTCGGTAGCTGAGTGGCCAGCGCGACAGAATGTCAGTCCTCAGGGCCCGGGTTCTATTCCCAGCTGGGTCGGAGATTTTCTCCGCTCAGGTTGTCCTAATCATCGCCATTTCATCCCCATCGACGCGAAAGTCGCCGAAGTGGCGTCAAATCGAAAGACTTGCACCCGGCGAACGGTCTAACCGACGGAAGGCCCTTGTGACACGACCTTTATTCTATTGAGAATAGTAATTTGCTTGCACACGTACTATTCACTGATGGAGCCCAGTTTCCACGACATGGAATAAACAACGCACTCAATAATCATCGATGGTCACGGGGAAATACACACGCTTCAGTGGATAGCAGTTTCCAAGTTTGTTTTGCCATAAATGTTTGGTGCGGCATGATCGGTAATTTTTGATAAGTTCATTTATTATCAATCAGCGATGGTGGGAGAAAGGTCCCTGCATTTTTTTTGGAAAATTCATTTGTGGAAGTATCGGAAGACGTTCCTTTAGCCAAGCGAACTGGAATGTACTTTCAACATGACCGTGCCGCTCCACATGTTACCTTAGTGTGAGGGACCATCTCAGCCGCACCTACTCCTAATCGGTGGATTTAAAAAATCGCAGGTGATATCCGTTTGACCTATGGCAGCGCCATCTAGCGGGCCAACCATAGCGACATCTGGTTTCGCCCTTCAAGCTAGACGAGTTCTGTTCTTTGTAGTTTTTTCGTTTGATGCTTATTTCGTGAGATATTTGGCCCGGTCACGATCAATGGACCACCCTGTATAAGGTGCGACTACTAAAGACCAGTTCGTTCACGATGGATGCACGGCAAGTCCGATCGCTTGCGCGACTCCCAAATGGCGAGAAAGGGTTTCATGGGTGAGTGACGCTACGATAGTAGCGCCAACTGGCTGGGAGTTTGGGTCGGATGGGAAGCGTGCACGGATGGCCGATTGTGTCCAAGCGACCGCTCCCGTTAAGTAGGAGATCCGGATTTGAGTTCCGATCCAGCACGAATTGTGATCTGTTGCCACTGGTTCATTTCAAATCCCAAATATGGCTACCGTCTTTGGAAACCTTTAAAAAGCATATTACATCATTTTTCTAGCTTCAGTACAATAACTTGCGTAATACATTTTTATCGATTTTTTTTGCAATGAATTACGCCAGAATTGCAGAACATGAATAATTTCGCAAATTTTGTTGCAGTCTATACACGTAATATACGCTCAAGTTCCGTAGTGCGGCTTAGTAGATGGCGGCGGAAGTCAATATTCACTGATGATGATGATGTTTGGTTTGTGGGGTGCCCAACTGCGCAGTTATCAGCACCCATACAAAGTCCCAATATTTTCACAGTCCAGCCCCGCCATGTTAACGAATGATGAGGACAACACAAGCACCCAGTGCCTGGGCAGATAAAATCTCCAACACGGCCGGGAATCGAACACGCGATACCGTGATTCAGAGGCAACAACACTACCTACCAGACCACGAACAGCGGACATGCACTGTTTTAGCTAAAACATTACGTCCACCGGCTTAATAGCTTGTTTGCCCGTCTTTGGAAAGAAAACACCACTGATTTTGCGTATCAGGGATCCGACATTTCGTTCGTAGGTTTGCGGAGGTATGTGGCATTAGATGTCTACGCACAGATCATGTAAAAAGCACTCCGTCTTCAGGCCGCGAGTGGCCGACAGCGGCCATCCGACCGCCGTGTCATCCTCAGGGTAGGATTCGGATAGGAGGAGAGTCGGGTCAACACACCGCTCTCCCTGTCTTTATGATGGTATTCTTGACCGAAGCCGCTACTATTCGGTCGAGTAGCTCCTGAATTGAAATCACAAGGCTGAGTGCACCCCGAAAAATGGCAACAGCGCATGGTGGGCTGGATGGTTACCCATCCAAATGCCGGACACCCCCGATAGCGCTTCGGTGATCTCACGGGAACCGGTGTATTCACTACACTATTGAAATCACAAGGCTGAGTGCACCCCGAAAAAAGGCAACAGCACATGGCGGCCTGGATGGTTACCCATCCAAGTGCCGGACACGCCCGATAGCGCTTCGGTGATCTCACGGGAACCGGTGTATTCACTACACTATTGAAATCACAAGGCTGAGTGCACCCCGAAAAATGGCAACAGCACATGGCGGCCTGGATGGTTACCCATCCAAGTGCCGGACACGCCCAATAACGCTTCGGTGATCTCACGGGAACCGGTGTATTCACTACACTATTGAAATCACAAGGCTGAGTGCACCCCGAAAAATGGCAACAGCACATGGCGTCCTGGATGGTTACCCATCCAAGTGCCGGGCACGCCCGATAGCGCTTCGGTGATCTCACGGGAACCGGTGTATTCACTACAATATTGAAATCACAAGGCTGAGTGCACCCCGAAAAATGGCAACAGCACATGGCAGCCTGGATGGTTACCCATCCAAGTGCCGGGCACGCCCGATAGCGCTTCGGTGATCTCACGGGAACCGGTGTATTCACTACACTATTGAAATCACAAGGCTGAGTGCACCCCCCGAAAAATGGCAACAGCACATGGCGGCCTGGATGGTTACCCATCCAAGTGCCGGACACGCCCGATAGCGCTTCGGTGATCTCACGGGAACCGGTGTATTCACTACACTATTGAAATCACAAGGCTGAGTGCACCCCGAAAAATGGCAACAGCACATGGCGGCCTGGATGGTTACCCATCCAAGTGCCGGACACGCCCGATAGCGCTTCGGTGATCTCACGGGAACCGGTGTATTCACTACACTATTGAAATCACAAGGCTGAGTGCACCCCGAAAAATGGCAACAGCACATGGCGGCCTGGATGGTTACCCATCCAAGTGCCGGACACGCCCGATAGCGCTTCGGTGATCTCACGGGAACCGGTGTATTCACTACACTATTGAAATCACAAGGCTGAGTGCACCCCGAAAAATGGCAACAGCACATGGCGGCCTGGATGGTTACCCATCCAAGTGCCGGACACGCCCGATAGCGCTTCGGTGATCTCACGGGAACCGGTGTATTCACTACACTATTGAAATCACAAGGCTGAGTGCACCCCGAAAAATGGCAACAGCACATGGCGGCCTGGATGGTTACCCATCCAAGTGCCGGACACGCCCGATAGCGCTTCGGTGATCTCACGGGAACCGGTGTATTCACTACACTATTGAAATCACAAGGCTGAGTGCACCCCGAAAAATGGCAACAGCACATGGCGGCCTGGATGGTTACCCATCCAAGTGCCGGACACGCCCGATAGCGCTTCGGTGATCTCACGGGAACCGGTGTATTCACTACACTATTAAAATCACAAGGCTGAGTGCACCCCGAAAAATGGCAACAGCACATGGCGGCCTGGATGGTTACCCATCCATGTGCCGGACACGCCCGATAGCGCTTCGGTGATCTCACGGGAACCGGTGTATTCACTACACTATTGAAATCACAAGGCTGAGTGCACCCCGAAAAATGGCAACAGCACATGGCGTCCTGGATGGTTACCCATCCAAGTGCCGGGCACGCCCGATAGCGCTTCGGTGATCTCACGGGAACCAGTGTATTCACTACAATATTGAAATCACAAGGCTGAGTGCACCCCGAAAAATGGCAACAGCGCATGGCGGCCTGGATGGTTACCCATCCAAGTGCCGGGCACGCCCGATAGCGCTTCGGTGATCTCACGGGAACCGGTGTATTCACTACACTATTGAAATCACAAGGCTGAGTGCACCCCGAAAAATGGCAACAGCGCATGGCGGCCTGGATGGTTACCCATCCAAGTGCCGGGCACGCCCGATAGCGCTTCGGTGATCTCACGGGAACCGGTGTATTCACTACACTATTGAAATCACAAGGCTGAGTGCACCCCGAAAAATGGCAACAGCGCATGGCGGCCTGGATGGTTACCCATCCAAGTGCCGGACGCGCCCGATAGTGCTTCGGTGATCTCACGGGAACCGGTGTATTCACTACACAATTGAAATCACAAGGCTGAGTGCACCCCGAAAATTGGCAACAGCGTATGGCGGCCTGGATGGTTACCCATCCAAGTGCCGGGCACGCCCGATAGCGCTTCAGTGATCTCACGGGAACCGGTGTATTCACTACACTATTGAAATCACAATGCTGAGTGCACCCCGAAAAATGGCAACAGCGCATGGCGGCCTGGATGGTTACCCGTCCAAGTGCCGGGCACACCCGATAGCCCTTCGGTGATCTCACGGGAACCGGTGTATTCACTACACTATTGAAATCACAAGGCTGAGTGTACCCCGAAAAATGGCAACAGCGCATGGTGGGCTGGATGGTTACCCATCCAAGTGCCGGACGCGCCCGATAGCGCTTCGGTGATCTCACGGGAACCGGTGTATTCACTACTAGACCTACACTTTGAATTACGGTGTGGGGAGCGATTTCGTATGACAGCATGAGCGTCTGGTAGTTATCTCGCGCACCCAGACACCAAAACTGTACGTAAGTCTGGTGATTCGACCTTTTGTGCCACCACTGATGAACAGCATTCCTGGGGGATCTTTGAGAGTATGCGACAGAACTGCAAACGCAATTGCAGTACATGCTCTGAGACTGTAGGTTGTCGCTTTGTACAATTTCCGTCAGCTACGTTGTTGGTACATGATGTATGTTGTGCACATCCATAACACAATAAATGTCCATTTCCAGCCATTGGTTGCCTGTCTCAATATAATCAGTCGTGAACCCTTTATCACCTGTTTCAATTTTACCTAAAACACTTTAAGGTTGGAACTTAAATAGTCGTAACTACTTATTCACAACAGATACACGTTTGCCCCTGTTACTTTCCTTCAAAGTAGTCACCATCGTTTATAGAACCCGTTCCCTGTGATGTGGAAGGCGTAGTATGCAGCTAGCAGAGCCTGTTCCGTTGATGGTATGAATGGAGCGGTCTACTGCCTGTCGAATCTCTGGAACAGTTCTGAAGCGAATGCCACGAAGTGGTTCCTTCATCTTCGGGATCAGATCAAAGTCACAAAGACGTAAGTCCGGGAAGTCTGGTGGATGGTACAGTACTTGCAGGTCCCATGGACCGAACAGAGCAGCCACAGCTTGCGCTGTATGCGCCCGCGTGTTGTCGTGCAAAATGATGGGTGGATTGTGCAGGAAGTGTCGCGGCTTCTTTCGCAAAGCTGGACGCAGGTGATGCTCCAAAAACGACCAGCTTTGGAAAGAAATGGCGACACTTTCTGCGCAACCAACTCATCATTTTGCACGAAAATGCGCGGGCGCATACAGCGCAAGCTGTGGCTGCTCTGTTCTGTCGATGGGACTGGGAATAGCTTCAGTGCATATACTGCAGTAACTTGCATAATAGCACCTTTTATCGATTTTTTTTTCGCAAAGAATTACGTCAGAAGTGCAGAACATGGAGAATTTCGCGAAGTTTGTTATATTGTATACACTTAGTACACGCTCAAGTGCCCTAGTGCGGCTTAATAGATCTCGGCACAAGTCAATATTCACTGATGATGATGATGATGATTGGTTTGTGGGAGTGCTCAACTGCGCGGTTATCAGCGCCCATACAAAGGCCCAGTCTTTACACAGTCTAGTCTCGCCATGTTAACGATTGATAAGGACAACACAAACAACCAGTCCCTGGACAGAGAAAATCTCCAACACGGCCGGGAATCGAACCCGGGATACCGTGATCCGGAGGCAGCAACGCTCGCCACCAGACCACGAACTGTGGACATGCACTCACGAGCCAAAACATTATGAGTACCAGCTTAATAGCTTGTTTGTCCGTGTTTGGAACGAAATACGCCACTCTTTCTGCGTATCAGGGATCCGACAGTATGTTGGTAGGTTTTAGGAGGTACCTGACTTTGGATGTCTACGCACAGATCATGTAGAAAGCACCCCGTCTTCAGGCCACGAGTGGCCGACCGGGACCATCCGACCGCCGTGTCATCCTAAGGTGAGGATGCGGATAGGAGGGAAGTGTGGTCAGCACACCGCTCTCCCGGTCGTAAGATGGTATTCTTGGCCGAAGCCGCTACTATTCGGCCGAGTAGCTCCTCAATTGGCATCACGATGCTGAGTGCAGCCCGGAAAATTGCAACAGCGCATGGCGGTTCGGACGGTCACCCATCCAAGTGCCGACCACGCCCGACAGCGCTTAACTTCGGTGATCTCGCGGGAACCGCTGTATCCACTGCGGCTAGGTCGTTGCCCACATATCATGTAATCCGGTTAATAACGGGCTGCGGATCTGCGTACGCGGTGATGGCTTCGCATAGCGACCCAGATCGGTTCCATGGGATTTACATCAGGCGAATTTCGTCGGCTAGACATCAACATGAGCTCACTATAATGCTCCTCGATCCACTGTATCAAGATTCTGGCTGCGGGACAAGGACAGTTATACTGCTGAAAGATGACGTCGCCGCCGGGGAAAGGCATCAAGCATGAAGGGATACAGGTGTTCGCGGCTGTAAGCGTGTATTCGATTACCACCATATGTCTGATGCAAGCGTAGCGTAAGACAGCTTCCACCAGCCTGCGTCCGCTACGCGCAGCACGTTTCGAGTCGCCGTTCACCTCGATAGCGACCCAGTGTAGCAAAAATGTGGTACATCCGAAGAGCCGACACGTTTCCATCGGTCGACTCCCGAAGGTCCCGTGCCGTTGCGATAGTAACTGACGATGTCGTGGGGCCAGCATGTGAACACGTAGGAGTGTTCTGGTGCGATGCTCTGTACGACGAGCGATGTGCTCCGACACGTGCGTGCTCCGTCCTGAGTGACCGAGCGGTTCTAGGCGCTTCACTCTGGAACGCGCGACCGCTACGGTCGCAGGTTCGAATCCTGCCTCGGGCATGGATGTGTGGATGTCCTTAGGTTAGTTACGTTTAAGTAGTTCTAACCTCTAGGGGACTGATGACTTCAGAAGTTTAGCACCTAGTGGTAGTTTCACTGTCCTACCTCTTTCCGTAGATGCTCACGTCAGTAGCACGTGAACATTCGACCACCTTCGCCATTTTCGAGATATTCGTTCACATGTTCCTCGTAATAATAATCTACCCTCTGCCAAAGCCGCTTATCTCAATTAATTTCCCCATTTGCAGCCCATATGTTCGCTAGGATGATCCCCCATCTTTGTCATCTCCACTTACATAATTCTCTTACCGCATGACGGCCCACAGCGCCACCAGGTGTCATTAAACATCGCAATGGGCAGTAGTCAAAATGTTTTGGCTCAAATCAGTGTATGTACTTCGCCCTAATAATTGAAATATAACAACTCTGTTATTTTTGTTCAGGGATGCTGCATCGTACTTGATGATGGTCGGGAATGCTATAAAAGTATTTTTTCTGAACGCAAAGAACCTTACACGTTTATCAAACGCGATATATCGTGTAGCTGAAACAGCACATCTAAAATATGACTGGGTATGCAGATACACTCCACAAAGTTATTATACGCACAGAATACAAAGGTCTCATAGTTCTGACAGCATAAATTGAGATGCTGACTTCATTGTTGAAAGTATTGTTGAAACCTGTCTGGGTTGACCGAGCGAGTTGGCGCAGTGGTTAGCACACTGGACTCGCATTCGGGAGGACGACGGTGCAAACCCGTCTCTGACCATCCTGATTTAGGTTTTCCATGATTTCCCTAAATCGTTTCAAGCAAATGCCGGAAGGTTTCTTTGAAAGGGCACGGCCGATTTCCTTCCCCAACCTTCCCTAATCCGAGATTGTACTGTGTCTCTAATGACCTCGTTGTCGACGGGACGTTAAACACGTATCTCCACATACCTTCTGTCTGTGTTGCTGCTTCTACGCTGGTACATTTACCTATTCTACCATAGCCTACGTATTTTAATTGCACGGGATACATGGATAAATGCTGCCACCTTTTACTTTGGTAATTTTGATAACGTTAAGTAGGTCAGAAACAGTCAATTTCCCCAAATTTATTAAACTTAATCTCTACTTGCTTTATTCTTTTGAAAAGCCTTAAGTTCCTGCTCCCAATTTTTGTTTTAAGTTTTGAGTCGCAGTCACTTTCAACGCCAAAAATGCAAATTTCATTAAAGACGCAGAAGTGGCATTCAAAAAAACAGATCTGAAGCACGACCTGATGTGCACCAAATAAAATTGAGCGGCGCTGAAGTCTGAGGCTACAGATAACTGGCGGAATCTCTGATAAATTACTGAAAAGGTTGAAAAATCCAGAATGAGATTTTGCACTCTGCAGCGGTGTGTGCGCTGATATGAAACTTCCTGGCAGATTAAAACTGTGTGCCGGACCGAGACTCGAACTCGGGACCTTTGCCTTTCGCGGGCAAGTGCTCTACCATCTGAGCTACCCAAGCACGACTCACACGCCTCCTCCTCACAGCACTTGCCCGCAAAAGGCAAAGGTCCCGAGTTCGAGTCTCGGTCCGGCACACAGTTTTAATCTGCCAGGAAGTTTCAGGTTGAGAAATTTTTGCAATCATCCTGTGGAGAAGTAGGAGTCGAAGCAAAAGGTAAAATTAACAGTCGGATGAAACCCTGATTTTAACTTTATGACTGAAAAAAATGGCAAAAAATGTAGATTTTGAAGCTGATCTCACTTTGTCCAAGCTTTATTCGCTTAAGTGTGCAACTGTCACTTCTATTGACATAGAACGATCATTTTTTGTGTACCTAAATGGTCTGTCTGATAAATACATGACCTTAAGTGAAGAAAATTTGGAGAAATTTGTTATTCTGCTCTATTTTAGAAGGAAACAGATGTAAATAAAGAAGAGAATTTTGCCAATGCATAATTTTATTGTTTTACTGCCTCATTTTGGATGTTTAATGATACGAGATGCATTATTGCATGTATGTTTTACCATCTGGTACTGTACAAAAACCCAGGATGTATCTAGTGTAGCTTGTCTTAAACCTACGCCACTCGCAACCAGATATTCGTCGTAAAGAAGCTGACAATGTGGAGAGAAAAATCAGGCTCAATAGCAAAACCATACGCTACAAGGGCACGTTCCAGGATCTCCAACGTCGATGTCCTGAATAAGTTATCACAAGACCATGTCAATATTATAAACAACAGCAGCTGCGGTAAGGAAACAATTTTCGTTCTCACGATTTGACACCAACCCTCCCACTTGCATCAACAGAACTGGGTCGCGTGACAGTCACTCAACGTGTTGGTTCTGCAGTTGAGAACGTACAGGAGTAACCTCCAGAAATGATCTTCCCTGTGGATACCACAAACTGTGACTCCAGAGAACCATAAACCATGGGGCACCTACTAGATTGTCAGCCATGTCCTGCATATTGCACAGAAGGAGGTCTTCTGTCTGCAACACCCAGGCAGCTGAAGTTGCAAGATTTTGTCCAAGAATAGTGAAGCTAGATAATTCTTTCATGTCTTTCTAATTGTAATTACAATGTATCTTATTCTGACTCGAATAAATAACAACAGTGTTACTTCCATGACAATACACAATGCATACAGCACAGTAAATATTGCAATGGCATCATTTCATTTCGCAGCAACTATTTAACAGCACACATGGTACAGAGAAATTTCGCCCTTTCAGTGTATCAATGTCTAAGCACGTTTTTAGTACCGTACGAGCAACATCTTATTTAAATTCGTTTTGTCTACGCAACTGTTGCAGGTGCTCTTGCACACGAATGGGTTACGTCCGTTACGAGGTCATAACTTGTAGAAATGGTCAGCTGTGTTATAGATATTAGAATAGATTACACATCGCTGCTTTCAAGTCACCAGTGAACGAAGCTTACACGTACATGTTATCGCGAAATCTTAGTTAAGTTTCCTATTTTGCAACAACTGCTATATAAACAGACCATATTAATTTCCAGTTTCGCCGATAGCTTTTGCAGATAATTCACGTTCTTAAAAAAGAAATGAACCAAGAAAATAACTAACTAAAAAAAAATGGATGGGCGATAAAAGCAGATTAAAACTAAAACCACTAATCTCCTGCAACTACTGCCTATATTCCTCTAAAACAAAAGCAGAAAAAGCGGAAAATAAGTAAACAATGCTAAGCGTAGTATCTTTGGACGACCCACCATCAACTGTTAACATGTTGACATTCACTTTTTTTCTTTTTTTCTGTCGCGCGTGTTCAACTGGTATATATTTCTTTTATTTTTCTGTGGATTTGTTTGTTTTCAATCCTCGGTAAATAAGGTGACGGGATTGAATCGGAAGTCTGTGCGTCGCTGAACCATTCCTGTAATTCCGGTTGCCACCTTAAATTTGCCTCGCTGTCCACTCGCGAACGGAAGAAGGATGGGTACTCGTTACCAACACGAGTGCGGTGTCGAGCATCTTGCTGCGGACGAACCGAAGCCCGCGCGCGGAGACACGAGAAAAATCACGCGTGCGAAGTCCAGCAGCGTAGGACCCAGCGGAGCCTTGGACTACCACCATCCGCCTCGGACGCCGAGCGCAAACTGACACGTCGAGTTCTGTCGCGCGCTGGTGTTGCGAAGCGTGCCGCGTGGCGGCGCTGGTGCCGCGCCACCGCAGCGCTGCCTTGCGGCAGGCACGGCAACTGCTGGCGGCCGCTCTGGCCTCGTTTGCGGACGGGATTTAATTGCAGCGTGTGACGTCACATAATTCACGGTTAGTTGGGGCCAATGAGCAGGACGGATGATTCACACTGCCTGTTTGTTGCTGCGGCGGGCCTCTTAACAGCATGCGAGCTACAGATTAACACATGCGCTGCGCCTACGCAGCGCGCATACAAATAGATCCGCGAGTCCATTACATGTGTTTACTGAAGATGGGCAAAAACACGTTTATCTCTGGGATCTAGTTTGCTGGTGGCGTGTTCTTTTTGGGACCCGTTCATTTTCTCTCATTCACCGTTCGCTCTTTTTATCTAATTATGTACTGCTATATGGGTTCGAAGTAGGTGTTAAAATCCATGGAGAAGAAATAAAAACTTTGAGGTTCGCCGATGACATTCTAATTATGTCAGAGACAGCAAAGCACTTGGAAGAGCACTTGAACGGAATGGACAGTGTCTTGAAAAGAGGGTATAAGATGAACATCAACAAAAGCAAAACGAGAATAATGGAATATAGTCGAATTAAGTCAGGTGATGCTGAGGGAATTAGATTAGGAAAGGAGACACTTAAAGTAGTAAAGGAGTTTTGCTATTTGGGGAGCAAAATAATGATGATAGTCGAAGTAGAGAGGATACAAAATGTAGACTGGCAATGGGAAGGAAAGCGTTTCTGAAGAAGAGAAATTTGTTAACATCGAGTATAGATTTAAATGTCAGGAAGTCGTTTCTGAAAGTATTTGTATGGAGTGTAGCCATGTATGGAAGTGAAATGTGGACGATAAATAGTTTAGACAAGAAGAGAACAGAAGCTTTTGAAATGTGGTGCTACAGAAGATTAGATGGGTAGATCACGTAACTAATGAGGAGGTATTGAATAGAATTGGGGAGAAGAGGAGCTTGTGGCAGAACTTGACCAGAAGAAGGGATCGGTTGGTAGGACATGTTCTGATGCATCGAGGGATCACCAATTTAGTATTGGAGGGCAGCGTGGAGGGTAAAAGTCGTAGAGGAAGACCAAGAGATGAATACATTAAGCAGATTCAGAAGGATGTAGGCTGCAGTAGGTACTGGGAGATGATGAAGCTTGCACAGGGTAGAGTAGCATGGAGAGCTGCATCAAACCAGTCTCAGGACTGAAGACCACAACAACAACAACATATGGGTTTGCAAAAAGTCAAAATGGAAAACTAAAAGCAGGCCACCGTACAAAACAGCAAGAGCGTACTAATTATCAATGCTACATGGGAAGAAGGGAAGCACGTGGGAGGGCATTGACATTAGTTTCGTGGGTGCAACTTCGGATTGTAGGAGGTTAGTCCGGAAAATACGTATAAAAGTGAATAATGTGTTTATGTTACAAGTTGCAGTCACCGCCAGGTGGGACTACTGCTGTAATCAATCCCATCAACGCTCAGTTGGAGTCAGAGCACCCTGCGTGGAGGTGGGAGTGTCCGGCAGCTTGTTGACAGTTACCCTTTGTCACCTGCCGTAGGCACGGAGCTCTCTCTGATTGAGGAACAGCGCGCCAACATCACGTTCCTTGCAAAGCTAGGCAACAATGGCCGTGAGATTTTTGAGTGTTTGAAACAGGCTTGCGGAGACAATTCTCTGAAGGAACCGACTGTGAACAAGTGGTTAAAAAGGTTCCGGGGTGGCCGAGAAGAAGTGAACGGTGACCCTCGCCCAGGACGCCCGTCGACACAGAGTTCCGATGCAAATGTCGAACGAATTCGGGTTCGTGTTCTTAAAGACCGTGGATTGACAGTCAGAGTGATTGCTGACGAGCTGTCAATCCCCAAAACGATCGTTCACGAAATCCTGACACAAGAACTTGAAATGAAGCTCTTGACGCCAGAACAGAAAGCAAAGAAGGCCGAGTGCTGTGAGGACTGGTCGGAAGCAGAGGAAGGAGGGGACTTTCTCAAGCGAGTCACCACTGGGGAGGAGTCCTGGTTTTACGAATTCGATGTGGAGCTCAAATCTCAAAGCGAGGAATGGAAAACTAGCAGGAGAACCGAGAACAAAAATGTCGCGAAAATCATGGTCCAATGCGAAGACAATGCTGATTGTCTTCTTTGATTCTAGGGGCATTGTTCACAAGGAATTTGTCCCTCCCGGCCAGAGAGTGAACGGAAATTTTTACGTCGGAGTTCTGACACGTCTCAGAGCTGGTGTGGCCCGAGTTCGACCGGAGTTGGCAAAAGGGGGGCAGGTGGATCCTTCATCACGACAATGCGCCAGCTCACACGTCGCTCGTTCTGCGCGAATTTTTGGCCCGAAGCTCAACCACCGTGACAGACGGCCCGCCTTATTCACCCGCTTTAGCCCCGTGTGACTTCTCCACGTTCCCGAAATGCGAAATGGTGCTTCGGGGGCGGTACTTGGGAGACGTGGAAGCCATCGAGGCGGAAACGACACGGCAACTGAACAACATCACGACTGGAGACTTTCAGCAATGTTATCAACAGTGGAAACGGCGTTGGCAGAAGTGTATCGTGTCTCAGGGCGAGTACTTTGCAGGAGACCATATTGTAATACCTGAATAATTGTAAAATAAAGTTATTATTCAACTTATATACGTATTTTCCGGACAAACCTCGTGTAATGGACGAGGAAACTCTTCCCGGGAGCGCAAAATTATGTGAAGCTTTGCGTTGTCATGGAGAAAAAAGCTCGTCTGCATTTTTGTGGTGACGAACTCGGTGAAGTAGTTTCTTCAATTTTCTAAGAGTACAACGGTACACTTCATAGTTGATCGTTGCACCATGAGGGATGACATCGAACAGAATACCCACTTCAGGGGTCAATAGACCGTCAACAGACTTAACTGGATGTGGATCTTGGGACGAAGACTATGGTTGTGCAATTTTTGGTACAGGGTGTTTCAAAAATGACTTAACAAGTTTAAAAACAGAGCTGGGTTTAGCGTTATTTTGTAGGGAAACACATCAAGATTTTCCCCTTTAACTAAAGGCGTATGTGGCTTCCGTTGATTATCCTGCCTGCACACATCCCACCGGAAGTCAATTTCTTCCCAGCCAGGTGTAACTTGCTCAATGGCGGTGTAAATTCTTGCTCCGGGTTCAAGTAGAGAAGCCTGCAAAGGAGGTACAAATACGATATCTTTGATCTACATCTGCATGGATACTCTGAAAATGAGAATGAAGTGCCTGGCAAAGGGTTCGTCGAACCACGTTCACAATTCTCTGTTATTCCGATCTCATATAGCGCGCAGAAAGAACAAACACGTATACTTTTCCGTACGAGCTCTGATTTCCCTTATTTTATCGTGTTGGTCGTTTCTCCCTATGTAGGTCGGTGTCAACAAAATATTTTCGCATTCGGAGGAAAAAGTCGGTGATTGGAATTTCGTGAGAAGATTCTGTCCCAAGGAAATACACCTTTCTTATAATGATGTCCAGCCCAACTCCTGTATTATTTCTGTGACACTCTCTCTCATATTTCGCGATAATACAAAACGTGGTGCCCTTCTCTGAACTTTTTCGTTGTACTCCGTAAGTCCTATCAGGTAAGGATCCCACACCGCGCAGCAGTATTCTAAAAGAGGACGGACAAGCGTAGTGTAGGCAGTCTCCTTAGTAGGTCTGTTACGTTTTCCAACTGGCCCGCCAATAAAACACAGTCTTTGGTTAGCCTTCCCCGCAACATTTTCTCCGTGTTCTATCAATTTAAGTTTGTCCTAACTATAATTCCTAGGCATTTAGTTGAATTTGGGACACTAAGATTTTACTGATTTATAGTGTAAAGCGAAGTTTTGACGAATTCCTTTTAGCACTTATGTGGATGACCTCACACTTTTCGTTATTTAGGGTCAGCTGCCACTTTTCACACCATTCAGATATCTTTTCTAAATCTTTTTGCAATTTGTTTTGATCTTCTGATGACTTTATTAGTCGATAAACGATAGCGTCATCTGCAAACAAACGAAGACGGCTGTTCAGATTGTCTCCCAAATCGTTTATATAGATAAGGAACAGCAAAGGGCCTATACCACTATCTTGGGGAGCGCCAGAAATCACTTCCGCTTTATTCGATGACTTTCCGTGAATTACTACGAACTGTGACCTCTCTGACAGGAAGTCACAAATCCAGTCACATAACTGAGACGATATTCCATAAGCACGCAATTTCACTACAAGCCGCTTGTGTAGTACAGCATCAAAAGCCTTCCGGAAATCCAGAAATCCGGAATCGATCTGAAATGAATCCCCATGAAAAAATCTAGCGGTGTCATGTATGGGGAACGTGGGGGGCCATGCAATTGGCGCATCATGGCCAATCTATTGACCTGAAAAGCAGTCAATACCGGATGTTAGCCAGGCAGTGGGGTGGTGCACATCTTTCATGAAGTAAACTTTTCGTTCTTGATCATCCTCATTGATTTGTGGTATAAAAAATTGTTGTAACAAGTCCAGGTGCACTATATTGTTGATGGTTCTCTCACGGAAAAAAGGGGTTGTACATTTTGTCCTTGCTCAATGCACAAAAAACGTTCAGTTTAGGGCTGTCACGAACATGTTTCAGTGCTTGATGTTGATTTTTATTGCCCAAAATCCTACGGTTACGTATGTTAACCTTACCACTTAAGTGAAAATGGTTCAAATGGCTCTGAGCACTATGGGACTCAACTGCTGTGGTCATCAGTCCCCTAGAACTTAGAACTACTTAAAGCTAACTAACCAAAGGACATCACACACATCCATGCCCGAGGCAGGATTCGAACCTGCGATCGTAGCAGTCGCACGGTTCCGGACTGCGCGCCTAGAACCGCGAGACCTCCGCGGCGGGCCTTAAGTGAAAAGCCGACTAACCAGAAAAAATGATTTTGTACAAGAAACATTCATCCTCATGCAGTCGATTTAGCACCCTGTTTCTACAAAACATTTATGCCACTCATAGACTGTAGCCCTACTAGGAAGATCTTTACCATACTTGGTACGGAATTTACGCTGAACTGTTGTCGCCGACTTCGATTCTTCAGACCAAAACACACAGCTAGCACACTTGGGTCCAGTGAAGGTAGCCATCTTTAATGCAACTGCCGCTAGTGTTCCTTTAAGTGTAGTTTACACTACGACACTAGGTTGCAGGCAACTGCGCTACCGGCCACTGCGATTGCGTGCAGCGCATTTGCGCAACTCGCCGGTGAAACTAAACAGTTTCGGCGTGTTCCACCTTTGGCGACACTAAAGTGCGCATCATTTACGACGGCGGCCGAGTTTAGGTTCGTTCTGCGCATCTGACGTCACAGAACACAGTCAGGCAATGAACAGAGAACGACGTTGCCAGAGCTGGACTGCAGTGCAGAGCACGGACGAGTGTCTTCAGTTTTACAAACTTTCAGTCATAAATAAAGTAATTGAACAAAACCAGTGTCTTGATAGCAGACTTTCTTTTACAGAAGTTTGGAAAAAGCATTCTTTATACCAATTGCTTCATATTCTATTAATTAATTAAACCAAACAAGCAATAAGCCTCCTAATTCAGGCGACAGCAAGGAAAGGTGTTTGTATCATTCTCACTAACCGCTTTTTCGCAATAAAGAACAGCGGTAATTGTTTATTTCCTGTTGTACTTCGTCGAAACGTCAGTAATTCATAGCTATACCAACAGTGTTTGTCGGTATTTTGCGTTACTTTTGAAGTACTCCAGGATATCTGTTGAATAACGAGCTGCGATAGTGTAACGGTTCAAGTGTTTCACTGCCAAGCAAAAAGTTCCGAGTTCAAATTTTGTTTGGCGCTTAATATTTTCTATATTTAAAAACAATATCAAAGTGTCTTACTTCATGAATTTTATTCGTTTGAATGTAATTTTTTGAAATTTCTAGTGGCAACTAAAATCGACCATACGGAAAGTATACGCTGTGGACTTTTACCTCTGCAAAATCTTCAAAATTAAGTGCAATGGTTTACTACATTTAATGCTCCGCAATAACTGCGTTGAACATCGAAACAAAATTAAGTCATTTATGGGTGGGAAGGTATCGGACAAGATGATGTGTAAATATCAAATTTTTGGGCCAAATAGTTTTTGTGAAATCGAACGATAAAGTGTGTCGAAGCAGTCGAAACACCATGTGTCTACACAGGCGAGCAGTGCAGTGTTGACAAAATGCGGGGAGAACGTCTCTGTAGCAGCGAAAGGGTTAATGCGGCCGTGGTGGCTTTACTTCATAAACTGCGCGCTCACCCCTAAACGTAAGTTTGGGAACTATACTATACTATGGCGCTGCTTCTCTTGGCGCGTGCAACTGACAACGCAGCCATCTCTCGCGTCTGGGCTGGCATGCGCGAACCGCCAAGATAAAAGAATTGAACTGTAGTTGCATGAGTTTTTTAGGTTGTGTGTGTTCGTAGAGTGTAGACAAACTGAAATATGAAGTGGGGAAAGGGGAATAATGTACGCTTGCTGGACATCTGTGCTTTGCATAGGTGTTTGCGGTATTTCAGTGATGCCGATAACAAAAATTAGCAACACATTGCCGCTGCAAAGACCGTCATGTGCGATCGTGACATAGATAATTTGACAAAATTTGAGCTGCAAGGCAAAATGTATTGAATTAGAAGCACATATGCAACTGAATTAAGAAAAATACAAGCAAGTGTAATCCTAGCTGTGGCAATGCTCTCGTCTGCAAGACTAAAATCCCATCGTTCCTGTTGGCCGTCTCTTTGTTAAGGAATATTGTTGACAGGACGGAAGGCTATACAAATTAAAGAGGCTGTAGTCTTTATTCAATATTCATCTATTTAAAACGTCGCTGCAGCGCTCCCCGTTCACAAATGTTAGAATTTTGAAATATTGCCACTTCAAGAGAGTAGTTACTAAACCATTCTCTTCTTAATGCGGCCTGCTTCGAGTAATTATTTATGCTAATGTTAATAATTATTACTGTCAATATTAATAATTATTGGTGTTAAGTACTGTCATCACCAACTATAAGCATATCTTATAGCAAGCCGAGTGTTCTCGATTCTAATGCACGCAATATGGTATATAATTTCAGTTTTGGCGAAAGTGCTTCATATGTTACAGTACCTGTATTCCTTATCACATAATTAACTGCCCGCAGCTTGTGGTCGTGCGGTAGTGTTCTCGCTTTCCACGCCCGGATTCCCGGGTTCGATTCCCGGTTGGGTCAGGGATTTTCTCTGGCTCGTGATGGCTTGGTGTTGTGTGATGTCCTTAGGTTAGTTAGGTTTAAGTAGTTCTAAGTTCTAGGGGAGTGATGACCTCAGATGTTAAGTCCCATAGTGCTCAGAGCCATTTGAACCATAATTAACTCTGTTTAGAAGAACAGTGAACAGTTCTGACGAAATTCTGAGGTAATCAAAAGAACTTCTTGGATCTTCTGTTATAAATTATTTAAAGCAAGGATGCTAAGCAACCGCGCTGACGTCTTTTCTTCTTCCAGTCACGAGTCGAAACACGTCTCTTATTAAAACTTCCTGGCAGATTAAAACTGTGTGCCCGACCGAGACTCGAACTCGGGACCTTTGCCTTTCGCGGGCAAGTGCTCTACCATCTGAGCTACCGAAGCACGACTCACGCCGGTACTCACAGCTTTACTTCTGTCAGTATCCGTCTCCTACCTTCCAAACTTTACAGAAGCTCTTCTGCGAAACATGCAGAACTAGCACTCCTGAAAGAAAGGATACTGTGGAGACATGGCTTAGCCACAGCCTGGGGGATGTTTCCAGAATGAGATTTTCACTCTGCAGCGGAATGTGCGCTGATGTGAAAGCTTCTGTAAAGTTTGGAAGGTAGGAGACGAGGTACTGGCAGAAGTAAAGCTGTGAGGACGGGGCGTGAGTCGTGCTTGAGTAGCTCAGTCGGTAGAGCACTTGCCCGCGAACGGCAAAAGTCCCGAGTTCGAGTCTCGGTCGGGCACACAGTTTTAATCTGCCAGGAAGTTTCATATTGTTTTTCCTCATGCAAAGATTCCACGCGACAAGCTTTGACTCCATTACAACTCGTGCGACGTGCAGCTACCAAAACTTTCATTTCAGACACGACTCAGGATCCCCCAAAAAACGACGAAACTGGAATGTATACTGGTGTCGCCGTGTGTACACTTATACAGGGTGTTACGAAAAGGTACGGCCAAACTTTCAGGAACATTCCTAACACACAAAGAAAGAAAATACCTTATGTGGACATGTGTCCGGAAAAGCTTACTTTCCATGTTAGAGCTCATTTTATTACTTTTCTTCAAATAACATTAATCATGGAATGGCAATACACAGCAACAGAACGTACCAGCGTGACTTCAAACACTTTGTTACAGGAAATGTTCAAAATGTCGTCCGTTAGCGAGGATACATGCATCCACCCTCCGTCGCACGGAATCTCTGATGCGCTGATGCAGCCCTGGAGAATGGCGTATTGTATCACAGCCGTCCACAATACGAGCACGAAGAGTCTCTGCATTTGGTACCGCGGTTGCGTAGACAAGAGCTTTCAAATGCCCCCATAAGTGAAAGTCAAGAGGGTTGAGGTCAGGAGAGCGTGGAGGCCACAGAATTGGTCCGCCTCTACCAATCCGTCGGTCACCGAATCTTTTGTCGAGAAGCGTACGAACACTTCGACTGAAATGTGCAGGAGCTCCATCGTGCACGATCCACATGTTGTGTCGTACTTGTAAAGGCACATGTCCTAGCAGCACGGGTAGAGTACCCCGTATGAAATCATGATAACGTGCTCCATTGAGCGTAGGTGGACGAAACTAAAATGAGCTAACATGGAAATTAAGCGTTTCCGGACACATGTCCACATAACATCTTTTCCTTATTTGTGTGTGAGGAATGTTTCCTGAAAGTTTGGCCGTACCTTTTTGTAACACCCTGTATATGAAACCTCATGCGTGCAACTCATTCCACGCAACGAGTTGTGCAACCCAATGTCGTCATGTAAACTAGGCTTTCCGCTGCGATTCCGAATTAGCAAACTACGCTATACAAAAATTGATGTATTTCCCTACAAATTGACACTACAATCACCTCTGTAGCTACAGCGAATTAATTTACATGGCCGGCCGCGGTGGTCTCACGGTTCTAGGCGCGCAGTCCGGAACCGTGCGACTTCTACGGTCGCAGGTTCGAATCCTGCCTCGGGCATGGATGTGTGTGATGTCCTTAGGTTAGTTAGGTTTAAGTAGTTCTAAGTTCTAGGGGATTGATGACCACAGCAGTTGAGTCCCATAGTGCTCAGAGCCATTTTAATTTACATGAATTTTCAAAGTTTTTGAAACACCTTGTATACTCGTGTGAAGTGCCTCTGCTCAGAGCCCGTCTGACTTCAGAACGCGCTAGGTGGAGGAATTAGGGTCGTGTGTGTATTTTGAGTGTGTCACCTTTTGCTTGATTTGTGTGTGTGTGTGTGTGTGTGTGTGTGTGTGTGTGTGTGTGTGTGTGTGTGTGTGTTGTGTGTGTGTGTGAGTGTGTGTTATTGGTTCCTATAGAGAGGGCATAAAGGTCAATTTGGGACGCTTATGAGATTCTTCTGGTGGTTCGTGTTCTAAACTTTGAACGAGAATGTGAAGCGGAGTTCGGCACTTGCGTTAAAGATGGCTGCCTTCACTGGATCCAAGCGTGGTATCTGTGTGTTTGGTGAGTTGACGACCAGGGAGCTTGATTTTGGGGGTAAAGCAGATCGCCTGGCACTTTGTGGGATTGATCTAGACCTTCCATAGATTGCACCACTGTCTAATCTTGTCCAGGTGTTCCTAAAGTTTCCGGTATCTTTGGAAGAGACTAAGAGTACTTTTGTAAATGGAGGTGGTATCGGCATACTGAGCAATCTCACGGCCGATCTGCTTAGGAATGTCATTTCTGTTTATCGTATGAATGGCGGGAGCTAAAACCGAGCCTTGCAGGACTCCTGCCTCAATGCACCATGTCTGGCTGGACTTCTCTCCGTTCCTGAGGCGGGTATTACACTATTATAAAATCTCTGTCAAAGCTGATATGTTGGATACTTACATCAAATAAATCTGATGATGTAATAGAGAACTTTTTAAAATTTCGGCTGTCGTTTAACATGATCAAACCTAAGGCCTCGCCGCAGACTTTATCGTATAAGTCGTTAGTCTTTTGTTCAATGCAGTGTGAAATGGAATCGCTTCGAGCGCTGGCGTCGCTACAGCTGTTTGACGTCTCTGTAGTGTGTTTGTAAACATCGCTTCAAAGTTGGTTTGTTCCTTCGACACTTATATTTTTATTTTACAAACTTGCTTCGACTAGGGTGGGTGGGGGGGGGGGGGTGTTAACAAGGGGCACATTGCATGCTATTAATTGTGTGTTGATGGGCAGGTGTAATATGCTGCAGGCGACATATGTCCACAATCATAGCCACAGCCATCCACATCTACACTCCTGGAAATGGAAAAAAGAACACATTGACACCGGTGTGTCAGACCCACCATACTTGCTCCGGACACTGCGAGAGGGCTGTACAAGCAATGATCACACGCACGGCACAGCGGACACACCAGGAACCGCAGTGTTGGCCGTCGAATGGCGCTAGCTGCGCAGCATTTGTGCACCGCCGCCGTCAGTGTCAGCCAGTTTGCCGTGGCATACGGAGCTCCATCACAGTCTTTAACACTGGTAGCATGCCGCGACAGCGTGGACGTGAACTGTATGTGCAGTTGACGGACTTTGAGCGAGGGCGTATAGTGGGCATGCGGGAGGCCAGGTGGACGTACCGCCGAATTGCTCAACACGTGGGGCGTGAGGTCTCCACAGTACATCGATGTTGTCGCCAGTGGTCGGCGGAAGGTGCACGTGCCCGTCGACCTGGGACCGGACCGCAGCGACGCACGGATGCACGCCAAGACCGTAGGATCCTACGCAGTGCCGTAGGGGACCGCACCGCCACTTCCCAGCAAATTAGGGACACTGTTGCTCCTGGGGTATCGGCGAGGACCATTCGCAACCGTCTCCATGAAGCTGGGCTACGGCCCCGCACACCGTTAGGCCGTCTTCCGCTCACGCCCCAACATCGTGCAGCCCGCCTCCAGTGGTGTCGCGACAGGCGTGAATGGAGGGACGAATGGAGACGTGTCGTCTTCAGCGATGAGAGTCGCTTCTGCCTCGGTGCCAATGATGGTCGTATGCGTGTTTGGCGCCGTGCAGGTGAGCGCCACAATCAGGACTGCATACGACCGAGGCACACAGGGCCAACACCCGGCATCATGGTGTGGGGAGCGATCTCCTACACTGGCCGTACACCTCTGGTGATCGTCGAGGGGACACTGAATAGTGCACGGTACATCCAAACCGTCATCGAACCCATCGTTCTACCATTCCTAGACCGGCAAGGGAACTTGCTGTTCCAACAGGACAATGCACGTCCGCATGTATCCTGTGCCACACAACGTGCTCTAGAAGGTGTAAGTCAACTACCCTGGCCAGCAAGATCTCCGGATCTGTCCCCCATTGAGCATGTTTGGGACTGGATGAAGCGTCGTCTCAAGCGGTCTGCACGTCCAGCACGAACGCTGGTCCAACTGAGGCGCCAGGTGGAAATGGCATGGCAAACCGTTCCACAGGACTACATCCAGCATCTCTACGATCGTCTCCATGGGAGAATAGCAGCCTGCATTGCTGCGAAAGGTGGATATACACTGTACTAGTGCCGACATTGTGCATGCTCTGTTGCCTGTGTCTATGTGCCTGTGGTTCTGTCAGTGTGATCATGTGATGTATCTGACCCCAGGAATGTGTCAATAAAGTTTCCCCTTCCTGGGACAATGAATTCACGGTGTTCTTATTTCAATTTCCAGGAGTGTACATCTAGAAACATCCTGGCAGCTCTTCAGCAAGCCAGACTAGAGGATGTGGTCACACTCTACAATCTTTCTCAACTTTTCATCCTGCTTTGTCTATTTTCGGTCTCTGGGTGCCACAAAAAAGCGCGTCGTCTCTTTCGTACTTATTAATTTTTTAGTTGTTGGAGTCGTACTTCCATTAATTAAACTATTAAAAATTAAAACCAGTTCTTATTGGCCCTATAGTGTACTAAACATGGATTTACTTCCAGACTGAGATTTTCACTCTGCAGCGGAGCGTGCGCCGATATGAAACTTGCTGACAGACTGAAACTGTGTGCCGGACCGAGACTCGAACTCGGGACCTTTGCCTTTCGCAGGCAAGTGCTCTACCAACTGAGCTGCACAAGCACGACTCACGCCCCGTCCTCACAGCTTTACTTCTGCCAGTACCTCGTCTCCTACCTTCCAAACTTTACAGAAGCTTTCACATCAGCGCACATTCCGCTGCAGAGTGAAAATCTCATTCTCCAAACATCCCCCGGGGCTGTGGCTAAGCCATGTCTCCGCAATATCGTTTCTTTCAGGAGTGCTAGTTCTGCAAGGTTCGCAGAAGAGCTTCTGTAAAGTTTGGAAGGTAGGAGACGAGATACTGGCAGAAGTAAAGCTGTGAGGACGGGACGTGAGTCGTGCTTGGGTAGCTCAGATGGTAGAACACTTGCCCGCGAAAGGCAAAGGTCCCCAGTTCGAGTCTCGGTGCGGCACACAGTTTTAATCTGCCAGGAAGTTTCATGTATTTACCTTCACATATTCGCCTTCAGTGCTTTACAAATCACTTCACACGGAATTATTTTGGTTAATGCGCAATGTGATAGTCGAGTTTTGAGCCGTAAAATAGAGTAGGTCTCTCATGTATCAAGAAATCGCAGTGTCACGGTTTGCCTGTCTTCTGCATGTATAGCATTTCTCATTAGGATATTCTGTTTTATAACACGATAAGCCACCTTACTGAGCAAATACTGAAATACACACCCATCCATTCGTAAGTAAAAATAAATATAAATGTCATCAGCTAAAAACATCTGATTCTCGCGCATCGTATAGGTCAATTCGTCAGCTTCATGATGAACTGTGTAGCACCACGTTAATGCACACAGTTATTGTGATATTTCGAAATTAGGTACATAAAATAATTGTCGTGTGATCAGGGCCTGCGGTCGGGTAGACCGCTCGCCTGGTGCAAGTCTTTCGATCTGACGCCACTTCGGCGACTTGCGCGTCCATGGGGATCACATGATGGTGATTAGGACAACACAACAACCGGCCCATGAGCTCTGTTTCTGCATTTCCTGAGGCTGTAACTTTCTTTACTCAGCGCCCAACTGTACTCCTACCAAATGCAGCGAATACATAGAAAGAAGGGTCATTTATTGTATGATTATATGATAGCGGAACAAACACTGGTAGCAGTTACTTCTGTAAAATATCTGGGAGTATGCGTACGGAACGATTTGAAGTGGAATGATCATATAAAATTAATTGTCGGTAAGGCGGGGGCCAGGTTGAGATTCTTTGGGAGAGTCCTTAGAAAATGTAGTCCATCAGCAAAGGAGGTGGCTTACAAAACACTCGTTCGACCTATACTTGAGTATTGCTCGTCAGTGTGGGATCCGTACCAGGTCGGGTTGACGGAGGAGATAGAGAATATCCAAAGAAGAGCGGCGCGTTTCGTCACAGGGTTGTTTGGTAACCGTGATAGCGTTACGGAGATGTTTAGCAGACTCTGCAAGAGAGGCGCTCTGCATCGCGGTGTAGCTTGCTCGCCAGGTTTCGAGAGAGTGCGTTTCTGGATGAGGTATCGAATATATTGCTTCCCACTACTTATACCTCTCGAGGAGATCACGAATGTTAAATTAGAGAGATTGGAGAGCGCACGGAGGCTTTCAGACAGTCGTTCTTCTCGCGAACCGTACGCGACTGGAACAGAAAAGGGAGGTAATGACAGTGGCACGTAAAGTGCCCTCCGCCACACACCGTTGGGTGGCTTGCGGAGTATAAATGTAGATGTAGATGTAGAAAGTCCTGCCACTTGGGTTCTCACCTTCCACCAGCTGATCAAGTCATTCCTTAGCAGAGCCTGAACATCCTGGACAGAGATGCGTGAACGGAGATGGGGGTGAGACGTGCTAGGCTGATATAATTTTGCCAAACGTTTTGGCCAATTTTGATATATATATATATATATATATATATATATATATATATATATATATATATATATATATATATATTCTCTTCCTAATGTATTCATCTTACTTTTCCTTGCTTTACCTTACAATCATTCTTTCTTCATGTAACAGATGTCATCACAAGTCTACACAGCAGTACCCAACTCGTCCATCACCTACCACACTCCAACTAAGAATGTATCAGACTGCGCAGAGGCAAAGACTGTACCACGACGACTTGCGCATCGATGGGGATGAAATGATGATTAGGACAACACAGCACCCGGCCCCTGAGTGGAGAAAAAGTGCGACCCAGACGGGAATCGAACCCGGGCCCTTAGGCCTGACATGCTATCGCGCTACCACTTTTTTTATCTTATTTTGTTCTATACTGTTCGTCGAATTTGTTCGGGGCGGACGTCCGATGACACCCATTCAGGTTGTTCATTGACCCATTCACTCAGTTCTTTTATTACGGGGGGGGGGGGGGGGGGTAGCTAACCCTCCGACTGATCACGCTGAGCTACTGTGGCGGCAACCACTCAGCTACCGGGAGCAGACCATTCGTGAGTAATTTACATATAAGACCTGACGTCCTACACTAGCAGGTCTCGTAACAACTTTTGCTGAATGCCTTTACTATCTCGACGTAAAACCTATGGCTTCATCCAAGTATGATTCCTTTTTTCCGCCACTTTTCTTCCAAATACACACACACTAGCAACTGCAGCGCTTATCAAGGGAAGCGTCCTGGTACTTCTGCTATTCCTGATCTGTATAAATGACCTGGGTGACAATCTGAGCAGTTCTCTTAGACTGTTCGCAGATGATGCTGTAATTTACCGTCTAGTAAGGTCATCCGAAGACCAGTATCCGTTGCAAAGCGATATAGAAAAGATTGCTGTATGGTGTGTCAGGTGGCAGTTGACGCTAAATAACGAAATGTGTGAGGCGATCCACATGAGTTCCAAAAGAAATCCGTTGGAATTCGATTACTCGATAAATAGTACAATTCTCGAGGCTGTCAATTCAACTAAGTACCTGGGTGTTAAAATTACGAACAACTTCAGTTGGAAGGACCACATAGATAATATTGTCGGGAAGGCGAGCCAAAGGTTGCGTTTCATTGGCAGGACACTTAGAAGATGCAACAAGTCCACTAAAGAGACAGCTTACACTACACTCGTTCGTCCTCTGTTAGAATATTGCTGCGGGGTGTGGGATCCTTACCAGGTGGGATTGACGGAGGACATCGAAAGGGTGCAAAAAAGGGCAGCTCGTTTTGTATTATCACGTTATAGGGGAGAGAGTGTGGCAGATATGATACACGAGTTGGGATGGAAGTCATTACAGCATAGACGTTTTTCGTCGCGGCGAGACCTTTTTACGAAATTTCAGTCACCAACTTTCTCTTCCGAATGCGAAAATATTTTGTTGAGCCCAACCTACATAGGTAGGAATGATCATCAAAATAAAATAAGAGAAATCAGAGCTCGAACAGAAAGGTTTAGGTGTTCGTTTTTCCCGCTCGCTGTTCGGGAGTGGAATAGTAGAGAGATAGTATGACTGTGGTTCGATGAACCCTCTGCCAAGCACTTAAATGTGAATTGCAGAGTAGTCATGTAGATGTAGATGTTGTCCGCCATCTTGATATTTTATGAAATACCGGGTGATCAAAAAGTCAGTATAAATTTGAAAACTGAATAAATCACGGAATAATGTAGATAGAGAGGTACAAATTCACACACATGCTTGGAATGACATGGGGTTTTGTTAGAACCAAAAAATACAAAGTTCAATAAATGTCCGAGAGATGGCGCTTCATCTGATCAGAATAGCACTAATTAGCATAACAAAGTAAGACAAAGCAAAGATGATGATGTTTACAGGAAATGCTCAATATGTCCACCATCATTCCTCAGCAATAGCTGTAGTAGAGGAATAAGGTTGTGAACAGCACTGTAGAGCATATCCGGAGTTATGGTGAGGCATTGGCGTCAGATGTTGTCTTTCAGCATTCCTAGAGATGTTAGTCGATCACGATACACTTGCGACTTCAGGCAACCCCAAAACCAATAATCGCACGGACTGAGGTCTGGGGACCTGGGAGGCCAAGCGTGACGAAAGTGGCGGCTGAGCACACGATTGTCACCAAACGAAGCCCGGAAGAGATCTTTCACGCGTCTAGCAATACTTTTTTTTTGTTCTAATAAAACCCCACGTCATTCCAAGCACGTGTGTCAATTTTTACCGCTCTATCTACATTATTCCGTGGTTTATTATGTTTTCAAATTTATACCGATTTTTTGATCGCCCAGTATATGACGACTGTGGAATACGCCTTTTTAGTGCCATGTCAAAGATCTTTGTGAAAGAAATTTGAATAATATTTGATCATATTTCTTTGTCAAAGAAATATGTTATTGCAATGCCGGCCTTACGATGAACTGTTGTCCTGTACGGAAGGAGTCAACGATTCGGAATATGTCCTGGGCACAATATCCGATGTAGCTTGTAAATTAGGCTATCGTGCCAGATGCGGTCAAATGCCTTCTCAATGTCCAGGGGTATTGCTCCTGTTGCTCATCTCCTTGCCCTGGCCTGACAAATGTAGTCTATCGAGCGGTGGGATAGCTCAGCGAAGAATTCAAACTCTTCGGGTATAAGGACACTGTTTTCAGTCAGGAATTCACGGAGGAGTAAAAGGATTATTAACTCCAGGATCTTACTCAAGACAGGTACTAGGGAAATGGGCCTGTAGCTTTCACAACGGAGCAGGATTTTCCTTGGTTCGGGTATGGTGGTGATCTCCGCAGTTTTCCTCGCTGATTGGAAGTACACTGATCAACCAGAACATTATGACCATCGACCTGCTATCGATATAAACGCGTCCAGCGATAGCAGCCTTACCTGGCGAGCAATCACTGCTAGACACATGCAAGGCGTATGCACGAGAGTCGTTCAATAAGTAATGCCCCCCTTTTTTTTACAGTACATATTTATTGTCAAGTGTCAGAATTTGGTGACAATATAGATCAACATGTCTTGTCCACGACCTATTTTTCTACGTAGTCTCCATCACATTCTATGGCCGTACGCCAACATTGTGGAAGAGCATGTATTGTTCTAATGGCTCTGAGTACTGTGGGACTATCTGAGGTCATCAGTCCCCTATAACTACTTAAACCTAACTAACCTGAGCACATCACACACATCCATGCCCGAAGCAGGATTCGAACCTGCGACCGCAGCGGTCGCCCGGTTCCAGACTGAAGCGCCTAGAACCGCTCGGCCACAACGGCCGGCGGAGCATGTATTCCCTGCAGGTAAAAGCTCTTGTCTTGTAGGCGTAGCCATATTTTCACTGCACGACTGACACTCTCAAGTGTGTTTCCCATAGAGAATCTTTAAGCGGCCCAAAGAGATGGAAGTCCGTGGATACCAGGTCTAGACTGTAGGGTGGATCAGGCAGTGATGTCCAACCCAATTTGACGATGTGTTTCTGGGTTCTCAGACAAGTGTGTGGCCGTGCATTATCGCGTGGGGGGGAGATTTCTGCTTGATTGTTGAGTTTATTCAGAGTCTTCACGTATGCCTCTGAATTGATGGTTGACCCTCTTGACATTACATCCACGAGAATGACGCCGTCACAATCCCAGAAGGCTGTCAGCGTGACTTTTCTGGCAGAAGGGGTTGTCTCGAATTTCTTATTTTTTATTCTGAATGTGGATGATGCCACTCCACAAACAGCCTTTCCGCTTCCGGTGCAAAGTGGTGCACCCAGCTTTCGTCCCCCCGTAACTATCCGTGACAGAAAGGCCTCTCCGTTGGTCTCAAAACCCTCCAACAATTCTGATGAAATGGCTTTTCTTTGAAACTTATGGTCCGCTGTCACCATTCGTGGAACACATAGTGACCACCTCTTTGAATATCAGGGAGTCTCGATCATTGCAGACTTCCAATGCTGAGTGACAACTGTAGAGCCAATTGGCGACTTGTGAAGCGCCGGTCAGTACGAATGATGGCATCCGCACGATTCAGCACCTCTGGAGCAGTGGCTGTGACAGGACGTCCCGAGCGTGGCTGACCATGGAGCACTGTTTCTGCATTTCCTTTCTTTACTCAACGCCAACTGTACTCCTACCAAATGCACCGAATACATAGAAAGAAGGATCCTTTATTGTATGATTATATGATAGCAGAACAAACACTGGTAGCAGTTACTTCTGTGAAACATCTGGGAGTATGCGTACGGCCGACCGCGGTGGTCTCGCGGTTCTAGGCGCGCAGTCCGGAACCGTGCGACTGCTACGGTCGCAGGTTCGAATCCTGCCTCGGGCATGGATGTGTGTGATGTCGTTAGGTTAGTTACGTTTAAGTAGTTCTAAGTTCTAGGGGACTGATGACCACAGATGTTGAGTCCCATAGTGCTCAGAGCCATTTGAACCATTTTTATGCGTACAGAACGATTTGAAGTGGAATGACCATATAAAATTAATTGTCGGTAAGGCGGGTGCCAGGTTGAGATTCATTGGGAGAGTCCTTAGAAAATGTGGTCCATCAACAAAGGAGGTGGCTTACAAAACACTCGTACGACCTATACTTGAGTATTGCTCATCAGTGTGGGATCCATACCAGGCCGGGTTGACGGAGGAGATAGAGAAGATCCAAAGAAGAGCGGCGCGTTTCGTCGCAGGGTCGTTTGGTAAGCGTGGTAGCGTTACGGAGATGTTTAGCAAACTCGAGTGGCAGAGTTTGCACGAGAGGCGCTCTGCATCGCGGTGTAGCTTGCTCGCCAGGTTTCGAGAGAGTGCGTTTCTGGATGAGGTATCCAATATACTGCTTCCCCCTACTTATACCTCCCGAGGAGATCACGAAAGTAAAATTAGAGAGATTCGAGCGCGCACGGAGGCTTTCAGACAGTCGTTCTTCCCGCAAACCATACGCGACTGTAACAGAAAAGGGAGGTAATGACAGTGGCACGTAAAGTGCCCTCCGCCACACACCGTTGGGTGGCTAGCGGAGTATAAATGTAGATGTAGAAAGTCCTGCCACTTGGGTTCTCACCTCCCACCGGGTGATCAAGTCAGTCCTTAGCAGAGCCTGAACACCCTGGACAGAGATGCGTGAACGGAGATGGGGCAGGGACGTGCTAGGCCGATATAATTTGCCAAATGTTTTGGCCAATTTTGATTTTATATATATATATATATATATATATATATATATATATATATATATATATATATATATATATATTCTCTTCCTAATGTATTCATCCTACTTTTCCTTGCTTTAACTTACAATCAATCTTTCTTCATCTAACAGGTACCATCACAAGTCTACACAGCCTGAACACCCTGGACAGAGATTGGTGAACGGAGATGGGGGTGGTACGTGCTAGGCCGATATAATTTGCCAAACGTTTTGGCCAATTTTGATTTATATATATATTTTCACTTCCTAATGTATTCATCTTACTTTTCCTTGCTTTACCTTACAATCAATCTTTCTTCGTGTAACAGATGACATCACAAGTCTACACAGCAGTACCCAACTCGTCCATCACCTACCACACTCCAACTAAGAATGTATCAGACTGCGCAGAGGCAAAGACTGTGCCACGACATGACCAAAGACTGTTTAACACTAACATAATTCTCTCTCTCTCTCTCTCTCTCTCTGACGTGCATATTGATAAACTGCAAAAACCAAAACGATATGACCCCCTTGGCCTTGTCTTTTGACACCGAATCGATCATCAGGCTTCTGGTGCGCCCTTTGGTATTTCCTTTTTTTTTTCGGAGAAGAGATGTTTTGGCGCCACTCCACGGATTGCCGTTTTGTTTCCAGTTCGACGTGACGAACCCGTGTTCCATCGCCTGTTACGATGTTGGACAAAAATTTGTCACGACCAACCTCGTAACGCGTAGGCAATTCCGCTATCGTCTTAGGCGGCGAGTATTCCAGCCGGCACACATCTTTCAGTACCCCAACTTGGGTACTGTCAGCGCTACCTACATAGACCTCCAGTTGAGCAGCGATATGTTCGTCTGTCTTCTGTCCGTTACCGTGAATGAGAGTGTCCGCACGTTCGACCATTGCTGGAGTCACAGCTGTGTGCGGACTGGTGGAACGCAGGAGACCGGACGGGATTGCGCGACCTTGTTGCTATGGTGACAGGCGTCCCGCCCAACGACTCACCGTGCTTTTGTTCACTGCAATGTCTCCGTAAACACTGTGCAAGCGGCTATTGATATCTGCGAAGCTCTGGTTTTCCACCAAATTAGACTCAACGACAGCTCTCTGTTTGGAATGCACCTCTGCTACAGACGCCGTTTTGAAGTCTACATACAGCGCCGCCATCTGTCGGAACTTCAAGAAACTATAGGGGCTGAAGGGAGAAAATTCCACAGCAAATTCCGAATTTTTTCAACCGAAGTTGAACGCTCCTCGCAGAATATTACTCGACTGTCTGGGACCAATATCAAAGAAGACTGGCAGGCAATACTGAACGCGGACAAAGGACAGTGGGAATGGAGGCAGGTTTGGTTGAACCACGGGAGAGCGTTATGGGAATGTTAGAGACGGTAACTATCCTACAAAAGTCTACATACAAAGGTTCAGAAATTAGTATTAAGTTATAGCTCCCGGGAGGACTGGGAAGACCACATTAGAGTTGGGTTGTTTTGCGGGAACAGACCAAACTGCGAGGTCATCGGTTTAGGGAAGGATGGGGAAGGAAGTCGGCCGTGCCCTTTCAAAGGAATCATCCCGGCATTTGCCTGGAGCGATTTCGGGAAATCACGGAAAACCTAAATCAGGATGGCCGGACGCAGGGTTGAACCGTCCTCCTCCCGAATGCGAGTCCACTGTACCACATTAGACTTATTTGCAGCGCAGACAGCGGTTTTTATGCACACCGTGCGTAATTGCAATGGCAAGAAATACTAATGTGTGACTCAATGGGAAGTCCCCTCTGCCATGCACTTCACAGTGGTTTCAGAGTTCAGGTACAGATGCAGAGTTCCTCAGTTTTCCCACCACCAAAGCGCCTTTGCAGGTTACTGCATTGTCCTTACGAAAATTTATTATTTTATGCAGCTGCATTGTCCACACGCGAAATGATTGTTTCTCTTTTCCCACTCTGACCTTTCCTCGTGTCTGATATTCGTGTTTCATTAGTTTGCCCTTTGCAAGTTAGAACGTTTTCCATCACAGTACCCCTTCTAGCAGATGTAATCGACTTTGCCTTATTCCACGTAATTTTTTTGACGTCCAATTGCTTCCTGAACACTACACTTTCTCCCAATGGAAGAAGTGTAGGAGCTGCAACTGTCTCATGTCCACTGGAAGGTCGTTGAAAAACTCTGTGTCAATCTTTCTCCCTCTTCTTTCACCTGTGCCTTATCCCGCTGTTTTGGCAGGCGCGGCATTGTTACAATCGCATTTGGCAAGGTTAATTGGAAGGGGGAGCCAGATGCTCTTCCTCTCGCCCCACCGTACCCACCAAGATGGAATCAGCGTACCCCAGCTGTCTTCGTCTAGTGTAAATCATTAAATAGTGCGAACATGTTACAAATGTCTGCGAATCGTGTACCTGAGGCGGGACATGGGGACCAGCCTGGTATTCACATAGTGGGATGTGGAAAACTGCCTAAAACCCACATGCAGGCTGGCCGGCACATCAGCCCTCGTCGTTAATCCGCCAGGTGGATTCGATCCGGTGCGGCGTGTCTACCTGAGTCCAGGAAGCAGCGAACTAGCGCTCATGGCTAACCTTGTGGGTGAAAAACGCTCTGTCAATATAGTTTAGGAAACAAATAATATCTCACATAGTCGAATGGTTGAAAACGTTAAATAGACGACTTGTGTTATGTCCCGGATGCATGTAAACCGAAAAGCTCCATTTGTATACGATTTTCTACGATAAATTTCGAAAACCGGTTTTCTGTAGTATGTTTACCACATCAAGTTTCGATAAAGTGCAAAAATCTGCTGTAGATATCCGCAACCAAGACACAAGCAAGAAAGTGTCAATAAATGAACTCAAGAGACATCACATTATTAATAAGTGAAAGAACTCAACCAGATGGAGGAATCAGAGATGTATTTCCATGAAAATACTAAGAAATACAAAAATAATATACGAAACTATGCGACGGTCCCAAGTTCGAGGCTCGGCCCGGCACACAGTTTTAACCTGCGAGGAAGTTTTATAACAAAACAATTTAACAGTCAAGAGGTAAGTAGCGCAATTCAAAACAGGGAAGAATGTCAGGAACATCATGCAGAAACAGGAAACTAAGGCTTGATACCATGAGATCAGCAGTGAATGCCTACACGGATCGTTTTGAAAAAATTATAAATCTGTACCCTGAAGATATGGCTCTAATGTCAAGTAACTAGTTGGATCAATCTTAATTATCATTGGGAAAAAGAAAGGAAGGACAGCAGGAATGGAAAGGGAAAAGTGCAGATGACAAAAAAATGAAACAATAAAGAAACACAAAAAGGAAAAAGTAAGCTCTAAAAAGAATAGTAAAAATTAAGGGAAGAACCATAGAGTAAAGGTGAAAAGAAAATTGGAAGTGAAAATTAGAAATGAAGAGAAAATCAAAAGCGAAACAGAAGAGCAAAAGTTTAAAAAAACCAAGGAGAAAAGAAAAGGCTAAGGAGAAATGCAAAAGACGAATGAAAAAGGAAAACTAAGGAACAAAGGAAAAGCTAAAGAGAAAAGCAAAAGGCAAAGAAAACAGCAGAAGTAAACATAACAGCAAAAAATAAAAAGACCAGGAAAAGGTAAGCTAGTAACCGCCAAATGGATAACAGAAGAGCCCGAAGGAAAGAAGGAACCGAGTGAGACACAGAAAAAGAATTATGGAAACAGAATTAAAAAATAAGACACTACACAGATAAGACATGTGGGTATTGCAAGGGAAACGAGAAAAGAAACGATAGAAATAAGTAGAAGTACAGGGCTATTCGAAAGGAAGGAACAGATTTTAAACATTTATTGCTTCCGAAATACAACTCCATGGTTCATGGAAAGAGAAAAGTTCACGTTTTTATGCATTCAGTGCGAACTCCATGTGTTACATGACGAATATCATTTCCTACCACACACGAAGCAGCTGGTCTCTCGTTATCGAATTCACAGCTTCAATAATGCGACGCTAGATGGGAAGAGGAGCAGAAAATAAACTTCGTAACCGATGGCTTTATATTCTGTAGCCCTCACATCTTGTGACTTATCAGTGGGCTTACGTGGGCTTGCGTTTCTAACCCCCCCCCCCTCCCCCCCCATGCCTCACACTCTTGAAAGTCTGCGACATCGCATTGTCGAAGCTGTCAATTGGGTGACGAAAACCGCTACTTCGTGTGTGGCAGGAAATGAGTCACAGTGTCCGTATTTGTCGTGTAACACGTGGTGCTCACATAGAATGCATAAAAACGTGAACTTTCCTCTTTCCAGGAACGTCGGAACTGCGTTTCTATCTTTGTAATTTGGAAGCAATAAATTCTTTTTGAATAGTCCTTTATATAAAGTTACGAGGGTCAGTCCAAAAGAAATGAACACAATTTTTTTTTTAAATCCATCTTTTATTCTACATGTTTGAAAGTTTTACAGTGTGTAGATTCATCCTTTAGGAACAATATTTTCATTTCTGCACATAATTTCCATCCCTCTCAACTGCCTTACGCCATCTTGGAACCAGCGCATGTATACCCGCATGGTAAAATTGTGGACCAACCTTTTGGAGCCACTGTTTGGCAGCGTGCACGAGGGAGTCATCATTCTTAAACCTTGTTCCACGAAGAGAGTCTTTCAGTTTCCCAAAGAGATGATAGTCACATGGAGCCAGGTCAGGACTTTAAGGCGGGTGTTTCAGTGTTGTCCGTCCGAGTTTTGCGATCGCTTACATGGTTCTTTCACATGTGGCCGTGCATTGTCGTGCAACAGCAAAACGTCCTGCTTCTGCCGATGTGGTCGAACACGACTCAGTCTAGCTGGAAGTTTCTTCAGTGTCGTCACATATGCATCAGGATTTATGGTGGTTCCACTTGGCACGATGTCCTTCGGAATCGAAAAAACACTGTAGCCATAACTTGTCCAGCAGAAGGCGCGGTTCTGATTTTTTTTCTTGGGTATATTTGCACGATGCCAGTCCATTGATTGCCTCTTCGTCTCTGGTGAAAAATGATGAAGCCACATTTCATCACCTGTCACAATTCTTCCAAGAAATTCGTCTCCACCATTCTCGTACTGTTCCAAAAGTTCGCTGCATGTCTTGTTTCTTTGTGAGCCACTGTCAATATCCTAGGAACCCACCTGGCACAAATCTTTTTTAACGCACACATTTTCAGTATTCTGCAAACACTTCCTTACCCTATCCCAACGTAGCGTGACAATTCGTTCACTGCGATGCGTCTGTCGGCAGTCACCAACTGGTTAACTCTCTGCACATTGTCTGGAGTGTGTGTGCAGTACGAGGTCTGCCGCTGCGAGGACAATCCTCAATATTGCCGTGCCCGCTTTCGTCACGTAACCTGCTCGCCCACCGACTGACTGTACTGTGATCGACAGCAGCATCTCCGGACACCTTTCTCAACCTCTTGTCGATGTATCCCACTGTCTCGTTTTCACAGCACAGGAATTGTATGACGCCACGTCGGTTCTGACGAACGTCAAGTGTAGCGGCCATCTTGAAGACGTGCTGTGACGGCGCCACTCACGGGAACAGGTTGAACTAAGTTTGAAAACAAGCGCGAAGGATGTATCACACTCTGTAAAACTTTGACACATGCAGGAATGAAAACTGTATTTTTACAAAAATAGTGTGCATCTCTTTTGGAGTGACCCTCGTATATCTAAAAGGAGAAAGGTGCAATAAGAAAAGGAACATAAAGGAGAAAAATCGTAAAGAACCTTCTCTGTGCGTCAGGAAACTTTTGATCCAGCTGCGTTGTTATGCAAAGATGAGGCAGCTTCGCACCTCTGACACTAAAGGGTAAGAAAATAATTGGAGTCTTCCTTTGGTGTACTCACCTTGGAGAAGATGTCGTGCCAGAAGCCCCTGGAGAAGACTGTGCTGGATTCCGAATTCTGCCGCATCCTGCAACAAACACGTAGTTGCCCGTTACTCCCAAATACCTGGCTGTTGCCACGTCAACACATAGACTACCAGTACTGACATACTCCGGTCAAAAATATGCGGACAGCTAGTATCGGACACTATTGCAGGGCCTGCGGCCTTTGCCTTGAACCCTGCTGTGTGCATTTTCAGCGAGATATCTGAAAGTCTGCAGAGGAATTTTCTGTCACTCTTTCTCAAGAGACGCAACCAGGGAGACTAATGATGTTGGACTGTAACTTACACTTGTTGTTGTGCAGATATATACACACACATATACAGTGTGGTCCATTGATAACGACCAGACCAAATATCTCACGAAATAAGCAGCAAACGAAAAAACTACACAGAAAGAACCTTGGCTCTCTTGAAGGCGGAAACAAGATGGCGTTATGGTTGGCCCGCTAGATGGCGCTGCCATATGTCAAACGGATATCAACTGCGATTTTTTTAAATAGGAACCCCCACTTTTTATTACATATTCGTGCAGTACGTAAAGAAATATGAATGTTTTAGTTGGACCACTTTTCTCGCTTTCTGATAGATGGCGCTGTAATAGTCACAAACATATGGCTCAAAATTTTAGACGAACCGTTGGTAACAGGTTGGTTTTTTTAAAATGAAAATACAGAATGTAGGTACGTTTGAACACTTTATTTCGGTTGTTCCAATCTCATACATGTACCTTTGTGAACTTATCATTTCTGAAAACGCATGTTGTTACAGCGTGATTACCTGTAAATACCAAATTAATGCAATAAATGCTCAAAATTATGTCCGTCAACCTCAATGCGTTTGGCAATACGTTAACGACATTCCTCTCAACAGTGAGTAGTTCGCCTTCCGTAATGTTCGCACATACATTGACAAAGTGCTCACGCATGTTGTCAGGCGTTGTCGGTGGATCACGATGGCAAATATCCTTCAAATTTCCCCACAGAGAGAAATCCGGGGACGTCACATCCGGTGAACGTGCGAGCCACGGTATGGTGCTTCGACGACCAATCCACCTGTCATGAAATACGCTATTCAATACCGCTTCAACCGCACGGGAGCTATGTGCCGGACATCCATCATGTTGGAAGTACATCGCCATTCTGTCATGCAGTGAAACATCTTGTAGTAACGTCGGTAGAACATTACGTAGGAAATCGGCATACATTCCACCAATTAGATTGTGATCAACAAAACGGGGGCCAATTACCCTTCCTCCCATAATGCCGCACCATACATTAACTCGCCAAGGTCGCTTATGTTCCACTTGTCGCAGCCATCTTGGATTTTCCGTTGCCCAATAGTGCATATTAAGCCGGTTTACGTTACCGCTGTCGGTGAATGACGCTTCGTCGCTTAATAGAACGCGTGCAAAAAATCTGTCATCGTCCCGTAATTTCTCTTGCGCCCAGTGGCAGAACTGTACACGACGTTCAAAGTCGTCGCCATGCAATTCCTGATGCATAGAAATATGGTACAGGTGCAATCGATGTTGATGTAGCATTCTCAACACCGACTTTTTTGGGATTCCCGATTCACGCGCAATTTTGTCTGCTACTGATGTGCGGTTTAGCCGTGACAGCAGCTAAAACACTTACTTGGGCATCATCATTTGTCGCAGGTCGTGGTTGACGTTTCACACGTGGCTGAACACTTCCTGTTTCCTTAAATAACGTAACTATCCGGCGATGGGTCCGGACACTTGGATGATGTCGTCCAGGATACCGAGCAGCATTCATAGCACACGCCCGTTGGGCATTTTGATCACAATAGCCATGCATCAACACGATACCGACCTTTTCCGCAATTGGTAAATGGTCCATTTTAACACGGGTAATGTATCACGAAGCAAATACCTTCGGCACTGGCGGAATGTTACGTGATACCACGTACTTATACGTTTGTGACTATTACAGCGCCATGTATCACAAAGCCTTCCGAAGTAAGAGTGATTTCAGGTGTGCCGCAGGGGAGTGTCGTAGGACCGTTACTATTCACAATATACATAGATGACCTGGTGGATGACATCGGAAGTTCACTGAGACTTTTGCAGGTGATGCTGTGGTAGGCTATATCGAGAGGTTGTAACAATGAAAAATTGTACTGAAATGCAGGAGGATCTGCAGTGAATTGACGCATGGTGCAGGGAATGGCAATGGAATCCCAATGAAAACAGGTGTAATGTGCTGCGAATACATAGAAAGAAAGATCCTTTATCATTTAACTACAATATAGCAGGTCAGCAACTGGAAGCAGTTAATTCCACAAATTATCTGGGAGTGTGCATTAGGAGTGATTTAAAATGGATTGATCACATAAAGCTGGTCGTCGGTAAAGCAGATGCCAGACTGAGATTCATTGAAAGGATCCTAAGAAAATGCAATCCGAAAACAAAGGAAGTAGGTTACAGTACGCTTGTTCGCCCACTGCTCGAATACTGCTCAGCAGTGTGGGATCCGTACCAGATACGGTTCACAGAAGAGATAGAGAAGATCCAACGGAGAGCAGCGCGCTTCGTTACAGCATCGTTTAGTAATCGCGAAAGCGTTACTGAGATGATAGATAAACTGCAGTGGAAGATTCTGCAGGAGAGACACTCAGTAGCTCGCTACGGGCTTTGTTGAAGTTTCGAGGACACACCTTCACCGAGGAGCCAAGCAGTGTATTACTCCCTCGTACGTATATCTCGCGAAAAGAGCATGAGGATAAAACCAGAGAGATTAGAGCCCACACAGAGGCATACCGACAATCCTTCTTTCCACGAACAATACGTGACTGGAATAGAAGGGAGAACCGATAGAGATACTCAAGGTACCCTCCGCCACACACCGTCAGGTGGCTTCCGGAGTATGGATGTAGATGTAGAAAGCGAAAAAAGTGGATCAACTAAAACATTCATATTTCTTTACGTACTACACGAATATGTAATAGAAATTAGGGATCCTACTTAAATAAAACGCAGTTGCTGTCAGTTTGACCTATGGCAGCGGCATCTAGTCGGCCAATCAGGGCACCATCTGGTTTCCCCCTTCAAGCTAGACGAGTTTCGTTCTTTATAGTTTTTTCGTCTGACGCTTATTTCGCGAGATATTTGGCCCCATCACGATCAATAGAGCACCATCTCTATAGCCTATGCGCATATGGTTATCCGATGACTTTGGTTACCTCATTGCGCTGTACCCCAACGCACAGCTGAACAGGCGCCACACTAGGCAGCTAGCTGGTGGCTGTTTTTGGGAAGCCGCTACTGTCTCCCTCCTGCCGCAGCGAAAGCCGCCACGTGATTGGTCCGCTCCACCCCAAATTATTCCGCGCGCCCAGCTTCTTGATAACCCGGCCGCTCTATTATCTGGCCCTTCCAGCCCAGCTCACCCGCACACAGAATGTCGCACTCCCCCGCTCCCGTGACTCTCGTCGGGCGGAAGTCCGAAGAGGCTCCAATATTTCCAGCACGATAGCTCCTGTCCGCACTGGCCGGGTCTCAGAGTACCAGCCGTCCAATTGCGTGGCGCTGCCATCTCGACGGCCGCGCTCCTAATGAGCTCGTGTCTACTTGCCGCCATCCACTGAATACTTGCCTCATCTGACAGCTGCGTTTGCTCTGCATCCAAACCCACCCAAAATAACCCACTCGCCATCAAAATTTCTAGACAAAGAAGTAATTCAGATGATAAACGGGTATTCACTGGACAAATATAATGTACTAGAACTGACATGTGATTACATTTTCACGCAATTTGGGTGCACAGATCCTGAGAAATCAGTACCCAGAACAACCACCTCTGGCCGTAATAACGGCCTCGATACGCCTGGGCATTGAGTCAAACAGGGCTCGGATGACGTGTACAGGTACAGCTGCCCATGCAGCTTCAACACGATACCACAGTTCATCAAGAGTAGTGACTGGCGTATTGTGACGAGCCAGTTGCTCGGCCACCACTAACCAGACCTTTTCAATTGGTGAGAGATCTGGAGAATGTGCTGGCCAGGGCAGCAGTTGAACATTTTCTGTATCCAGAAAGGCCCGTACAGGACCTGCAACGTGCGGTCGTGCATTATCCTGCTGAAATGTGGCGTTTCGCAGGGATCGAATGAAGGGTGAAGGGTAAAGTCACGGGTCGTAACACATCTGAAATGTAATGTCCACTGTTCAAAGTGCCGTCAATGCGAACAAGAGGTGACCGAGACGTGTAACCAATGGCAGCCCATACCTTCACGCCGGGTGATAAGCCAGTATGGCGATGACGAATACACGCTTCCAATGTGCGTTCACCGCGATGTCGCCAACCATGGATGTGACCATCATGATGCTGTAAACAGAACCTGGATTCATCAGAAAAAATGACGTTTTCCCATTCGTGCACCCAGGTTCGTCGTCGAGTACACCATCGCAGGCGCTCCTGTCTGTGATGCAGCGTCAAGGGTAACCACAGCCACGGTCTCCAAGCTGATAGTCCATGCTGCTGCAAACCTCATCGAACTGTTCGTGCAGATGGTTGTCTTGCAAACGCCCCCATCTGTTCACTCAGGGATCGAGACGTGGCTGCACGATCCGTTACAGCCGTCCGGATAAGATGCCTGCCATCTCGACTGCTAGTGATACGAGGCCGTTGGGATCCAGCACGGCGTTCCGTATTACCCTCCTGAACCCACCGATTCCATATTCTGCTAACAGTCATTGGATCTCGACCAACGCGAGCAGCAATGTTGCGACACGATAAGCCGCAATCGCGACAGGCTACAATCCGAGCTTTATCAAAGTCGGAAACGTGATGGTACGTATTTCTCCTCCTTACACGACGGATCACAACAACGTTTCACCAGGCAACGCCGGTCAACTGCTGTTTGTGTACGAGAAATCGGTTGGAAACTTTCCTGATGTCAGCACGTTGTAGGTGTTGCCACCGGCGTCAACCTTGTGTGAATGCTCGCAAAAGCTAATCATTTGCATATCACAGCATCTCCTTCCTGTCGGTTAAATTTCGCGTCTGAAGCACGTCATTTTCGTGGTGTAGCAATTTTAATGGCCAGTAATGTAAAATACATATACGAGAGGGTCCCAAAAAACCGGAATAATTTTTTAAAAGCCATATACTTTCATATTGTTTACAAAACAAACTTACGCTCTAGAAAATGCGCTGAAATACAACCAAAACATTTGTCCCACCCTTGTTTCCACTGTGTGAAACATTTCTTGTAGTGATCTTTAGGAATGGCTGACAGCTGCTTCCGCGTGTCACATTTTTTTCTCCTTCTTCGTGGTTGTCATATTGTTGTCCTTTCGTGCACCTTCTTGTCCATGGAAATAAGGAAAGGCCACAGAGTCAGGTCGGGCAAGTAATGTGCACAGAGCAGTAGAATCGTGTCATTTTCAGCCACAAACTGTCTAACAGAGATGGCTGTGTGTGCAGATGTGTTGTCGTATTGGAAGAACCAGTCTCCTGCGTGCCACAAATTGGGTCTTTTTTGACGAACAAAAAAAAAAAAAAAAAAAACGGTTGAAATGGCTCTGAGCACTATGGGTCTCAACTGCTGTGGTCATCAGTCCCCTATAACTTAGAACTACTTAAACCTAACTAACCTAAGGACGCCACACACATCCGTGCCCGAGGCAGGATTCGAACCTGCGACCGTAGTGGTCTCGCAGTTCCAGACTGCAGCGCCTAGAACCGCACGTCCAGTCCGGCCGACTTTTCACGAACAGCATTGCGCAATTTTCTTAAAACTTCCAAATAAAAGGCTTGATTCAGGGTTTAACTTGGGGGAACAAATTCTGAAAGAACTACGTCCTTGGCATCGAACAGGGGTGGTGGCAAGAGGGGGGGGGGGGGCTATGGCTGCTATAGCCCCCCCCCCCCCCCCCAAGTGGAATATTATATTACACTCGATAAAATGACTTCAGAAATCAACGAATATATTACTTCAACAGATTCACTCAGTTTTTTCATAATTATGTAGCAATATAGGTTGCAATGTATTTCAACAACAGAATAAGACCGGCAAATAGCTCACTATCTAAACCAATAAGTATCGTTTAACTTAAAAAGGGCGTTTTATTATTTATTAATATACACTGGATGTATATTAATGTACGAGTACCACTTACAATAATCAAGAAAGCTAAATATGCCGGGTATGGTTGGCAACACTTAAATTGCTGACCCCAGACAACAACTTCGAAATTGCCAGACATCTCGTATTATTTTCCCGGTCACACACATTCTATAGTCACGTTTTTACCCTGAACTTCAAAACAGTTACCAAAAACTGCCTTTAAGAAACACCAAATTTGTCGGTGGTGGACCCGAACTCTCCTTTTGTTAAGCAATATTTCCTCCCCCCCCCCCCTCCCTCCCCCGCCTCCGCCATTGCCACCCGCCCCCAGTGGACGACTTCTAGAATCACCCCTGGCGTCAAAGAAGGAAATCAGTATTGTTGTTATGACTGATTTGACTTGAAGACATTTCTTTGGATGGGGTGACGATGACGTCTTCCATTGCCTTTATTGTTGCTTTGTTTCTGCTTCGTAACCATAGCGCTATGAACCATCACCAGTAAATGACCTTTGTCAGAAAATCTGGATCAGTTTCGAGCTCTTATTTCAAAACACGTGTTTCAACTCGACGCTCCTTTTCACTGTCAGTCAGAACCTGAGGAACAAACTTGGCAGCAACCCTTTTCATTGCCAAATATTCTGTTAAAATTCGCTGACCGAGCTCCAAGATAACTTCACTAATACCTGACAGTTGCTCAATTGTCTATTGACAGTCTGTGAGCACAAGTTCTCGAATTTTTACAATATATTCGTCGATTCTGGCAGTTAATGGACGTTCAGAGCGAGGTTTCCCATCAATCGACATGCCGCCATTTTTATTAAATCGAGCAAACCACTCGTACATTTGAGTTTTCCCCATAGCGTTATTTCGATACGCCGTTTTCAATAATACAACAATTTCAGCTGCATTTTTACAGAGTGGAAAACAAATTTTCACAGCTGCACGTTGTTCACTCACACTTGCCATAATCAAAAAACGAACAAGAACAAAACAATGCTAGCAAAAACAATCACTGCAGATCAACAGAACAAGCCAAATCTACAACACAGACGGCGCTGAACTGGCAATGAGCTGCGCTATTCACTTCTAACGGCAGCAAGGCGAACTACACAAGCTCCAGTCACGGCAGAGTTATTCCGTTTTTTTTTTTTTGTACACCCTATCGTATTAAAAAAAAAAAAATTCGCTTGACACCTTCCACTCCTTCGAATCTGTATAAGCGTAGACCAGATGTGGTTTGGTTCCAAAGAAATGGTATTGACAGCACTGGATATATATATACCATACAAACTAATACGAGATGATACTTATACCACGTGGTAAACAAAACTGGTCAGAGCACTATTGCAGAAGCAACCAAAAGAAACATGCCAAATTTAAACGAACATAAAATCTCCGAAATTAAAGCCGGCCGCTGTGGCCGAGTGGTTCTAGGCGCTACAGTCTGGAAACGTGCGACCGCTACGGTCGCAGGTTCGAATCCTGCCTCGGGCATAGATGTGTGTGATGTTCTTAGGTTAGGTTTAAGTAGTTCTATGTCTGAGGGACTGATGACCTGACATGTTAAGTCCCATAGTGCTTAGAGCCATTTGAACCATTTTTTTCCAAAATTTAATGTTTTACAGAAGCTCCAAACAGCGTGGACTTCAATACCACATGCTTTTAATAGTTCAAAAAAATGGTTCAAATGGCTCTGAATACTATGCGACTTAACTTCTGAGGTCATCAGTCGCCTAGGACATCCACGTCCAAGGGAGGATTCGAACCTGCGACCGTAGCGGTCGATCGGTTCCAGATTGTAGCGCCTAGAGCCTCACGGCCACTCCGGCCTGCTCTTAATAGTTACCACAACGAAACTCAGAATTGAAATCTGGCAGAATACCCACAGAGATTCTGGTCGTGCATTCACAACCAAGAAGACACTATCAGTACATTCACTGTGCAGTAGCCATGGTAATATTACTGATGCAGTGCCTCTAAAGCAGAGTTACTAAACACGGTATTCCGAAATTCCTTCACCAAAGAAGGCGAAGTAAATGTCGCAGAATTCCGATCAATAACAGCAGCTAACACGAGTAACTTAGAATCAGATATATTTGGTGTAGGAAAGCAGCTTAGAACACTTGAGGCTGCTGGTCCAGATTGTATTAAAGTCAGCTTCCTTTCATAATATGCTGATATAATAGCTCCACGCTTCCAAATCATGTGCAACGACAGATCCGTACCCAGAGACTGGAAAGTCGCACACGTCACTCAAATATTCAAGAAAAGAAACAAGAGTAATCCGCAGAATTCCAGACCTACATTACTAACGTCGATTTGCACTAGGATTGTGAAACATACACTGTGTCATCAACAGTATCCGGACACCCTCAAAAATACACTCCTGGAAATGGAAAAAAGAACACATTGACACCGGTGTGTCAGACCCACCATACTTGCTCCGGACACTGCGAGAGGGCTGTACAAGCAATGATCACACGCACGGCACAGCGGACACACCAGGAACCGCGGTGTAGGCCGTCGAATGGCGCTAGCTGCGCAGCATTTGTGCACCGCCGCCGTCAGTGTCAGCCAGTTTGCCGTGGCATACGGAGCTCCATCGCAGTCTTTAACAGTGGTAGCATGCCGCGACAGCGTGGACGTGAACCGTATGTGCAGTTGACGGACTTTGAGCGAGGGCGTATAGTGGGCATGCGGGAGGCCGGGTGGACGTACCGCCGAATTGCTCAACACGTGGGGCGTGAGGTCTCCACAGTACATCGATGTTGTCGCCAGTGGTCGGCGGAAGGTGCACGTGCCCGTCGACCTGGGACCGGACCGCAGCGACGCACGGATGCACGCCAAGACCGTAGGATCCTACGCAGTGCCGTAGGGGACCGAACCGCCACTTCCCAGCAAATTAGGGACACTGTTGCTCCTGGGGTATCGGCGAGGACCATTCGCAACCGTCTCCATGAAGCTGGGCTACAGTCCCGCACACCGTTAGGCCGTCTTCCGCTCACGCCCCAACATCGTGCAGCCCGCCTCCAGTGGTGTCGCGACAGGCGTGAATGGAGGGACGAATGGAGACGTGTCGTCTTCAGCGATGAGAGTCGCTTCTGCCTCGGTGCCAATGATGGTCGTATGCGTGTTTGGCGCCGTGCAGGTGAGCGCCACAATCAGGACTGCATACGACCGAGGAACACAGGGCCAACACCCGGCATCATGGTGTGGGGAGCGATCTCCTACACTGGCCGTACACCTCTGGTGATCGTCGAGGGGACACTGAATAGTGCAAGGTACATCCAAACCGTCATCGAACCCATCGTTCTACCATTCCTAGAACGGCAAGGGAACTTGCTGTTCCAACAGGACAATGCACGTCCGCATGTATCCCGTGCCACCCAACGTGCTCTAGAAGGTGTAAGTCAACTACTCTGGCCAGCAAGATCTCCGGATGTGTCCCCCATTGAGCATGTTTGGGACTGGATGAAGCGTCGTCTCACGCGGTCTGCACGTCCAGCACGAACGCTGGTCCAACTGAGGCGCCAGGTGGAAATGGCATGGCAAGCCGTTCCACAGGACTACATCCAGCATCTCTACGATCGTCTCCATGGGAGAATAGCAGCCTGCATTGCTGCGAAAGGTGGATATACACTGTACTAGTTCCGACATTGTGCATGCTCTGTTGCCTGTGTCTATGTGCCTGTGGTTCTGTCAGTGTGATCATGTGATGTATCTGATCCCAGGAATGTGTCAATAAAGTTTCCCCTTCCTGGGACAATGAATTCACGGTGTTCTTATTTTAATTTCCGAGTGTCTAAGTTTTCCATGCTAGGTGCATTGTGCTGCCGCCTACTGCCAGGTTCTCCGTATCAGCGTCCTCAGTAGTCATTTGACATCGCGAGAGAGAATGACCCGCTCCGCGGAACTCACGAACATCGAACGTGGTCAGGTGATTGGGTGTCACTTGTGTCATACGTCTGTAGGCGAAATTTCCGCACGCCTAAACATATCTAGGTCCACTGTTTCCGATGTCGTAGTGAAGTGGAAACGTGAAGGGACACGTAGAGCACAAAAGCGTACAGGCCGACCTCGTCTGTTGGCTGACAGACACCACCGACAGTTGAAGAGGGTCGTAATGTGTAACAGGCAGACGTCTATCCAGACCATGACACAGGAATTCCAAACTGCATCAGGATCCACTGCAAGTACTGTGACAGTTAGGCGGGAGGTGAGAAAACTTGGATTTCATGGTTGAGCGGCTGCTCATAAGCCACATATCACGCCGGTAAGTAGCAAACGACGCCTCGCTTGGTGTAAGGAGCGTCAACATTGGACGACTGAACAGTGGAAAATCGTTGTGTGGAGTGACGAATCACGGCACACAATGTGGCGATCCGACGGCAGGGTGTGGGTATGGCGAATGCCCGGTGAACGTCATCAGCCAGCGTGTGTAGTGCCAACAGTAAAATTCGGAGGTGATGGTGTTATGGTGTGGTCGTGTTTTTCATGGAGGGGGCTTGCACCCCTTGTTGTTTTGTGTGGCACTATCACAGCACAGGCCTACATTCATGTTTTAAGCACCATCTTGCTTCCCACTGTTGAAGAGCAATTCAGGGATGGCGATTGCATCTTTCAACACGATCGAGCACCTGTTCGTAATGCACGGCCTGTGGCGGAGTGGTTACACGACAATAACAACCCTGTAATGGACTCGCCTGCACAGGGTCCTGACCTGAATCCTACAGAACACCTTTGCGATGTTTTGGAACGCCAGCTTCGTGCCATGCCTCACCGACAGACATCGATACCTCTCTTCAATGCAGCACTCCGTGAAGAATGGGCTACCATTCCCCAAGAAACCTTCCAGCACTTGACTGGACGTCTGGCTGCGACAGTGGAAGCTGTCATCAGGGCTAAGGGTGAGCCAACACCACATTGAATTCCAGCATTACCGATGGAGAGCGCTACGAACTTGCAAGTCATTTTCAGCCAGGTGTCCGGATACTTCTGATCACATCGTGTATACTGCGGTCGGATACATGAATCACCTCGAATAAAACGATTTATTGCCATGTAGACAACACGGATTTAGGAAATATCGTTCTTGTGAAACACAACTAGAACTTTATCCTCGCGAAATAATGAGTGGCAACGACAGGAGACGTCAAATTCATTCCATATATTTGGATTCCCAGAAGGCTTTTGAAACACTTCCTCACAAGCGATTTGTAATTAAACTGCGTGCCTATGGACTATCGTCTCATTTGTGTGACTGGATCCCTGATTCCTGTCTGGAATCAGAAGTAATATGTGGAGCTCGCCAAGAAAGTGTTATTAGATCGCTGCTACTCGTGATCTACATAAAAGATGCGATTAATATTCAGGCTGTTTTAGTTTTATTTCCAGACCAAGCCCTTCTAGACATATTGTAGATTCAGGTATATCTTCTGAAGAAGGCTCAATTATTTGGACTGAAACCTAGGTACAGGTTGGTTTCATTACCGGCATCGAGGCTGATAGTTTCTTATATGTTAGATTATCACGATTGCTGACCGTGCTGCAATGATGAAAATTCAGACATAGGCCTTTATTGGAGGAAGAAATTTCTGAGAATGTATGTCTGGAGCGCAGCATTGTATGGTAGTGAAACATGGATTGTGCGAAAACCGGAACACAAGAAAATCGAGGACTTTGAGATGAAGTGCTACAGAAGTGCCACATGATTTCCAAAAGAAATCCGTTGGAATTTGATTACTCGATAAATAGTACAATTCTCAAGGCTGTCAATTCAACTAAGTACCTGGGTGTTAAAATTACGAACAACTTCAGTTGGAAGGACCACATAGATAATATTGTCGGGAAGGCGAGCCAAAGGTTGCGTTTCATTGGCAGGACACTTAGAAGATGCAACAAGTCCACTAAAGAGACAGCTTACACTACACTCGTTCGTCCTCTGTTAGAATATTGCTGCGCGGTGTGGGATCCTTACCAGGTGGGATTGACGGAGGACATCGAGAGGGTGCAAAAAAAAAGGGCAGCTCGTTTTGTATTATCACGTAATAGGGGAGAGAGTGTGGCAGATATGATACACGAGTTGGGATGGAAGTCATTACAGCATAGTCGCGGCGAGACCTTTTTACGAAATTTCAGTCACCAACTTTCTCTTCCGAATGCGAAAATATTTTGTTGAGCCCAACCTACATAGGTAGGAATGATCATCAAAATAAAATAAGAGAAATCAGAGCTCGAACAGAAAGGTTTAGGTGTTCGTTTTTCCCGCCCGCTGTTCGGGAGTGGAATAGTAGAGAGATAGTATGATTGTGGTTCGATGAACCCTCTGCCAAGCACTTAAATGTGAATTGCAGAGTAGTCATGTAGATGTAGATGAAGAATGTTGAAAATTAAGTAGGCCCATAAGGTAAGGAATAAGGAGGGTCTCCGCAGAATCCAGCGTAAAGTCCCAACTGACTCGAAAAAGCGCAGATATCTCTTGTATCTAACAAGTATCCTTAACATGGGTTTGCTGCAGAATTCTAGAATATATCGCATTCGGGAGGACGACGGTTCAATCCCGCGTCCGGCCATCCTGATTTAGGTTTTCCGTGATTTCCCTAAATCGCTCCAGGCAAATGCCGGGATGGTTCCTTTGAAAGGGCACGGCCGACTTCCTTCCCTAGTCCGATAGGACCGTTGACTTCGCTGTTTGGTCTCCTTCCACAAAACAATCCAATCCTAGAACAATTTCTGATTTCGAATATAGTAAGTTTCCAATAAAGCGAGAATCGGTTCACAGTCATGTGAGTGTCTTGAAGGCTTCGAAAATTATAGAACCGAGTATGTTATCCTCGACGGGCGAGTGTTCATCAGGAAGAGTCGTCTGGAGAGCCGCATAGAAGTGTGATAGCACGGCTGTTGTTGTCTATATCCGTGGATGATTTGGCGGACAGGATGGGCATCAATCTGCGGTTGTTTTCTGAGGTTGTTTCATGATGCTGCTGTCGTGTACAGTAGATTAGACGAGATTAGTACTTGTTCCATAGATCATGAATACGACACTTCGTAATGATGTGGAACGTGTCAATTTACGCTCTTCCTTTATGAGTTTTATTATTAGTTACCCTTTCGTTGTTCTCAGGTCCTGGTGGTAAGGCGTGCTGTGTAATTTTAAAGTGAAATTGTGCAAAATAATAAAAGCATTTCCGAAACAACGACTTTCTCATTTACGATACTATGGATCCGAGCTCCTGTAACTGTGGAAGATTATTATTATCTTAATTTTGTATGAAGAATTTAGATGGAGGTGACGATCTTCACGACGGCGCTACTCAACAATAGAGGTATGTGAAAGAGTTCATCTCTCTCGCTTTGTGACCGCCAATGACAATTTCAGTACCTATTATGAGACATTCAGAACCTGCAATCTTTCTTTCCATTTAATTACGAACTCCAATTATTTTCTTTCCTACACGAGTAAATCTGTTTTAACCACAACTCTTTTCACTCACGCCACGGGCAATGATAGTATTTAGAACGTACGTGCCTCTATGCCGATCGTACTTTCGCATACATCTGAGTGTGTACCAATGTTACTAATATCCCATTTCCTTTACAGTATTAATTCTTACTTTGAACTACTCACTCGCGAATGTACGTGCCCTCATGTTTTGTGTAGTCAGTCGGGTGTACTTCTTAATATCACGACTTTCAATATCCAGTGGCTTAGTTTCCACAACTGACCTTTGCCTGAGTCGCAACCGCGCTTCACGCGAAATTCATACGAGCTCTTATTTCAAAATTACGACGCCGGCTGACTAAGATTCCCACAATTTCACAGGAACGTTACAGGAGCTAACTATAAATCTAGAAAAATGTACGTTAATGCGGATGAACAGGAAAGAGAAACTCGTAATATTCGGAAACTGCGTTAGTGGCGAGGTCGGCCTGTACGCTTTTGTGCTGTACGTGTCCCTTCACGTTTCCACTTCACTATCACATTGGAGACAGTGGACCCAGGGATGTTTAGGAGTGTGGAAATCTGGCGTACAGGCGTATGACACAAGTGACACCCAATCACCTGACCACGTTCAAAGTCCGTGAGTTCCGCGGAGCAGAATGTCTGAGCGCAACGTTGGGAAGCCATGTGAAATGGACGAGCGTGTCACTATTGTGGAAGGTAAGAAAAAAGATTTATGGGAAAATTGTGGGAAGGTGTGATTCAACTGTAAAGGACACTGCATATAAGAGGCTAGGACGACCTATTCTTGAGTATCTCTAAAGCGTTCGAGATCTGCACCAGGTCGGATTGAAGGAAGACATCGAAGGAATTCAGAGGCGGACTGCCATGTTTGTTACCGGTAGGTTCGAACAACACACAACTGTTACAGAGATGCTTCGGCAACTCAGATGTGAATACCTGGAAGAAAGGCGGCGTTCTCTTCGGGGAACCTTATTGAAACAAATTTGGAGAACAGGTACTTGAAGCTGACTGCAGATCGATCCTACTGCCGGCAACATACATACATACACCATACGTAAGTACTACGAACTTAGGAGAAACCAGTGCTCATATGAAGGCTCTATATGCGAGTGGAAAAACAAAGAAGACGATTTTAGCGGTACAGGGTGGGTTGCGAAGTATGTTTTCACTCATGCTCATAATGAACGATAATTGCAGAATGTGGTGCCACACAACGTGGCACTACACAAAACTGGCGCCAATAGCATAGGCACATAGGTAACACACACGACACAGATCTGTAAGTCCACGGTATTGGTGATAAGTTGAGCAAACCGTCCCGAAACACGTGTGCGACAAAACGCCGTTGTTTCTTGCGTATGTACCCCGACACCAATATGGGATATGATCACCACACACACATACTCAGGCCGCACAACGTGTTGGAATACTCTGGATCAGGTGGTCGAGCAGCTGCTGGGGTGTAGCCTCCCATTCTTGCACCAGTGCCTGTCGGAGCTCCTGAAGTGTCTAGGGGTTTGAAGACGTGCAGCGATACGTCGACTGAGAGCATCCCAGACGTGCTCGATGGGGTTTAGGTCTGGAGAACAGGCAGGCCACTCCATTCGCCTGATATCTTCTGTTTCGAGGTACTCCTGCACGATGGCAGCTCGGTGGGGCTGTGCGTTATCATCCATCAGGAGGAAGGTGGGACCCACTGCAGGCCTGTAAAGGCGGACATACTTGTGCAAGATGATGTCCCGATGCACCTCACCTGTAACAGTTTCTCTGTGAAAGACATGTAGGGGTGTACGTGCACCAATCAAATTCCCACCCCATACCATCAAACCTCGACCTCCGTACAGGTCCCTTTCAAGGACATTAAGGCGTTGGTATCTGGTTCGTGATTCACGTCAGATGGAAACCCGGCGAGAATCACTGTTCAGACTATACCTGGACCCATCTGTGAACATAACCTGGGACCACTGTTCCACTAATCATGTACTGTGTTCTTGACTCCAGGCTTTACGGGCTCTCCTGTGACCAGGGGTCAGTGGAATGCGCCTTGCAGGTCTCCGGGCGAATAAACCGTGTCTGTTCAGTCGTCTGTAGACTGTGTGTCTGGAGACAACTGTTCCAGTGGCTGCGGTAAGGTCCCGAGCGAGGCTACCTGCAGTACTCCGTGGCCGTCTGCGGGCACCGATGGTGAGATATCGGTCTTCTTGTGGTGTTGTACACTGTGGACGTCCCGTACTGTAGCGCCTGGACACGTTTCCTGTCTGCTGGAGTCGTTACCGTAATCTTGAGATTACACTTTGTGGCACACGGAGGGCCCGTGCTAAGACTTGCTGTGTTTGACCAGCCTCCAGTCGCCCTAGTATTCTACCCCTCATAACGTCATCAATATGTGTTCTTTGAGACATTTTCAATACACAGTCACCATTAGCACGTCTGAAGACGTCTGCACACTTACTCGCTCCACCGTACTCTGACATGCACGAACACACCTCTGCGTATGTGGACTGCTGCCAGCGCCACCGTGCGACGACCGCAGGTGAAATGCACCGCATGGTCATACCCCGAGGTGATTTAAGCCCGGAAACCGCGCACCAGAACACTGTTTCACCATGTATCAGCATTTTCCTTAATTTATGAGCTTGAGTGTACAAATGTAGATTTAGAATTGGCGAAGAAGATAGAAGGAATAGACACGGTGGTTGAGCATGTGCTATGTGTAATAGCCGGCCAGGGTGGTCGAGCGGTTCTAGGCGCTACAGTCTGGAACCGCGCGACAGCTACGGTCGCAAGTTCGAATCCTGCCTTGGGCATGGATGCATGTAATGTCCTCAGGTTGGTTAGGTTTAGGTAGTCCTAGGGGACTGATGACCTCAAAAGTTAAGTCCCACAGCGCTCAGAGCCATTTTTAAGTAATAACTTGTATGATATTAGACGGAGCTGCAGGCTTTAGGTAAAGACAAGGATTGGATGTATCAAACAAACGTCGTTTGCAAGAGCTACCAAACAAATGTAACGTGTACCGAATTTGTACATGACACTGAGGGTGCTGTTGGCTTTTGTACTCCCTGTGAGTATAGTGGAGTTGGTATGTATCTCACAACTGTGGAAACAGACGGAAAGTGCGGAGATATTAACGGCCCGGGCTTGCAGAGCGGGCGGAAATTAAACACGCTTAATCAGACTAGGGGCGTGCAGAAGTGGTCGCGACAAGTTGCAGATAAGAAGAAACGTGTGCGGCGGGAAGGCGACAAAACAGGGGCAGCACCGAAGCACAAACTTAGACTGCGGAACGCTTTCTGCCGTCCAGCAGGGGAAATTCAAGACATTCATATTCTGAATTTATCGCTACCACAGTACGAGGGGTAAATTACTAGGGTAGGTCAGTTTTCACAAGTGTATATCCTATATGTGAATTAATGCGGAGACTTGGGGTGAATTTCAATGTACATACAGTGTGATCCAGTTGGCCCTACCGACACCTTTACGCAACCTGCAACGCCTTCAAAAACCATGTGCATGATTTTCATATTCTCTCTCTCGCTATGCGCTAAGTACACTCCTGGAAATTGAAATAAGAACACCGTGAATTCATTGTCCCAGGAAGGGGAAACTTTATTGACACATTCCTGGGGTCAGATACATCACATGATCACACTGACAGAACCACAGGCACATACACACAGGCAACAGAGCATGCACAATGTCGGCACTAGTACAGTGTATATCCACCTTTCGCAGCAATGCAGGCTGCTATTCTCCCATGGAGACGATCGTAGAGATGCTGGATGTAGTCCTGTGGAACGGCTTGCCATGCCATTTCCACCTGGCGCCTCAGTTGGACCAGCGTTCGCGCTGGACGTGCAGACCGCGTGAGACGACGCTTCATCCAGTCCCAAACATGCTCAATGGGGGACAGATCCGGAGATCTTGCTGGCCAGGGTAGTTGACTTACACCTTCTAGAGCACGTTGGGTGGCACGGGATACATGCGGACGTGCATTGTCCTGTTGGAACAGCAAGTTCCCTTGCCGGTCTAGGAATGGTAGAACGATGGGTTCGATGACGGTTTGGATGTACCGTGCACTATTCAGTGTCCCCTCGACGATCACCAGAGGTGTACGGCCAGTGTAGGAGATCGCTCCCCACACCACGATGCCGGGTGTTGGCCCTGTGTGCCTCGGTCGTATGCAGTCCTGATTGTGGCGCTCACCTGCACGGCGCCAAACACGCATACGACCATCATTGGCACCGAGGCAGAAGCGACTCTCATCGCTGAAGACGACACGTCTCCATTCGTCCCTCCATTCACGCCTGTCGCGACACCACTGGAGGCGGGCTGCACGATGTTGGGGCGTGAGCGGAAGACGGCCTAACGGTGTGCGGGACCGTAGCCCAGCTTCATGGAGACGGTTGCGAATGGTCCTCGACGATACCCCAGGAGCAACAGTGTCCCTAATTTGCTGGGAAGTGGCGGTGCGGTCCCCTACGGCACTGCGTAGGATCCTACGGTCTCGGCGTGCATCCGTGCGTCGCTGCGGTCCGGTCCCAGGTCGACGGGCACGTGCACCTTCCGCCGACCACTGGCGACAACATCGATGTACTGTGGAGACCTCACGCCCCACGTGTTGAGCAATTCGGCGGTACGTCCACCCGGCCTCCCGCATGCCCACTATACGCCCTCGCTGAAAGTTCGTTAACTGCACATACGGTTCACGTCCACGCTGTCGCGGCATGCTAGCAGTGTTAAAGACTGCGATGGAGCTCCGTATGCCACGGCAAACCGGCTGACACTGACGGCGGCGGTGCACAAATGCTGCGCAGCTAGCGCCATTCGACGGCCAACACCGCGGTTCCTGGTGTGTCCGCTGTGCCGTGCGTGTGATCATTGCTTGTACAGCCCTCTCGCAGTGTCCGGAGCAAGTATGGTGGGTCTGACACACCGGTGTCAATGTGTTCTTTTTTTCCATTTCCAGGAGTGTTATAGTCTTTCAGAAAGAAAATGAACAGGACATTTTTGCAGGATATTTAGTGTACTCGGATACGATTTTGCTGGAAGCCATGGTTATCGAGCTGCTCAAAAAGTCCCCATTTGAAGGTCACTTTTGTTTTTCTCGAATAATTCGAAAACGAAGGTCTGTAACGAAAACGTTTTCGATTTCTAAGCTTATTACAGCAAATAATGAGAATAAAAAACGGAAAATCGGTAATTTCATAAATCGTTACTATGAGCGGTTTTAACAGGCAGGTTAATTTGGAGCAGAAAAAAAACGCCATAGTTTTGACATGCGTTTGGGTAAAGTGATCAGTGGTCATGATTTGGCCGGGACAGATCCGATTATTGGAGTGCAGTCCCCGCCTTGTTCCCATCGGGTTCTGCCGAGATGCCTAAATATCTGGCTTTTAGTAATGAAACTACTCTCTCCACCATGCGAGGTTTCACCATTATAACTTTTTATACTTCTACCGTTGTAAAATAAGTACTTTTACAACGAAGATTGCTTATTTTCTGTGTCGCCCTCTGCTTGCGACACGTCTGTGTAATATCAAGTATTGTGTCTCTTCATTTTGTAACAAACTCATTAATACGATATGTTTGAGTGTTTGTCTAGCGAACAGAGCGTGAAGGTTTCCTAGACACCCATATTTGACGACGAGCGTGGAGACGTAATAGGGAGCTTGTTTTGTTGAGTGTCAGTTGCACCTACTTTAGTGTGTATAGTTGTAACCTTTTTTCTATTGAAAACATAAGTAATCTAGACAGAGAAAATGAAATTTTACTTTGATTAATTCAAGAAATGTCTGTCTTGACGTACAAGGACCAATACGCAATCAAGAAAACTTGGCGCGAAGGTTGCCTGGGAATTTCTAGCGCTAGTTTTGTGATTTGGCCGAAAGAGTGAGGACTTATTTTGGGATGTACATACAAGGTGTTTCAAAAAAGACCGGTGTATTTGAAACGGCAATAAAAACTAAACGAGCAGCGATAGAAATACACCGTTTGTTGCAATATGCTTGGGTCAACAGTACATTTTCAGGCGGACAAACTTTCGAAATTACAGTAGTTACAATTTTCAACAACAGATGGCGCTGCGGTCTGGGAACCTCTATAGTACGATATTTTCCACATATCCACCATGCGTAGCAATAATATGGCGTAGTCTCTGAATGAAATTACCCGAAACCTTTGGCAGCGTGTCTGGCGGAATGGCTTCACATGCAGATGAGATGTACTGCTTCAGCTGTTCAATTGTTTCTGGATTCTGGCGGTACACCTGGTCTTTCAAGTGTCCCCACAGAAAGAAGTCACAGGGGTTCATGACTGGCGAATAGGGAGGCCAATCCACGCCGCCTCCTGTATGTTTCGGATAGCCCAAAGCAATCACACGATCATCGAAATATTCATTCAGGAAATTAAAGACGTCGCCCGTGCGATGTACCACTGTTGGATCAGCTGCTGCACTAGCTGCGTGTTGCCCTCTGTGGTTGCCATACGCGGTTTCCAGCATGTTCATCCGTCACGTTCCCAGTCCGTTGAAATTTTTCAAACAGATCCTTTATTGTATCGCTTTTCGGTCCTTTGGTTACATTAAACCTCCGTTGAAAACTTCGTCTTGTTGCAACAACACTGTTTTCTAGGCGCTGGAATTCCAACACCAGAAAAATCCTCTGCTCTAAGGAATAAACCATGTTGTCCACAGCACACTTGCACGTTGTGAACAGCACACGCTTACAGCAGAAAAACGACGTACAGAATGGCGCACCCACAGACTGCGTTGTCTTCTATATCTTTCACATCACTTGCAGCGCCATCTGTAGTTGAAAATTGTAACTGCTGTAATTTCGAAAGTTTGTCCGCCTGAAAATGTACTGTTGTCCCAAGCATATTGTAACAAACGGTGTATTTCTATGGCTGCTCGTTTAGTTTTTATTGCCGTTTCAGATATACCGGTCATTTTTGAAACACCCTGTACTTCTTGACTTAGCCTGTATGAACTAGAAGGAAATAAATGCAGAGATTCTAGAAAATGTAGTGTGTACCTTATGTAGTGGCACAAGATTTGCAAGCTTTTCTTGATTTAATGAGGGTTTTTTTTTTTTTTATCGCGGCAGCCATGGTAGGTAGTCAACCACTAATTAATGTTTGATAGGGTGTAGAAAAATTTCCGCTACCGGTAGCGTGAACAGTCACGGAATTCAACAGCATCCAACATGGATAAAATTCACTTACTATTTTATTTCTAGAAATAAGTGGAAATTTAGTAACACTGTCACGATTTTTAAGAAGTTTTATTACGCTTGAAAGCTACTTCTAGTGATTCAACAACAGAACATAAAAATTTCTATATTGTAGTACTTGTTCCGATTAGACAATTGTAAGTGTAGTCGACATCATGTCATACCAAATGCCCTCATATCTTCAACATTTGCGAGAAAACACTTCGCCCGCATCTCGTGGTCGTGCGGTAGCGTTCTCGTTTCCCACGCCCGGGTTCGATCCCCGGCGGGGTCAGGGATTTTCTCTGCCTTGTGATGGCTCGGTGTTGTGTGATGTCCTTAGGTTAGTTAGGTTTAAGTAGTTCTAAGTTCTAGGGGACTGATGACCATAGATGTTAAGTCCAATAGTGCTCAGAGCCATTTGAACCATTTTTTTTTTTTTTTTTTGAGAAAACACTTCCTTCACTTGATACAAAATATTTACGTATTTCTCAAATTCATTCAAATTCAACGAGTTCAAATCCATTTCAGTATCGTATCCCTAATTTAACGTAACATTGGATTCCGTATTATGAAATGCGTTCGCATGGCCCACTTGGTGACGCGTTCGAGCTCTTCATTAATACTTGCGCTGAAGTTGGAATTACTGAGCTGGATTTCTTTAGTGGCAATGCTAATGCTTTCATGCGTATTTCGTTGGACGAGTGCGTGCTGTAGGACGTATTGCACAGCTAACAGGTTCTTTATATACGCACTTTGTTTGGGCTATAAACAACTCCGCAGTGCCCTAACGGAATTCAACGAATTTGTAAAGGAAAGTATAACATCCGCTGAAAGGAATTAATTTATTGCAGATATATGGGAGCACGAATAACTGAGATGAGTGTCAAAAGCTTTGTGTCGTTACCTAAGCCAGTATTCTCTGCTGTTTACTGATTTTTAAGATTTAAATGTACAAACTCTTCCAAAAAGAATGACCTGATTCCAAAACTGCATACTTAGTGGTACAAACATACTACAAACATGGGGTGAATTGCAAAACATTCGCAAGATCTTCTAGTTTAAGTTATACCGTCACAATTACTCTATTTGCCCACCAGCAGCTGCATGAACAAAATCTAGGGGACAGTTAAATTCATCATAAACTTAACACAATGTGTGTGGTTTTACGCCGCGCGGGATTAGCCGAGCGGTCTGAGGCGCTGCAGTCATGTACTGTGCGGCTGGTCCCGGCGGAGGTTCGAGTCCTCGCATGTGGGTGTGTGTGTGTGTTTGTCCTTAGGATAATTTATGTTAAGTAGTGTGTAAGCTTAGCAGTTAAGTCCCATAAGATTTCATACACATTTGAACCTTGTTTTTTTCTCTTTTTACAGAAGTTATGACGGCTGTTAGTCCTTTCTCCATTTCTTCTGTGTCGCGAGGTAAACTGGAGATAGACACACGTTCCTTCACATATCCCCACAAGAAAAAGATCGTATTGGGTCATGTCTTGGAGGCCACAACGGAGTGTGGTGTCCCGGAATCCCATGCGCCCTATCCAGTGTTGAGGCAGAGCTTCCTGCATATTCCAGTCGCTGTTTTCCTAAAAAATGAAGAGACTGTACACTTTTTCATAACGCCATGTGATTTTTTCTCGTGGGGATATGTGAAGGACAGTGTGTTCATCTCCCCTTTACTTCACGACGTGGAAGAAGTGAAGAACAGAATAACAGCCGCCATAACTTCCGCAAAAACAGACACACTGTGTAAAGTTTACGCCGAATTTCGCTGTTGTATAGATGTAAAGTACTAGAGGAGTTTTGCCATCGAGGGAGCAAAATAACTGATGATGGTTGAAGTAGAGAAGGTATAAAATGTAGACTGGCTCTGGCAAGGAAAGCGCTTCTGAAGAAGAGAAATTAGTTCACATCGACTATAGATTTAAGTGTCAGGAGTCCGCAGCTTGTGGTCGTGCGGTAGTGTTCTCGCTTCCCACGCCCGGGTTCCCGGGTTCGATTCCCGGCGGGGTCAGGGATTTTCTCTGCCTCGTGATGGCTGGGTGTTGTGTGATGTCCTTAGGTTAGTTAGGTTTAAGTAGTTCTACGTTCTAGGGGACTGATGACCTCAGATGTTAAGTCCCGTAGTGCTTAGAGCCATTTGAACCATGGAGGATAAAATTCGTAGAGGGAGACCAAGAGATTAATACACTAAGCAGACTCAGAAGGGTGCAGTAGTTACTCGGAGACGAAGAAGCTAGCACAAGATAGAATAGCATGGAGAGCTGCATCAAACCAGTCTCTGGACTGAAGACCACAGCAACAATAACAAAGATGTTTGAGCTCCTGACATAGAGCATTCGTAATAGCACACCTCAAACTTCACGATTTTGTTTTAGCAAATCCATCCCATGTGTGTAGTATGTTTTTATCAATAAATATGGAGTTTAGAGGTTCGAGGCGCTTCGGTCTGGAACCGTGTGGCTGCTACAGTCGCAGGTTCGAATCCTGGCTCGGGCATGGATGTGTGTGATGTCCTTAGGTTAGTTAGGTGAAAGCAGCTCTAAGTTCTAGGGGACCTCAGAAGATAAGTCGCATAGTGCTCAGAGCCATTTGAACCATTTTTTGAAATCAGGTCAGTCTTTTTGAAATGTCCCGCATTACAATTATATAGGTACTATGAATGTGTCTTGTGTTTTAGATTATATTAGTCATACTATAATTTGGTGGCTACTGTTCATTTCGTTGTACGCATCAATAATGTGAACAGTTACAGAGCACTGCTGCATTCCGAGCTGCGAGCAGTTACAAAATGAGTCCCCGGTCGACTCCCACAAATATGGTGACCTTAGTTTGGAGCCCTGCTGTCGTGTCACGTGACGGGCCCGCGAGCTTAAATAAGTACACCAATCGGGCCCGCGAATCATCAAAGCCTGCCCGCGCCTTTCTTCAGTTATCAAAGGACCTGCAGGGAAACGAGGAATGTCTCCGCGCTGGACCGTAATTTGGTAGGGTACATTTGCAAAAGACGTGCCCGAGGCGGTTCCTTACCTGTCGCGTCGGCGTTTCCTGCGCAGCGCTCACGCCTTATAGCGAGGGGAGCCCCCGGGACAAAAGAGGGGCGCCGTGCGCCTGCGCGGCCTCTGCCGCGGCGCGGTCCCCCGCAGAATGGGGAACCCCCGTACGAGGTGCCGCCAGCTGGTACACTGCTTGTGTGTCTCTGCCTGCCGTAACGAGGCGCTGCGCTCGCCTTTGTATTAGAGCTTCGTACAGTAAGGCTGGTTCCCGCAGACGGAGGACTTTTTTACACGCGACCATTTCACTCTTGCCGCCCTGATAACAGTTGGGTACTGAAGTAAATAGAGCTCGCACATTAAGCGGGAAAGAAGAGCAGCAAAACTGCCGTCAGTGACAGCTGTGCGACTGCAAGCGAGCAATGGCGCCTACGGTGGTTTAACCACCAGAGAGGAAATACTAGATTTATGGCTTTTACGTCGTCGAATGAAAAGGAGAGGAAAACTTTACCATCTTGGGTCCGTCCAATTGATGAACAAAGAGGGGAGGCATTGGTTACATACGCCACTACATGGGCAGTGAAATCTTTTGAAGAGTCGAGACAGGATGACACGAAATTCTTGAGTTACATGAGAACGTCAGTGACTCCTGCTGCACACTCCATGGGCATAAGATACTATTCAGCCTAAAGATACCAAAATTAGGAACTGAGTGTGGCCTGTAGAAATGGTGGTATTAATACTGGGGTAACCGTTGGATAATCAATAGTTTTACAGGCATGTTTAAAGGTAACCCTATTTATTCTGCCAGTTACAGGGCTGGAGCATATTCAGGAAGTGAATATTGTAAGAGGAGCCCACAGAGCAAACAATTTGAGAAACATTCTACGTAAATGTTTTTTTTTTTCAAGTGTAGGAAGCGTATACTGGTAGATGTTGAAGATATCAGGGCATTTGCTACGGCATGATGTCGACAACACACATAATTGTAAAACTGGTCGCTTTCTTAGTGAAAAAAGGAATAGAAGGTCAGTTATTCAACAGGCATTAACAGAAACAACCTACAAAGCTAAATTCATGGGTGAAACATGGAAGCCAAACTTGCATTGGAAAAACTACACGAAATCTCACAGAAAACTGGACTACAAATCTCCTAGGAGAAAACACAGTATGTGGAAAACAAACCTCTAGATAATCTCCTTATTACTACTCAATATGGGAAAGTGTCACAAGGTGACCAGATATCTGGGGGAGATAATCCAACCATCAGGACAGAACCCTATAGCCAATAAAGATAGAATCTCCAGATTACAAAAAGCATATTAGCTCACGTCGAATCACTACAATAAGAAATCTGTCAGTGCGAAACTAAGGCATTACAACACAGTAGTCCTACCAGAAACTACAGTGATTCATGGTCATACTAAGATCAGAGAGATTGAAAAACAGTAAAGAAAAATTCTAAGGAAAATATATGGACCAGTGTTTCGGGAAGGAATTTGGATGAAGAGGCCAACTAGAGAGATTTACAAAGACATAGAAACAGTAACAGACACCATTAGAAAGGAAAGGGTGAAATTTGATCGACATATCAGCAGGATGAATAAAAGCAGGCTCAGAAGAGAAAACTTTGAGATAGTAAACAAGAGCAAAAACAACACAAATTGGATCACTGAAGCTGAAGAAGACTTTAAAGAACTGGGGATCACACAAGATAACATAACAGAGAACAATTTAGAAACATCATACAGAAACACACACTTACACAAGAACATATGGGGAACAGAGCGGGAAAAAGATGGTCGGAAGAACGCAAGAGAGAACACACTGAAAGTATGAAAGGGAATAATCGAAAATAATATTCCAGTTATGTTTATATTTCTACAAATAAAACATTTTTGGTGATATCCCACCATGGCTGTCACGACAATAAAAAAAAATACCTCATTAAGTCAGGAAAAGCCTGCAACGTAAAGATCTTCTGAGCAAATTACCAAGAGCACGTTTACACATAGAGAGGGTCTTCTACCGTAGATAGCTTGTTTCGTTGGATACCAACTGTACCTTCGGAGGTGTAGACAGTAGTTACTTCATTCTATTGAAAACATGAGTAATCTAGACATGCCTCTTTTGTGTGATAGAACCCTCGACATATTCAAGGACCAAGATGCTACGAGAAACGCTTGGCGTGAATGTTTCCTGGGAATTTCTAGCGCTTCTTTTATGATTTGGACGAAAGAGAGAGAACTTATTTTGGAAAGTACATACTTCTGCCTACACTTGACAAAAAAATATTTACGTAGAATTTTTCGCAAATTATTTGCTTTGAGGACTCCTCTTACAGTGTTCTCCTCCTGAATATCTTCCAGCGCTCTAACTGGCATTGTATCCTCAATCACGTAAATTCTGCTGAGTATGGTGAAAAAGGTTATCAGGAGAAAGAAAACTGGCGTTCTAAGGATCAGAGCGTGGAATGTTAGATCCCTTAATCGGGCAGGTAGGTTAGAAAATTTAAAAAGGGAAATGGACAGGTTAAAATTAGATACAGTGGGAATTAGTGATGTTCGGTGGCAGGAGGAACAAGACTTCTGGTCAGGTGAATACAGCGTAATAAATACAAAATCAAATAGGGGTAATCCAGGAGTAGGTTCATTAATCAATAAAAATACGAGTGCGGGTAAGCTACTAAAAACAGAATAGTGAACGCATTTTTGTGGCCAAGATAGACACAAAGCCCACGCCTGCTACAGTAGTACAAGTTTATATGCCAATTAGTTCTGCAGATGACGAAGAAATTGATGAAATGTATGTGAGATAAAAGAAATTATTCCGATAGTGAAGGAAGATGAAAATTTAGTAGTTATGAATGATTGGAATTCGATACAAGAAAAGGAAGAGAAAGAAAAGTAGTAGGTGAATATGGATTGGGGGTAAGAAACGAAAGAGGAAGCCGCCTGGTAGAGTTTTGCACAGAGCATAGCTTAATCATAGCTAACACTTGGTTCACGAATCATTAAAGAAGGTTGTAAACATGGAAGAAGCCTGGAGATACTAGATGGTATCAGATAGATTATATAATGGTAAGACGGAGATTTAGGAACCAGGTTTTAAATTGTCAGATATTTCCTGGAGCAGATGTGGATTCTGACCACAATCTAATAGTTCTGAACTGTAGATTAAAACTGAAGAAACTGCAAAAAGGTGGGAATTTAAGGAGATGGCACCTGGATAAACTAAACCAGAGGTTGTACAGAGTTTTAGGGAGACCATAAGGGAACAATTGACAGGAATGGGGGAACGAAATACAGTAGAAGAAGAATGGATAGCTTTGAGGGATGAAATAGTGAAGGCAGCAGAGGATCCAAAAGGTAAAAAGACGAGGGCTGGTAGAAATCCTTGGGCAACAGAAGAAATATTGAATTTAATTGATGAAAGGAGAAAATATAAAAATGCAGTAAGTGAAGCAGACAAAAAGGAATACAAACGTCTCAAAAATGAGATCGACAGACAGTGCAATATGGCTAAGCAGGGATGGCTAGAGGTCAAATGTAAGGATGTGGAGCTATATATAACTAGAGGTAAAAATAGATACTGCCTACAGGAAAATTAAAGAGACCGTTGCAGGAAAGAGAACCACTTGTATGAATATCAAGAGCTCAGATGGAAACCCAATTCTAAGCAAACAAGGGAAAGCAGAAAGGTGGAAGGAGTGTATAGACGTTCTATACAAGGGCGATGTACTTGAGGATAATATTATGGAAATGGAAGAGGGTGTAGCTGAAGATGGAATGTGAGATACGATACTGCGTCAAGAGTTTGACAGAGCACTGAAAGACCTGAGTCAAAACAAGGCCCCGGGAGTAGACAACATTCCATTAGAACTACTGACGGCCTCGGGAGAGCCAGTCAAAACTCTATCATCTGGTGAGCGAGATGTATGAGACAGGCGAAATACCCTCAGACTTCGAGAAGAATATTATAATTCCAATCCCAAAGAAAATAGGTGTTGTCAGATGTGAAAATTACCGAACTATCAGTTTAATAAGTCACGGCTGCAAAATACTAACCCGAATGCTTTACAAACGAATGGAAAAACTTGTAGAAGCCGACTTCGGGGAAGATCAGTTTAGATTCCGTAGAAATGTTGGAACACGTGAGCAATACTGACCTTACGACTTATCTTAGAAGAAAGATTAAGGAAAGGAAAACCTACGTTTCTAGCATTTGTAGACTTAGAGAAAGCTTTTGACAATGTTGACTGCAATACTCTCTTTCAAATTCTAAAGGTGGCAGGGGTAAAATACAGGGAGCGAAAGGCTATTTACAATTTGTACAGAAACCAGATGGCAGTTACAAGAGTCGAGGGGTATGAAAGGGAAGCAGTGGTTGGGAAGGGAGTGAGACAGGGTTGTAGCCTCTCCCCGATGTTATTCAATCTGCATGTTGAGCAAGCAGTAAAGGAAACAAAAGAAAAATTCGGAGTAGGTATTAAAATCCATGGAGAAGAAATAAAAATGTTGAGGTTCGCCGATGACATTGTAATTCTGTCAGAGACAGCAAAGGACTTGGAAGAGCAGTTGAACGGAATGGACAGTGTGTTGAAAGGAGGGTATAAGATGAACATCAACAAAAGCAAAACGAGGATAATGGAATGTAGTCAGATTAAGTCGGGTGATTCTGTGGGAATTAGATTAGGAAATGTAACAGTTAAAGTAGTGAAGGAGTTTTGCTATTTAGGGAGCAAAATAACTGATGATGGTCGAAGTAGAGAGGATACGAAATGTAGGCTTGCAATGGCAAGGAAAGCGTTTCTGAAGAAGAGAAATTAGTTAACATCGAGTATAGACTTAAGTGTCAGGAAGTCGTGATACCACGTACTTACACGTTTGTGACTATTACAGCGCCATTTATTACAAAGCGAAAAAAGTGGTGCAACTGAAACATTTATACTTGTTTACGTACTACACGGATATGTAATAAAAATGGGGGTTCGTATTTTTAAATAACCCATTGATACTAGTTTGACCTATGGTAGCGCCATCTAGCGGGCCAACCATAGCGCCATCTGGTTTCCCCCTTCAAGGTAGACGAGTTTCGTTCTCTGTAGATTTTTCGTGAGATATTTGGCCCGGTCACTGTCAAATGGCTCTGAGCACTATAGGACTTAACATCTATGGTCATCAGTCCCATAGAACTTAGAACTACTTAAACCTAACTAACCTAAGGCCGTCACACAACACCCAACCATCACGAGGCAGAGAAAATCCCTGACGCCGCCGGGAATCGAACCCGGGAAACCGGGCGTTGGAAGCGAGAACGCTGTCGAACGACCACGAGATGCGGGCCCGGTCACTATGAATGGACCACCTTGTATATAAGTATTGAGCGTTGTCTCGTGATACTTGGGTTTGTTTCTCACCTTCCAAACCTTACTCGCAACGCTGCAGCGAAAGTGTACGGAGTAAACACTGCTTGGTGGCGTAAGGCAGAGGGATGACTGTCAGTGGAGGCGACAGGGGCAGGTAGCCCGTCCTGCTGGTAACATGGGGCAGCTCGCCTTCCTGGCTAACAGGCAAGCACCGGCTTCTTAAAAGCGGAATGTGTGAGCGCCTCTGCCAGGTAGTGGTAGCACAGAGGCAACTGCCCGAGGACAGCAATGGACTGCGTTTCGTTGTGTAACAACTCAGTTTCCGCACGATGTTGGTCGACGAAATTATAGGCAGCTCAGGAAAAGATGAGTTCACCCTATAGTACGTGACAAGTAAACCAGGGCAAACTTCGGTCTTCTACATTAGGAAAGATTTATCTCAGATTTTTACATGATACTCTAATAAACATTCATACGGGCATAGACCAGTCACTTTTAATATTTATGGTATGTAACAATATTAATAAAATCTATACTAGGATATGAAAACAAGTCGTTGTTCAACATTGCTACCGAATATCTCCAAAAGTTCTTGGCTCATTTACTTGATTACGGACATACGGTATACAGGGTGTTACAAAAAGGTACGGCCAAACTTTCAGGAAACCCTACAAAGGAATGGTGCTGACTAACAATAACCTATACCTTTCATGAATCACTTACCTCACCAAAAATCTTCGTTACTCGAACTACTACAATACAGCGAGCGCCACTACTGCCAGCTAACTAAAAGGTTCAAACTACTGAAGGCACTAACTACTGATAGGCATAGTTAGCGAATGAAAGATTTTAATAGAGAACAAACAATGTATTTACCTTAATAGTGTTCAAAAGTCATTTGATATATATATATATATATAATCCTTTTCAATACTGTTCTAGAAAAGATAATCAGGGAATGGGAACCTCACGTAAAGGGTATCCAAATTGATATCAAGAAAGGGAACCGAACTAAAGTCAAGTGTCTTGCTTTCGCTGACGATATTGCAATTATCACCAACAACAGAACAGAAGCGATTCACGCAGTGGCAAAACTACATGAAATTTCACAAAAACCGGACTACAGATATCTTATGAAAAAACCCAATATATGGAAAGGCAGCCAGAAAATAAATCCCCTTTAATAACAAAATATGGTAAAATTGCACAAGTCTGCCATTTTAAATACGTCGGTGAAGTTATACAGTCCTCAGCTTTAAACCGAATTGCCAACGAACAGAGAATCACCAAGCTCCAGAAGGGCTACAAGCCAACATGGACGCATTACAACAAGAAGTGCATTTCGACAGACGGAAAATTAAGGCACTATACAACAGTGATTCTTCCAGAAGCAATCTATGCAGCTGAAACAATGGTGATGGATGGTCATTCAAAAATTAAGGAAACAGAAAAGCAGGAAAGAAAAATTGTCAGGAAGATTTACGGACCAATCAACAAAAATGGCATTTGGATGAAGAGACCACAAAACGAACTCTATAGGAAGATCAGCATAGTAACAGATGAAATCAGAAAGCGCCGAGCCAAATTTTATGCACACCTCTACAGGATGGAAGATTACAGAACAGCAAAGAAATTATTCAATATTATAAGAAGGAGTAATGGCTGAAATAAGTCCAGAGGGATCTACAGCAGATCAACATAAAAAATCTCGAAGATCGCACCGAGTGCTGGCATAAAACCACAAGTGTGAAGTTTGGGGAAAGAACATCGCGTCAGCCTGGTAATAAATGGGCAGAGGGACGGAAAAACAATCGTTATATATATATATATATATATATATATATATATATATATATATATATATATATATATATATATATATATATATATCAGTTCATGATATCGAGTATTACAAATTTGCCGTCTCTGATGGACGCACGTCCAGATCACCCGCTCTCAAAACTCCGCCATCTCTCTCCCCACATCCACCACTGCTGGCGGCTCACCTCCAACTGCCCAACAATACAATAGCGAATATTTCAACAATGCCAATCAGCCACAGACTGCACACAGCACAGCCAGCGATTTTCATACAGAGCGCTACGTGGCGTTACCAACATAAAAACCTAAACAGCCTAATTAAAGGCTGTCTACTGATAGTTCTCTTTTAGTTGAAACACATTTAATTTGATCTTGCGAAATCTCTGATTAATTATTAATAAATGGCTGAACATACCCAGCTGAGTATTTCCATTTAAAACTGATGGTTCAGTTTTTAGGGCAAAATACAACACCCAGACCGGATACTCTGTTTTTGGACATGGCAATACTAGAGGTGATCTTCACTAAATGTCAAACACTGGAGTTAACGGTATATTGATAATTTCTACTTATGGACCGTCTGACAGCAACTGAATAAAACACAATTTTAGTGCCAGACGCGTTTCGGCTTTATTTTCTGCAAGGCATCATCAGTGGCCTGGAATATGTACATATGTTAGCTATTTAATTTACATTTTTTGTCTCTGTGCCTATAGGTTATAAACAGTTCTGGTGGTTGGTATTTCCCATTAAGTAGTAATGTTTTGAACAGTCCATATTTCTTACATATTATACTCCTGTAATATGTAAGAAATTGTCCACGCAACTTGTAAGTACAGTTCAAAACATTACTACTTAATGGGAAATACCAACCACCAGAACTGTTTATAACCTATAGGCACAGAGACAAAGAATGTAAATTAAATAGCTAACATATGTACATATTCCAGGCCACTGATGATGCCTTGCAGAAAATAAAGCCGAAACGCGTCTGGCACTAAAATTGTGTTTTATTCTGTTGCTGTCAGACGATCCATAAGTAAAAATTATCAATATACCGTAATACACTCCTGGAAATGGAAAAAAGAACACATTGACACCGGTGTGTCAGACCCACCATACTTGCTCCGGACACTGCGAGAGGGCTGTACAAGAAATGATCACACGCACGGCACAGCGGACACACCAGGAACCGCGGTGTTGGCCGTCGAATGGCGCTAGCTGCGCAGCATTTGTGCACCGCCGCCGTCAGTGTCAGCCAGTTTGCCGTGGCATACGGAGCTCCATCGCAGTCTTTAACACTGGTAGCATGCCGCGACAGCGTGGACGTGAACCGTATGTGCAGTTGACGGACTTTGAGCGAGGGCGTATAGTGGGCATGCGGGAGGCCGGGTGGACGTACCGCCGAATTGCTCAACACGTGGGGCGTGAGGTCTCCACAGTACATCGATGTGGTCGCCAGTGGTCGGCGGAAGGTGCACGTGCCCGTCGACCTGGGACCGGACCGCAGCGACGCACGGATGCACGCCAAGACCTTAGGATCCTACGCAGTGCCGTAGGGGACCGCACCGCCACTTCCCAGCAAATTAGGGACACTGTTGCTCCTGGGGTATCGGCGAGGACCATTCGCAACCGTCTCCATGAAGCTGGGCTACGGTCCCGCACACCGTTAGGCCGTCTTCCGCTCACGCCCCAACATCGTGCAGCCCGCCTCCAGTGGTGTCGCGACAGGCGTGAATGGAGGGACGAATGGAGACGTGTCGTCTTCAGCGATGAAAGTAGCTTCTGCCTTGGTGCCAATGATGGTCGTATGCGAGTTTGGCGCCGTGCAGGTGAGCGCCACAATCAGGACGGCATACGACCGAGGCACACAGGGCCAACACCCGGCATCATGGTGTGGGGAGCGATCTCCTACACTGGCCGTACACCTCTGGTGATCGTCGAGGGGACACTGAATAGTGCACGGTACATCCAAACCGTCATCGATCCCATCGTTCTACCATTCCTAGACCGGCAAGGGAACTTGCTGTTCGAACAGGACAATGCACGTCCGCATATATCCCGTGCCACCCAACGTGCTCTAGAAGGTGTAAGTCAACTATCCTGGCCAGCAAGATCTCCGGATGTGTCCCCCATTGAGCATGTTTGGGACTGGATGAAGCGTCGTCTCACGCGGTCTGCACGTCCAGCACGAACGCTGGTCCAACTGAGGCGCCAGGTGGAAATGGCTGTTCCACAGTACTACATCCAGCATCTCTACGATCGTCTCCATGGGAGAATAGCAGCCTGCATTGCTGCGAAACGTGGATATACACTGTACTAGTGCCGACATTGTGCATGCTCTGTTGCCTGTGTCTATGTGCCTGTGGTTCTGTCAGTGTGATCATGTGATGTATCTGACCCCAGGAATGTGTCAATAAAGTTTCCCCTTCCTGGGACAATGAATTCACGGTGTTCTTATTTCAATTTCCAGGAGTGTATTACACGCAAGTGAGAAAGAGAGGAGTAAAAAAAGCTGAAGACTGGAGTTAACATTTCTCCCACGTTTGTTCCAGCTCGATTTCTGCTGCGGGAACAGCAGGTGTGCCTATAGCGTCGGGCCGTGCTACCCCGTTCCAGTTGGAGCCCCCTGCCGTCCTCGCGAGTGGTCCAAACCGCGCCCCGGGACACGTTGGTTCGGGTCCCGCTGTTAACCTGTGCAGCACCGTACTTTCGGGGGAAACCTCGAGCCGGCATCGCGTGACGGCGTGGCGGGCATCGATCCCAGGGCCGGCGGTCTGCGGCCGCTATCTTTAGCTCGCCAGACACCTGCCGCGGGCGCGGGCGGCCCACAGCAACAACTGTGCCAGCAGTCAAAACTGAGCAGGCCGACGTCGCGCCACACGGCCGGCAGACTGCCGCGTCTGCACCTGCACGGCCCCACCACCGCCCACCTCTCCCGTCGTGACCAGCGGCGCAACCCGTGTCCCACAAAATTTAATGCGCAACTGTGCGTGTGCGTGTGTGTGTGTGTGTGTGTCACAGTGAAAACAGTCCCCTATGAAATCACATTATTTTATTCTAGCACAGTACGGAGGGTTGCCCTGGTATGTATTTATTTCAGTTACACTCCTCAACCTCCTCTCTCTCTGTACATCTCCTCCTTCCCCTCTCCCAGCCCACCTCCTCTTTTCTTTCTATTTCCACCTCGTCTTCCTCCCCCCCCCCCAATCAATCTCCTCCTCTTACATTTCACTGCCCATCTCCTTCCATTCTCCCTGTTCATCTCCTCTTTCACTCTCCTTGTTCGTCTCTTCCTCTTCCATTTCTCTGTCCATCTTCTCCTTCCCCTCCCTCTGTCCATCCCTCCCTCTTCCCTTTCTCTCCATCTTCTCCTTAATCTCTCCCTGTTCGTCTCTTCCATTTCTCTGTCCATCTTCTGCTTCCCCTCTCTCTGCCCATCTCTCCCTCTTCCCTTTGTCTCTCCACCTTCTCCTTTAACTCTCCCTGTTCCTCTTCCATTTCTCTGTCCATCTTCTCTGACCCCTCTCTCTGTCCATCTCCCCCTCTTCTCTTCATCTTCTCCTCCATCTCTCCCTGCTCATCTTCTTCTGTTTCTCTGTCCATATTCTCCTTCCATCTCTCTGTCCATCTCCCCTTCTTCCCTTTCTCTCCATCTTCTCCTTCATCTCTCCGTCTCTTCCTCTTCCATTTCTCTGTCCATCTTCTTCTTCCCCTCTCTCCATCCATCTCCCCCTCTTTCCGTTCTCTCTTCATCTTCTCCGTCATTCCCTGTTCATCTCTTCCTCTTCCATTTCTCTGTCCATCCCCTCCCTCTGTCCATCTCCCCCTCTTTCCATTCTTTCTCCATCTTCTCCATCATCTCTCCCTGTTTGTCTCTTTCTCTTCCATTTCTCTGTCTACTTCCCCTCTCCCTGTCCATTTCCCCCTCTTCCCTTTCTTTGTCCATCTTCTCCTTCCCCTCTCTCTATCCATCAGCTTCTCTTCCCTTTCTCTTTCCATCTTCCCCTGTCTATCTCCACCTCTTCTATTGCTCTGTCCATCTCCTCCTCCTTTCCATCCACCTCTCCCTCTGCACCACCTCATCTTTCCTTTCTTTCTCCATTTCCCCCATTCCCTTTCTCTATCTCCTCTTTCCCCTCTCCACCTCCTCCTCTTTCTATATCCATATCCTCTTACCCCCTCTCCCTGTCCATCTCCTCCCACTGCATTTCTCTGTCCACTCCTAATTCCCATCTCCTCCTCTTCCCTTTCTCTGTCCACTTCTTTCTCTTCCCTCTCTGTGTCTATCTCCTCCCCTTTCTCTGTTCATCTCTTCTTCCACCTCCCTCTCAGTATCCAATCCTTCCCTCATATCCCCTGAACTACGTGTCATACAACGATATAATTTTATAGCTTCATTCAGCAGCATATGTAGATACTATTTGCTAAATGTTATGCAAATAGAGTCAACAGCGGAATAGCAATAACTCTAAACGTTATGATGTCAACTCAGATGCCGCAGTTTCACTCCACGAACAGCAAAAACGTAGTAAGTTACAATGTTTTTTCCTTTAATCACTTTGTAGGTGATTTCAATGAGAAAACGTTCCGTAAAGGTTTCCAATCTCCTGCATGTCACTAAGTTCTCTCGTCCTCAGAAGCTGGATAGTGTGCACATAAGCTACAAATTATGCAGCAAATAGCGTGGAAGCAATGATTAAACACTTTGAGGTTGTACAAGTATTGTAGTGATTACTTTGAATCGTATCACGTACCAGATATCAACCACAAAAAACATTTTGACAAATACACTCCTGGAAATTGAAATAAGAACACCGTGAATTCATTGTCCCAGGAAGGGGAAACTTTATTGACACATTCCTGGGGTCAGATACATCACATGATCACACTGACAGAACCACAGGCACATACACACAGGCAACAGAGCATGCACAATGTCGGCACTAGTACAGTGTATATCCACCTTTCGCAGCAATGCAGGCTGCTATTCTCCCATGGAGACGATGGTAGAGATGCTGGATGTAGTCCTGTGGAACGGCTTGCCATGCCATTTCCACATGGCGCCTCAGTTGGACCAGCGTTCGTGCTGGACGTGCAGACCGCGTGAGACGACGCTTCATCCAGTCCCAAACATGCTCAATGGGGGACAGATCCGGAGATCTTGCTGGCCAGGGTAGTTGACTTACACCTTCTAGAGCACGTTGGGTGGCACGGGATACATGCGGACGTGCATTGTCCTGTTGGAACAGCAAGTTCCCTTGCCGGTCTAGGAATGGTAGAACGATGGGTTCGATGACGGTTTGGATGTACCGTGCACTATTCAGTGTCCCCTCGACGATCAGCAGAGGTGTACGGCCAGTGTAGGAGATCGCTCCCCACACCATGATGCCGGGTGTTGGCCCTGTGTGCCTCGGTCGTATGCAGTCCTGATTGTGGCGCTCACCTGCACGGCGCCAAACACGCATACGACCATCATTGGCACCAAGGCAGCAGCGACTCTCATCGCTGAAGACGACAAGTCTCCATTCGTCCCTCCATTCACGCCTGTCACGACAAAACTGGAGGCGGGCTGCACGATGTTGGGACGTGAGCGGAAGACGGCCTAACGGTGTGCGGGACCGTAGCCCAGCTTCATGGAGACGGTTGCGAACGGTCCTCGCCGATACCCCAGGAGCAACAGTGTCCCTAATTTGCTGGGAAGTGGCGGTGCGGTCCCCTACGGCACTGCGTAGGATCCTACGGTCTTGGCGTGCATCCGTGCGTCGCTGCGGTCCGGTCCCAGGTCGACGGGCACGTGCACCTTCCGCCGACCACTGGCGACAACATCGATGTACTGTGGAGACCTCACGCCCCACGTGTTGAGCAATTCGGCGGTACGTCCACCCGGCCTCCCGCATGCCCACTATACGCCCTCGCTCAAAGTCCGTCAACTGCACATACGGTTCACGTCCACGCTGTCGCGGCATGTTACCAGTGTTAAAGACTGCGATGGAGCTCCGTATGCCACGGCAAACCGGCTGACACTGACGGCGGCGGTGCACAAATGCTGCGCAGCTAGCGCCATTCGACGGCCAACACCGCGGTTCCTGGTGTGTCCGCTGTGATCATTGCTTGTACAGCCCTCTCGCAGTGTCCGGAGCAAGTATGGTGGGTCTGACACACTGGTGTCAATGTGTTCTTTTTTTCCATTTCCAGGAGTGTATTTTCCATCGATGGCCATTACTTTCTCACATCTTTCGGGCAGCGTAGGAATCCCGCGTGAAAAAAATTGTTCACCTTTTGAAGCGATCCACGAGTCGATCCAATTTGTGACTTCTTCATGAGATCGGAAGTGTTGGTTAGCCTGGTCAAGCGCCATTGATCTAAAGAGGTGATAGTCAAAGGGAGCAATGTCTGGAGAACACGGAGGGCGGGGTAGGATTTCTCATTTTAACGTTTCCAAATTGGGGTCGAGCGTAGTCGTGCTGAAAAATCACTTTATCGTGCCTCTCGCTGTACTGCGGCCGTTTCTCTTTTAATGCTCTGCTCAGACGCATTAATTGCGTTCGGTACCGAGCACCTGTGATTCCTTCACTTGCTTTTAACACCTCATAGTACATGACGCGTAGCTGGTCCCACCAAATGCACATGATGATGGAGCCGTCCCCAGTCACAATGCATTTTTGCCTCTGAAGCAACTGTTCACAAGCACACAAACGCCGTTCACACGTCTCTCGGTTTCAGCTCACACGGGACCCAAGTTTCTTCTATCTGAATAGTGCCCATAGCCTTGAGACGTTTTGAAATGGTTTGCTGTGTCACTCCCAGTAATTGTGCCAATTCTTCTCGCGTTTGCCGCGAGTCTTCACTCAGCAATGTCTGCTATTCTGAATCTTCTAAAACATTCTCTCTTCCACCACTATGCAGGTCTACGACGTTAAAACCACCGTTCTTGAAGCGTTGAAACCACTCACGACGCGTTCTTTCGCTAATAGAGTCCTTACCGTACGTACTTGAGAGCATTCGATGAGACTCAGACGCTGTTTTCTTCATACTGAAACAAAACAGTGACACCTCCCGCAAATGACGGAATTAGGCTCGTAAACTGACATTTTCAACCGAGAAGAACTTTATGATGCAGACACAAATCGACTAATGATTGAATGAGGTTATCTCGACCGAGGTCCAAGCTAACTGCCTCACGTCTGCGATATGATTCTTTGGACCGTTATTCACCGTCGCCGCCACCTACTGGCAAACGGTGGAAGCAAAGTTGTACACCTTGTATATTTCTATCTTCGCACTTTCTGGATAGGATCCTAATTGTTTAAACTTTTTCAGTTTCATCATTCTACATAAAGATGTAGAAAGTCTGCTTCAGACGCTAACGTTAGTTTACACTCTCAAACATCACAGCCTTTACGTTTGTGTCACCTGCATTTTTTACAAGCTTTATATCTTCCCGTATAATCTCGTCGTCCTACACCTCGTACTGTGCCTATATCTTCACTATTACCAAAGGCTTAAAAAAAAATGTTTGTTTGGAAACTAAATGCATCTATTCTCTGTTCTCCGTTTCTCACGCTAGCACCAAAGTGAAGCTATATACAATACCTCCCCCCCCCCCCCCCCCCCATAACCGAAACAACTGCTACAATCAGTTCTTGCTATCGCTGTTTTCGTGTTTCGTGCTAAACTTTTAAGAAATATATGACTCTTTCTGGATTCGAACATGAGACCGTTTCCACTACAGCCGTATGCGCTATCCGTTGCGCCACGTAATGCCTGCTTGATGATCTCTGCTAGAGTGCCTTCCACACAGGAAATCGGCACTATGTTTTACTAACAATAATTTTTTTGTGGTTTGGGTCGTAGCTCATGACTGATGGTCTAGAATCTACTTATAATATACGGACCGACATGCAAAAATTCCACAATTCCTTCGCTTTGAGCGAGTTTCAAATGGCTCTGAGCACTATGGGACTTAACATCTGAAGTGATCAGTCCCCTAGAACTTACAACTACTTACACCTAACTAACCTAAGGACATCACACACATCCATGCCCGAGGCAGGATTCGAACCTGCGGCCGCAGCGGTCGCGCGGCTGCAGACTGAAGCTTCTAGAACCGCTCGGCCACAACGGCCGGCGAGCGAGTTTAAATGATGTTGCACGGAAAAGGGAAAAGAATGTCCGTCGTTGCACGTACCATCGCTCTAAATGGATGGAGCATAAAAGCATCAAGTTTCGCAAGGCTTCCACTATCAGCGTTCACAAAATCCCTTTCTATTGTCACTTAAAAGTTGTAGTAACGCATTACATCGCTAACTAGCTAAACTATTTGCAGTAAAAATACGTAAGAACCTCGAAACTTCGGCTAACGCTCGTATGAGGCAAGTATAGCTTACTCCTAGTCTGTGACGGCACCAGAGCATCAGCCAATAACGGAGCGTTTTCGATCACGTGACCAGATCTTGATATTTAATGATTTTTAAGCTTTACTTACATAAAAATAAGTGAAGGGTGTACATAAAGTCCGGGAACACTTTCAAATTAATTATTGCACAACAACTAAACAATGTACAGATATCATACGTATGTCATTTTGAACACAAACCTTGAAAGTTTTTGTTTTTTATTTCATGTATACCGCCACAGCGTAGTTCGGTAATTTGCCGGTAGTCAGCGCTAGTCGCAAACATGGCGAGTTCAGATGCGGAGCGAGCTTTCTGTGTGTTGGAGTTCCACAAAAACAAATACGCAAAGGTCCCGAGTTCGAATCTCGGTCCGGCACACAGTTTTAATCTGCCAGGAAGTTTCGTATCAGCGCACACTCCGCTGCAGAGTGAAAATCTCATTCTGGAAGTATGCTACAGCTGTTCAACGGATGTTTAGAATCAAGTACGGTAAGAAGCCACCAACAAGGACGGCCATTGACCACTGGCACAACAAATTTGTTACGACGGGTTGCTTGTGCCCGGCAAAGAGAAGCGCTCGTCACAGTGTGAGTGAACTAAATGTGGAGTGCGTACTAGAGAAATCGGTGCGCTGCGCATATCGAATGTTTGTAAAAAAAAAAAATAAGAAAATCAGAGTTTATCTTCAAAATGCAATATGTATGGCACCTCTATAATGTTTAGTTCTTGTGCAATAAACAAATGAACGTGTTCCCAGACTTTATGTACGCCCTGTATTTAACATTTTATTTTGCTGTTTCCTTCCTCTGTTCTGAGTTAATCCGTACTAGAAGTAAAAAACGTATTTGCTTATTTGATATGTATTGAACCTTCCGTAACCTTGAAAAATATCTCACTTTATTCATAACATTTGCCGATCTTTCAAATCTTATATCAAATATTAGGGTTCCCATTTTACAAAATCAACTTAACCTGCAAGTCAACTTCAAAATCACGATCAAGATCCCGGCAATTAGTACCAGTGCATCGTCCTCTTTGCCACATACATCTTTTATTCAAAACATTTTGCTGTGTCTCGTCTCTATCGCAAGTTATTCACCATTATCGATTAAAATAGTCCACCATGTGTATGTTCCTCTACAGCTTGGTAACCAATAAAGGTTGTCCTCGTACATCCATATTTAAATTGGATGATGGTGGGACACAGCTGGTATAATTTTTATTAAAAATGAAACTCCTACAAATGTACATAAGATTTTATATTTATTAGGCTACTAGTTTCGACGTTGCGTCAACGCCATCTTCAGGCAGTAACTGCCCGCCATCCACGTGGAGCACGTATTCGTCTCATTGCGGACTTCTTGTACCACACGCAACTGATTTCATCAATGTGTACGAGCCTGAAAATGGAGATGACGCAACGTCGAAAGTAGTAGCCAAGTAAATATAAAATCTTAAGTACAGCTGGAGGAGTTTCATTTTTAATAAAAAATATAAAAATAAAGATTGTGTATTGAAATGTTGATGTATATAAAACTAATGGAGCGGAGAACGTTTGCGGAAAAATTTTAAAAATTATATTTTTTCAGTCTAGTAACTGGTCCGTCCGCTGAAGACGGAGCAGCAAATAATAATTAAGTTATGATAGATGCCACGGGGGCCGGCCGGAGTGGCCGTGTGGTTCTAGGCGCTACAGTCTGGAACCGAGCGACCGCTACGGTCGCAGGTTCGAATCCTGCCTCGGGCACTGATGTGTGTGATGTCCTTAGGTTAGGTAGGTTTCAGTAGTTCTAAGTTCTGGGGGACTGATGACCTCAGATGTTGAGTCCCATAGTGCTCAGAGCCATTTGTACCACACTATGTCAATGTTTACTGTTACGTTTGCTTATCGCCTGCTTCGACAGTGGAGTAGATAACGCCTTCTACACCAGTCGAAAACTGAAAACTTCTCGCCAGTTAGCCGGATACATTGCCGTGCCTTTGTAACGATGTGCGTCATCGGTCTGACCACTTCAGTCACAAACACGTGGGCGAAAACGAGGCAGTTCGTGGTTTCTTTTTTTTATTATTATTTTCCTTAACAGGACGAGCGTCAAATAACGCTCACAGGTCGGGCGGATTACGCGGCAAACAGCGTCGCGATGCCAAAAAGTTTTCCCGCAGTGGAAGTTTGCGACATTAACGGAGGCGAGTGGCGGAGGGAGGTAGCAACTACCGCTGCCTCTGGCCAGGTATTTATGTCGCCCAACAGCTGTCGCTTTTGTCCTTTGGCTTTCAGCTGTGAGTTGCTTTCTCAACTAAAAGAAGACAGCGTCTGGCCGACTTATTGTCAGTAGCGTAGTAGATTGCCACCTCAAGGCCTCCTGTCACTATTAAAGGAAGAAAGATATTTTTTTCCAGTTGCTGAATTGTGCTAGGGGCTGGGGGAAATGTGCTAGGGGCTGGGGGAAAACTGCAGGTGAATGGCATGTATCGAGGATTATTAGTACAGTGGATGGAAAAAATATGAAAAGACCTGGCCGGCCGCTGTGGCCGAGCGGTTCTAGGCGCTTCAGTCTGGAACAGCGCGACCGCTACGGTCGCAGGTTGGAGTCTTGCCTCAGGCATGGATGTGTGTGATGTCCTTAGGTCAGTTAGGTTCAAGTAGTTCTAAGTTCTACCGGACTTATGACCTCAGATGTTAAGTCCTATTGTGACCAGAGCCACTTTTTTAAAAAAAAAAAAAATGACCACAACACGTAACCATGCGCAATACGAGGGTGAGTCAAATGAAAACTTTAAATTTTTTAAAATATTATTTATTGTGCAGAAGTGGTACAAAGCTGCATCAATTTCCAATATAATCTCCCCCACACTCAATGCAAGTCCTCCAGTGCTTACAAAGTGTATAAATTCCTTTAGAAAGAAATTCTTTTGGTAGTCCGCGCAACCACTCGTGCACCGCGTGGCGTACCTCTTCATCAGAACGGAACTTCTTTCCTCCCATTGCGTCTTTGAGTGGTCCAAACACATGGAAATCACTTGCGGCAAAGGCTGGTGAGTATGGTGGATGAGGAAGACACTAAAAATGCAGGTCTGTGATTGTTGCAGCTGTTGTACGGGCAGTGTTGGGCCTCGCATTGTCATGCTGGAAAAGGACACCTGCTGACAACAATCCATGTCGCTTTGATTTGATTGCAGGCCGCAGATGACTTTTTAGGAGACCTGTGTATGATGCACTGGTGACGTTGGTCCCTCTAGGCATGTTGTTGTTGTTGTTGTTGTTGTTGTTGTGGTCTTCAGTCCTGAGACTGGTTTGATGCAGGTCTCCGTGCTACTCTATCCTGTGCAAGCTTCTTCATCTCCCACGGGCATGGATGTGTGTGATGTCCCAAGTCCCATAGTGCTCAGAGCCATTTGAACCATCTCATCTCCCAGTACATACTCCAACCTACATCCTTCTGAATTTCTAGACATGTAATGCTCCAAAATGACGCCCTTTTCGTCCCAAAGGAGAGTCAGCATAACCTTCCCTGCCGGTGGTTCTGTTCGAAACTTCTTTGGTTTTGGTGATGGCGAATGGCGCCATTCCTTGCTCGCTCTCTTCCTTTCCGGTCGGTGGAAGTGAAGCCAGGTTTCGTCCCCAGAGAAGATTCTTGCAAGGAAGCCATCACCTTCTCGTTGAAAGCGGCGAAGAAGTTCTTCACAAGCGTCAACACGTCGTTCTCTCATTTCAGTAGTCAGCTGCCGTGGCACCCGTCTTGCAGACACTTTGTGAAACTGGAGCACACCGTGCACAATGTGGTGTGCTGACCCATGCCTAACCTGTAAACGTGCTGCAGTGTCATTCAGAGTCACTCGGCGGTTTTCCTTCACTACGGCTTCAACTGCTGCAGTGTTCTGTGGAGTCACAACTCGCTGTGCCTGTTCTGGACGAGGAGCGTCTTCCACTGAAGTCACACCATTTGCGAACTTCCTACTCCGTTCGTAGACTTGCTGCTGTGACAAACGTGCATCACCGCACTGAACCTTTATTCGTCGATGAATTTCAAAATAATAATAAACACACACACACACACACACACACATTATATATAAAGTTATTCACAAATACATCGGGAAGTTATTGACCGACTTATGTGAAATTTTTACCCGACAGTCCTCGTAAACATCCAAACATAAGCTTTTTTTTAATAAAAAACAACAATGTACAAGTACTTTGTTCAAATTGACTGTGAAGAAGAAAATACTGTGCTGTGCATTTGATTCACTCTCGTACAATGTAGAAAAACATCTGCGTTGAAAACAGCTTCCGGTAGTCTCGGGTTGGGTAAATACAGGTCCTGCATGATTTCCAAGGGGATCTTATGCCGCTTTTCCCCACAAAATAGTTGCAAGTTCACGCAACGCTGACAGAGGTGAGCAGCTATCACACTCCGTTCTCTCCAAAGTTGACCACAAAGCCTTATTAATACTGAGATCTAGATGCTAAGCTGGCCAAGGGAGATGCAACAGTTCAAGGTAAAACCAGTTCTCGACAGCACGAGCTGAGTGAACAGGACTCCTGTCTTTTTAAAACACAGCACCACAATTTGGGAACAAATGTTGTACCAAGAGATGGACGTGACCTGCCTAAATGTTCACACAATTCTTGGCAACAGAGCGACGGTGCAAAGTAAGCACGTGCGCCATGCAGTACGACGATGTGGCCGGCCAAATCAACACTGCACCACACACCATGTTTCACTCGGGGTGTAAAATCCACCAGAAGTCACAAACGGGGTGAAACAAAACTCATTCGACTGAATGACTTTCTTCCATTGGTCCACAGTGGACGCCTTATAAGTAGGGCCCGGATTTTAATGACAAGTCATATTTTTTTCCGAACTATAGGGTGAATTGTAGAAAAATTTATACACAAATCTAGGCATTTTAGTGTCGAAAAATGTATTTTGATTGTGCATATAAAGTCATATTTCAACAAATTTTAGTAATAGGTCATATTGCGACTAACTTTTAATATAATAGGTCATATTGCCTTCACCTTTTGCCAAAAATGCATATACCGTTTTTCTCGTATCTTACGGGACACACGAATAAGATAATTAATATGTTGCTCACGATACAATATTTGACGTGCCGTTATGAAAGATAAACAGATAAATTAGTACACTGTTTTATTTCTCAGGACTGTAACAGAAAATCTGTGTACCACAACAGTCGTTTCGAGAACATAAAACATTAAGAAACTTCCTGGCAGATTAAAACTGTGTGCTAGACCGAGACTCGAACTCGAGACCTTTGCCTTTCGCGGGCAAGTGCTCTACCAACTGAGCTACCCAAGCACGACTCACGTCCTGTCCTCAAAACGTTTTACTTCTGCCACTACCTCGTCTCCTACCTTCTGGAAACATGAAACATTGTTGCGCAGAGTCGACAGTACGCTCTCAGGGCCAACAAAGGCGGCTTCTGCCGTAATAATCATGGCAGTCTCACAGGTGTTCCCAGTAACTAGTTTGAATACAGCCTTTCCCTTGTCCAACACGCCTAAAGCAAAGTGCTCCGACAGCGTGAAGTTGCGAGGCTACGTTCGAGAATTTGGAGAGAAGTTCTTTTGTTGAAACAACACTGTAATACCGCTAAACACAGCAGCTGCGTGAAACGAAGTGTTGAAAATAACAGCAGGCAAACGCTGTTATTTGAACAGACAGGTCAATCGTCAACCGTGCAATCATTCTGCAAGGATTTTTTGTGAGATGATGGTGTCCTGCAACATCACATTGGAAAAGCTGAAGAATCCACGCTTGAGACGGTTCTTGGAGAAGTACACAACACATCCGGTTCCAGATGAATCTACACTGAGAAAGAACTATTTATCCGTATGCTGCAATGTTGTGCTCAACAAAATACGAATTACTATTGCTGAGCAAAAGATCTGGCTGTCGTTAGATGAAACTACGGATATTAGTGCGCGATATATTGAAAATGTTCTTGGTGGTGTTCTAAAAGTTGATGGTCCTGGGGATATGTTCCTGCTATCGTGTGAAGCTCTCGATAGAGTGAACAATTCGACGATTGCTATTTTGTTTGACAACTCTCTGGAGCTACTGTGGCCGGATGATGTGACAAGAGACAACGTTTTTCTGCTTGTAACAGATCGTGCTTCACATATGGCTAAAGCAGCCAAAGGGCTTCAGATTTTCTACCCAGTATGGTGTACGTCCTTGTATGAACATCAAGAGCTCAGATGGAAACCCAGTTCTAAGCAAAGAAGGGAAAGGAGAAAGGTGGAACGAGTATATAGAGGGTCTATACAAGGGCGATGCACTTGAGGAAATTTTCTGTGTGTTCCTCCCACTTTAAATTGTTCGTGATTGTATACCTAGGTATTTAGTTGAATTTACGGCTTTTAGATTAGACTGATTTATCGTGTACGAGAAGTTTAACGCGTTCCTTTTAGCACTCATGTGGATGACCTCACACTTTTCGTTTTTTAAGGTCAACTGCCGTTCCGATATTTCTTCTAAATCGTTTTGATGACTTTATTAGTCGAAAGACGACAGTGTCATCTGCAAACAACCGAAGACGGTTGCTCAGATTGTCCCCCAAATCTTTTAAATAGATCAGGAATAGCAAAGGGCTTATAACACTACCTTGAGGAACGCCAGAAGTCACTTCTGTTCGATGACTTTCCGTCAGTTACTACGAACTGTGATCTCTATGAAAGGTCACATAACTGAGACGATATTCCATAAGCACGCAATTTCACTTGTGTGGTACAGTGTCAAAAGCCTTCTGGGAATCCATAACTACTGAATCGACCTGAAATCCCTTGTCAATCACACTCGACACTTCATGTGAATAAACAGCTAGTTGCGTTTCACAGGAACGATGTTTTCTAAACCCATATCGACTGCTTGTCAATATACAGTTTTCTTTCAGAAAATTCATAATGTTCGAACAGAATATATGTTCCAGAATCCTGCTGCATATCGACGTTAACGATATGGGCCTGTAATTTAGTGGATTACTCCTACCTTTCTTGAATATTGGTGTGACCTGTGCAACTTTCCAGTCTTTGGGTACGGATCTTTCGTCGAGCGAACGGTTGTACATGATTGTTAAGTATGGAGCTAATGCATCAGTATACTCCGAAAGGAACGTAACTGGTATACAGTCTGGATCAGAAGACTTGCTTTTATTAAGTGATTTAAGTTGCTTCACTACTCCGATGATATTTACTTATACGTTACTCATGTTGGCAGCTCTTCTCGATTCGAATTCTGGAATATTTACTTCGGCTTGTTTTGTGAAGGCATTTCGGAAGGCTGTGTTTAGTAACTCTGTTTTGGCAGCACTGTCTTCGATGGTAACTCCATTGCTATCGTGCAGAGAAGCCATTGATTGTTTCTTGCCGCTAACGTACTTCACATACGACCAGAATCGCTTTGGATTTTCTGCCAGGTTTCGAGACAAAGTTTCGTTGTAGAAACTGTTATAAGCATCTCGCATTGAAGTCCCCGCTAAATTTCGAGCTTCTGTAAAAGATCGCCAATCTTGGGGATTTTCTTGGGGATCGTACCAACCTGTACGCATCAAAACATCCTGAAGATGACGCAATGAAGGGTCGAAACTGGTAGCGACAAAATAAAATAAAATCATAAGGACGGCTGTAGGTATGTTGCTCTACTATTCCGAGGATATGTAATTCTGAATCACTCATCTTCCAAGTTGTTCTTGATTCGAAATCGGGAATATTTACTTCTTTGGCGAAGGAAATTCGGAAAACCGTGTGTAGTAACTGCACTCTGGTGACAGCTATCGTCAACATTACCACCGCTATCGTGCTGTGAAGGTACCGACTGTGTTTTGCCGCTGGTGTAATTTATACACGAGCAGCGTCCCTTTGGTCATTCTGCCAGATTTCGAGACAGAGTTCCGTTGTGGAAACTATTAAAAGCATCCCGCATTGAAGGGTCTGCGCTAAAATTAAATGAGAGTCCAGTGTGCTAACCATGGCGCCACTTCTCCTGGTGACGACATCAGAGGGATATCACGCGATCGTCTGCCATGGAGAGCATTGTACAGGATGTTTCAAAAAGAATATACGAATTACGAAGTATTATTTTGTCCAAAAAATCGAATGCAGCGCCTCGGCTCGGCTATTGGAGAAACGAATACATAGTCTAGCTTACATTAATAACCGCTAGATGTCAGTTGTCTTCGGGTTTTGCTTGGTAACCGTCATATGTTTCAAATGGCTGCTCCACTGCAGAAATCATTTTGTGCTCTCGAGTTTCGCGATGTGCAATTCCGTGATTACAGTGCAAAGACGTTTCAGGTCGAGGTACCAAATTGATCCTCCGAATGGGTGGAAAATTCGCAGATGGTTTCCAAGTTTCTAGATGCTGGATGTGTATCTAAAAAGAAGAGTCCTGCCCGACCTCGTGTCCCTGAAGAAAATGTTGCACGAATTCAAACTGCTCTCCAGCGTAGTCCTTGAAAATCAACTCGTGGTGCAAGTCGAGAGTTACAACTGACTGCAACAATAAGACGGGGCAACCCCTCACTGGAGTCGCCAAGGGCGTGAATGTTGTTGTGGTCTTCAGTCGTGAGACTGGTTTAATGCAGCTCTCCATGCTACTCTACCCTGTGCAAGCTTCTTCATCTCCCAGTACCTACTGCAACCTACATCCTTCTGAATCTGCTTAGTGTACTCATCTCTTGGTCTCCCTCTGCGATTTTTACCCTCCATGCTGCCCTCCAATACTAAATTGGTGATCCCTTGATGCCTCAGAACATGTCCTACCAACCGATTCCTTCTTCTGGCCAACTTGTGCCACAAACTCCTCTTCTCCCCAATCCTATTCTATACCTCCTCATTAGTTATGTGATCTACCCACCTAATCTTCAGCATTCTTCTGTAGCACCACATTTCGAAAGCTTCTATTCTCTTCTTGTCCAAACTATTTATCGTCCATGTTTCACTTCCATACATGGCTACACTCCATACAAATACTATCAGAAACGACTTCCTGACACTTAAATCAATACTCGATGTTAACAAATTTCTCTTCTTCAGAAACGCTTTCCTTGCCATTGCCATTCTACATTTTATATCCTCTCTACTTCGACCATCATCAGTTACTTTGCTCCCCAAATAGCAAAACTCTTTACTACTTTAAGCGTCTCATTTCCTAATCTAATTCCCTCAGCATCACCCGACTTAATTCGACTACATTCCATTATCATCATTTTGCTTTTGTTGATGTTCATCTTATATCCTCCTTTCAAGACACTGTCCATTCCATTCAACTGCTCTTCCAAGTCCTTTGCTCTCTCTGACAGAATTACAATGTCATCGGCGAGCCTCAAAGTTTTTATTTCTTCTCCATGAATTTTAATACCTACTCCAAATTTTTCTTTTGTTTCCTTTACTGCTTGCTCAATATACAGATTGAATAGCATCGGGGAGAGGCTACAACCCTGTCTCACTCCCTTCCCAACCACTGCTTCCCTTTCATGTCCCTCGACTCTTGTAACTGCCATCTGATTTCTGTACAAATTGTAAATATCTGAATGAAACTCTGCCGAACCTTTGGATTGGTTCGTGAAGGAGCTGGCGACTCGGCATGTCTCAGCTGGGCTCCACAGTCACCGGATTTGACACCCTCTGACTCCTTCCTGTGGGGTTTCTTTATGTATCACCACTCTCACAGAACCTGGAAGGGTTGAAGAACCGGTTCCGTACTGCCAGTGACGAAGGACATTCTTGCCGAGTATGGGAGGAATCGAGGTGATATTGTTCGTGTCGCTGATGGAGGACATATTGGACATCTGTAATCTGAACTTGACAGGTTCGTAAATATGTGCGTAAAGTTTCATATTCGTAAGTGATAAAGTTAAATAAATACGTAGATTCTTTTTGAAACACCCTGTATTTTAACGAAACTCCGAGATGGGATATACGACGAGATGGGCAAAACAGTTTTGTTAAATTCCTTTGGTTTCTTAACAGGCCCACACGCAGTCCTTAAAATGGAAGAAGGCAGCTGCGTTGGTGCCTCACGGTGTGCCCTGATAGGCCAAAAGTTTTCATTTTCCCTCAGTTCGTCTCAGTACTCCCTCATCAGTTATTCGATCTACTCGACTAATTTTCAGAATTTCTCTGTAGCTCCATATTACAAAAGCTTCTTTTCTCTCCTTGTCTGAAGTGCTTCTCACTCCCGTTCACGATTACGCCTTAGACAAATAACGACAGAAGAAATTTCCTAACACTCAAATTTCTATCAAATCTTAACAAATTACTCTTTTTTCAGAAATGCTTTCCGTATTTTATATCCTCTGTACTTCGTTCTTCTTCACCTACTTTGCTACCGAAATAGCGTAAGTCATCCACTAGTTTTACTGCCTCATTTCCTAATCTAATTCCTTTTGCACCATCTCGCTTAATTCGGCTACATTCCACTACCCTTCTCTCAGTTCTGCTGATGTTCATTTTATAACTTTTTTCAAGGCATAATCCATGTCACTCACCTGCTCTTCCAACAGTATGTATCCTCATATGGCGAGAGGTGAGAACACGTAATCTTCCTCTTCTTCTTCTTCTACGTGATCAGGCCCAGCCGCTATAAGTTTACTCCTCCATAGTATTCTGCCATCCGCCATGCGTCCACATCTATTCATGCTTGGTTTCAATCTTCATGGAGGCCATCCCTCCAGTGCTTCTTGGGTCTCCCTGGGGGGGGGGGGGGGGGGAGGGGACTCTTTCCCGCAGGTGTGAACTCCAGGAGCTTCGGAATTCTGTTCTGTTCACATGCAGACCGAAACTACTGCGCAAACATCAACACAGTAGACAGATAACACTACATACGCTCCAAATACGTTTCCGAGAGAAAGTCAGATATCTCGGTGTGTGGATGGACCGGAAACTCTCATGGTGGGACCACATCGAATACGTAGCCAACAGAGCGCACGCGAGTCTGAAACAACTCTACCCAATCGTCAACGGCGACGGTTTTCCAGGGTCAACATTAATGAAAACGACCAGGGACGGATTCTGAACTGGAAATGGAGGAGAAAAGGTTCTATGTATATGTGTCTGGAAATCTGGAAATTCATCCTTGCCATGGTAGATGGCGCTGATGAATGAAAGTTCCTCTAACCGCTTGCTGTGTGTTCCTCGTGTGTTGGAGGCTGTGTGACAGATGCAGCGTACTGTAAGCAGCAGAATGGTCCTGTATTCACGTCGGGAACAAGCCGAGATGGTGTCTTTGTACAGCCGAGCAGATGGAAACACTCGAGAGGCAGCACAGTAGTGCCAAAAGAAGTACCCTGGCAAACACCAACCACATAAGACAACATTTCAATCCCCTTATGGGCGTTTGAGTCATAATGGGTCATTTCACACACATGAATATACAGGGAGGCGATGGAGTATGCATTTGGAGGACGAGGTTCCGAGTCTCCGCCATTTCCAACTGCTTGGTCGTACACAAACGCCATCTCGGATTGTTTCCGGCATGAACACCAGACCATTTTGCTGCTTACAGTATGCTGCGCCAACCACACGGCGTGCAAACACGAGAGCAACACACAGCACGTGGTCACCGAACCTTTCATTCGTCAGCGTCACCTATTTTGGCTGCGATGCATTTCTAGGACACATGTTCATAGTACCTTTTTGACTCCATTTTTAGTTAGGAACCTGCCCCTGAAGTTGGTCGGCTTTATTAATGTTCAACCTGTATATGTGGTGTCTCATACCATGAAGTTGGTCGGCTTTATTAATGTTCAACCTGTATATGTGGTGTCTCATACATCACACCCCCCCCCCTCCACACACACACACACACACCTACCCACAAACACACCCACAAACACACCCACCCACCCACCCACAAACACACCCACCCACCCAGCCACACACAAACACACACACACACACACACACACACACACACACACACACACACACACACAAAAACCTACCCAAGCCCACGCACCCACCCACCCACACACGCACACACACACACACTCCCCAAACCCCCACCCCACACACACCCACACCCAAACCCACCCACACACGCACCCACCCATGCACGCAGACCCCCCCCCCCCTCCACACACACACACACTGTTCATGTACAATGGGAAATCTGGGATTCTGGATGAAATTTTCATTGAGCATATGGACTCGTGGAGTCTATTCGTTCGAACAGGGCAGCCACAGCTTGCGCTGTATGCGCCCGCGCATTGTCGTGCAAAATGATGGTTCGGTTGCGCAGAAAGTGTCGCCGCTTCTTTCGCAAAGCTGGTCGCAGGTGATGCTGCAAGAACGAACAGTCGTACAACTTAAGTTCTTGTGACTTTGATTCGATTCCGAAGGTGAAGGAACCGCTTCGTGGCATTCGCTTCACTGCTGTTCCAGAGATCTGACAGGTTAGTAGACCGCTCCATTCGCACCACCAACAAAACAGGCTGTAATAAATGTCGTGTGACTGGGGCCTCCCTTCGGGTAGACCGTTCGCCTGGTGCAAGTCTATCCATTTGACGCCTCTCTCGCGACTTGCGCGTCGATGGGGATGAAATGGTGATGATTAGGACAACACAACACCCACTCCCTGGGCGCAGAAAATCTAGCCGGGAATCGAACCCGGGCCCTTAGGATTGGCGCACTGTCGCGCTGACCACTCTCCTAACGGTATACTACGCCTTCCACATCGTTGGCAACGGGTTCCACACAACGCAGGTCACTACGTTGAAGTACAGTAACAGGTACAGACACGTAAGTCTTTTGTATCGGTTGTGAATAAACAGCTGCCACTATTTAAGTTCCAACACTCGCATCTGAATCGTCTGTTCACGAACGGAGTCTGTTCCACTAAAGAAGCACACGGCGTGCAAGGAAGTCGTAACATTTTCCGAATTACAGTACTCGCTCGTACTGTTGCGTGACAGCGTTAAACGAGTGGCTCCTGCCTACTGCAGATTCTGTGCGCGCCCTCGCTGTTGCGATACCTGCACGAATGCGCGCACGGCGTTTACTTAGGCCGGACGCTCAGGCCGTAACTACGCTATCATATTTGTTTGTCAAAGCTGACATGTCAAATATTTTTATAATGTTACTTAAAAACCGTCTTAATTGCAAATATTTTTATTCATATGACCGGTTTCGGTTCATTCAGAACCATCTTCAGATCGGATATTTCAATTACAGGAGTAACCCGTCCAAATCCAGCAGTTTTCACATGCTACGTCACGTCACTGAAATATCACATCTGAAGATGGTTCTGAATGAACCGAAACCGGTCATATGAATAAAAATATTTGCAATCAAGTCGGTTTTTAAGTAACATTACAATTTCACTGATTGCTGTTGTCCCATAAGACATTATGTCTGTTTTTGTCAAATATTTTTGTCAAAACAACTTCGGTAGTATAATATGGGAATTTGTCAAATCTTTCGTGACAGAAATATCATCAAATGTAGGGCATCGCCGTACGTTCTATCACAAAAGTAGATCATCATCTGTTCACTGCGGTGTGAAATGTGACCGCTTGGAGCGCTGGCGTCGGCAGAGCTATTTGACGTGACGTCTCCGTAGCGTGTTCGGAAATACGACTGCAAACTGTAGTTGGTGTGTTCCTATTCTTTTTAATGACGTTACTTCGACTAGTGTTGGGGTGAGCAAGGGTCACAATGCATGCTATTAATCTCCGGAAGCGCGAGACTGCTACGGTCGCAGGTTCGAATCCTGCCTCGGGCATGGATGTGTGTGATGTGCTTAGGTTAGTAAGGTTTAAGTAGTTCTAAGTTCTAGGGGACTGATGACCACAGATGTTAAGTCCCATACTGCTCAGAACCATTTGAACCATATGCTATAAATCGTATGCAGGTGGGCGGGTGGTATATGCTGCAGGCGTAATCATGTCCACAGTCGCAGCTACAGCCATCCACCTCTACATGTGGAAACATCCTGGCAGCTTACCGGCAAACCGGAATAGAGGATGTGGTCACAATGCGAAATAAAAAAAAAAAAAAAAAATTCTACCATCTGCTCATCAAAATGTATTAGACAGGCGAAATACCCTCAGACGTCAAGAATAATATAATAAATCCAATCCCAAAGAAAGCAGGTGTTGACAGATGTGAAAATTACCGAATTATCAGTTTAATAAGCCACGTCTGTGAAATACTAACGCGAATTCTTTACAGACGAATGGAAGCGGACCTCGGGGATGATATGTTTGGATTCTGTAGAGATGTTGCAACACGTGAGGCAGTACTGACCCTACGACTTATCTTAGAAGCTAGATTAAGAAAAGGCAAACCTACGTTTCTAGCACATGTAGACTTAGAGAAAGATTTTGACACTCTAGACTGGGGTAATATCTTTCAAATTCTGAAGGTGGCAGGGGTAAAATACAGGGAGCGAAAAGCTATTTACAATTTGTACAGAAAGCAGATGGCAGTTATAAGAGTCGAGGGACACGAAAGGGAAGCAGCGGTTGGGAAGGGAGTGAGACAGGGTTGTAGCCTATCCAACATATTATTCAATCTGTATATTGAGCAAGCATGCAATAAAGGAAACAAAAGAAATGTTCGGAGAAGGTCTTAAAACCCATGGAGAAGAAATAAAATCTTTGAGGTTCGCCGATGACATTGTAATTCTGTCAGAGACAGCAAAGGACTTGAAAGAGCAGTTGAACGGAATGGACAGTGTCTTGAAAGGAGGGTATAAGATGAACATCAAGAAATGCAAAGCGAGGATAATGGAATGCAGTCGAATTAAATCGGGTGATGCTGAGGGTATTAGATTAGGAAATGAGACACTTAAAGTAGTAAAGGAGTTTTGCTACTTGCCGAGAAAAATAACTGATGACGGTCGAAGTAGAGACGATGTGGACTGTCAATGGCAAGGAAAGCGTTTCTGAAGAAGAGAAATTTGTTAACATCGAGAATAGATTTGTCAGGAGGTCTTTTCTGAAAGTATTTGTATGGAGTGTAGCCATGTACGGAAGTGAAACATGGACGATAAATAGTTTGGACAAGAAGAGAATAGAAGCTTTCGAAATGTGGTGGTACAGAAGAATGTTAATGATTAGATGGGTAGATCACATAACTAATGAGTAAATATTGAATAGAATTGGGGAGAAGAGGAGTTTGTGGCACAACTTGAGTAGAAGAAGGGATCGGTTGGTAGGACATGTTCTGAAGCATCAAGGGATAACCAATTTAGTATTTGAGGGAAACGTGGAGGGTAAAAATCGTAGAGGGAGACCAAGAGATGAATACACTAAACAGATTCAGAAGGATGTAGGTTGCAGTAGGTACTGGGAGATGAAGAAGCTTGCACAGGATAGAGTAGCAAGGAGAGCTGCATCAAGCCAGTCTCAGGACTGTAGACCATAACAACATGTCTCCATTCTACTTCGTCTATTTCTGAACCCTGGATCCCACAAGTTAAGAAGTGCTTCATCTGTTTCCTATTTTTATTAAGTCTGTAGTTGCTGGAACACTAATTCTATTAATGAAATTATTCCCTACCTTAAAAAAAAAAATCATTCTCACTGCCCATTTTCTGTGGGCTAAACATTTATTTTCCTTCAGATCATTCGGCTTCATCGGCTTATAAATCCTTTCAGACGCTTCTTCCATTATTTTGCTTAATGTGTGCTACGACGCAAAGTCAACCGCCAGCACGCCAGTCGGGAACAATATACGAGGGTGACTCAAATGAAAACCTTAAATTTGTACTAACAAATAGAAACTTCGCGCGGTTATCCTGTGTAGGAAGTTCGCAAGTGGTGTGACTTCAGTGGAAGACGCTCCTCGTCCAGTTCAGGCACAGCGAGTTGTGACTCCACAGGACACTGCAGCAGTTGAAGCCGTAGTGGAGGAAAACCGCCGAGAGACACTGAATGACACTGCAGCATGTTTACAGGTTAGTCACGGGTCAGCACACCACATTGTGCACGATGTGCTCCAGTTTCACAAAGTGTCTGCAAGATGGCAGCTGACTCCTGAAATGAGAGAACGATGTGTTGACGCTTGTGAAGAACTTCTTCGCCGCTTTGAACGAGAAGGTGGTGGCTTCCTTGCAAGAATCTTCACTGGGGACGAAACCTGGCTTCACTTCCACCGACCGGAAAGGAAGAGAGCGAGCAAGGGATGGCGCCATTCGCCATCACCAAAACCAAAGAAGTTTCGAACAGAACCACCAGCAGGGAAGGTTATGCTGACTCTCCTTTGGGACGAAAAAGGCGTCATTTTGGAGCATTACATGCCTAGAGTGCATCATACACAGATGTCCTAAAAAATCATCTGCGGCCTGCAATCAAATCAAAGCGACATGGACTGCTGTCAGCAGGTGTCCTTTTTCAACATGACAATGCGAGGCCCGACACTGCCCGTACAACAGCTGCAACAATCACAGACCTGCATTTTTAGTGTCTTCCTCATCCACGTTGCTCACCAGACCTTGCCCCAACTGATTTCCATATGTTTCGACCACTCAAAGACGCAATGGGAGGAAAGAAGTTTCGTTCTGACGAAGAGGTACGCCACGCGGTGCATGTGTGGTTGCGCAGACCACCAAAAGAATTTTTTATATGGGAATTTATGCACTTTGTAAGAGCTGGAGGACTTGCATTGAGTGTGGGGGAGATTATATTGAAAATTGATGCAGCTTTGTACCACTTCCGCAAAAGGAATAGTATTAAAAAAAATTTTAAGGTTTTCATTTGACTCACCCTCGTAGAAGGGAGGGCTGTGAGAAGAAGTCGCTGGCCGACCCCTATCCAGGGCGACAACGCAACAGCAGCGGAGTCAAAGAGCAGCTTCACGATTACGGTCTTCTATAGCAGCGACTTTGGAGTATTTACATTGAACAACATTGGTTATTTTGCATGTCGCCCTTTGCTTACGAGACATCTATGTAACACAAAGTTATGTATTGTAATTGCTCCTTTTGTAATAAAAGTCACTAATACGATTTCTTTGAATGTTGTTAGCGATCCCAGAAAGCAGGTTTCCCAGACATCCTGTGTTTGACTAGCAGGCAGGAGTTAACAATGTGCTCTGTGGTATTGGAGTGCTGCATTGTAAGCTAGAATAGCTGTCTCCTGTAGCAAGAAGTCGCAGTGTTACGGTGAGCCTGTCCTGTGCATTTCTGAAATGAATATTCTGTTTTCTAATATGAGAAGCGACTTTACTCAGCAAATGCTGACATGCACTCTAATGCATTCGTACTTAATTTACAAGGTGACAATCATTGAACTGTATGCAAAAAACGTTAATTTGTTACAAACTACGGGGTGCACACAATTTATTCAACATGTAAACGCCGCTACAGGTACTCGGGTTTAGGTTATGACGTGTTCGATATGCCTGCCATCATTGGAGATGATGTGGCGCAAAAACGAATACCGAAATCCTGCATGACCCGCTGAAGTGTTGGAACATCGATGCTATCGGTGACCTCCTGAATGGCTGTTTTCAGCTCAGCGATGGTTTTGGGGTTATTGCTGTACACCTTTCTTTAATATAAACTGCAGTAAACTCCGCGCAACGGTACCGACCGGCCACCATGTCATCCTCAGGGCCCAGGCGTCACTGGATGCGCAGATGGAGGGGCATCTGGTCAGCACACCGCTCTCCCGGCCGAATGTCAGTTTACGAGACCGGAGCCTCTACTTTTCAATCAAGTAAACTATGTGATGAAAAGTATCTGGACACATGGCTGAAAATGACTTAAAAGTTCGTGGCGCCCTCCATCTGTAATGCTTGACTTCAATATGGTGTTGGCTCACCCCTTGGCCTTGATGGCAGCTTCCACTCTCGCAGGGATTCGTACAATCAGGTGCTGGACGGTTTCTTGGGGAATGGCAGCCCATTCTTCACGGAGTGCTGCACTGAGGAGAGGTATCGACGTCGGTCGGTGAGGCCTGGCATGAAGACGGCGTTCCAACACATCCCAAATATGTTCTATAGGATTCAGGTCAGGACTCTGTGCAGGGCAGTCCCTTACAGGGATGTTATTGTCGTGAAAATACTCCGCCACAGCCCGTGCATTACGAACAGGTGCTTGATCGTGTTGAAAGATGCAATCGCCATCCCCGAATTGCTCAACAGATGGAAGCAAGGAGGTGCTTAAAACATCAATGTAGGCCTGTCCTGTGATAGTGACACGTAAAACGACAAGGAGCGCAAACCCCCTCGATGAAAAACACGACCACACCATAACAGCACCGCCTCCGAATTTTACTGTTGGCACTGCACACGCTGGCTGATGACGTTCACCGGGCATTCGCCATACCCACACCCTGCCGTCGGATCGCCACATTGTGTGCCGTCACTCCCCCCAACGTTTTTCTACTGTTCATTCGTCCAATGTTTACGCTCCTTACACCAAGCGAGGCGTCGTTTGGCATTTACCGGCGTGATGTGTGGCTTATGAGCCGTTGCTCGACAGCGAAATCCAAGTTTTCTCACCTCCCGCCCAACTGTCACGGTACTTGCAGTGGATCCTGATGCAGTTTGGATTCCTGTGTGATGGTCAGGACAGATGTCTGCTTATTACACATTACGACCCTCTTCAACTGTCGGCGGTCTCTGTCAGTCAACAGACGAGATCGGCCTGTACGCTTCCGTGCTGTACGTGTCCCTTCACGTTTCCACTTGGCTACAACATCGGAAAGAGTAGACCTACAGAGGATTAGGAGTGTGGAAATCTCAAGTAGCTCCGTATGACACAACTGACACCCAATCACCTGACCACGTTCGAAGTCCGTGAGTTCTGCGAAGCGCCCCACTCTGCTCTCTCACGGTGTCTAATGACTACTGAGGTCGCTGATACGGAGCACCTGGCAGTAGGAGGCAGCACAATGCATCTAATATGATAAACGTATGTTTTTGTGGGGGTGTCCGGATACTTTTGATCACATAGTGTTTCCTGTTTTCCGGTAGTTCTCTTCCAAATGCGCACACAAATGCATCTGTGGTACAAGCAACTGCGGCGCACAGTATCAAGTTGTTGTCGTCCGCCATCTTTAACTTCAACGAAAAATATGACAACAGTGTAATACCCTTGTGATCACGGAGTGATGGCTTTCACGCGCGGTTGACATAGCTGCTGGTAATCCTTCCGGGATGTGAGATCGTGGTCCAAGAAACTCTTCTGTCCCTACTTCGGGTCAGTTCCAGTGGGACGACGAATTTAATGGGCAATTTGATGGTGCAGCCATGGGTGACCCTTTAGGTCCTACAGTCGCTAATTTCTACATCGAGAAATTCGATCACTCGCCTCTGGACAAAGCAAAATAGGAAACCATCTCGCTGGTACCAGTTTGTAGATGACATATTTGTGGTCTGGTCCCACGGTAGAAAGGCTTTGGATGAATTCCTTGATCATCTAAATAAAATTAATCCAAAAATCTAGATCACAATGGAAATGGAATATGTTGACAGGATATATTTCTTGGATGTTTTCGTTATGAGACAGTCCGATGGAAGTTAGAGTAACACATACGGACAGATATTTGCATAAAAACACCAATAACTGTCCACAACAAAAGAGAGGTGTCATTAAAAGTTATGTCGATAGAGCCGAGCAGATACCCACATGGGAACACCTGGACGTTGAAGTAAAACATCTGAAGCAGGCGTTCGAGAAAAATGGCTACTCACGGAAAGAGGTAAAGAGAATTTTGTGACCAAGGAACAGAAGACCGAAGGACAAAGATGAACCACAACGGCGGAAAAATACAGTTTCTATCCCTTTTCATTAAAAAGGTAAGGAATCAGATCCATAAGATTTTACAGTAACATGACATCAGACCGGTCTTTAGACCAACAAAGGCCGGCCGGGGTGGCCGAGCGGTTCTAGGCGCTACAGTCTGGAACCGCGCGACCGCTACGGTCGCAGGTTCGAATCCTGCCTCTGGCATGCATGTGTGTCATGTCCTTAGGTTAGTAAGGTTTAAGTAGTTTTAAGTACTAGGGTACTGATGACCTCAGATGTTTAGTCCCATAGTGCTCAGAGCCATTTGAACCATTTGAATCAACAAAGAAAATAAGTCAAACACTCCGAACTGTGAAGGATACACGCCCTCCTCTATCGACTTCTGGTGTGTACAAAATTCCGTGTACGTGTGGTAAAATTTGTATTGGAACTACTAAGAGGAGCGTAAATACACAGTTAAAAGAGCACAAAAGTCTTTGCCGACTAGAAATCACCTGTAGCAGGGCATGCTCTTCACTCAGAAAACCACGAAGTGAGGTTTTCTGAAACAGAAATTCTATTTACAAAGTCACATTATTATCTACGACTATATAGAGAAGGCTTGAAATTTAAAAGTATCAGGATAATTTTAAGACGAAAGAGGAGGCAGTTAAACTTAAAGACATATCGACAGTAGCAGTGCAGAATGGCTAGACAGTTTTATCTTTGCCAAGACAACAATCGATAGTTGTTTTATCGCTGACACGGATTATCTCTGCTGCTCTCGTGTTACTTTGGCCACGCCCCCTTTTCTACAGCATTTATGTTGCCCTGGGACATCTACCCGATCAGTCGACAAGACTCAGTGGACGAGCCGACCGGGGTAGCCGAGCGGTTCTAGGCACAACAGTATGGAACCGCGCGAGCCCTACGGTCGCAGGTTCGAATCCTGACTCAGGCATGGATGTGTGTGATATCCTTGGGTTAGTTTGGTTTAAGTTGTTCTAAGTTCTAGAGAACTGATGACCTTAAAAGTTACGTCCCATGGTGCTCAGAGCCATTTGACCTATTTTCGAGTGGAGGAGCCCCTCTGAGGATGTCCAGCGCAGTCCTGCACGAAACGTCACGGAACACAAGAGTTTCTTGGATCACGACCTGACATCGTGAAAGGTCTACCAGCACCAGTGTGATACCCCTTTTTAGTGCCACGTCAATGGCCTTTGCCGAAGAAATTGGACCAATATTTTATCTTTGACAAGATGACACTCCATAGTTAGGTTTTATCTCTGACAAGGATTATTGATTATCTCTGGTCCTCACGTGTTACTTTGGCGACGCCCCTTTTACTACAGTATTTATGTCGCCCTCGAACGTCTACCTGGCCAGTCGGCAAGACGAAACATTAGCGACAGCCCCGGACATTTGCACACGCCCCGTCCATTTAACCCCCTCCACACCTACGCCCCGCCACACCACCCAAGAGCGCATCAATATGATCTTTAGTAGTCGTCTATTCGTTTGTCGTTTTTTGTTTTACCGCGGTTGCTCACACCAGCAGTGTTGTGCTGTCAGTAATTCTTAGCAGTTTGTGTAATACTGTCAAAATGAAACACAGATAAGCACTCTCAATAAAGCTATCAAACACAAGGTACCTAATCTTGACTATTGTGGCCAACTGCTGTCAAAACTGATAACTAATAGACATTAAAGTACGATAAGATTTGTTGGAATGACACAGACGAAATTATGTACATATGTTTAACAACAGGCACCTCTAAACCTCTCAAACACTGCAGAACAACTCAAAGTAATCTTGAGTCTGCTATAAGCAAGCAGTCATAAGACTTCACATGTAAAAATTCACCCATTACACAGGCAAATATTAATGAAGAATGCCACTGTATAAATATCTCACTGCTTGCATTACGCATTTCTACATAGTTGTTGTTGTTGTGGTCTTCAGTCCTGGTACTGGTTTGATGCAGCTCTCCATGCTACTCTATCCTGTGCAAGCTTCTTCATCTCCCAGTACCTACTGCAACCTACATTCTTCTGAATCTGCTTAGTGTATTCATCACTTGGTCTCCCTCTACGATTTTTACCCTCCACGCTGCCCTCCAATGGTAAATTTGTGATCCCTTGATGCCTCAGGACATGTCCTACCAACCGATCCCTTTTTCTAGTCAAGTTGTGCCACAAACGTCTCTTCTCCCCAATCCTATTCAATACCTCCTCATTAGTTACGTGATCTATCCACCTTGTGTGGATTATCTTCAGCATTCTTCTGTAGCACCCCATTTCGAAAGCTTCTATTCTCTTCTTGTCCAAACTATTTATCGTCCATGTTTCACTTCCATACATGGCTACACTCCATACAAATACTTTCAGAAACGACTTCCTGAAACATAAATCTATATTCGATGTTAACAAATTTCTCTTCTTCAGAAACGCTTTCCTTGCCATTGCCAGTCTACATTTCATATCCTCTCTACTTCGACCGTCATCTGTTATTTTGCTCCCCAAATAGCAAAACTCCTTTACTACTTTCAAGTGTCTCATTTGTTAATCTAATTCCCTCAGCATCACCCGATTTAATTTGATTACATTCCATTATCCTCGTTTTGCTATTGTTGATGTTCATCTTATATCCTCCTTTCAAGACACTATCCATTCCGTTCAACAGCTCTTCCAGGTCCTTTGCTATCTCTGACAGAATTACAATGCCATCGGCGAACCTCAAAGTTTTTATTTCTTCTCCATGAACTTTAATACCTGCTCCGAATTTTTCTTTTGTTTCCTTTACTACTTGCTCAATATACAGATTGAATAACATCGGGGAGAGGCTACAACCCTGTCTCACTCCCTTCCCAACCACTGCTTCCGTTTCATGTCCCTCGACTCTTATAACTGCCATCTGGTTTGTGTACGAATTGTAAATAGCCTTACGCTCCCTGTATTTTACCCCTGCCACCTTCAGAATTTGAAAGAGAATATTCCAGTCAACATTGTCAAAAGCTTTTTCTAAGTCTACAAATGCTAGAAACGTAGGTTTGCCTTTTCTTAATCTTTCTTCTAAGACAAGTCGTAAGGTCAGTATTGCCTCACGTTATCCAACATTTCCACGGAATCCAAACTGATCTTCCCCGATGTCGGCTTCTACCAGTTTTTCCATTCGTCTGTAAAGAATTCACGTTAGTATTTTGCAGCTGTGACTTATTAAACTGATAGTTCGCTAATTTTCACATTTGTCAGCACCTGCTTTCTTTGGGATTGAAATTATTATATTCTTCTTGAAGTCTGAGGGTATTTCGTCTGTCTCATACATCTTACTCACCAGCTGGTAGAGTTTTGTCAAGGCCGTCAGTAGTTCTAATGGAATGTTGTCTACTCCCGGGGCCTTGTTTCGATTCAGGTCTTTCAGTGCTCTGTCAATTTCTTCACGCAGTATCTTATCTCCCATTTCGTCTTCATCTACATCCTCTTTCATTTCCATAATATTGCCCTTGTATAAACCCTCTATATACTCCTTCCACCTTTCTGCCTTCCCTTCTTTGCTTAGAACTGGGTTGCCATCTGAGCTCTTGATATTCATACAAGTGGTTCTCTTCTCTCCAAAGGTCTCTTCAATTTTCCTGTAGGCAGTATCAATATTACCCCTAGTGAGATAAGCTTCTACATCCTTACATTTGTCCTCTAGCCATCCCTGCTCAGCCATTTGGCACTTCCTGTCGATCTCATTTTTGAGACGTTTGCATTCCTTTTTCCCTGCTTCATTTACTGCAATTTTGTATTTTCTCCTTTCATCAATTCAATATTTCTTCTGTTACCCAAGGATTTCTAGCAGCCCTCGTCTTTTTACCTACTTAATCCTCTGCTGCCTTCACTACTTCATCGCTCAGAGGTACCCATTCTTCTTCTACTGTGTTTCTTTCCCCCATTCCTGTCAATTGTTCCCTTATGCTCTCCCTGAAACTCTGTACAACCTCTGGTTTAGTTAATCCTGGTCAAAAGGTCTTTGCCGGAGAAATTTGACGAACATTTTACCTTTGACAAGACGACACTCTATAGTTACTTTTTATCTCTGACAAGGATTATGTTTGCTCGTCTCGTGTTTCTTTGACCACGCCTAGTTTCCTACAGTATTTATGTCGCCCTCGGACGTTCGTCCGGTCAGTCGGCATAACTCAGCAGAGGAGCGGCTCTGAGGATGTACAGCGCAGTCCTGCACGAAACGTCAAGGAACAGAAGAGGTTCCTGGACCACGGCCTCACATCGCGAAAGGTTTACTAGCAGCAGTGTAATACCCCTTTTTAGCGCCACGTCAAAGGCCCTTGTCGAAGACATTTGACGAATATTCTATGACATTTCTTAGACAGATACGACACCGGCCTAAGGCGTCACGACTTTCGACGCCACAGCCACGAAAAAACCGCGTAGCAGCGCCGCCGAGCCGAGTGAGGTGGATTTAGGGCAGGGGTCTCCAAAGTGTTTAGTCCGGGCCACCTTGCCTCCTCCACGAAGTCATAAGGGCCAAGATCTACCTAGTGGGATTTAAGCACCCTAGCACTCCGTGATCACCGTAATGTAAGCCGAAAGATAAGATGAAATCGCAAAAATCTAAGGTTGTTGGAACAGCTAGCACTGAAACGAACCACAATTTTTATTTAATTACATAATTTTTATTTAATTACATAATTTCTACTTAATACATTGTTTTGTTTCATTGTATTCATAACATTGTCATTGACTTTAGACAAACATATCTTTGGTCGTTAACTTATCTATTCGTTCTATCGGCATAATTAGCTTTAATCATTTCTAGATACTTGGATACAGGCGACAGTCACCAGAGCATAGCTTTTTCTTTTCGGTCAGGACGTTCAACAGTCTCATAATTTGTGAAACAAGCGTAACAGGCAATATGGACTGTTCTACAGCCCAACTATTTACCTACTCCTACAACAGAGATGGGGAAGAAATCTGAAGAACGATTTCTAGAACTTTAGGGGTTTCCGAACTCCTTTGGAAGGGTAGGCGGAAAGCGTATCAGGTTAAAATGCCAGTTGTTGTGTTACAAACAATTCTTTTCGCTGGTTTTCCTGGCGATCGTTGATCCATACTACCGAGTTTACAACAGTTGATATTGGAAATTATGGACGTCACAGTCACAACACTATTTCTGAGAATTCAACTTTCTATGAAGAGTATATCGAGGGCAAAAGTATTCTACCTCCAAATCAGGATCGCGTGTATCATAGAAAAAGTTGTATCGTCTCAGCTCCTCTATAAGTCTTTCTGTGTCCATGATGCGTGCACTACAGGCTGCAAGACAAAAACCGCCTCATGCCACCGTTTCCAGTGTGACAGCAGAGCAGTTGAATGCGCCAACAGAGGCGAGCAGCCGCTACGGCTTGCGGCAAGTCACGTTTAATAAAATCGGTATTGATGTATGATAATTGTGTTCCATTTAAACGAAAATTCATTCTCTCTCCCCACGTCGTATATTTTGAGGTCGTATGTTATTCCAATGCTTGTTTTTAACGCAACTGTTTCATAATACAAATTAAAGTAATATTTCCGATATTTTTAGAAATATATTTCACATAATTTTGCCAATCATCCGAAACATTGTTCTTTGCTCGACATTTACAGTCATTTAAGAAGACAGGTGAAGACTGCATGAAGAGTTTGACTGAGCACTGAAACAACTGAGTCAAAACAAGGCCCTGGGAGTAGACAACAGTCCATAAGAATACAGGAATGGGGGAAAGAAATACATTAGAAAAAGATTGGGTAGCTTTGAGAGATGAAGTAGTGAAGGTAGCAGAGGATCAAGTAGGTAAAAAACACGAGGGCTAGAACAAATCCTTGGATAACAGAAGAAATATTAAATTTAATTGATGAAAGGACAAGATATAAAAATGAAGTAAGTGAAGCAGGCAAAAAGGAATACAAACGTCTCAAACGTGAGATCGACAGGAAGTGCAAAATGGCAAAGCAGGCATGGCTAGAGGACAAATGTAACGATGTAGAGGCTTATCTCACTGGGGAAAAATAACTGATGATGGTCGAAGTGGAGAGGATATAAAATGTAGACTGGCAATGGCAAGGAAAGAGTTTCTGAAGAAGAGAAATTTATTAACATCGAGTGTAGATTTAAGTGAGGTAGTCGTTTCTGAAAGTATTTGTATGCCGTGTAGCCATGTATGGAAGTTGTAATGACATGTGACAACCCGGCGGCGGTTCAACAGTGCTGCCTGCCTGCCGGCTGCGGTTCAAGGCCGCAGGCCGCATTCTGTCTGGCGAGGCCTTAACGCGGGCCGGTTTGCCGGACGTCGCCGGCCGGTTTCGTCGCCCGTAGTTTGGAGACCTCTCGCTTAGGGGAACCCCCGCTGGCGGCCAGACACGCGGGAGATCCTCGAGGCGGCGCAAGCTGTCGGCCGTTTAAAGCGGTGCCGGCGCAAGGCAGAGGCCGACGAACCAATCCGGCAGCGTCTCGTCGTACAGGAGGGGCACCGCGGGTCGATCCCGTGTCTGGCGCGGCGGACGGCGCAATCACGAGAGATCGCGTGCTGCTTCGGCCATCCATTATGAGCCACCTGCCCGCCCGGCTGCCTACCTGGGAATAGCTGCCTCCGCCGGCGGCGATGACCTCTGCTGCGTGGGCGGTCAAGCGCCTCTCACACCGCTCACCTCCACCTCCACCACCACCATCATTCGCTACCTGACACCTAGTGCTGGATACACCCGTGCTGCAGCGCCTGACGAAAAGAGCCCTGGCACCTCCTGCCGAACGCTAACTGCGTGCCGGAGCGAGGCTCGAACCCAGGATTTTGTCTTTCGTCGTTCAGCATTTAAGAACGTAATGGCTGCCAGAGCTCTTCGCCTACGATGTCTCACGGCGTACGCCATGGCTGCTTCAGTGGCATCGTGTCGGCACTCGGCGCGCATCAGCTACACATCAACGTACTCGCTGTTAGTGTATGCCATCTTCATCCGACGTGGTATATTGAGGACCATTCGTTTGTGTGGCTCGAACTGTCGCGTATACGGTAGAGATGGGCAAAACTGTTCTTTTCAGAGATCAGATCAGAACTGTTCACTCCCTGAAATGAACTAGCTCTTTTCCATGACTCACCACTGAATCACAATGGAAAATACACTCCTGGAAATTGAAATAAGAACACCGTGAATTCATTGTCCCAGGAAGGGGAAACTTTATTGACACATTCCTGGGGTCAGATACATCACATGATCACACTGACAGAACCACAGGCACATAGACACAGGCAACAGAGCATGCACAATGTCGGCACTAGTACAGTGTGTATCCACCTTTCGCAGCAATGCATGCTGCTATTCTCCCATGGAGACGATCGTAGAGATGCTGGATGTAGTCCTGTGGAACGGCTTGCCATGCCATTTCCACCTGGCGCCTCAGTTCGACCAGCATTCGTGCTGGACGTGCAGACCGCGTGAGACGACGCTTCATCCAGTCCCAAACATGCTCAATGGGGGACACATCCGGAGATCTTGCTGGCCAGGGTAGTTGACTTACACCTTCTAGAGCACGTCGGGTGGCACGGGATACATGCGGACGTGCATTGTCCTGTTGGAACAGCAAGTTCCCTTGCCGGTCTAGGAATGGTAGAACGATGGGTTCAATGACGGTTTGGATGTACCGTGCTCTATTCAGTGTCACCTCGACGATCACCAGAGGTGTACGGCCAGTGTAGGAGATCGCTCCCCACACCACGATGCCGGGTGTTGGCCCTGTGTGCCTCGGTCGTATGCAGTCCTGATTGTGGCGCTCACCTGCACGGCTCCAAAGACGCATACGACCATCATTGGCACCGAGGCAGAAGCGACTCTCATCGCTGAAGACGACACGTCTCCATTCGTCCCTCCATTCACGCCTGTCGCGACACCACTGGAGGCCGGCTGCACGATGTTGGGTCGTGAGCGGAAGACGGCCTAACGGTGTGCGGGACCGTAGCCCAGCTTCATGGAGACGGTTGCGAATGGTCCTCGCCGATACACCAGGAGCAACAGTGTCCCTAATTTGGTGGGAAGTGGCGGTGCGGTCCCCTACGGCACTGCGTAGGATCCTACGGTCTTGGCGTGCATCCGTGCGTCGCTGCGGTCCGGTCCCAGGTCGACGGGCACGTGCACCTTCCGCCGACCACTGGCGACAACATCGATGTACTGTGGAGACCTCACGCCCCACGTGTTGAGCAATTCGGCGGTACGTCCACCCGGCCTCCCGCATGCCCACTATACGCCCTCGCTCAAAGTCCGTCAACTGCACATACGGTTCACGTCCACGCTGTCGCGGCATGCTACCAGTGTTGAAGACTGCGATGGAGCTCCGTATGCCAAGGCAAACTGGCTGACACTGACGGCGGCGGTGCACAAATGCTGCGCAGCTAACGCCATTCGACGGCCAACACTGCGGTTCCTGGTGTGTCCGCTGTGCCGTGCGTGTGACCATTGTTTGTACAGCCCTCTCGCAGTGTCCGGAGCAAGTATGGTGGGTCTGACACACCGGTGTCAATGTGTTCTTTTTTCCATTTCCAGGAGTGTATATTAGGAAATGACACACTTAAAGCTGTCAAGGAGTTTTGCTGTTTGGGGAGCAAAATAATTGATGATGGTCGAAGTACAGAGGATATAACATATAGACTGGCAATGGGAAGAAAAGCGTTTGTGAAGAAGAAAAATTTGTTAACATCGAGTATAGATTTAAGTGTCAGGAAATAGTTTCTGAAAGTATTTGTATGGAGTGTAGCCATGTATGCAAGTGAAATGTGGACGATAAATAGTTTAGACTAGAAGAGAATAGAAGCTTTGAAATGTGGTGCTACAGAAGAATGCTGAAGATTAGATGGGTCGATCATATAACTATTGAGGAAGTATTGAACAGGATAGAGGAGAAGAGGAGTTTGACTAGAAGAAGGTATCGGGTATCGGTTGGTAGGACATGTTTGAGGCATCAAGGGATCACCAATTTAGTATTGGAGGGCGGCGTGGAGGGTAAAAATCGTAGAGGGAGACCAAGAGATGAATACACTAAGTAGATTCAGAAGGATGTAGGTTGCAGTAGGTACTGGGAGATGGAGAAGCTTGCACAGGATAGAGTAGCATGGAGAGCTGCATCAAACCAGTCTCAGGACTGAAGACCACAACAACAACAAGTTCTGAAACATTCTGGCGGTGCTCGTTACGGAGTTTCAGGAGGGACAGTGAAGGACATCAGACAAACGTTTCTCATAAGCCCACGTAACTCAATTCGTCAAACATCTAGGCAACGTGATGTACAGCGATCAACATTGCATCGTATAGTTAACCGATGTCTTCGTATGTGTGCTTACAAAGTGCGAATTCTGCAACATCTGACGCCGAACGATAAACAGCGCCGACAACTATTTGCTGCGGATATGCTGCAGAGTATTCATAGGGATGCCAGCTTCCTGGAAAGATGTTAATTCTGAGATGAGGCAACCTTTCATCTATCAGGAAGGGTTAATAGGCACAATGTTCGGATGTGCGGGTTTGCAAAATCTGCACATTGTCATTCAACATGTTCGTGATAGCCCAACATCTACATCTACATACATACACCGCAATCCACCATACAGTGCGTGGCGGAGGGTACCTCGTACCCCAACTAGCATCTTCTCTCCCTGTTCCACTGCCAAACACAACGACGGAAAAATGACTGCCTATATACCTCTGTACGAGCCCTAATCTCTCTTATCTTTGTGGTCTTTCCGCGAAATGTAAGTTGGCAGCAGTAAAATTGTACTGCAGTCAGCTAAAAATGCTGGTTCTCTAAATTCCCTCAGTAGCGATTCACGAAAAGTACGCCTCCTTTCCTCCAGAGACCCCCCACCCGAGTTCCTGAAGCATTTACGTAACACTCGCGTGATGATCAAACATACCAGTAACAAATCTAGCAGCCCGCCTCTGAATTGCTTCTGTGTCCTTCCTCAATGCGACCTGATACGGATCCTAAACAGTCGAGCAGTTCTCGAGAATAGGTTGTATTAGTGTTTCATAAGCGGTCTTCTTTACAGATGAACCACATCTTCCCAAAATTCTACCAGTGAACCAAAGACGACTATCCACATTCCCCCCAAACTGTCATTACACGCTTGTCCCACTTCATATCGCTCTGCAATGTTACGCCCAAATATTTCATCGACGTGACTGTGTCAAGTGCTACACTACTAATGGACTATTCAAACATTATGGGATTCTTTTTCCTATTCATCTGAATTAATTTATATTTATCTATATTTAGAGTTAGCTGCCATTCTTTACACCAGTCACAAATCCTGTCCAAGTCATCTCGTATCCTCCTACAGTCACTCAACAACGACACCTTCCCGTACACCACAGCACCATCAGCAAACATCCGCACATCGCTATCCACCCTATCCAAAAGATCATTTATGTAGACAGAAAACAACAGCGGCCCTACCACACTTCCCTGGGGTACTCCAGATGATACCCTCACCTCCGATGAACACTCACCATCGAGGACAACGTACTGGGTTCTATTACGTAAGCCCTAAACTAAACGTCAGGTGCGGGCTAATGCGCGACAGGGCTGTCGGACCATTCTTCTTTGCGGAACAAAAAGTGAATGCGTCAGTGTATCTGGACATGTTGGAACAGTCTGTGTACCCTCAGATACAAGACCTGCAACCCTACATCATTTTCCAACAAGATGGAGCTCCGCCGCTTGGGTCAACGTCTGTTCTCAAGTTCCTGGATAGGAAATTTCCCAGTCGTTGGATCGGACGCGAAGGATTCACTGTCTGGCAACCACATTCACCCGACATTACGCCGCTGGATTTCTTCATGTGGGGATCCGTGAAGGACCGCGTGTATGCGACCAAAGTGGACGACGTCCTACGTTGCGACATCGTATCACTAATGCGATTGCAACAATAACAGAGGAAATGTTACAAAGAACTTGGCAAGAAATTGAATATAGACACGATATTCTTCGTGCTACGATGATGCAATGCCTACTTTGGAAGAATTCAGTATAGAAATAGATTCTCCTGCTAACGGAAAGGCCCCAGGTGAAGATGGGATCGCTGCAGAGGTTATTAAGTATAACAAGTCTGTTCTTCTCATACGTTTATATTCACTTATCACAACCAGCTGGGAAGGAGGTTATGTCCCCATGAGTATGTGGAATTCGAGGATAGTTACTCTATATAAACAGAAAGGGAACACAAGTGACTGTATCATTTACCGAGGCAGCTCGTTATTAACAAGGGAACCTCCCCATCGCACCCTCCTCAGATTTAGTTATAAGTTGGCACAGTGGATAGGCCTTGAAAAACTGAACACAGATCACTCGAGAAAACAGGAAGAAGTTGTGTGGAACTATCAAAAAAATAAGCAAAATATACGAACTGAGTAGTTCATGTGCAAGATAGACAACATCAAGGGTAGTGTGAGCTCAGGAGTGCCGTGGTCCCGTGGTTAGCGTGAGCAGCTGCGGAACGAGACGTCCTTGGTTCGAGTTTCCCCTCGAGTGAAAAGTTTTTATTTTCAGACAATTATTATCTGTCCACTGTCTCTTCTGGGGACGCTACACCTAAACAAACAACGAAACACACGACGCAGCATGCCGTCATCAATGTGGTATAGAATATATCAGACGTGTTTTCCTGTGGAGGAATCGGTCGACCTACGACCTTGCGATCAAATGTTTTCGGTTCTCATTGGAGAGGCACGTCCTTTAGTCTACTAATCTCACTGTTTTGCGGTGCGGTCGCAAAACACACAGTGAAGAGAGCCGTCAATGAACGTCATAACTTTGCGAAAATAAAGTAAGTTAACTTCTCAGTCGAGGGAAGACGAAACAAGGACCTCTCGTTCCGCAGTTGCTCACGCTAACCGCGGGACCACGGCGCTCCTTAGGTCACACTATCCTTGATGTTGCCTATGTTGCGCATGGAGTACTCAGTTTGTATATTTTCTTATTTTTTTCATAGTTCAAAAAAATGGCTCTGAGCACTATGGGACTTAACATCTATGGTCATCAGTCCCCTAGAACTTAGAACTACTTAAACCTAACCTAACCTAAGAACATCACACACATCCATGCCCGAGGCAGGATTCGAATCTGCGACCGTAGCGGTCCCGCGGTTCCAGACTGCAGCGCCTAGAACCGCTCTGCCACTCCGGCCGGCTCCATCAGCATTGATAGCAATCCTCTCCAGGTAGTTGATCACTAGCCTACTTGGGATCCACAATATGTAGCAACTTGTCAACGGACAGAATCGCAAAAGCATCATCTGTCATGGCTATGTTGAAAAACAAAGTATGGAACAACGGACTGATTACCACAAAAACATAATTAAAAGTCTACAACGCTTGTGTTATAAGCACCCTTCTCTATAGCTGTGAGACGTGGACAATCTTTCTAGGCATGAATCTCGACTCAACAGCTTCCATCTCTACTCTCTACATCCACATCTACATCCATATTCCGTAAGCCACCTGACGGTGTGTGGCGGAGGGTACCTTGAGTACCTCTATCGGTTCTCCCTTCTATTCCAGTCTCGTATTGTTCGTGGAAAGAAGGATTGTCGGTATGTGTCTCTGTGTGCGCTCTCATCTCTCTGATTTTATCCTCACGGTCTCTTCGCGAGATATACGTAGGAGGGAGCAATATACTGCTTGACTCTTCGGTGAAGGTATGTTCTCGAAACTTTAACAAAAGCCCGTACCGAGCTACTGAGCGTCTCTCCTGCAGAGTCTTCCACTGGAGTTTATCTATCATCTCCGTAACGCTTTCGCAATTACTAAATGATCCTGTAACGAAGCGCGCTGCTCTCCGTTGGATCTTCTCTATCTCTTCTATCAACCCTATCTGGTACGGATCCCACACTGCTGAGCAGTATTCCAGCAGTGGGCGAACAAGCGTACTGTAACCTACTTCCTTTGTCTTCAGACTGCATTTCCTTAGGATTCTTCCAATGTATCTCAGCCTGGCATCTGCTTTACCGACGATCAACTTTATATGATCATTCCATTATAAATCACTCCTAATGCGTACTCCCAGATAATTTATGGAATTAACTGCTTCCAGTTGCTGACCTGCTATTTTGTAGCTAAAAGTTAAGGCATCTATCTTTCTGTGTATTCGCAGCACATTATACTTGTCTACATTGAGATTCAATTGCCATTCCGTGCACCATGCGTCAATTCGCTGCAGATCCTCGTGCATTTCAGTACAATTTTCCATTGTTACAACCTCTCCATATACTACAGCATCATCCGCAAAAAGGCTCAGTGAACTTCCGATGTTACCCTCAAAGTCATTTATATATATTGTGAATAGCAACGTTCCTACGACACTCCCCTGCGGCATACCTGAAATCACTCTCACTTCGGAAGACTTCTCTCCATTGAGAATGACATGCTGCGTTCTGTTACCTAGGAACTCTTCAATACAATCACACAATTGGTCTGATAGCCCATATGCTCTTACTTTGTTCACTAAACGACTGTGGGGAACTGTATCGAACGCCTTGCGGAAGTCAAGAAATACGGCATCTACCTGCGAACCCGTGTGTATGGCCCTCTGAGTCTCGTGGACGAATAGCGCGAGCTGGGTTTCACACGATCGTCTTTTTCGAAACCCATGCTGATTCCTACAGAGTCGATTTCTAGTCTCCAGAAAAGTCATTATACTCGAACATAATACGTGTTCCAAAATTCTACAACTGATCGACGTTAGAGATATAGGTCTATAGTTCTGCACATCTGTTGGACGTCCCTTCTTGAAAACGGGGATGACCTGTGCCCTTTTCCAATCCTTTGGAACGCTACGCTCTTCTAGAGACCTACAGTAGACAGCTGCAAGAAGGGGGGAAAGTTCCATCGCGTACTCTGTGGAAAATCGAACTGGTATCCCATCAGGTCCAGCGGCCTTTCCTCTTTTGAACGATTTTAATTGTCTCCAGAAGATCCTTCAGATCTGTTGGAGAGATACAGTACCCAACACCGAAGTCTTTCACCGTGCGAGCACAACCAGCATCTTTGCACTCCCTGAGTCATCGACGTCTAAGATGGTTGGGACACGTCAGGCGCATGGATCCTGAACGGACACCGAAAACAACTGCTGTAAGGAGGACTTCAGGAGCGTGTGAGGCCAGTATGACGACCGCACCTTCGTTTCAAGGATGTCTGCAAGGGAGACCTGACCGAGACCAGACTCAATCCAAGTGGCTGGGAAAGCACTGCAGATGACCGTGCCAAATGGCGAGTAACTGTGCGCGAAGGCCTCAAGCTCTCGGAGGACGAACGCACACAGGAACAAATGAGGAAGAGGACAAAGCGGAGAGACGGAGCGGCTTCTGTTAGAAGTCCCTCACATTCCACATGTCCAAACTGCAGTAGAGACTGCCACTCTCCAGTGGGACTTTTTAGCCACAGCAGACGCTGCTGACTCTGAACCAAGCACGCTACACCATCATCCCACAAGGATAGACAGATGCCATTACAAATGGTTCACATGTAGAGGCGTATTGATGATAAATAAATAAATCCTTGAGATGCTCCACAATGTGGTGTATTTTTCAGTGTCGTGTCTACTTTTTTTCTGTTGTTGTTGTTGTGGTCTTCAGTCCTGAGACTGGTTTGATGCAGCTCTCCATGCTACTCTATCCTGTGCAAGCTTCTTCATCTCCCAGTACCTACTGCAGCCTACATCCTTCTGAATCTGCTTAGTGTATTCATCTCTTGGTCTCCCTCTACGATTTTTACCCTCCACGCTACCCTCCAATACTAAATTGGTGATCCCTTGATGCCTCAGGACATGTCCTACCAACCGACTCCTTCTTCAAGTCAAGTTGTGCCACCAACTTCTCTTCTCCCCAATCCTATTCAATACCTCCTCATTAGTTATGTGATCTACCCATCTAATCTTCAGCATTCTTCTGTAGCACCACATTTCGAAAGCCTCTATTCTCTTCTTGTCCAAACTATTTATCGTCCACGTTTCACTTCCATACAAGGCTACACTCCATACAAATACTTTCATAAACGACTTCCTCACACTCAAATCTATACTCGATGTTAAAAAATTTCTCTTCTTCAGAAAGGCTTTCCTTGCCATTGACAATCTACATTTTATATCCTCTCTACTTCGACTATCATCAGTTATTTTGCTCCCCAAATAGCAAAACTCCTTTACTGCTTTAAGTGTCTCATTTCCTAATCTAATTCCCTCAGCATTACCTGACTTAATCCGACTACATTCCATTATCCTTGTTTTACTTTTGTTGATGTTCATCTTATATCCTCGTCTTTTCCTCTTTTTTCCTAGGTCTTTGAAATCATGGAGGTTTGAGTGGGACACCCTGTATAACGTACTGTGTATAAATTTATATGAAATCATTCAGAAAAACGGCTGAGATAATATTGCACTTCGTCTTCAGTCCACAAGTGGCCTATCAGGACCATCCGACCGCCATGTCATCCTCCAATGAAGATGCAGATAGGAGGGGCGTTTGTTCAGCACACCGCTCTCCCGGTGTTTATGACCGTTTTCTTTGACCGGAGCCACTACTGTTCGGTCGAGTAGCTCCTCAGTTGGCATCATGAGGCTGAGTGCACCCCGAAAAATGGCAACAGCGCATGGCAGCCCAGTTGTGTACATAGTTACGTGTAGTCAGCGTGTACACAGCTTTCCCACTATAGCGCGCCCCGCTAAGCACAACACCGCTGGTGCAGCGCTCGTCCATCTCCGCACTATGAGATGGCGCTGCCTTAGAGATGGACCAAATTCTGTTTCCGCCGATCCGCGTGTTAATATGTCACGCAGCCAATGAGATTCCTGCTAACGTAGAACATTTTCTCCTCGCAGGTCACACTCGCGCAGTCACACATTAATGCGCGAGGTATTATAACGAGTGTACATACCTCTGATTACTCAGTCTGTATTAGTCTGTACTAGTCTATAGTCAAGTTTTAGTCTGCGCCTAATAAGATTACCATATTCCTGTACATAGCCCTGAAGATAAATGTATAGACACTTTGTCAAGTATCAGAGATATGTGAGAATAAGATTAACATACCAAGACCAAAGGAACGTCAGATTGTCAGTTGTAAACAGCATCCAGAATCAAGTTACGTAATATTTATGATTTTTATTATTTTAATAAATGTGTGTGAAAATTAATCAAGTTCTGTTTAAAGTCGGTCACTGTCAATCTGCTACTCTAAGCGTGCAAGTGGCATTTCTATCGTCTGACCTAATGGAAGAAGATAAACACGCCACGATAAGACCACGAGACATATTGCTGACACTCAACTACTTCGCTAGAGCGACAAGTCAAATAATCTGATGGTGTGTGTACCGAAGGTCGTACAGTACGCACACCACAGTCACCCATCCATGTGCTGGACACGCCCGACAGCGCTTAATTTCGGTGATCTGACGGGAACCTGTGTATCCATTGCAGCAAGGCCGTTGCCCTTGAGATAATATTGACCTGTCCAAATTTCGAAAAACATTACTCGTATCGACTACCAATGTTGAGGAAAAGTACTGCTAGAGGAAGATGCCCGTTTACCAAAGCAGAACATGGAAAGCACTGTGAAGAAGAAGGGGCAGAATGATAGGACATGCGCTGAGACGCGCATTTAGGCAGCGAAGGAAAGTTTGGGGCACAGGTGGCTGAGGACACGAAACAAGATGGAAAGGCTGATGACTTGAGCATAAAAGTTTATTAGTTGGCGACACTTGTTCGGGGGTTGTTCCGTTTTTGATGTACCGCTGGAGTGCTTTCGACTGGCTTAAGCCGACGCAGAAACGCGCGGTAAAAAAATAACGGGATTTCGGCTAATACCGGGCTGCAATTAGCTAATGCAAAACCACGCTGGAAATCGGCTTACACAGTCGCTCGACGGGATTAAAAGCCAGTTCTGGAACACAGTGTTGGCAATACAGTTAATCTGACGCCGGCGCACCAAAGCTTCCCGAGAGGTTGACAGTTCTCGCTCACGCAGCATTACGGATGCGGGGAAAAAACAAGCGTCACTTTGTGCTAGTCTCGGGGTCTGCAGATATAATTCGATGATCAGGCCGAAAGTAATCCTTTACTATTATTTTTACCGTCTGCATAGAACTTGCGGAATAGAACTGATAACAAAAGGGTATCACCCTAGAAAATGTCGAATCGAATCCTTCTCCCTCCTGTTTCATCATGTACTTAAATCGTACCACTCCATCTTATATTCCTTTCCACATCACCCACAACCCTCCACCAACGATGTTTGTAAACATTTATTTCAGAAATCATGGACCAGACATACTTCTGTGTAAGCTGGTTCTAACTCTAAGCGATGTTTTTTGGGGTAGGTATTAAAATCCATAGAGAAGAAATAAAAATTTTGAGGTTCGCCGATGATATTCTAATTTTGTCACAGACAGCAAAGGACTTGAAAGAGCAGTTGAACGGAATCGACAGCGTCTTGAAAGGAAAATATAAGAGTGACATCAAAAAAGGGAAAATGAGGATAATGGAATATAGTCGAATTAAGTCGGGTGATGCTGAGGGAATTAGATTAGGAAATGAGACACTTAAAGTAGTAAAGGAGTTTTGCTATTTGGGGAGCAAAGTAACTGATGATGGTCGAAGTAGAGAGGATATAAAATGTAGACTGGCAATGGCAAGAAAGCGTTTCTGAAGAAGAGAAATTTGTTAACATTGAGTATAGATTTAAGTATCAAGAAGTCGTTTCTGAAAGTATTTGTATGGAGTTTAGCCATGTATGGAAGTGAAACTTGGACGATAAATAGTTTGGACAAAAATAGAATAGAAGCTTTCTAAATGTGGTGGTACTGAAGAATGTTGATGATTGGATGGTAGACCACATAACTAATGAGGAGGTATTGAAGAGAATCGGGGAGAAGAGAAGTTTGTGGCACAACTTGACTAGCAGAAGGTATCGGTTGGTAGGACATGTTCTGAGGCATCAAGGGATCACCAATTTAGTATTGGAGGGCAGCGTGGAGGGTAAAAATCGTAAAGGGAGACCAAGAGATGAATACACTAAGCAGATTCAGAAGGATGTAGGTTGCAGTAGGTACTGGGAGATGAACAAGCTTGCACAGGATACAGTAGCATGGACTGAAGACCACAACAACAACTATTTATTTTTATAACGGACCATGTATGGAATATTTAACAATCTCATATGGTTGAGTTTCTATGCTTCCTTATTTACGACCGTGTATGTCCCGATGTTTACATGGACATTGTGAAGTTGATTCCCCAAGGCACATAATGTAAACAAGCAACCAGCTTGTTAAATAAACATTTCCACTAGCTGTTCCCTGACGTAACCATAGGCTGCACGCTGCAGACTGTGATATCTCTGTGACGATCTTTGATTATCATTTCATTTAAGTTTAAGTTGTTTGTTGCTTAGACACAGTGAAACGAAATCTGTGATCGGGTCATCTGTTTTATTTCATAGTCTTATCCTGTTAGTAAGTCATGCACGTCGGCAGCAAATTAACATATCACACAAATGTTCTCCCTTTTAATTACCAAAAATCGGGTATACACATACACATCAAAAAAAGTTTTGCACCACCTCGGTACCGAGAGCTCCGTAACCTGTACAGAAAACTGGAGTAGAGATAGACATAAACATCATTTGCGCCCTTTTTATTGTTCATGAAAACCACACATTGCATGTTGTACCACCATACAGGGGGACCTTCAGAGGTGGTAGTCCAGATTGCTGTACACACCGGTATCTCTAATACCCAGTGGCACGTCCTCTTGCACTGATGCATGCCTGTATTCGTCGTGGCATACTATCCACAAGTTCATCAAGGCACTGTTGGTCCAGATTGCCCAAAGGCGATTCGGCGTGGATCCCTCAGAGTGGTTGGTGGGTAACGCCGTCCATGAACAGCCCTTTTCAGTTCGATAGGGTTCATGTCTGGAGAACATACTGGCCTCTCTAGTCGATCGCTGTAGTTATCCTGAAGGAAGTCATTCACAAGATGTGCACGATGGAGCCGCGAATTGCCATCCATGTAGACGAATGCCTCGCCAATATGCTGCACATATGCTTACACTATCGGTCGGAGGATGCCAATAACATCGTACAACCACTGCGGCGCCTCCCGTGACCGTCAGCGGGGTATGTCAGCCCCACACAATGCCACCCCAAAACTGCAGGGAACCACCACCTTGCTGCACTCGCTAGGCATTCAGCCTGAACGGGTCGCCTCCACTCACGACTCCGACGATTGCCTTGTCGAAGGCACATGCGACACTCATCGGTGAAGAGAACGTGATGCCAATCCTGAGTGCTCCTTTCGGCATGTTGTTGGGCCCATCTGTACCGCACTGCATGGTGTCATGGTTGCAAAGATGGGCCTCGCCATGGACGTCGGGAGTGAAGTTACGCATCATGCAGTCTATTGCGCAGAGTTTGAGTCGTGACACGACGTCCTGCAGCTACGCGGAAAGCATTATTCAACTCGGAGGCGTTGCGTAATCCGTAGGTAGCGGTCATCCACTGCAGAAGTAGCCCTCGGGCGGCCTGAGCGAGGCATGTCATCGACAGTTCCTGTCTCTCAGTATGTCCCCCATGTCTGAACAACATCGCTTTGGTTCACTTCCATTGTTGAGAGCCTTTCCAGGCACAAAGTAACAACACGGACGCGATCGAACCGCGGTATTTGCCGTCTAGGCATGGTTGAACCACAGACAACACGATCCCTGTACCTCCTTCCTGGTGGAATGATTGGAACTGATCGCCTGTCGGACCCCCTCTGTCTAATAGGCGCTGCTCATGCATGGTTGTTTACATCTTTGGGCTGGTTCAAAAAAATGGTTCAAATGGCTCTGAACACTATGGGACTTAACTTTTGAGGTCATCAGTCCCCTAGAACTTAGAACTACTTAAACCTAACTAGCCTAAGGACATCACACACACCCATGCCCGAGGCAGGATTCGAACCTGCGACCGTATCAGTCGAGCGGTTCCAGACTGTAGCGCCTAGAACCGCTCGGCCACTCCGGCCAGCTATCTCGGTTCAGCATGTGTCCTGTTGCCTACTAGGCACAGTGTCTGCCATGGGTCCTGATAACTTGCTCTATGCGTGATGGCATAGCATCCATGCTGCAACCGCCTGGTTCCAAAGTCGATCTGTAGTGGTCGGTATTGGGTCTCAGCGCTGTATCCGTCGTTTCACCATACCACAAATTTTAAATTGGGGACGAGTCTTCTGACCTGGCGGGCCAGGGCGAGAGGCTGACATCCTGAGACACCATAAGGCACGTCTTCGTACAGCAACATGTCGTCGTGCATTGTCTTGCTGAAAAATGTCATCTGGAGTGTTGGGCAGAAAGGATGAGGCTACGGGTCGCAGGATGTCATTCACGAAGACCACACTGGTGACAGTGCCCTGGACACACCAGCAGTGACTTGTCGTTGTACCCAATGGCACCCCACGCCCTAAGTCCTCGAGCTGGCGCTGTATGTGCTGTGCGAATGCAGACACAGTGACGTCGCTCCCCGTGTCTGTGGCGAACCAAAATGCGGCCTTCATTTTCAAACAGACACGAGTGCATCCGAGAACACTATCTGACGCCATTCCTGTCCTCAGTGACATCCTTCCGTACACCATTGCCGTCTAGCATGTCTCTGCACGTTCGTCAGAGGTAGGCGGAGAAGTAGAGGATTTGCACGTGACCCATCCTGTTAATAAACACTGACGGGCTGTCAGCCCTGATAGTGTACGATGTGTTACACCAGAGCTTCCCAACCTTTTCAGCTGGCGGACCCCTTCTTCAGTCGAAAATCGGTGGCGGACCCCTACTCAGTCAAGAGCACAGTAACTTTAAATTTCAGAGCGAAACCCATGGTAACTGAAAGCTTCTTCATGCAAGTGCCATGTTCCCAATGATACCCCCTCCCCACCCCCCCCCCATCCCAAATATCAATAGTCTTTGGTTTAGAGATGAATGGAAACTACTTGACATTAACGATCCAATTTGAATTCCCACTGTATCCAGACAGTTACTAGTGGATTTACTCCGTTTGCTCAGCTCATTATAGCCTGATTGAAATTACTTGGTAATTGACATTTGACACACTGGAGCTGCTTTCTTCCAAGAGCAATCAACGTCATGTCCAAACTGTTCGCTGTTGACAAGCTGCCACTTGTGGTCTGTTCGCTTCCACTGTTTGGCTACTGTTGTGTAAGGAGCATGCATATTTCGGAACAGTCGTGTCGTGTGTGTGTGTGTGTGTGTGTGTGTGTGTGTGTGTGTGTGTGTGTTTGCTGTCCTTAGCGGAAGTTAAACTTAGGTTAATAGTGTGTAAGACAAGGGACTGATGATCTCAGCAGTTAAGTCCCATAAACGTTACATACATATGAACATTTTTCTTGAGATTTCACGAAAGAACACACACACACACACACACACACACACACACACACACACACACACACGCCCGAGGGAGGTTTTAACTTCCGCTAAGGACAGCAAACACACACACACACACACACACACACACACACACACACACACACACACACACGCCCGAGGGAGGTTTTAACTTCCGCTAAGGACAGCAAACACACATACACACACACACACACACACACACACACACACACACACACACACACACACACACACACGCCCGAGGGAGGTTTTAACTTCCGCTAAGGAAGGCAAACACACACCACCCACACACACACACACACACACACACACACACACACACACACACACAGACGCCCGAGGGAGGTTTTAACTTCCGCTAAGGACACCACACACACACACACACACACACACACACACACACACACACACACACGCCTGAGGGAGGTTTTAACTTCCGCTAAGGACAGCACACACACACACACACACACACACACACACACACACACACACACACCACACACCACACACACACACACACACATGCCCGAGGGAGGAGTCGAACCTCCAACGGGAGCAGCCGCGCAATCCGCGCGGCTGTGAAGAAAAGAGGCAGACCCATAATTCGGGATACGAACACATCACGAAAGCAAAGAGGCCACGGAATTGCCTTTAAAGGACTATTGTGACATCTGTTGTGCTATGTGTGGGAATATATTCACCCAGTTTACATGCGTTTCCAAAACCGCATTTCGTAAGCCGGTGTCCCAGTTCCACTTTCGGGTAGTCAGGTAGACACTTGAAAACCGATTCTGGAAATCTGCTTTCAATAAGCCGTTTTCCAGATCCACGATCGATTTTCGTGCCCATGTGAACTGGTCAAAAATCGACTTATGGAATAGTTGGTGCGCTGACACAGGCAGTTTAACGTGTAACTATGCCTGGGGGGCCACATACGTGCCAGCGAGCGCTGTGATTGGTCGACGAAGCTCGCTCCGCGCATGCGCAAAAGGTTTCAGAGCACCTGGCGCCGTAAGTCGGCGCACGAACGACCCCCGTATTGTTGCGAAACTCTACCAGAGAAGCCGCATGCTCCGGCACTAAACTGTGTATTCGTTCTCACTTAGGATCCGGAAAGGCTGCTTGGGGATACGACCTGAAGTAAAGGTACACATGTCTTCCACGCCAAAAAAAAGAAAAAAAAAACAGCGATGAATTTGATTTCCACATTTTTATTCAATACTTTTACTCATTATTTTACACGATTTGGTGAAGGGTGGCCGCGGACCCCCTAGGCTGGGAAGCCCTGCTGTAGAGTATGCTAGATTAGAACAGTGGTATGTGGGAGAGCTACTGTGTTGGGAAAGACCCCCTGGAATGGTACTGATGAATGGCAGCACAACAGGTCGATTCATCATACTGGCGTACAAATCTGCAGTCAAGATTCTTGGGATAATCACGAGAGTGCTCCTGCTGTCATACGAAATCGGACCCTAGACAATAACTCCAGGTGTAGGTCCAGTTTGTCTAGCACGCAGACAGATTTGTTGCAAACCCTCAACTGGCCTCAACGTAACCAATACATAGCCGTCACTGGCGCCTAGGCAGAACCAACTTTCATCAGAAAACACAGCAGATCTCTACCCTGTACTCCAATGAGCTCTCGTTTGACACCACTGAAGTCGCAAATGGCGGTGGTTTTGGGCCAGTGGAATGCGCGCTACAGGGCCTCTGTCTCGGAGGTGTCCTTGCAGTAGCCGATATGTAACAGTTCGTTGTGTCACCGTGGTGACAACTGGTGCGCAGATTGCTGTTGCAGATGCAGTACGATGTGCCAAAGCCATACGCCGAACACTGTAGCCTTCCCTGTCGGAAGTGCTACGGGACCGTCAGGGGCCCTGTCTTCTTGCGACCGTACATTCTCGTCGCCTTTGCTGCCAGGAGTCTACATCTACATCTAAATGTACATTTATACTCCGCAAGCCACCCAACGGTGTGAGGCGGAGGGCACTTTACGTGCCACTGTCATTACCTCCTTATCCTGTTCCAGTCGCGTATGGTTCGCGGGAAGAACGACTGTCTGAAAGCCTTCGTGCGCGCTCGAATCTCTCTAATTTTACATTCGTGATCTCCTCGGGAGGTATAAGTAGGGGGAAGCAATATATTCGATACCTCATCCAGAAACACACCCTCTCGAAACCTGGACAGCAAGCTAAACCGCGATGCAGAGCGCCTCTCTTGCAGAGTCTGCCACTTGAGTTTGCTAAACATCTCCGTAACGCTATCACGCTTACCAAATAACCCTGTGACGAAACGCGCCGCTCTTCTTTGGATCTTCTCTATCCCCTCCGTCAACCCGACCTGGTACGGACCCCACACTGATGAGCAATACTCGAGTATACGTCGAACGAGTGTTTTGTAAGCCACCTCCTTTGTTCATGGACTACATCTTCAAAGGACTCTCCCAATGAATCTCAACCTGGTACCCGCCTTATCGACAATTTTATACGATCATTCCACTTCAAATCGTTCCGCACACATACTGCCAGATATTTTACAGAAGTAACTGCCCTCGTGATTACTGGGTGTTGTGTGCTGTCCTTAGGTTAGTTAGGTTTAAGTAGTTCTAAGTTCTAGGGGACTGATGACCATAGATGTTAAGTCCCATAGTGCTCAGAGCCATTTAAACCATTCTTTTGAAGTAACTGATACCAGTGCTTGTTCCGCTATCATATAATCATACAATAAAGGCTCCTCCTCTCTATGTATTCGAAATACATTACATTTGTCTATGTTAAGGGTCACTTGCCACTCCCTGCACCAAGTGCTCCAGACCCGAGGTGGCCGCACGTCTGCCCTGAAATGTCATCCTGACGAGGTGTCCATCTTCTCTCAGGTGGTGGTCTGGGTGGTGCGACGTGATCCATCTCGTAATGTTCGATGGCCCTCCGTGAACCATTCTGCACACACCACTTTCACTGCCGAACCCCTTCATCCCACACGAGCAGCAATTTCCCGGGTGGACGGATTACATTCTCTCAATTCCAATGATGCGCCCTCTTTTCACACTTTCTGGTTTGATGGTACAGTTGCCGCATACGTCTCTGAGGCATCCTGCACGTCTGCTCAGGTCTCACTGGTCCATCACCTCCGTGTTACAGCGGCAACGAGACCCGCAGGCACGTTTCACCAGCTGGTGGTGTTGCGCCGCGGTATCGATGTTGACCTTTGAACCCGGAGGCCGACATGGTTCAAATGATAATCGCTTCTGCAGAACATGCTAGTGTGCATGGCCTGTGAAAATGACCCCCTACCTCTAGCCATTCAATGAGTTCTGTATTTTTTGAACGTGGGTGTATTTGTTGTATTATTCGCGGAAGACCAGTTTGGATTCCGTAGAAATGTTGGAACACGTGAGGCAGTACTGACCCTACGACTTATCTTAGAAGAAAGATTAAGGAAAGGCAAAACTACGTTCCTATCATTTGTAGACTTAGAGAAAGCTTTTGACAATGTTGACTGGAATAGTCTCTTTCATATTCTAAAGGTGGCAGGGGTAAAATACAGGGAGCGAAAGGCTATTTACAATTTGTACAGAAACCAGATGGCAGTTATGAGTCGAGGGGCATGAAATGGAAGCAGTGGTTGGGAAAGGAGTGAGACAGGGTTGTAGCCTCTCCCCGATGTTATTCAATCTGTATATTGAGCAAGCAGTGAAGGAAACAAAAGAAAAATTCGGAGTAGGTATTAAAATCCATGGAGAAGAAGTAAGAACTTTGAGGTTCGCCGATGAGATTGTAATTCTGTCAGAGACAGCAAAGAACTTGGATGAGGAGTTGAATGGAATGGTCAGTGTCTTGAAAGGAGGATATAAGATGAACACCAACAATAGCAAAACGAGGATAATGGAATGTAGTCGAATTAAATCGGGTGATGCTGAGGGAAGTAGATTAAGAAATGAGACACTTAAAGTAGTAAAGGATTTTTGCTATTTAGGAAGTAAAATAACTAATGACGGTCGAATTAGAGAGGATATAAAATGTAGACTGGCAATGGCGAGGAAAGCGTTTGTGAAGAAGAGAAATTTGTTAATATCGAATATAGATTTATGTATCAGGAAGTCGTTTCTGAAAGTACTTGTATGGAGTGTAGCCATGTATGGAAGTGAAACATGGACGATAAATAGTTTGGACAAGAAGAGAATAGAAGCTTTAGAAATGTGGTGCTACAGAAGAATTCTGAAGATCAGATGGTTATATCATGTAACTTATGTGGACGTAATCAAGAGAGTTGGTGAGAAGAGGTATTTCAGGCGAAACTAAAGGAAGGGATCAGTTAGTAGGCCGCGTTTTGAGGAATCAAGGGATCAGCAATTTAGTGGTGGAGAGCAGCGTGGAGGGTAAAAATCGTAGAGGGAGACCAAGAGATGACTACACTAAGCAGATTCAGAAGGATGTAGGTTGCAGTAGGTACTGGGAGATGAAGAAGCTTGCACAGGATAGAGTAGCTTGGAGAGCTGCATCAAACCAGTCTCAGGGCTGAAGATCACAACAACAACAACAACAACATTGTGTAGTCATTTAATCGAGTTGGAGCATGTAGTATTACATCAGTATGTCCAATATAGTCGATCTACTTTGCGTCACGTGAGTGTAGGGGAATCGAAACAAGTGAAGACCTATGCCGTCATATCAACTTGAGGATTTTTTAATACATGTAATTCATTTCTAAATTTTATTGATTATTTGCAGAGTAAAAAATTTAATTATGTCGAATATTTAACCAGCAATGAGTTTTAATGAGATAGATATAAATATGTTGTGACATTTCAAATCACCTTGTCGTATTACGCAAATGTTTTCTCGTAAGAACAAATACTTCGTGTTGCTCAAGCTGTCGTCGTGTGCGGACCTGCTGTAACATTCATGAGTGGCCTCAGAATTGTTCATTTACAACCCGGAGTCGATTTAAAAATTATTCTACGGAAGCTTGCCCCGACTTTGGTGCAAACAAATCTCGCGCGAATTCTCAAATATCGGCGTGGAGTTTAAGATGCGCGGCTGCATATCGGGCGTTATCGTCGCGTGTGAGATTCAGCAACATTAAAAGCAGTTTACCTACATCAGCTTAATAGTAACTATCAAAGACTTACATCAGCGGCATAGTAATCGATGCTTAAAGCAAGCGAGAAGCGATTTAGGGTCGGGACACGAGAAATATTAATCATTGTATAGTCACCTTGTTGATACGTCGCTTAGCAACTCCTAAACGGACAGCGATAGAATCACTGAAACGAACTTTTAAGTATCAATGATCACTACACACACATCAGAAACTAATTACTCTCACTGTGAGTGACTTTTGGATTGGATGACTTTTTTTATTTCAGCTAATTGTTGTTTTTTATTTTTTTATTTTTTTATTTGGCCTTTGAGTGTGTACTCAATTTAGCCATCGGCAACACATACTGACAATGTACACATAATTGAATAAACAAATACACAAATGCATATTTACGAGAATAAAAAGCTTAACTGTTACAGGTTTGTACATAATGTTTTAAAAATTCAATTGAATTGGAAAATAATTAAAAGTGCCTTGGTTTACAATTCACACAAATTCTGAAATATCTTCATCAGCAAGACATACACTCCTGGAAATTGAAATAAGAACACCGTGAATTCATTGTCCCAGGAAGGGGAAACTTTATTGACACATTCCTGGGGTCAGATACATCACATGATCACACTGACAGAACCACAGGCACATAGACACAGGCAACAGAGCATGCACAATGTCGGCACTAGTACAGTGTATATCCACCTTTCGCAGCAATGCAGGCTGCTATTCTCCCATGGAGACGATCGTAGAGATGCTGGATGTAGTCCTGTGGAACGGCTTGCCATGCCATTTCCACCTGGCGCCTCAGTTGGACCAGCGTTCGTGCTGGACATGCAGACCGCATGAGACGACGCTTCATCCAGTCCCAAACATGCTCAATGGAGGACAGATCCTGAGATCTTGCTGGCCAGGGTAGATGACTTACACCTTCTAGAGCACGTCGGGTGGCACGGGATACATGCGGACGTGCATTGTCCTGTTGGAACAGCAAGTTCCCTTGCCGGTCTAGGAATGGTAGAACCATGGGTTTGATGACGGTTTGGATGTACCGTGCACTATTCAGTGTCCCCTCGACGATCACCAGAGGTGTACGGCCAGTGTAGGAGATCGCTCCCTACACCATGATGCCGGGTGTTGGCCCTGTGTGCCTCGGTCGTATGCAGTCCTGATTGTGGCGCTCACCTGCACGGCGACAAACACGCATACGACCATCATTGGCACCGAGGCAGAAGCGACTCTCATCGCTGAAGACGACACGTCTCCATTCGTCCCGCCATTCACGACTGTCGCGACACCACTGGAGGCGGGCTGCACGATGTTGGGGCGTGAGCGGAAGACGGCCTAACGGTGTGCGGGACCGTAGCCCAGCTTCATGGAGACGGTTGCGAATGGTGCTCGCCGATACCCCAGGAGCAACAGTGTCCCTAATTTGCTGGGAAGTGGCGGTGCGGTCCCCTACGGCACTGCGTAGGATCCTACGGTCTTGGCGTGCATCCGTGCGTCGCTGCGGTCCGGTCCCAGGTCGACGGCACGTGCACCTTCCGCCGACCACTGGCGACAACATCGATGTACTGTGGAGACCTCAGGCCCCACGTGTTGAGCAATTCGGCGGTACGTCCACCCGGCCTCCCGCATGCCCACTATACGCCCTCGCTCAAAGTCCGTCAACTGCACATACGGTTCACGTCCACGCTGTCGCGGCATGCTACCAGTGTTAAAGACTGTGATGGAGCTCCGTATGCCACGGCAAACTGGCTGACACTGACGGCGGCGGTGCACAAATGCTGCGCAGCTAGCGCCATTCGACGGCCAACACCGCGGTTCCTGGTGTGTCTGCTGTGCTGTGCGTGTGATCATTGCTTGTACAGCCCTCTCGCATTGTCCGGAGCAAGTATGGTGGGTCTGATACAACGGTGTCAATGTGTTCTTTTTTCCATTTCCAGGAGTGTAATTAAAAGTGCCTTAGTTTACAATTCACACCAATTCTGAAATATCTTCAACAGCAAGACATATTTATAACTGACGTACATCATTAAAACCTACAGATTGTGACCAGTACTCTTGGTGAAGTTAACTATCAGTTTATACAGACGAACGTCTTTAGTGCACAAAAGGGATGAAGCTGATTGGTGTTAATAAACTTCTTTCGAGGTTGAAACTTCATGAGTGGTGTCGCGCTCATTCACTTTAGTAGAACGATAGACAGCACTAGCTACGCTACTATTCATAGTTTTAAGAGAAAAGAGAGCATATACCTGTTTTTCGTTTGAAAGTTTATTCTCGGAAAACCTCGTGTAGGCTATATGTTTAAAAGAACGTGCAGTATATAATCAAAGTCCAATTGAGAGATTAGTAATTAACCACTGACGGGCACTTTTATCGTAATTAGCGATCAATATGCTTTACGCTCTTTGCACAAACAAATAAAACACAGACAAATGTATTGTAATACGAGCTTCGTTTACACTGTAGTGCAAGTGTGACGGATGTCCCGAAAAACCGGCAGTAGCAAACGTTGAAACAGAAGTAAACTATCCCGCGAAACTTTACTTGCTAGCGCACAGTGTGGGCCACAAGTCTATGGTAAAGAATGTTTTGTAACAATAATACTAAACAATTCAAAATATAAATCTAATCTCAGAACAGAAACACATCTAGAGTTCAGCGAACCTACAGGAAGTGCTCAAAGAGGTTTCCACGCTGTTCTAAGCAAATATTGCATCTGTACAACACTGATTTACAAACTTTGCTGTAAATTTTCCGAGATCGTAGATTTTCAAATTCTGACTGGATTCGCCCGCTTGAAATGCTCAACCTCAAGAATCTTTGCGGAATAAAATACACCTGTAACGTTGGAGTCTTGGACCACATTTCACCATGACATGCACAGCCATGCCATCTGCGAGCAAGCAAGTGCACAGATTTCCGTACCCCCTCTGCCTCGTCCTCCGCTGCCTTATCAACGAACGCTGCCCCTCATATCTATCCTCGACCTTAATGCTCTTGTCTCAACAACACGTCAGAAACATCCGCTCCCGTCAGAGCAAAATCCTTTCTGCGCCACTCCATCCTTCAGCCACGTTCTCGAAGTCCCATGTCAGCAGCAGAAAGCCGACTCTGGTATGGCCTCCCGCATTCTATTGCAGAACTGAGCTTCAGGAAACAGTTAATGACATATCTGCTAAAGCAAAAATAATGAAATACGCACTGGCTTCTCTTGTATATCCTCCCTTCCCATCATATCTTCCTCTTTTTCCCATTATTCTCGGCTGGTGCAGTCTCCCTAAAATTCCTTTCCGCAGAACTCGCTGTATCATGAAACACCTGTTCTGTACACCTATAAATTCTTTTTATATTTAATATACGGGGCTAAAAATCCCGTCTGAGGCCTGTGATCATTTTTATGTTAATGATTGGCAAGCAATGCTGTACAATCGCAATAAAGTCATGAGATGTTCAATTGTCTCTTTTATTAGAACATGTTACGCGCTTTGCGATTACACCCATCTTCAGACATCTGTTACAACAACAAAAAAAGTACAAAATATAAGTGAACAGCGCACTCAACACGTCTCAACGTTACAGAAAATAAGATGTAGTTATATGAGTTGCATACCACAAACTTCAACTCCTTGCTAACCAACGAGGCGTTATTCGAGCCTTTCTTTGAGTTGTCAAGGCTGTATGTCTGGTTGGTTAGCAAGGAGTTGAAGTTTGTGGTAGGCAACTCATATGACTAGATCTCATGTTCTGTAACGTCGAGACGTGTTGAGTGCGCTGTTCACTTATGTTTTGTACTTTTTTTTTTTTTTTGTAACAAATGTCTGAAGATGGGTGTAATCGCGAAGCGCATAACATGTTCTAATAAAAGAGTCAATTGAACATCTCTAGACCTTAGTGCGATTGTACAGCATTGCTTGCTTTTTATATTTGACACTATTATTACAGTTGTGGCTGGTTTGCATTGTTGTCTGCCATTGTAGTGTTGGGCAGCGGCAGCTGGATGCTAACAGCGCGTAGTGTTGCGCAGTTGGAGGTGAGCCGCCAGCAGTGGTGGACGTGGGGAGAGAGATGGCGGAGTTTTGAAATTTGTAAGAATTGGTGCCATGAACTGATATATATATAGTATGACTACTAAGGTAAATACATTGTTTGTTCTCTATTAAAATCTTTCATTTGCTGACTCTGCTTATCAGTAGTTAGTGCCTTCCGTAGTTTGAATCTTTTATTTAGCTGGCAGTAGTGGCGCTCGCTGTATTGCAGTAGCTTGAGTAACGAAGATTTTTGTGAGGAAAGTGATTTGTGAAGCGTATAGGTTAATGTTAGTCAGGGCCATTTTTTCGTAGGGATTTTTGTAAGTCAGATTGCGTTGCGCCAAAAATATTGTGTTTCAGTTTAAGCACAGTCTTGTATAAATTTTTCTAAGGGGACGTTTCACAGTTATTATTGTCATTATTATTATTATTATTATTATTATTATTATTATTATTATTATTATTATTATTATTATTGTTGTTGTTGTTGTTGTTACTATTAGTTGCTGCAGCTTCAGTGGTACAGACACTGCCAGTATCATCTTTATTAGTTCATAGTATTATTTATTCACAGTGTCACTATACTCCCTCATATCATTTTAAAACTACAGTGAAGAGCCAAAGAAACTGGTACACCTGCCTAATATCGTGTAGGGAACCCGCGAGGGCGCAGAAGTGATGCAACGCGAGCTGGAAGGAACTGACACCATGAATCCTTCAGGGCTGTCCGTAAATCCGTAAGAGTACGAGGGGGTGCTGATCTCTTCTGAACAGCACGTTGCAAGGCATTGGTGGCTAGCAGAAATGCTATACTCAGAAGTGTGTTCTTGGATCCACCCTGCAGCAACTCTGGACGTGTAGGGTGTCGCATTTTCCTGCTGGAATTGCCCCAGTCCGTCGGAATGCACAGTGGACACGAATGGATGCAGGTGACCAGACAGGATGCTTACGTACTTGTCACATCTCAGAGTCGTATCTAGACGTATCAGGGGGCCCCGTATCACTCCAACTGGACACTCCTCACGCCATTACAGTCTCCACCAGTTTTAACAGTGCCCTGCTGACATGAGGTTTTCTCCATTCCCGTAAACGTCCATCCGGTCGATACAATTTCAAACGACCAGGCAACACGTTTCCAGTCATCAGCAGTACAATGTCTGTGTTTATGGGCCCGGACGAGGTGTAAAGGTTTTTATCGTACAGTCATCAAGAGTACACGAGTCGGCCCTCGCCTCTGACAGCCCACGTTGAAGATCTTCCGTTGAACGGTTCGCACGCTGACACTTGTTGATGGCCCAGCGCTGAAATCTGCAGCAATTTCCGGAAGGGATACGATTCCTTTTCTTGCAGGGGTTTTTTCGGCAGCAGCGACGTCAGAGATCTGATATTTTGCCGAATTCCTGATATTCACTGTACACTCGTGAAATGGTTCTTACGGGGAAATCCCCGTTTTATTGCTACCTCCGTGATGCTGTGACCCATCGCTCGTGCGCCGACTATTACAACACATTCGAACTCTCTTAACTGTCGATAACCTGCCATTGTAGCAAACAACAACCGATCTCAATCGATCTAACAAGTGCGCCAAACACTTTTTGTCTTATACAGGCGTTGCCGACCGCAGCGCCGTATTCTGCCTGTTTACATGTATCTGTATTTGAATACACGTGCCTATACCAGTTTCTTCGTCGCGTCAGAGTGTTTGTCATATAAAAATTGTTATTTCTTACATATCTGCGATGTAAAGAATATACACTCCTGGAAATGGAAAAAAGAACACATTGACACCGGTGTGTCAGACCCACCATACTTGCTCCGGACACTGCCAGAGGGCTGTACAAGCAATGATCACACGCACGGCACAGCGGACACACCAGGAACCGCGGTGTTGGCCGTCGAATGGCGCTAGCTGCGCAGCATTTGTGCACCGCCGCCGTCAGTGTCAGCCAGTTTGCCGTGGCATACGGAGCTCCATCGCAGTCTTTAACATTGGTAGCATGCCGCGACAGCGCGGACATGAACCGTATGTGCAGTTGACGGACTTTGAGCGAGGGCGTATAGTGGGCATGCGGGAGGCCGGGTGGACGTACCGCCGAATTGCTCAACACGTGGGGCGTGAGGTCTCCACAGTACATCGATGTTGTCGCCAGTGGTCGGCGGAAGGTGCACGTGCCCGTCGACCTGGGACCGGACCGCAGCGACGCACGGATGCACGCCAAGACCGTAGGATCCTACGCAGTGCCGTAGGGGACCGCACCGCCACTTCCCAGCAAATTAGGGACACTGTTGCTCCTGGGGTATCGGCGAGGACCATTCGCAACCGTCTCCATGAAGCTGGGCTACGGTCCCGCACACCGTTAGGCCGTCTTCCGCTCACGCCCCAACATCGTGCAGCCCGCCTCCAGTGGTGTCGCGACAGGCGTGAATGGAGGGACGAATGGTGACGTGTCGTCTTCAGCGATGAGAGTCGCTTCTGCCTTGGTGCCAATGATGGTCGTATGCATGTTTGGCGCCGCGCAGGTGAGCGCCGCAATCAGGACTGCATACGACCGAGGCACACAGGGCCAACACCCGGCATCATGGTGTGGGTAGCGATCTCCTACACTGGCCGTACACCTCTGGTGATCGTCGAGGGGACACTGAATAGTGCACGGTACATCCAAACCGTCATCGAACCCATTCCTAGACCAGCAAGGGAACTTGCTGTTCCAACAGGACAATGCACGTCCGCATGTATCCCGTGCCACCCGACGTGCTCTAGAAGGTGTAAGTCAACTACCCTGGCCAGCAAGATCTCCGGATCTGTCCTCCATTGAGCATGTTTGGGACTGGATGAAGCGTCGTCTCACGCGGTCTGCACGTCCAGCACGAACGCTGGTCCAACTGAGGCGCCAAGTGGAAATGGCATGGCAAGCCGTTCCACAGGACTACATCCAGCATCTTTACGATCGTCTCCATGGGAGAATAGCAGCCTGCATTGCTGCGAAAGGTGGATATACACTGTACTAGTGCCGACATTGTGCATGCTCTGTTGCCTGTGTCTATGTGCCTGTGGTTCTGTCAGTGTGATCATGTGATGTATCTGACCCCAGGAATGTGTCAATAAAGTTTCCCCTTCCTGGGACAATGAATTCACGGTGTTCTTATTTCAATTTCCAGGAGTGTACTTTGTGTGAGAAATGCTGACCCGAAGTAAGAGAGGGCCTTATGGCCGCGCCGGCCTCTGTGGCTTCAGTCTAGAACCGCGCTGTTGCTACTGTAGCAGGTTCGAAACCTGCCTAAGAATAGCTGCCCTCTGTACTACAAAAAAAATGAGTTAACCGATCAACGACGAACTTAAACTGGTGTCTTACGACGTCCGGCCCGAGCAGATGGAACGAACGAAAAAACGATCAAACAAACACAAAAAAACATAAAATCCTGCCTCGGGCATGGATGTGTGTGATGTCCTGAGGTTGGTTAGGTTTAACCAGTTCTAAGTCTAGGGGACTGAGGACCTCAGATGTTAAGTCCCTTAGTTCTTAGAGCGATTTGAATCATTTGAACCTGATGGCTGTAAACAGATTTGGTTAAGTAAATAATTAAAACAGATAAATATAATCTACTGTGCCCCAAGACTGAGGTACCTACGGGGATCGTGGAGGCTACTGAATAGTACCCTGTCTGCCAAACTATTCCTCAAAGTTTTTACAATGACTGCTTAACGTGCGGGTTCTCAACCTTTTGTTAACCGACTCCAGATGTTCAAAAACTGGACTATTGTCCAGTTATGACAACACTTGTTGAAGTATATCTAAGTAATTTACGGAACCGACAGACCAATGGCAAAAAGTGGCACAATTAGCCCATAGCTGTAAACCGCTGCCGACACACGCCAGAAGAGTTTAACTCTGTCTCCATAGCCACATGGAGGTTCATAAAATTTCAGCCGACACCGTTGTGTCTGTTCACTTTGCCATTCACCTTAAAAGCCATTTCGTCGCTCCAGGGAATGATTTTGTAAAACTTAGGATCGGCTTCTTCAACACCCAGAATTCTACACATCTCTCCGGATCATTTCCGTTTGCGCCTTGAAGTAAATTAGGCCTATATCGTCTCAATTTCATCGTTTTCTGAACACTACGAAGGCTTTTTATTGATATTGCACACTCCTCAGAATCTTCTGTTTAAGGTTTAGTCGGTGACTGCACAAAACATTGCGCGAGAATATTAAGATTTCTCAAGTAACAGACTTTGGCCTGCTGAACTACACTACTGGCCATTAAAATTGCCACACAAAGAAGAATTGCAGATGATAAACGGGTGTTCATTGGAAAAATATATTATACTAGAACTGACATGTGATTACATTTTCACGCAGTTTGGGTGCATAGATCCTGAGAAATCAGAATCCAGAACAACCACCTCTGGCCTAATAACGGTCTTGATACGCCTGGGCATTGAGTCAAACAGAGCTTGGATGGCGTGTACAGGTACAGCTGCCCATGCAGCTTCAACACGATACCACAGTTCAAGAGTAGTGACTGGCGTATTGTGACGAGCCAGTTGCTCGGCCACCACTGACCACACGTTTTCAATTGGTGAGAGGTCTGGAGGATGTGCTGGCCAGGGCAGCATTCGAACATTTTCTGTATCCAGAAAGGTCCGTGCAGGACCTGCAACACGTGCTCGTGGATTATCCTGCTGAAATGTACGGTTTCACAGGGATCGAATGATGGATATAGCCACAGGTCGTAACACAACTGAAATGTAACGTCCACTGTTCAATGTGCTGTCATTTCGAACAAGAGGTGACCGAGACGTGTAACCGATGGCACCCCATACCATCACGCCAGTATGGCGATGACGAATACACGCTACCAATGTGCGTTCACCGCGATGACGCCAAACACGGATGCTACCATCATGACGCTGTAAACAGAACCTGGATTCATCCGAAAAAACTGACGTTTTGCCATTCGTGCACCCAGGTTCGTCGTCGAATACACCATCGCAGGCGCTTCTGTCTGTGATGCATCGTCAAGGGTAACCGCAGCCACGGTCTCCGAGCTGATAGTCCGTGCTGCTGCAAACGTCGTCGAACTGTTCGTGCAGATGGTTGTTGTCTTGCAAACGTCCCCATCTGTTGACTCAGGCATCAAGACGTGGCTGCAAGATCCGTTACAGCCGTGCGGATAAGATGCCTGTCATCTCGACCGCTAGTGATACGAGGCCGTTGGGATTCAGCATGGCGTTCCGTATTACCCTCCTGAACCCACCGATTCCATATTCTGCTAACAGACATTGGATCTCTACCAACGCGAGTAGCAATGTCGCGAATATATAAACCGCAATCGCGATAGGCTACAATCCGACCTTTATCAAAATCGGAAACGTGATGGCACGCATTTCTCCTCCTTACACGAGGCATCACAACGTTTCACCAGGCAACGCCGGTCAACTGCTGTTTGTGTATGAGAAATCGGTTGGAAACTTTCCTCATGTCAGCTCGTTATGTGTGTCGCCATCGGTGCCAACCTTGTGTGAATGCTCTGAAAAGCTAATCGTTTGCATATCACAGCATCTTCTTCCTCTCCGTTACATTTCCATCTGTACTATGTCATCTCCGTGATGTAGCAATTTTAACGGCCTGTAGTGTGGCACGCTCCGCTACCGACCCAGTCTCTGCAAGTCTTAAATTTAATTTGTGAATAACTTGTCGTGATGGAGGTTGGATGTTCGGAGAAGAAATCACAGTGATCACTGTATGGTCAGGTACCCACCAAGCTTGTAAAACAAGTATACACGCTATTCTGGCTGTGAAAATCGTCATCATCTGACTGGTTGAACGAAACTAGCGCACCTATCGGCGAGAAAGCAAGCGGTAATTCTAATGTTTGTTTTGTAATTACTTTCAAAGTTACTTTTTTGCTTTCCAAGCATTGGTCAGTAATAAGCAGACATGAACGATCTTGAAATAGAGCTTCACCAGTAATACCAAGCTCATGTCGATACGTCAGCAACTACTCTGCGACTCGTCAGGTGTGTGAGACTGTGAATCACGATGACTGATCACGGCACCTGGTGGCCATAATTGGAACTAGACGCATGGAAACGATGAACCCCCCACTCCGGACATTAACGGTACCAAGTTTGGTTCTGGTACGGTGATTAGTTTCCGTGTTATAATTATGACCACACGGTACGAGGGTGACTCAAATGAAAACCTTAAATATTTATTAAAATATTATTTATTGTGCAGAAAGGGTACAGACCTGTATCACTTTACAACAATCTCCCCCACGCTAAATGTAAATCCTCTAGCGCTTACAAAGTGCCTAAATTCCTACAGAAAAAAAATCATTTGGTAGTCTGCGCAACCACACATGCACCGCGTGGCGTACCTCTTCGTCAGAACGAAACTTCTTTCCTCCCATTGCGTCTCTGAGTGGTCCAAACATAGGGAAATCACTTGGGGCAAGGTCTGGTGAGTATGGTGGATGAGGAAGTCACTCAAAATGCAGGTCTGTGATTGTTGCAGCTGTTGTACGGGCAGTGTGGGGCCTCGCATTGTCATGCTGGAAAAGGACACCTGCTGACAACAATCCATGTCGCTTTGATTTGTACTGTAGGCCGCAGATGACTTTTTGGGAGATCTGTAAATGATGCACTGGTGACAGTTGTACCTCTAGGCATGTAACGCTCCAAAATTACGCCTTTTTCGTCCCAAAAGAGAGTCAGTATACCCTTCCCTACTGATGGTTCTGTTCGAAACTTCTTCGGTTTTGGTGATGAGAAATGGCGCCATTCCTTGCTCGCTCTCTTTGTTTGCGGTTTGTGGAAGTGAAGCCAGGTTTCGTCCCCAGCAGCGATTCTTGCAAGGAAGCCATCACCTTTTCGTTCAAATCGCCGAAGAAGTTCTTCACGAGCATCAACACGTCGTTCTCTCATTTCAGGGGTCAGCTGCCATCTTGCAGACACTTTGTGACACTGGAGCACATCGTGCACAGTGTGGTGTGCTGACCCGTGACTAATCTGTAAACACGCTGCAGTGTCATTCAGTGTCTCTCGGCTGTTTTCCTCCACTACGGCTTCAGCTGCTGCAGTGTCCTGTGAAGTCACAACTCGCTGTGCCTGACCTGGACGAGGAGCCTCTTCCACTGAAGTCACACCATTTGCGAACTTCCTACTCCGTTCGTAGACTTGCTGCTGTGACAAACATTGCATGAACCTTCATTCGTCGACGAATTTCAATAGGTTTCACACCTTCACTACGCAAAAACCGAATAACAGAACGCTCTTCTTCCCTGGTGCAAGTCGCAAGTGGGGCGGCCATCTTTATACCGATGCTGCGACGGGATGTGTGCGTCTGCACTATGCTGCCACATACAGGCCATTCTGCACGCTTTTTGTAGCACGCTTACCAACTTACAGGATAACGGCGCGAAATTTCGGTTTCTTATTACAAATTTAAGGTTTTTATTTCACTCAGCCTCGGATATTAGTCCGGTGATTCCAAGGCATTCCAGACACTTTTAATTTCAAGTTTGAAGTCGAATAACAAATGAAAAAGTAAGTCTTTTGCGGCATGTACTAACAAATTTGCAATTTTCGGATTCTTTATTTTGTTTGTACGGTGAAACCTTGCTTCTTGCCTAATTTCATGATTCTAGGTCCAGAGGAATTATCCCATAGGCTTTGATCAGTGACGATCATGCTGTTTGGTTTGTGGGCCGCTCAACTGCGCTGTTATCAACTCCCGTACAAATTCCCAATCTCTACAGAGTTCAATCTCGCCACTTTCATGAATGATGATGAAATGATGAGGACAACATAAACACCCAGTCCCCGGGCTGAGAAATTCTTTAACCTGGCCCAACATCGAACACGGAACCCTGTGATCCAGAGACAGCAACTCTAGCCACTAGACCAAGAGTTGCGAATATCAAAATATGTGACATAAAAGCCGTGTCTTTTCACTGTATTAACTTTGGAGTTTCAATTTCTTACACCGCCAAAGGCCCGTAGACCATAGTATATGACACAAGTTTCAACTTGATACTCGTTGCTAACAAAAAGAGGTCCTAACAGGTGGATAGACTGGTAATGAAACAAATAGTCGTACAATTTTTGTTATCTTATGTGTACAAATATTCGGATTTTTTCCTTATAGTGCAACCCCGTTTCATGATACGGGACCAACTGAAAGCTCCAAATGGCTCTAAGCGCTATGGGACTTTGTATCTGGCGTCATCAGTACCCTAGACAGAACTACTTAAACCTAACGTAAGGACATCACACACATCCATGCCCGAGGCAGGATTCGTCCCTGCGGGGTTCCGGACTGAAACGCCTAGAATCGCTCGGCCACAGCGGTCGGCCAATGGAAAGGATCCCATATGTTTTGATCAGTAAGTTTGCGAGTGTCAAAATATGCGACATATATGGCCGCATTGTTTGATCAAATTGAGTTAGAAGCTTCAATTTCTTACATCGCCAAGGGACTCTAGAACCTAGTGAGAGACACAAATTTGAACTTTAAAGGCCCGCGTATTTCTGAGAAAATGGGGTCTTGACATACTAACGGACAGATGGTCAAATAACAAATAACAATTGGTTTGTTGTAATATAATAACAAATTCGGATTTTTTATTTTGGTTTTAGAGCGAAATGGTGCTTATTGACTAACTGCACGATTCTAGGCCAATGGAAAGTACCATATAGGTCCTAATGACTGTTGAAAATCATTCAAAAGTCAAGACAGCACAAAATATTTTTTTATTAAAGACAACCGGTTTGAACAGTCTTAGCTTCTATGAAACTTCCTGGCAGATTAGAACTGTGTGCCGGACCCAGACTCGATCTCGTGACCTTTGCGTTTCGCGGGCAAGTGCTCTACCGACTAAGTTACCCAAGCACGACTCACGATCCCTCCTCACAGCTTCACAGGACACGAGCTAGTGGCAGAAAGAAAGCTGTGAGGAGGGGTCGTGAGTCGTGCTTGGGTAACTTAATCGGGCGGCACGGTAGCTCAGCTTGTTCGGTCAGAGGGTTAGCTACCCCCAGTAACAAAAAAAAATGAGTTAATGGATCAACGCTCAAGTTGAGGAAGTGTCATAGGACGCCCACACGGAACAAATACAACGATCCATTACAAACAAAATGAGATTAATAAAAAAAAAACAGTCTGTGGGGCATTTGTCCACGACAACCAAAGGTCGCGAGTTCGAGTCTCGGTCTGGCACATAGTCTTAATCTGCAGGAAGTTTCGTATCAGTGCAACCTCCGCTGCACACTGAAAATCTCATTCTGGAGTCTTAGCTTCATCTTGAGATCTTAAACATTCTTTTTTTAATACTGAAACACGCTCATTTTACGCTGACCTCGTGCACAGCATGTCAAGTGGGTAAGACTCACAGCATGTTGTTATCAATGGAGAGACTTCTACAGACGTTAAAGTAACCTCTGGCGTGCCACAGGGGAGTGTTATGGGACCATTGCTTTTCACAATATATATAAATGACCTAGTAGATAGTGTCGGAAGTTCCGTGCGGCTTATCGCGGATGATGGTGTAGTATACAGAGAAGTTGCAGCATTAGAAAATTGTAGCGAAATGCAGGAAGATCTGCAGCGGATAGGCACTTGGTGCAGCGAGTGGCAACTGACCCTTAACATAGACAAATGTAATGTATTGCTCATACATAGAAAGAAGGGTCCTTTATTGTATGATTATATGATAGGGGAACAAACGCTGGTAGCAGTTACTTCTGTAAAATATCTGGGAGTATGCGTACGGAACGATTTGAAGTGAAATGATCATATAAAATTAAGTGCTGGTAAGGCGGGTACCAGGTTGAGATTTATTGGGAGAGTCCTTAGAAAATGTAGTCCATCAGCAAAGGACGTGGCTTACAAAACACTCGTTAGACCTACACTGGAGTATTGCTCATCAGTGTGGGATCCGTATCAGGTCGGGTTGACGGAGGAGATAGAGAAGATCCAAAGAAGAGCGGCGCGTTTCGTCACAGGGTTATTTGGTAACCGTGATAGCGTTACGGAGATGTTCAGCAAACTCAAGTGGCAGACTCTGCAAGAGAGGCGCTCTGCATCGCGGAGTAGCTTGCTCGCCAGGTTTCGAGAGGGTGCGTTTCTGGATGAAGTATCTAATATATTGCTTCCCCCTACTTATACCTCCCGAGGAGATCACGAATGTAAAATTAGAGAGATTCGAACGCGCACGGAGGCTTTCCGGCAGTCGTTCTTCCCGCGAACCATACGCGACTGGAACAGGATAAGGAGGTGATGACAGTGGCATGTAAAGTGTCCTCCGCCACACGACGTTGGGTGGCTTGTGGAGTATAAAGTAGATGTAAATGTAGACATCGAACACGGAACCCTGTGATCCAGAGACAGCAACGCTAGCCACTAGACCAAGAGTTGCGGACTTTGATCAGTGAGTTTGCAAATATCAAAATACGTGACATAAAAGCCGTGTCTTTTCATTGTAGTAACTTTGGAGTTTCAATTTCTTACACCGCCAAAGGTCTGTAGACCATAGTATATGACACAAGTTTCAACTTGATACCCGTTGCTAAGAAAAAGAGGTCATCATTAAAATACTTAGAAGCACACACCATGTTATCCCGAAGGCCACATCCATATACATATTGCTTACAGGTACATGGATATGGCCGTTTGGACCAGATGCTGTGTGTTTTTAAGTATTTTAGCGACGAGAAATCTTTATAATGTGCTATCTACTTGAGATGTTGTGCACGAGGTCACCGTAAAATGGACATGTTTTGCTATAAAAAAATTTAAGACCTGAAGATGGCAGCTAAGACTGTAGAAACTCGTTGTCTTGAATACAAAATATTTTGTGCGCCCTTGGCTTTTGAATGGTTTTTAACAATTGAAACATATCGCCCTTCAGTACTCTCATAAGGAGAAAATTCAACCGGTTTCTGATGAATGAATTTCCGAGTATTAAAATATGTGACTTAAATGGTTGTATCCTTTGATAGCAGTAAGGAGCTTCAATGTTTTCCCACAACCAAGAGACAGTAGACCGCAGTATGTCACGTAAATTTCAACTTAATATATCGAACCATTCCTGAGGGTTTGCACCGTTCTGACGGACGGACTGATAACAGAGTGATCGAGAGAGAAAGAGAGAGAGAGAAATGTCGAGTTATTGTTCTTTGTCCTCTAATGGGGAGTAACAAACCAGAAGAGACTGCAGACGGATCTGCGAGGCAGGTACTCACGGTTTTTTCGCTGGAAGAGTCGCTGTCGATCTCGCAGGCAGGAGTCGTTCCAGTTCCAGGGGATTGCCCCGTTCTCCAGCCAAATGGTACGCAGACAGCGAGTGCGGCCGGTGATTCCGAGAGCCTAAAGAATAAAAAAAAACGATTGTTTACCATTTTTTGACATACTACTTCAGTAATCTTTTAATTACTTAAGCGAGTCTCATATTAGGTAGAACCAGTAACGTCCACACCACCGACTTTTTAAGTAATCGAGATCGCTCTGTAAGTAGCCTGTTTGTATGTTGGCAGCGCTGTAGACTGTGTTAATATCGCTGACAGCGGTTTGCGCCCTCGGCAAGAGATTCTGTGGTTGGGCGGCCTAAAGTGCGCATCATTTACGACGGAGGCCGAGTTTAGGTTCGTTCTGCGCATCTGACGTCACAAAACACAGTCAGCCAATGAACAGAGAGCGACGTAGCCACAGCTCGACCGCAGTGCAGAGCACGGACGAGTGCCTTCAGTTTTACAAACGTTCAGTCATAAGTAAAGTAATTGAACAAAAGCCATGTCTTGATAGCACACTTTCTTTTATAGAAAGTTTTGAAAATGCATTCTTTATACCAATTGCTTCATATTCTATTAATTAACTAAACCAAACAAGCCATAAAGCTCCTAAATCAGGCGATAGTAAGGAAAGGTGTTTGTATCATTCTCGCGAAACGCTATTTCCCAATAAAGAACAGTGGTAATTGTTTACTTCCTATTGCACTTCGACGAAACGTCAGTAAATCACAGTCATACAAACAGCGTTTGTCGGTATTTTGCATGATGTCTTAAAGTCCTCCTGGTGATTATTTGAATGACAAGCTGTGATAGCGTAATGGTTAAGGTGTTGGACTGCTAAGTGAAAGGTTTTGAGTTCAAACGTTGTTCTGTGCTTACTATTTTGTTTATTTAAAAACAATATCAAAGTGCCTTACTTTATGAATTTTATTCGTTTTAACGTAATTTTTTGAAATTCTTAGTTCTTTGTCTCTCCATTATAATGATAATACGTTTTCGGTTTTTCTAATTTTGTCCTCCAATATTTCTTTTCACAGCAATCAAAAACAATGAAAAGCCATACATACAATATTCATGATATCTGTTTTGCTTGTGTATCTTGTCTTCCGCAGTCGCTGTTTTACTATTCATACTGAAATATACTCTTTGCGACAGTATTAAAAGTATTATTTAGAGCAGAATCTCGGCTCGTACATTGCCGAGCTACTTGATTGACGCAATTCTTTGCTTCGCTTGGCAGCGTCATCACATTCAATGCTTTCGTCAAGTGATCTATGTTTTGGCAGGTATTTGCTGTCCGTTGTGACAAACACAAACTGTTTGCGCACTCCGTCTCACTGACAATATATTTCAGCTTCTATGTTTTCTTACGTCCATAATTCAGTTTTGCGTACTTCGCCAATTTTGTTTCAATCAGAACTTTTTAGAAAAACGGCGAAATGACTGTGGTATAAACAAAACTTTTATTACAGTCGCGAAAGACAGCACATTTATCAGTATTAAATACGACACCTATCTGGTACTTAAATTAAATGAGACGTTGTTATACAGTAAAATCCCTGACCCCGCCTGGAATCGAGCTGGGACCCTGTGACATTTCTTTTTTTTTTTTTTTAATCTCATTTGTGTTCTACACTCCTGGAAATTGAAATAAGAACACCGTGAATTCATTGTCCCAGGAAGGGGAAACTTTATTGACACATTCCTGGGGTCAGATACATCACATGATCACACAGGCACATAGACACAGGCAACAGAGCATGCACAATGTCGGCACTAGTACAGTGTATATCCACCTTTCGCAGCAGTGCGGGCTGCTATTCACCGCGGTTCCTGGTGTGTCCGCTGTGCCGTGCGTGTGATCATTGTTTGTACAGCCCTCTCGCAGTGTCCGGAGCAAGTATGGTGGGTCTGACACACCGGTGTCAATGTGTTCTTTTTTCCATTTCCAGGAGTGTATAAGTGTAGAGCAGATGCGGCTTGAATTCAAAGAAATAGTATCGGCAGCAATTGAGAGATTTATACCAAATAGATTAACAAACGACGGCACACAAAACAGGTCAGAACACTGTTGCAGAAACAACGAAACGAACATGCCAAATTTATACAGACGCAAGATCCCCAAGATTGGCGATCTTTTACAGAAGCGCGAAATTTGGCGCGGACTTCAGTGCGAGATGCTCATAACAGTTTCCACAACGAAACTCTGTCACGGAACCTAGCAGAAAGTGCAAAGAGATTCTGGTCGTATGTGAAGTATGTTGGCGGCAAGTAACAATCAATGCCTTCTCTGCGCGATAGCAATGGAGATACTATCGAAGACAGTGCTGCCAAAGCAGAGTTACTAAACGCAGCCTTCCGAAATGCCTTCACAGAAGAAGGCGGAGTAAATATTCCAGAATTCGAATCGAGAACACCTGCCAACGTGAGTAACGTAGAAGTAAATGTCTTCGCAGTAGTGAAGCAACTGAAACCATTAAAAAAAGGGGAAGTCTTCTGGTCCACACTGTATAACAATTAGGTTCCTTTCAGAGTATGCTGATACATTATCTCCATACTTAACAATCATGTACAACCGTTCGCTCGACGAAAGAATCGTACCCACAGACTGGAAAGTTGCACAGGTCACACCAATATTCAAGAAAGGTAGGAGTAATCCACTAAATTACAGGCCCATGTCATTAGCGTCGATATGCAGCAGGATTTTAGAACATATATTGTGTTCGAACATTATGAATTACCTCGAAGAAAACTGTCTATTGACACACAATCGACATTGGTTTAGAAGACATCGTTCCTGTGAAACACAACTAGCTCTTTATTAATATAAAGTGCTGAATGCTATTGACACGGGATTTCAGATAGATTCCGTATTTTTGGATTTCCGAAAGACTTTTGACACTGTCCCACACAAGCGGCTCGTAGTTAAATTACGTGCTCATCGAATATCGCCTCAGTTATGTGACTGGATTTCTGATTTCCAGTCAGAGAGGTAATTGACACAAAGTCATCGATTAAAACAGAAGCGATTTCAGGTGTTCCCCAATTAGTGTTATAGGCCCTTTGTTGTTCCTTATCTATACAAACGATTTGGGAGACAACCTGAGCAGCCGTCTTAGGTTCTTTGTAGATGACGCTATCGTTTATCGACTAATAAAGTCATCAGAAGATCGAAACAAACTGCAAAACGATTTAGAAAACATATCTGAATGGTGCGAAAATTGGCAGTTGATCCTAAATAACGAAAAGTGTGATGTCATCCACATGAGTGCTAAAAGGAATTCGTTACACTTCGGTTACACGATAAATCAGTCTAATCTAAAAGCCGTAAAATCAACTAAATACCTAGGTATTACAATTACGAACAACTTAAATTGGAAGGAACACACAGAAAATGTTGTGGGGAAGGCTAACCAAAGACTGCGTTTTACTGGCAGGATACTTGGAAAATGTCACAGACCTACTAAGGAGACTGCCTGCACTACACTTGTCCGTCCTCTTTTAGAATACTGCTGCACGGTGTGGGATCCTTACCACGTAGGACTGACGGAGTACATCGAAAAAGTTCAAAGAACGGCAGCACGTTTTGTATTATCGGGAAATGGGGCGAGAGTATCACCGAAATGATACAGGATTTGGGCTGGACATCATGAAAAGTTGGTTGGTTGGTTGTTTGGGGGAGGAGACCAAACAGCGAGGTCATCGGTCTCATCGGATTAGGAAAGGATGGGGAAGGAAGTCGGCCGTGCCCTTTGAAAGGAACCATCCCGGCATTTGCCTGGAGCGATTTAGGGAAATCACGGGAAACCTAAATCAGGACGGCCGGACGCGGGATTGAATCGTCGTCCTCCCGAATGCCAGCATCATTAAAAGAAAGGCGTTTTTCGTTACGACGGAATCTTCTCACGACATTCCAGTCACCAACTTCCCCTGCGAATGCGAAAATATTTTTTTGACACCGAACTACATAGGGAGAAACGATCACCACGATAAAATAAGGGAAATCAGAGTTCGTACGGAAAGATGTATGTTTTGGTTCTTTCTGCGCACTACACGAGATTGGAATAATAGAGGATTGTGAAGGTTGTTCGATGAAGCCACAGCCAGGCACTTAAATGTGATTTGCAGAGCATCGATGTAGATGTAGATATAGTTTCGCTCCAACGAATTGTTTACTACTGGCGAGGAAGATATTTATTGATTAATACCATTTTGCAGCCGGAAGTAATGATTAATGGTTTACGTGGATGGAGTTGTAATACCCACTTGGTGGTTATTGCTGTGTCGGAAGTTATCCGATTTTTATCCGTCTCCTTCTGCTGGTTAGCTGAAGGCACTCCGGGAAGTAATTGGATTGTTGCTGTTATTTTGTAGAAAATTGCCTGCTTTTGAGGTCCCCCCAGAAAGGTACTGAACCTAGTGTGTATTATTGGATGTGTAGGCGCTACCAGATTACAAACGGAATCGTTTGACTTGTTAATACTGGCCTTGCCCGCAAAAATTTGAGTTGATCCTGCCCTTGACCGTTGTTTAAAGTAAACCCCTGTAAACAGTAACCCTCAAACGAAAAGCACGTAGCCATATCTGTAAATTTTCCTTCAAGAATGGTCAGTTTCCTGAACGATTAAAGTACTCACTGGTAAAGCCGATTTACAAAAAGGGAGAAAGGGATTATGTGCACAGTTTTAAACTTATTTCTATGCCGTCATTGCTCGCTAAAGTTATTGAAAAGGCTGTGTATGTAAGGATAATTAATCATTTTATACCACACGATTTACTATCAAAAGTACAGTTCGGGTTTAGAAGTGGTTTAACAGTTGAAAATGCTGTATTCTCTTTTCTTTGTGAGGTATTAGATGGATTAAACAAAAGGTTTCGAACGCTAGGCATTTTTTTTATTTAACTAACGAATTTGAATGTGTTGATCACAAAATATTTCTCCAGGAGTTGGACCATTACAGAATATGGGGAGTAGCTAAGAATTGGTTCACCTCTTACTTCAACAATAGATAGGAAAAAGTCAACATTCACAGTGGTGAGAATGGCTGTGTGTGCGATCTGAGTGGTGTGCGGTCAAACGGGGGTTGCCCCAGGGATCTGTGTTGGGGCCATTCCTGTTCCTTATTTATATAAATGATATGCCACCTAATATTAAGGGTATGTCTGAAATACTGGGTGTACATAAAGTCCGGAAACACTTGCAATTATTTATTGCACAAGAATCAAACATTGTACAGATATCATACGTATGTCATTTTGAAGAGAAACCCTGAAAGTTTCTTTTATTTCATGTACACCGCCACAGCGTAGTTTAGTAATTTGTCGATAGACAGCGCTGGTCGCAAACATGGCGAGTTCAGGTGTAGAGCGTGTTTTCTGTGTGTTGGAGTTGGACAAAAACAAGTGTGCTACAGCCGCTCAACGGATGTTTAGAACCAAGTACGGTAAGAAGCCAGCAACAAGGAAGGCCATTTACCACTGGCGCAACTAATTCTTTACGACGGGTTGCTTGTGCCATGCTGGGACGGCTATGGCAAGAATTCGATTGCCGTACTGACCACTGCCGGGTCACACATGCTTCGCATAAAAAAAAACTTTCAGAGTTTCTCTTCAAAATTCAATATGTATGACATCTGTACAATGTTTGGTTCTTGTGCAATAAATAATTGGAAGTGTTCCCCGACTTTATGTACACCCTGTGTTTCTGTTTCCTGATGACACTACCTTGGTAGTAACGGATGTTGTGTTGCAACATTGGCTCTGTTTCAAATAGTGCAATTCGTGACCTATGTTTATGGCTTGTAGAAATTAAACTAACATTAAATCACATCAACACCCATATTTTACAGTTTCTGGCACACAATTCAAGAAAACCCGAAGTTTTACAGAACGGGCATATGGTTAGTGAAACTGAACAGTTCACATTTCTAGGTGTTCAGATAGATAGTAAGCTGTCGTGGAAAGCCCACGTTAAGGATCTTGTTCAAAGACTTAATACTGCCATTACTATTCGAACGGTATCTGAAGTGAGTGATCATTCGACACGCAAATTAGTCTACTTCGCTTATTTTCATTCGTGTATGTCGTATGGTATTATATTTTGGGGTAACTCTTCCCACTCTAAACGGATATTTTTGGCTCAGAAATGGGCACTTCGGGCAATAAGTGGTGGTAGTTTGCGAAACTCTAGTCAACGTCTCTTCACTAGTCTGGATATTTTGACATTGGCCTCTCAATATATATTTATTCTTTACTGTCGTTTCTTGTTAACGATATCAGCATATTCCCAAGAATTAGCAGTTCGTAATCGGCAGTAATCCAGTCTGCATTTGGATCGCACTTCCTTAAATCTTGTGCATTCATTTTCAATAACCTACCACTAGAATTCAAAAATATTAGCAGTAATCCACGGGCTTTCAAAACTGAACTCAAGAGTTTCCTAATGGGTCACTTCTTGTATTCTGTTGAGGGGTTCGTTGAAAAATTAATGGGTCAAATGGCTCTGAGCACTATGGGACTTAACTTCTGTTGTCATCAGTCCCCTAGAACTTAAGAGTTACTTAAACCTAACTAACCTAAGGACATCACACACATCCATGCCCGAGGCAGGATTCGAACCTGCGACCGTAGCGGTCACACGGTTGCAGACTGAAGCGCCTAGAACCGCACGGCCACACCGGCCGGTTTGAAAAATTAATCTGATTCTTATGTTATATTGTTGATTGTGTTTACTTAAACTTCTGGCTCGACTTTATTTGGGTTTATAAACATTTCATTTTATCTGTTATTACTGATGTGTTGTAGTTTCATGTACCGATGCGGTCCATGACCTTGGAGATTGGCTCCTCAGTTTGGTCCTACGGAACTAGACGTGTAAATAAATAAAAACAACTGAGACTTTAGTCACTATTAAAGACGAGTGGCCAAATTTCATTTTAGGAACTGTAGAGGGTCGCGAATCGGCAACGCCTTAAGAGCTCTGTTGAAGTGTCTAAATCTGAGAGACCAAAGAGGCTGTGGCATGTAGGTGTTGATTTTTTTTCATTGCCTTTCCTGGAGGGATCAACTAGTTTTGTTGCTGGTAACCGCACATCAGTTACGTTTACATGTATCGAAGTATCTAAAGTTCAGACAAATAAAGCTACATAAGTTGCAGAAGATTAAACTAAAATAAACTAATCCATTTGAGTAGACAGTTTTACAAATTATCTGCGGAAAAATATTTGGGTCAACATTTGTAAAACTCTAGTTCATCTCTGTCTGAAACCCCACCCTATTGGGAGAGAGTTAAAGTGGGAGAGTTTCAGTTTTAGCGAATGAAAATTTATGAAGTAAATAAGTAATTTTTTTTTAATCCGTGACTACTTTCCACACAAATATGAGAACATGTACCGTATGTTCTTGAATTACAGCGCTAACTACTGCGAATCAAAACAAATGTTTAAGACAAAATGTACGTAGTTATTAATGTACAACCTGATTCTGCAATAAAAAAATGGGGGTTCTCATTTGAAATTTTAAGGTTGCCTCCCACAATACCGCCAGGGGGCTGGTGTGGAGGGATAATTTTACCACCAGCAGATGTCCCCCTCGAAAATAATCAACTTTGGATTCTACGCATTTTTTCGTGTGAACTTAAAATTCACACCCCGTTCAATAGTATGACTTCGCCTTGCGCTTCACTACAATGCAATTTAAAACTTGTCTGCGCTTTTCTAGTAACATAAACTACGATAATACCTCTTACCAGACATGGACATTTGTTTCCAATTCTTGTTCTCAGTTATTTTCATCATCTTCAGTTCGTTTCTATATAATTCATGACTAAGTAAATAACTGCATGAATGTGATTGTAATTACATCGTATGCTACATTCATTTGTTTATGTGTATGATCCTTTCATATGTAATTATGTAATAGGCGTATTTAAACTGTTTTAGCATGTAATTATCTGAACTGTTTCTTATTTAAATTATTTTGTTAATTAAATTGCATTGTGTATTATTGAGAAAGAGCGGGAAACGGCGCATAGATACATTTTGAGAAAGAGCGGGAAACAGCGCGCAGTAATACATCTGTAATGGTAGCAGGGATTGTCTGCACCAAAAACCATTGTTGGCGACGAGACCGCACTTTTGTAGCATTGAGCGTTGGAAGCGGGCAGTTGCGAGTAAGATGTGAGACGAGGCAGTCGTAGCTAGCGAGACATGAGAGGAGGTCGCTGTAAGCGAGGTATGAATTAACACTTTGAAAGAAGCGGTGTGCTCGCCAGCCACTCGCTATATGTAGCGCAATGCTAGTTTTTAAGAATTTTTGTAAAGAACTATGCCCCTTGTAATTGTTTGTCAAGATCGTTCTCAGAATATAGTTATGTAATTTTGATGGAAAATTAGGTATGTAGCGCAACGCTACTTTTTAAGAATTTTTGTAAAGAACTATACCCCTTGTAATTGTTTGTCAAGATCGTTCTCAGAATATAGTTAACTTCTACCAGATTAAATGCATTAAGAATTTTCTATCCCAAAATCATTCACGTAAATGCTTTACGGAATTTATTGTTATCTTAAAAGAAAAGTCTAAACTGAGCTTCAGCTTTTATCAAATCTAAATTAACTTCAACTTAAAGAATTCCAGTCACAAAGTATTATGAAACCCCACCAGCAGCTTATAATGATGTTAAAGAGAAGTAAGTATATTCATTCCACAGTTTGCTGTAGCAGTCAGATGGCGATCCAGTATAAATAATTAAAGGTAAGAATCAGTCTTAATAATTTCAGGTAACGACTGAGGGCCACGGCGACAACACATTTTATGTTTCGTCGTAATAATCAGCAGGTAGTCTTGACAGAGCAGCAGTTAAAAGATTTTAAGAGACGCAGCGTTCAGTCAGCAAGCAAACGTTCATCCAATATTAGACGGGAAGGTTTCACATAAATTGCCTATACGTAGCGTCTTTGCCTCAGATATGACGTTATTTCTCAAAGCCGATGAGTGGGTTACCAGAATTTATCCAGTGGTAATGTGTTAGCCTACCGTGCAGCAGGCCCGGATTCGATTCCCGGCCAGGTTGGATATTTTCTCTGCTCGTGGACTGCGTGTTACGTTGTCATCATCATCCTTTCATCATCACCATCACCATCACCATCACCATCATCACATCATCATCAACAACGGCGCGCAATTGGCATGATGTGGCGTCTACTGAAATAAGATTTATACCCGGCGGCCGAAGATACACATGGGGGTCTTCCAGGCATCAATGTTTCAAAGACGGCGCATTATTGGCATCAGAGAAAGTGATGAACCCATCCGGGGAATTGCTACTCGTGTGGTGGGACGAACTGTTTCGGCAGTGAAACGGCCGAGTGCGCAGTGGTTGAGAGCAGGCAGCAGAACACGACGAGATGGGTCAGGTCGCACCACCGAGAACTTCCTCCCTCCCCCCTCCCCAACGTCCCCCCCTCCCTCCCTCCCTCTCCCCTCCCCCCCCCCCCCCCCCTCGCAGCCGAGAAGACCGACACCTCATCTGAATAGCATTGCAGGACAGATCTGCGCACACCTAGGCTCTAGCGCAACAGTGCAACATCGTAACACATCGTACACTATCAGGAGGGGCGGTCCGTCGCCGTTTATTACGGCGTGGGTTACGTCCGCGCCGTCCGTTTCCCCAGCTACCTTTGACGAATGTGCAGAAACATACTAGTGACAACGGTCTATGGAACGATGTCAGTGGCCGAGCGGTTCTAGGCGCTTCAGTCTGGAACCGCGCTGCTGCTCGCTTTATTTGTTCATGAGACCCAGAAAAATATTAGATACAGGCTCCCAGGTAGATGCTATTTTCCTAGACTTCCGGAAGGCGTTCGATACAGTTCCGCAATGTCGCCTGATAAACAAAGTAAGAGCCTACGGAATATCGTACCAGCTGTGTGTGGCTGGATTGAAGAGTTTTTAGCAAACAGAACACAGCATGTTGTTGTCAATGGAGAGACGTCTACAGACGTTAAAGTAACCTCTGGCGTGCCACAGGGGAGTGTTATGGGACCATTGCTTTTCACAATATATATAAATGACCTAGTAGATAGTGTCGGAAGTTCCGTGCGTCTTTTCGCGGATGATGGTGTAGTATAAAGAAAAGTTGCAGCATTACGAAAATTGCAGCGAAATGCAGGAAGATCTGCAGCGGATAGGCACTTGGTGCAGGGAGTGACAACTGACCCTTAACATAGACAGATGTAATGTATTGCGAATACATAGAAAGAAGGATCCTTCATTGTATGATTATATGATAGCGGAACAAACACTGGTAGCAGTTACTTCTGTTAAATATCTGGGAGTATGCGTGCAGAACGATTTGAAGTGGAATGATCATATAAAATTAATTGTTGGTAAGGCGGGTATCAGGTTGAGATTCATTGGGAGAGTCCTTAGAAAATGTAGTGCATCGTCAAAGGAGGTGGCTTACAAAACACTCGTTCGACCTATACTCGAGTATTGCTCATCAGTGTGGGATCCGTACCAGATCGGGTTGACGGAGGAGATAAAGAAGATCCAAAGAAGAGCGGCGCGTTTCGTCACAGGGTTATTTGGTAACCGTGATAGCGTTACGGAGATGTTTAGCAAACTTAAGTGGCAGACTCTGCAAGAGAGGCGCTCTACATCGCGGTGTAGCTTGCTCGCCAGGTTTCGAGAGGGTGCGTTTCTGGATGAGGTATCGAATATACTGCTTCCCCCTACTTATAACTCCCGTGGAGGTCGCGAATGTAAAATTAGAGAGATTCAAGCGCGCACGGAGGCTTTCAGACAGTCGTTCATCCCGCGAACCATACAAGACTGGAACAGAAAAGGGAGGTAATGACAGTGGCACGTAAAGTGCCCTCCGCTTGCGGAGTATGAATGTAGATGTAGATGCTACGGTCGTAGGTTCGAACCCCGCCTCGGGCATGGATGTGTGTGATGTCCTTAGCTTTCAGTAGTTCTAAGCCTAGGGGACTGATGACATGGCTACACTCCATACGAATACTTTCATAAGCGGCTTGCTGGCACTTACATCTATACTCCATATTAACAAATTTCTCTTCTTCAGAAACGCTTTCCTAGCCACTGCCACTCTACATTTTATATCCTCTCTACTTTGACCATCATCAGTTATTTTGCTCCCCAAACAGCAACACTCCTTTACTACTTTAAGTGTCTCGTTTCCTAATGTAATTCCCTCAGCATCACCCGACTTAATTCGACTACATTCCATTATCCTCGTTTTGCTTTTGTTAATGTTCATCTTATATCCTCCTTTCAAGACTGTGATCAAAATGCCCAACGGGCGTGTGCTATTTATGCTGCTCGGTATCCTGGACAACATCATCCAAGTGTCCGGACCGTTGGCCGGATAGTTCAGTTATTTACGGAAACAGGAAGTGTTCAGCCACATGTGAAACGTCAACCACGACCTGCAACAAATGATGATGCCCAAGTAGGTGTTTTAGCTGCTGTCGCGGCTAATCCGCACATCAGTAGCAGGCAAACTGCGCGAGAATCGGGAATCTCAAAAAGGTGTTGACAAACCTACATCAACGTCGACTGCACCCGTACCATATTTCTCTACACCAGGAATTGAATGGCGACGATTTTGAAAGTCGTGTACAGTTCTGGCACTGGACACAAGAGAAATTACGGAACGATGACAGATTTTTTGCAAGCGTTCTGTTTAGCGACGAAGTGTCATTCACCGAGCCGGCCGGTGTGGCCGTGCGGTTCTAGGCGCTTCATTCTGGAACAGCGTGACCACCTACGGTCGCAGGTTCGAATCCTGCCTCGGGCATGGACGTGTGTGATGTCCTTAGGTTAGTTAGGTTTAAGTAGTTCTCAGTTCTAGGGGACTGATGAAGTCAGAAGTCCCATATTGGTCAGAGCCAGAGCTGTCATTCACCAACAGCGGTAGCGTAAATCGGCGTAATATGGATTATTGGACAACGGAAATTCCACGATGGCTGCGACAAGTAAAACATCAGCGACCTCGGCGGTTAATGTATGGTGCGGCATTATGGGAAGCAGAATAATTGGCCCGCATTTTGTCAATGGGAATCTAAATGGTGCAATGTATGCCGACCTGCTACGTAATGTTCTACCGATGTTACTACAACATGTTTCACTGCATGGCAGAATGGCAACGTACTTAGAACATGATGGATGTCCGGCACATAGCTCGCGTGCGGTTGAAGCGGTACTGAATAGCATATTTCGTGACAGGTGGATTGGTCGTCGAAGCACCATACCGTGGCCCGCACGTTCACCGGATCTGACGTCCCCAGATTTCTTTCTCTGGGGAAAGTTGAAGGATATTTGCCATCGTGATCCACCGACAACACCTGACAACATGCGTCAGCGCATTGTCAATGCATATGCGAACATTACGGAAGGCGAACTACTCGCTGTTGAGAGGAATGTCGTTACACGTATTGCCAAATGCATTGAGGTTGACGAGCATCATTTTGAGCTTTTGTTGCATTAATGTCGTATTTACCTGTAATAAGAGTGAAGCAGCATGCGTTATCAGAAATGATATGTTCACAAAGGCACATGTATCGAAATAAAATTTTCAAACGTACCTACGTTCTGTGTTTTAATTTAAAAACCTACCCGTTACCAACTGTTCGTCCAAAATTGTGAGCTATATGTTTGTGACTATTACAGCGCCATCTATCAGAAAGCGAAAAAAGTGGTCCAACTAAAACATTCATATTTCTTTACGTACTACACGAATATGGTATAAAAATTGGGGTTCCTATTTGTTAAAAAAAAGCACTTTGTATCCGTTTGACGTATGGCAGCGCCATCTAGCGGGCCAACCATAGCGCCATGTGGTTTCCCCTTTCAAGCTAGACAAGTTTCGTTCTTTCTAGTTTCTTCGTTCGACGCTTACTTCGTGAGACATTAGGCCCGGTCACGATCAATGGACCACCCTGTATATGAAAGTTTGGATCGAGCCGCGGGTGTTGTTCTGACAGCCTAATGGCAACGTGACCGCTCCGGATAAACGCGATATCCGGGCTGGAGTCCCGCTCCGGCACAAAATTTTGACTCTCATCATTCGCTTATCCAGCTGATGGTTGTCCATATCGGCGACTGCCAAATCATTTGATGTATGCAGAACAATATGTGGTGGAATAATATAATTTCGTCGTAGCTACGGAATGGCGGGTCGTATTGTGACATAGTTGTGCACGAACATTCTCAGATAGATGCGGAAAAAAAAATCGGGCGACCTAATTACAAACGTACAGTCTTGGGATCTTTTCCTTTGTATGTATTGTGAAAGATTTGTTTCTGCGAAATTTCATGATTCTAGGCCAACGGGAAGTGCGTTATAGGTTTTGATGGGTCACAAGTTTGTTTGCGTGGCTATCAGCTGCAGTGTATTTCATTTCTTCCGCTCGCCTTTTACTTTATGACTTCTTCAGTAGAACAGCAATTCCCATTTTTGGCTGGGATCTGCGTTTTCTCTCACCGGGCCACATGCTGTAAGCGGCATTATATCTTCACTTACGAAACATAAGCACGGTTTTATTTTAGGAATTTTTTGCTTCACAGTTTTGATATTGTTTGCTCATTACTGTGGAGCACTATTAGTGTTGTGTCACCAGTTGTAGGTATTTTACCGAAACCTGTGATTTAAAGTCGTAACTACTGTGTGTTCACCTGTCCCCAACCACTTAGACACACACACACACACACACACACACACACACACACACACACACACACACACACACACAGAAATTATGATGGTTCTCAGCATATGCTTCGTAAAGATGGCACCATGTACGTAAACAACCCGATGGCACCATGTACATAAACAAACAAGATAACACAAGTGAACGCGCAGTACTTTTCGGTAAAATATCTACAACTAGTGACAGAAGATTAATAGCTCTCCACAGTAAGTTGTTGTTGTGGTCTTCAGTCCTGAGACTGGTTTGATGCAGCTCTCCATGCTACTCTATCCTGTGCAAGCTTCTTTATCTCCCAGTACCTACTGCAGCCTACATCCTGCTGAATCTGCTTCGTGTACTCATCTCTTGGTCTCCCTCTACGATTTTTACCCTCCACGCTGCCCTCCAATACTAAACTGGTGATCCCTTGATGCCTCAGAACATGTCCTACCAACCGATCCCTTCTTCTGGTCAAGTTGTGCCACAAACTTCTCTTCTCCCCAATCCTATTCAATACCTCTTCATTAGTTACGTGATCTATCCACCTTATCTTCAGCATTCTTCTGTAGCACCACATTTCGAAAGCTTCTATTCTCTTCCTTTCCAAACTATTAATCATTTTACTTCCATACATGGCTACACTAGATACAAATACTTTCAGAAAAGACTTCCAGACATTTAAATCTATATTCGATGTTAACAAATTTCTCTTCTTCAGAAACGCCTTCGTTGCCATTGACATTCTACATTTTATATCCTCTCTACTTCGACCATAATCAGTTATTTTGTTCCCCAAATAGCAAAACTCCTTTACTACTTTCAGTGTCTCATTTCCTAATCTAATTCCCTCAGCATCGCCCGCTTTAATTCGACTACATTCCATTATCCTCGTTTTGCTTGTGTTGATTTTCATCTTATATCGTACTTTCAAGACACTATCCATTCCGTTCAACTGCTCTTCCAAGTCCTTTGCTGTCTCTGACAGAATTACAATGTCATCTGCGAACCTCAAACTTTTTATTTCTGCTCCGCGGATTTTAATACCTACTCCGAATTGTTCTTTTGTTTCCTTTACTGCTTGCTCAATATATAGATTGAATGACATCGGGGTGAGGCTACAACCCTGTCTTACTCCCTTCGCAACCACTGCTTCCCTTTCATGTCCCTCGACTCTTATAACTGCCATCTGGTTTCTGTATAAATTGTAGATAGCCATTCGCTTCCTGTATTTTACCCCTGCCACCTTCAGAATTTGAAAGACAGTATTCCAGTCAACATTGTCGAAAGCTTGCTCTAAGTCAACAAACGCTAGAAACGTAGGTTTGCCTTCCCTTTAACGACGGTGTGGTCTCCCTAAGGGGCTGGTACTGTGGAACTTTCGTCTATCACATCAGCCAAGCCAAATCGTACAGGTAAGGTTTTATTTTTCTTCCCAAGAGGAACAGCATTTTTATACGTTGTAAGTAGGCTGTTTAGGTTTTTATATTGGTAACGCCACATAGCGCTCTATATGAAAATCACTGACTGTCCTGTGTGCAGTCTGAGGCTGGTTGGCATTGTTGGAATATTCGTCATTGTAGTGTTGGGCAGTTGGCTGTTAACAGCGCGTAGCGTTGCGCAGTTGGAGGTGAGCCGCCAGCAGTGGCGGATGTGGGGAAGTGAGATGGCGGAGTTTTGAGAGCGGATCATCTGGACGTATGTCGATCAGAGACAGTAAATTTGTAAGACTGGATGTCATGAACTGCTATATATATTATGAGCTTTGAACACTATTAAGGTAAATACATTGTTTGTTCTCTATCAAAATCTTTCATTTGCTAACTATGCCAAAGTCAGATTGCGTTGTGCAAAAAAAAAAAAAAAAAAAAAAAAAAAAAAAAAGTGTCACTTTAGTGTTGATCAGAATAGGTGAAGAGCGAAATGTCTGAGTACGTTCAGTTTTGCTCAGCTGTTTGAAAATCAAATAATGTAGGAGATTTATCAGCACAGTAATTCAATAATTTTTCTAAGGGGACATTTCATATGGCAACCCTGCCAGGATTCGAACCTGGAATCTTCTCATTTTTTTCTTGTAGTTTGTGTAATTAGCGCAGCTATTGTTTATTGCTAGTGTGTAATTGTAGAGAGAATTTCCTTTGTAGTTGTAGTTTTTCATTGTTGTACAGTAAAACAGTTGCGGCATGCATGTAGATTTGCACCAAGTATTTCGCAGCTGCGCTTGCAATTAACTAGATAGTATTTTCAGTGCTGTGTTAATGTGTTTTCTTATTTTTCTCTTCAAATTGTGCTTTTCCGTGTTATCGTGTGAAATATTGTGACAATAATGGCGTGTGAAAAACGTAACGCTAGGCTCCAAAGTAAACTGAGAAATAATAGTGAAGACGAGCGTAGCGTATCAGCAAAAACTGCGCAACGCTACGCGCTGTTAACAGCCAGCAGCCCAACACTACAATAGCGAATATTACAACAATGCCAACCAGCCCCAGACAGCACGCAGCACAGCCAGTGATTTTCATACAGAGCGCTACGTGGCGTTACCAACATAAGAACCTAAACAGCCTACTTGCAACCTACACTCCCCAACACAGCGAGCAAGGAATGCTCGGTGGTGAAGTGCAGTTCGCGCAGACGGGCGCTCAGTGCATTACCAGCACGGGCCGCCCCAGTGTCAAACACCCACCCGCCTCACACACACACACAGGCACACCCACGCCAGCTGTTTGCACTGCCCCCGGTCTGTTTGCACACCACCTGATTCCCGATTCGCTTCCCGCTTGTTGGCAGGCGCTGTTCAAACCCTACACCCCCCCCCCCCCCCAATCATTGTTCACTCACACGCGTTGCTGCATTATCATACGTCGCCTACCGCGCAGGACCAACAATAACTAAAAAAAAGGGCTGAAAAAAAAACGTGAGCAAACACTGTGCCTGCCTCTGAACTGAATAAAGGCCCTACCACGCTGCCTTCCGAATTCTGCTCCCCATCTTCCGACTACGTGTGTAAACTGCAGATCAGGAATGAACTCTGTATATTCGCTTTGAACTCGTCAGCGGTTCCTATGACATCATAAACACTACTGACCATTGAAATTTCTACACCACGAAGATGACGTGCTACAGACGAGAAATTTAACCGACAGGAAGAAGATGCTGTGATATGCAAATGACTTATCTTTTCAACGCATTCACACAAGGTTGGCGCCGGTGGCGATATCTACAACGTACTGACATGAGGAAAGCTTCCAACCGATTTCTCATACACCAACAGCAGTTGACCGGCGTTGCCTGGTGAACCGTTGTTGTGACACCTCGTGTAAGGAGGAGAAATGCGTACCATCACGTTTCCAACTTTGGTAAATGTTGGATTGTAGCCTATCGCGATTGCGGTTTATCGTATCGCGACATTGCTGCTCGCGTTGGTCGAGATCCAATGACTGATAGCGGAATATGGAATCGGTGGGTTCAGAAGGGTAATACGGAACGCCGTGATGGATCCCAACGGCCTCGTATCACTAGCGGTCGAGAAGACAGGCATCTTATCCGCACGGCTGTAACGGATCGTGCAGCCACGTCTCGATCCCTGAGTCAACAGATGGGGACGTTTGCAAGACAACAACCATCTGCACGAACAGTTCGACGACGTTTGCAGCAGCACGGACTATCAGCTCGGAGACCTTGGCTGCGGTTACCCTTGACGCTGCATCACAGACAGAAGCGCCTGCGATGGTGTACTTGACGACGAACCTAGGTGCACGAATGGCAAAACGTCATTTTTCCGGATGAATCCAGTTTCTGTTTACAGCATCACGATGGTCGCATCCGTGTTTGGCGACATCGCGGTGAACGCACATTGTAAGTGCGTATTCGTCATCGCCATACTGGCGTATCACCCGGCGTAATGGTATGGGGTGGCATTGGTTACACGTCTCGGTCACCTCTTGTTCGCATTGACGGCACTTTGAACAGTGGACGTTACATTTCAGGTGTGTTACGACCCGTGGGTCTATCCTACATTCGATCCCTGCGGAGCCCTACATTTCATCAGGATAATGGACGACCGCATGTTGCAGGTCCTGTACGGGCCTTTCTGGATACAGAAAATGTTCGACTGCTGCCCTGGCCAGCACATTCTCCAGACCTCTCACGAACTGGAAACGTCTGGCCAATGGTGGCCGAGCAATTGGCTCGTCACAATACGCAAGTCACCACTCTTGATGATCCCGGGTTCGATTCCCTGCAGGGTCAGGGATTTTCTCTGCCTCGTGTTGGCTGGGTGTTGTGTGATATCATTAGGTTTAAGTAGTTGTAAGTTATAGGGGACTGATGACCATAGATGTTAAGTCCCATAGCGCTCAGAGCCATTTGAACTACTCTTGATGAACTGTGGTATCGTGTTGAAGCTGCACGGGCAGCTGTACCTGTACACGCCATCCGAGCTCTGTTTGACTCAATGTCCAGGCGTATCAAGGCCGTTATTACGGCCTGTGGTGGTTGTTCTGGGTACTGATTTCTCAGGATCTATGGACCGAAATTGCGTGAAAATGTAATCGCATGTCAGTTCTAGTATAATATAGTTGTTTGATGAATACCAGTTTATCTGCATTTGTTGTTACTGTAGTAATTTTAATGGCGACTAATGGGTCAAATGGCTCTGAGCACTGTGGGACTTAAGTTCTGAGGCACCAGCCCCTGGAACTTAGAACTACTTAAACCTAAGTAAACTAAGGACTTCACACACATCCATTCTCGAGACAGGTTTCGAACCTGCGACCGTAGCGGCCGTGCGGCTCCAGACTGAAGCGCCTAGAACCGCTCGGCCACTCTGGCCAGCTTACGAAGTTCGTGCAAGTTTTAGACACAGTTTGTGGATCACTAGCGTTCTCTGCTAGGCCTGTCCGTATACTATCTGAAGACTGAGCCGACACTGAGCGGCCGCGGCTGGCAGGAGCGGCGATTATATTCTCCTGTGGTAGCGCGGTGCTAATCAGCGCACCATTGGCCGACGTCGTTTGACCTTCCTCTACTTGTAAGCATGCTTTCTCTATTCTTTTATTCAGTTTTATGTACATTGTAAGTGTTATGTTTTGTTGTTTGTGGTCTTCAGTCCTTCTGAACCTGCTTAGTGTATTCATCTCTTTGTCTCCCTCTACGATTTTTACCCTTCACGCTGCCCTCTAATCCTGAATTGGTGATCCCTTGATGCCTCAGAACGTGTCCTACCAACCGATCCCTTCGTCTAGTCAAGTTGTACGACAAATTCCTCTTCTCCAAATATCTGTTCAGTACCTCCTTATTAGTTATGTGATCTACCCATCAGCATTCTCCTGTACGACCACATTTCGAAAGCTTCTAGTCTCTTCTTGACTAAACTATTTATCGTCCATGTTTCACTTGCATATAGGCAACGGCGTTGCAGTGGATATTCCAGTACCCGTTAGATCATCCAAGTTAAGCGCTGTTGGGCGTGGTCGGCACTTGGATGGGTGACCATCCCGGCCGTCATTCCCTGTTGCCACTTTCTTCGGGGTGCACTCAGCGACGTGACGCCAGTTGAGCTACTCGACCGATCAGTAGCGGTTTCGGTGAAAATCATAGCAACCGAGATTGCGGTGTGTTGACCACACGCCCCTCCTATCCGCTTTCTCATGTGAGGATGACACGGCGGTCGGATGGTCCCGATGGGCTTCAAAATGGAGTCCTTTCAGTTCCGTACATGGCTACACTCCATACAAATACGTTCAGAAACGACATCCTAACACTTAAATCTATACTCGATGTTAACAAATTTCTCTTCTTCAGAAACGCTTTCCTTGCCAGTCTACATTTTATATCCTCTCTACTTCGACCATCATCAGTTATTTTGCTCCCCAAATAGCAAAACTCCTTTACTACTTCAATTGTCTCATTTCCTAATCTAATTCCCTCAGCGTCACCGAATTTAATTCGACTACATTCCAATATCCTCGGTTTCCGTTTGTGTTGTGTGTTATCGATAGCAAAATCGCATTGCTAGTCGAAAAAAAGCATGACACGACACGAAGCAGTCAAGTAACTGCTTCAATTAATCATATTTTTCGCTGGTTTTGAGTCTTTCTACAATGCACATAATGTGACTGCTAACTATCCAGCACCATCTCTAGCTCATTTTTGCACTCTGGGGGCGAAGGTGAGCCAACTGTGAATGAAACAAAACAAGGCAGAAGGCGACGAGGGGTAGATTCACAAGGTGAGACATTCCAGGACGACACCCCTAAAGCCAGTGCGTTCCAAGACAAGAGTTTCTCAATCTACTACAGCCGAAAAATTTACGAAAATACCAGGTGAATTGGTGACTGTTTCTGGGACTTCGGAAATGACATCGGTCAGATTGGTTGCATTCGCTGGAAATGCTGGAAGAGGATTGTCACTCTCTCTCTCTGTCACCAAAGCTTCTAATGCGTTTTCCAGACTGACTCGGAAGAAAATGTGAAAAAATTCAGTAATAGATAAAAAGGCAAAACTGTAATAATGAACTCGTCTCCGTACAAAAATGATTCTGAAGCTCTCTAAGAAGCCAGGAAAGAGAGAAGAAGAGGGAAAACCTAAACATTTTATCAGGAATAACGAAAACTGGCACGCTGTAAAGGAGGAGAGAAAGCAAAAAACGAGATTTGCAATCACTAGGTAGAAGAAGAAGCACGCACACACACACACACACACACACACACACACACACACACACACACACAGAGAGAGAGAGAGAGAGAGAGAGAGAGAGAGAGAGAGAGAGAGAGAGAGAGAGAGAGAGAGAGATTCTTCGATTTCATCATGCTAAGGAGACCAAGACGAAACAACCACGTTTTGTAAGAGGCGGTATTCATACTAATTATAGAAAGAGTGATGGGTCCAGTGACTACGTAGTCGGGGCGTGCCTGGTCTCATACACTATGTGATCAAAAGTATCCGGACACCACGAAAAATATACGTTTTTCATATTAGGTGCACTGTGCTGCCACCTACTGCCAGGTACTCCACATCAGCGACCTCAGTACTCATTAGACATCGTGAGAGAGCAGAATGGGGAGCTACGAGGAACTCACGGACTTCGAACGTGGTCAGGTGACAGGGTGTCAATTGTGTCACACGTCTGTACGCGAGATTTCCGCACGCCTAAACATATCTAGGTCCACTGTTTCCGATGTGATAGTGAAGTGGAAACGTGAAGGGACACGTACAGCACAAAAGTGTACAGGCCGACCTCGTCTGTTGACTGACAGAGACCGCCGACAGTTGAAGAGGGTCGTAATGTGTAGTACGCAGATATCTATCCAGACCATCACACAGGAATTCCAAACTGCATCAGGATCCACTGCAAGTACTGTGACAGTTGGGCGGGAGGTGAGGAAACTTGGATTTCATGGTTGAGCGGCTGCTCATAAGCCACACATCACTCCGGTAAATGCCAAACGACGCCTCGCTTGGTGTAAGGAACGTAAACACTGGACGAATGTACAGTAGAAAAACGTTGTGGGGAGTGACGAATCACGGCACACAATGTGGCGATCCGACGGCAGGGTGTGGGTATGGCGAATGCCCGGTGAACGTCATCTGGCAGCGTGTGTAGTGCCAACAGGAAAATTCGGAGGCGGTGCTGTTATGGTGTGGTCGTGTTTTTCATGGAGGGGGCTTGCACTCCTTGTCGTTTTACGTGTCACTATCACAGCACAGTCCTACATTGATGTTTTAAGCACCTCCTTGCTTCCATCTGTTGAGCAATTCGGGAATGGCGATTGCATCTTTCAACACGATCAAGCACCTGTTCGTAATGCACGGGCTGTGGCAGAGTATTTTCACGACAATAACATCCCTTTAACGGACTGCCCTGCACAGAGTCCTCACCTGAATCCTATAGAACATATTTGGGATGTGTTGGAACGCCGTCTTCATGCCAGGCCTCACCGACCGACGTCGATACCTCTCCTCTGTGCAGCACTCCGTGAAGAATGGGCTGCGATTCTCCAGGAAACCTTCCAGCACCTGATTGAAAGAATGCCTCTGACAGTAGAAGCTCTGATCAAGGTTAAGGCTCGACCAACACATTACCGATGGAGGGCGCCACCAACTTTAATTCATTTTCAGCCAAGTGTCCGGATACTTTTGATCACACAATGCATCTTAAGTGCTTCAAAGATTCAAAGCTATCCTACTTCTACACATAAAATTCGATATGAAGAGAAACCTAAATAACAAATAGCCGCAGCAAATTGCCCACAATTCAACGGTATATTCTCCAGGCATCTATCTAGAAGAGCCACGTTCGTTTTCAGAAATCTTTATCCGCTATCATCAGACACCCGAAAAACACAAGTAAAATCCGGTGTGAGGAAAACAGGTGGCTTATTAAGCGAAGTAGCATGAAAAAATATACTGTAAAATGTCTCTGATCTGGAAACCCCATGATGTAGTACTGAAGCACACGCAAAATTTTTTTGTGCATAAAATCCGGCCTGAATTGTAAAATTAATTTTGCATTACTTCAATCTCAATTAAGTAAACTATGTAAATTTTACTGACGAATGCACTTCTTCTCATTTGCGTAGCATGCCCTGGTGCATCAAGGAAAAGAATGGAACCAGCGGAAAATTCTTCTATTGGAGGGCAAAAAAATTCTAATATATTCGTGTTTATTTAAAAGAGTCTGATTGAAATGTGGGGTACTAGCTGCCTCATTTTAATTTCCTCAACACCTTTAAAAATATTCTCAAAAATGTTCGCACTCGAACATATTCGCGCTTTTTCAGGCTGAGTGAGAAGGGAACAGCTGCTGTGTGCTAAGGACGGAAAAAAATACACTCATCTTCATAAATTAAGGTTAATGCTGATATATGGTGAATCAACGCTCTGGTGGGCGGTTTGCGGTTTTAAATCACCTCACGGTATGACCATGTGGTGCATTTCACCTGCGGTCGTCGCACGGTGGCGCTGGCAGCAGTCCACATACGCAGAGGTGGCTTGGTGCATGTCAGAGTACGGTGCAGCGAGTAAGTGTGCAGACGTTTTCATACCTGCTAATGGTGACTGTGTGTCGAAAACGGCTCAAAGAACACATATTGATGACGTTATGAGGGGTAGAATACTAGGGCGACTGGAGGCTGGTCAAACACAGCAGGTCGTAGCACGGGCCCTCCGTGTGCCACAGAGTGTGATCTCAAGATTGTGGCAACGATTCCAGCAGACAGGAAACGTGTCCAGGCGCTACAGTACCGGACGTCCACAGTGTACAACACCACAAGAAGACCGATATCTCACCATCAGTGCCCACAGACGGCCACGGAGTACTGCAGCCACTGGAACAGTTGTCTCCAGACACACAGTCTACAGACGACTGAACAGACACGGTTTATTCGCCCGGAGACCTGCAAGGCGCATTCCACTGACTCCTGGTCACAGGAGAGACCGTAAAGCCTGGTGTCAAGAACACAGTACATGGTCATTGGAACAGTGGTCCCAGGTTATGTTCACAGACGAGTGCAGGTAGAGTCTGAACAGTGATTCTCGCCGTGTTTTCATCTGGCGTGAATCAGGAACCAGATACCAACCGCTTAATGTCCTTCAAAGGTACGTGTATGAAGGCCGTGGTTTGATGGTGTGGGGTGGGAATATGATTGGTGCGCGTACACCCCTACATGTCTTTGACAGAGGAACTGTAACAGGTCAGGTGTATCGGGACGTCATTTTGCACCAGTATGTCCGCCTTTTCAGGGGTGCAGTGGGTCCCACCTTCCTCCTGATGGAGATAACGCACGGCCCCACCGAGCTGCCATCTTGGAGGAGTACCTTGAAGCAGAAGAGATCAGGCGAATGGAGTGGCCTGCCTGTTCTCCAGACCTAAACCCCACCGAGCACGTCTGGGATGCTTTCGGCCGACGTATCGCTGCACGTCTTCAGACCCCTACGACACTTCACGATCTCTGATGGGCACTGGTGCAAGAGTGGGAGGCTATACCCCAGCAGCTGCTCGACCACCTGATCCAGAGTATGCCAACCCGTTGTACGGCCTGTGAACGTATGCACGGTGATCATATCCCATATTGGTGTCAGGGTATATGCGCAGCAAACAGTGGCGTTTTGTGGCAAATGCGTTTATGGACGGTTTTCTCAACTTATCACCAATACCATGGACTTGCAGATCTGTGTCGTGTGTGTTCCCTACGTGCCTATGGTATTACCGGCAGTTATGTGTAGTGCCACGTTGTGTAACACGACATTCTGCAATTATCATTAATTTATGAGCATGAGTGCAGTAGAAAGTGGTTGTGGTATAGAGAGAGCGACGGAGATAACGGATCGTGAAAGAAAGAGAAGAACACAGTGTGAGTGGAACATAGTAGACTGTGACAGAATAATTTAGGAAAAATGTGTAGGAGACAGTGCCAGAGAGGGGGTAGGGATGGGGTGAGGGTGTGAGGAATAAAGAGAGAGAGAAAGCTGAAGTGAGAAAGAGCCAGTAATAGTGAGAGGCAGTGTGTAGGACAATGAGAACGAGGAAGAGCAGGTGACAGTGAGAACAGATGGCAGCAGTGGGAAGGAGCGAATGAGGTTGTAGCAGTAAGAAAGAGCAAGGACGTCGGTTGTGTAAAGCGGTCTAAATTGCACGACGTTAAGCGATACGCTGGAATCCTATTTCTGGAGTGGCGAAGCCAGACACGGGCGCCCAGTAGCAGTGGAGAGACTCCAGCAATAAATTCCGCCGATACCCGTTGCTGGAAACGCGGGGGACGTCCGCCATACGTCACTTCCTGGCGGGGCCTGCACTTCCGGGAACTCGGGCGGCGGAAGCCCGCCTGCTGCTTTATCGCCGACACTCTTCCTGCCTGAGGACGCGCCACAAGTTTGAAACGCTCTCCGCTGGATATTCCTGCTACCGGCACGCATTTTCCTGGGACCGTGGCGCCTACATGTGGAGCAACTGAACAGCACCTATGTTCAAGGGTTGCAAACATCGCGAAAATTCCACGCTTGAACGTAAATGCAATTGCTAGTCGCGTCTGCAGGTTGCGCTGTTGGATTTGAACTCAAGCGGCACCTGTTAGAACAGTGTTGCGTCTAAATGTGAGTCCATAATCTCGACGCTAAGTCATTTTGAATTATTGGTTCTCATGCTGTGGGGGTTCCGTAAGCAAGGTACCCAAAGTGTTTTGTGTTTCAAGCTGCACCGTATCGCTTATACTGCACACAGGGTATTTTACGATCCATGTTTACTAGAGATTTTTTTCTTATTGAGAGCCACACTACTATCTCTGAAAGTTTCGTACCCTACAATTTTAGCAAAAACAGTACCGGTACATATATTCCACTGTCAGTTTTGTCGTAACGAATTTCGGTTATAACTTTCGCCTCTGTCATTTCTGGAAAAGGTTCTTTTGAAATCTCCCCTTAGAAAAATTTATGAATTACTGTGCTGGTTTTGGTAAACCCCTTACGTTATTTGATTTTCAAACACCTGAGGAAAACTGAAAGTACTCAGTTTCTCTCTTTACTTATTCTAGTCATCACTAAACTGACAAACAATATTTTTAGCGCAACGCAATCTGACTTTCCATAATCCCTACAAAGGAATGGCCGTGACTAACATTAAGCTGTACCTTTCATGAATCACTTACCTCACAAAAATCTTTGGTACTCCAACTATGCAATACAGCGAGCGCCAATAATGACAGCTAAATAAAGGATTCTAACTCACACGTCCACATCATCCGCTCTCAAAACTCCGCCATCTCTCTCCCCACATCAACCACTGCGCAACGCTACGCGCTGTTAACTGCCAACTGCCCAACACTACAACAGCAAATATTCCAACAATGCAAACCAGCCACACACAGCACAGTCAGTGATTTTCATACATAGCGCTACGTGACGTTACCAACAAAAAAACCTAAACAGCCTACTTCCTTTACCTCAAATTGATACGTTTACCCTTCTCCACACATCGAGTACAGATTTGTCATGAAGTCGTTTCTGAAAGTATTTGTATGGAGTGTAGCCATGTATGGAAGTGAAACATGGACGATAAATAGTTTGGACAAAAAGAGAATAGAAGCTTTCGAAATGTGGTGCTACAGAAGAATGCTGAAGATTAGATGGGTAGATCAGATAACTAATGATGAGGTGTTGAATAGGATTGGGGAAAAGAGAAATTTGTGGCACAACTTGACTCGAAGAAGGGATCGGTTGGTAGGACATGTTCTGAGGCATCAAGGGATCACCAATTTAGTATTGGAGGGCAGCGTGGAGGGTAAAAATCGTAGAGGGAGACCAAGAGATGAATAGACTAAGCAGATTCAGAAGGATGTAGGTTGCAGTAGGTACTGGGAGATGAAGAAGCTTGCACAGGATAGAGTAGCATGGAGAGCTGCATCAAACCAGTTTCAGGACTGAAGACCACAACAACCACCTTCTCCACCATTCCTGAAAGTTTCTAACTTCATCACGGAACAAACCTGTATAAACAGCACACTGCAGTCCAAACTGTGACACGGTAAGGAAACTGCCGCGCGGGATTAGCCGAGCGGTCTGCGGCGCTGCAGTCATGAACTGTGAGGCTGGTCCCGGCGGAGGTTCGAGTCCTCCCTCGGGCATGGGTGTGTGTGTTTGTTCAAATTGTTCAAATGGCTTTGAGCACTATGGGACTCAACTTCTGAAGTCATCAGTCCCCTAGAACTACGAACTACTTAAACCTAACTAACCTAAGGACATCACACACATCCATGAACGAGGCAGGATTCGAACCTGCGACCGTAGCGGTCGCGCGGTTCCAGACAGCAGCACCTAGAACCGCTCGGCCAGCCAGGCTGGCGAATCGTGTGAGTTTGTCCTTAGGATAATTTAGGCTAAGTAGTGTGTAAGTTTAGGGACTGATGACCTTAGCAGTTAAGTCCCATAAGATTTGAGACACATTTGAACATTTGATAAGGAAACTGTTTCTCCTTAAATGTGAGACTACTTTTGACTATTTAACTTTTTTGAATATCTTCAAAAGAAGATGACAGTAAGGAAATCGGACGATGATTGTTTATTTACTCTCACATTTCTTATAATGAGATGGAATAAACTCCATATTTTCATCTGTCTCGAAAAATTTCCTGCGATAGCCAGCCCCCGGAGTAGACAACATTTCATTGGATCTACTGACGGCCTTGGGAGAGCCAGTCCGGACAAAACTCTACCATCTGGTGAGCAAGATGTATGAGACAGGCGAAATACCCTCACACTTCAAGAAGAATATAATAATTCCAAACCCAAAGAAAGGCGGTGTCGACAGATGTGAAAATTACCGAACTATCAGTTAAATAAGTTACAGCTGCAAAATACTAACGCGAATTCTTTACAGACGAATGGTAAAACTAGTAGAAGCCGACCTCGGGGAAGATCAGTTTGGATTTCGTAGAAATGTTTGAACATGTGCGGCAATACTGACCTTACGACTTATCTTAGAAGAAAGATTAAGGAAGGGCAAACCTACGTTTCTAGCATCTGTAGACTTAGAGAAAGCTTTTGACAATGTTGATTGGAATACGCTCTTTCAAATTCTGAAGGTAGCAGGGGTAAAATACAGGGAGCGAAAGGCTATTTCCAATTTGTACAGAAACCAGATGGCAGTTATAAGAGTCGAGGGACATGAAAGGGAAGCAGTTGTTGGGAAGGGTGAGACTGGGTTGTAGTCTCTCCCCGATGTTATTCAATCTGTATATTGAGCAAGCAGTAAAGGAAACAAAAGAAAAATTTGGAATAGGTATTAAAATCCATGGAGAAGAAATAAAAACTTTGAGGTTTGCCGATGACATTGTAATTCTGTCAAAGACAGCAAAGGACTTGGAAGAGCAGTTGAATGGAATGGACAGTGTCTTTAAAGGATATAAGATGAACATCAACAAAAGCAAAACGAGGATAATGGAATGTAGACGAATTAAGTCGGGTGATGCTGCGGGAATTAGAGTAGGAAATGAGACACTTAAAGTAATAAAGGAGTTTTGCTATTTGGGGAGCAAAATAACTGATGATGGTCGAAGTAGAGAGGATATAAAATGTAGACTGGCAATGGCAAGGAAAGCGTTTCTGAAGAAGAGAAATTTGTTAACATCGAATATAGATTTATGTATCAGGAAGTCGTTTCTGAAAGTATTTGTTTGGAGTGTAGCCATGTATGGAAGTGAAACATGGACGATAACTAGTTTGGACAAGAAGAGAATAGAAGCTTTCGAAATGTGGTGCTACAGAAGAATACTGAAGATAAGGTGGATAGAGCACGTAACTAATGAGGAGGTATTGAATAGGATTGGGGAGAAGAGAAGTTTGTGGCACAACTTGACCAGAAGAAGGGATCGGTTGGTAGGACATGTTCTGAGGCATCAAGGGATCACCAATTTAGTATTGGAGGGCAGCGTGGAGGGTAAAATCATAGAGGGAGAGCAAGAGATGACTACACTAAGCAGATTCAGAAGGATGTAGGCTGCAGTAGGTACTGGGAGATAAAGAAGCTTGCACAGGATAGAGTAGCATGGAGAGCTGCATCAAACCAGTCTCAGGACTGAAGACCACAACAAGAAACAGCCATGCATTACACGTATCACAAATGACATCATTTACTATACTCACGTACAGGGTGATTATAATTGAAGTTAATCTTTCAAAACGCTGCAGAAATAACACCACTGGTGAGAATGACGTCAAATTGCAACGGAATACTATCGGAGGAGGACGAGGGTGTATTGCAGAAGATAGAAAATAGTGTGAAAATTGGTTAATAGATGGCGCTGAAAGTGTCAGGATACGTAAATGAAAACACCTGCCACGTGCACGACCCATTGATTTTGGTGTGAACACGCCGGGTGCACGGATTTTCCTGCTTTTGCGTCTGCGACGTTCGCCAGGACTGCCTCAATGCAGGATCGCGCTCTGCTTGTGAAGCTGTGTTGCAAGAATGACGGCTGTGCACACGCCGCTCTGCAAAAGTTCCGGACACTGAAGGGTTTGAAAAAAAGGCGCTGGTCCGGTGACTGCCGTGGATCTGGAGAAAACGATTCGGAAATTCGAAACGACGGGTTCTTTTGGTGTGCAACCTGGTAGAGGGAGGAAACCAATTGACTCGACGTCAGTGGGAGCAGTGTAGGAGGAGACGAGTGGTGGAGTGCAACTGTGTGGTGCACGGAGAATTGCCCGAACACTGGACACAGGCGTGAGCTCGGTGCGTAAAATCCTACCAAACATCCTACTTTGCTATCCACTCAGAATTTCCCATGTGCACGAGTTGCTTCCTGTTCACCTGCCAGCAACAGAGACCTTTGCTTTAGAATTTCTTGCTCGCATGGAAGTGGATAACGATTAGCAGTGGAAGATTTTGTGGACAGACCAAGCCCACTTCCATCTGACAGGATATGTCAGCGCACAGTATTGTCAGATATGGGCAACGGAAAATCCACACGCAAACAACCAGTACCACCTCATCCTGAAAAGCTCACTGTGTTGTTGGTTGTTTACGGCATCATTTTTCATAGGGCCATATTATTTCGAAGACACAGGTGCTTCCGGTCCTGTTACCTGTACCGTCACTGCAAAGCTGTTACCTGTACCGTCACTGCAAAGCTGTTACCTGTACCGTCACTGCAAAGCTGTTAGCTGTACCGTCACTGCAAAGCTGTTAACTGTACCGTCACTGCAAAGCTGTTAGCTGTACCGTCACTGCAAAGCTGTTACCTGTACCGTCACTGCAAAGCCGTTACCTGTACCGTCACTGCAAAGCCGTTACCTGTACCGTCACTGCAAAGCCGTTACCTGTACCGTCACTGCAAAGCCGTTACCTGTACCGTCACTGCAAAGCTGTTACCTGTACCGTCACTGCAAAGCGCTGTCAGTGTCTTTTGCGGAACTACGTCATCCCAGCTCTGCGACAGCGTGGATGTGTGGGTGGGATCGTTTTTATGCAAGATGGCCCACCTCCGCACATTGCAAATCCAGTTAACCAGCTGCTGAAGCGCCATTTCGGAAATGCAAGAATTATCAGCCGCCATCTCCCTACAGCCTGGCCGTCCCGATCACCTGATCTTCACCCGTGTGACGTCTGGCCGTTTGGCTGTCTGAAAGATGTTGCGTCCAGTGTTCCGATTGCAAACTCAGCTGCACTGAAGGCTCGCACTGCGCAACACATTCAGGACGTGATCGAGTAAACAGTTTATTGAGTTTTAGAACATGCTACTTTTCGGTTTGCAGAAAACGGTGGACAGCAGCATACTGAACATGTTTTGCACCAGTCGAACGGAAAGTGATAATCCCATTTGATTTTGATTGACACTTTTTACGCGCTTTTTGGCCTCGCGACAAATAAAAAGGTGCAATTTTGTCATATGACGACATGGTTGGAGATCGTGGCTGTTATTTGAAGACAAATGTTGATGGTGTCGTGACAGCAACCAGCCAGAAATTCACTTTCAGTCCCTTCAGAGGACGACCCAACCCACTTCGGCCGGTGACCGCCCCTGTAGTCGATAGCGTGTGCCCAAGTGAAAGGGGGGAGCGATCCCGTGTTCGGCTTAAAAGCGAATTCCGCTACATTGTGTGGGAGCGGCCAGCCTTCGCATTCTTTACACGTAGCACGCAGTTTCAGAGATTTTCACAGCCAGACAGCAAACGCTAAATGCCAAAGCCACAAACTTCCAGACTGGTCGCCTTAAACGAAACGTCATTCTCCCGTTTTAGAAGAGCAATGCTGATTGGCACACGATATTTCTGACGCCCTGAGCTGAAGGAATAATGGAAGAGACCGAAAGATATACCCCTTCACGTCTGGCGTGGAGAGGGGCCGTTCCGTTGTCGCTCTCGGAGCGAGAACACGTAACGAGAGCGTATGCGCTCGTACGTGTACTCAAATGAGCGAGGACCAAGTCTCTCCTCAGTACTTCACTGGGAGAGCACCTCTGTCGAGAGCGAATCGTAGTGTGACTCTATACTGAGCCCTTGCGATTAAACGTTGTTCACTGTGTTGGCCGACACACTTATTGTGGGGTATGAACTGACAGAGTTACAACGCCTGCGAGCAAATTTTGAGTGGCATCGCGGTGGACTGGTTATCTGACCGTTGTACCACGCCAATAGACAAGGGGCGAATAGGTATCCTTGAGTTCATCAAGGCGGAGGGAGAGTTTCATTGGCGAAGGTCAATGCAGATAGAACGAGAGTTACCTTATTTGTCAGCAGCGAGCGGCACAGACAGCAGTCATCACAACTTACGGTACAGCTCTTGCGAGCCCCATATTTCTTCCACAACAGTACACTTCACTGCATTTCACACGCGACAGCCTCGACCGTACCTAGCAACATTCTAACGGATAATTATTGAAGTTGAGTAGGGGCGGCTCTCAGCCATTCTGCCAAGTCAATAACAATCTTAAACTTTGTATAGAAATTTCATTAGCGAATCCTATCCTTGAGAGGTAATTTCACATTCCAAAAAGAACCCGGAAATAACTTGTTCAGTTCATAACTATAAGTGCCATTGTGATTTCTCAGAATTTTTGCAAAATAAATAACAACTTTCGTTAGTGTTTTTCTTACATTAACGCACTACTCGAGCACCCAAGTATCCCACTACTTAGGTAAGAAATCTTGTGAATTTTGTGTCATTTCCTAACAGCGGACGACTCCACAAGATATTTATTGCTGAAAGTTTTTCAGGCATTTCTCTTTAGGACGTTAGGAGCGTCTGTCTGGCTTCTGTAGTAGTGTGGGGGTGGAAATTGCATCTTGCAGGAGCCACAGCGTAAAGGGTACATCTCAGATTAATCCGTTGCGCAGAATAACAGGTCAACCCTACACAGGTCAGACGCGTGGTGGCGGCAAAGAAATCATTCGGCGGACAGCTTCAAATAACGGTTCTCTAAATTTTCTCACGGAAAGAATCAATTTGAGTTCGGGTAACATTTGCGCAGTACTCGCATGTTCATCGAACCGACTGGTAACAAATCTATCAGTCCGCCTCTGAACTGTTTCGATCTCTCTCTCTCTCTCTCTTTAACCCGTTCTAGTGGAGATCCCTAACACTCGAGCAGGGCTAAAGAGTGGGTTGCGCAAGTGTTCTACGCGCGGTCTCCTTTGTACGTGAGCAACAATTTTCTAAAACTCTCCTAATGAACCGGAATCGATCATTCACATTACCGGCCAGCGTCCTTACATGCTCGATCCACTCCATATCACTTTGTAACGTTATGCTTGGATATTTAACAGAAGTGGATTTCTCAGGCTGACAGGGCTGCAACACCTTAAAAATTCTTACTAATGCTGTATTTATTTGTTGTTGTTGTTGTTGTTGTTGTTGTTGTTCTTGTTCCAGTCTTCGGTCCACACACTGGTTTGATGCAGCTCTCCATGCTATTCTACTCTACGCAAGCTTCTTCATCTGCTGCAACCTAACTCCTGCTGAAACTGCTTACTGCATTAATCTCTTCGTCTCTCTCTACGATTTTTACCCTCGACGCTGCCCTCCAATACTAAATTGGTGATCCCTTGATGTCTCACAACATTTGCTACCAACTGATCCCTGCTTCTACTCAAACTGTGCCACAAATTCCTCTTCTCCCCAATTCTATTCAATACCTCCTCATTAGTTATGTAATCTATCCATCTAATCTTGAGCATTCTTCTGTAGCACCACATTTCGAAAGCTTCTATTGTCTTCTTGTACAAACTATTTATCGTCCACGTTTCACTTCCATACATGGCTATACTCCACACAAATACTTTCAGAAACGACTTCCTGACACTTAAATCAATACTCGATGTTAACAAATTTTTCTTCTTCAGAAACGCTTTCCTTGCCATTCCCAGTCTACATTTTATATCCTCTCTACTTCGACCATCATCGGTTAATTTGCTCCCCAAATAGGAAACCGTTTTTACTACTTTAAGTGTCTCATTTCCTAATCTAATTCCCTCAGCATCACCCGACTTAATCCGACTACATTCCATTATCCTCGTGTTGCTTTTGTTGATGTTCATCTTATATCCTCTTTTCAAGACACTGTCTATGCCGTTCAGCTGCTCTTCCACGTCCTTTGCTGTCTCTGACAGAATTACAATTATTTATATATATTCTGAACATGAATGGTCCTATCACACTTCCCTGTGGTACTCCGGATATTACCTTTACATCTGTCGATTTCGTTCCTTTAAGAGCGACGTGTTGAGTTCTATCTGCAAGAAAGCCTTGACGCCAATCGCAGGTCTGCTCCGAACTCCGTAAGCTCGTATTTTTTTGATTAAACGGGAATGTGGGACGGTGTCAAATACCTCACTGAAATCAAGGAACACGGCATTCGCTTTGAACTCGTCAGCGGTTCGTATGACATCATAAACACTACTGACCATTGAAATTTCTACACCACGAAGATGACGTGCTACAGACGAGAAATTTAACCGACAGGAAGAAGATGCTGTGATATGCAAATCATTTATCTTTTCAGCGCATTGACACAAGGTTGGCGCCGGTGGCGACACCTACAACGTGCTCACATGAGGAAAGTTTCCAACCGATTTCTCATACACCAACAGCAGTTGACCGGCGTTGCCTGGTGAACCGTTGTTGTGACACCTCGTGTAAGGAGGAGAAATGCGTACCATCACGTTTCCGACTTTGATAAAGGACGGATTGTAGCCTATCGCGATTGCGGTTTATCGTATCGCGACATTGCTGCTCGCGTTGGTCGAGATCCAATAACTGTTAGCGGAATATGGAATCGGTGGGTTCAGAAGGGTAATACGGAACGCCGTGCTGGATCCCAACGGCCTCGTATCACTAGCGGTCGAGATGACAGGCATCTTATCCGCACGGCTGTAACGGATCGTGCAGCCACGTGTCGATCCCTGAGTCAACAGATGGGGACGTTTGCAAGACAACAACCATCTGCACGAACAGTTCGACGACGTTTGCAGCAGCACGGACTATCAGCTCGGAGACCTTGGCTGCGGTTACCCTTGACGCTGCATCACAGACAGGAATGCCTGCGATGGTGTACTCGACGACGAACCTGGGTGCACTAATGGCAAAACGTCATTTTCTCGGATGAATCCAGTTTCTGTTTACAGCATCACGATGGTCACATCCGTGTTTGGCGACATCGCGGTGAACGCATATTGGAAGCGTGTACTCGTCATCGCCATACTGGCGTATCACCCGGTGTGATGGTATGGGGTGCCATCGGTTACACGTCTCGGTCACCTCTTGTTCGCATTGACGGCACTTTGAACAGTGGACGTTACATTTCAGATGTGTTACGACCCGTCGGTCTATCCTACATTCGATCCCTGCGGACCCCTACATTTCAGCAGGATAATGCACGACCGCATGTTGCAGGTCCTGTACGGGCCCTTCTGGATACAGAAAATGTTCCACTGCTGCCCTGGCCAGCACATTCTCCAGACCTCTCACGAACTGGAAACGTCTGGCCAATGGTGGCCGAGCAATTGGCTCGTCACAATACGCAAGTCACCACTCTTGATGATCCCGGGTTCGATTCCCTGCAGGGTCAGGAATTTTCTCTGCCTCGTGTTGGCTGGGTGCTGTGTGATATCATTAGGTTTAAGTAGTTGTAAGTTATAGGGGACTGATGACCATAGATGTTAAGTCCCATAGCGCTCAGAGCCATTTGAACTACTCTTGATGAACTGTGGTATCGTGTTGAAGCTGCACGGGCAGCTGTACCTGTACACGCCATCCGAGCTCTGTTTGACTCAATGCCCAGGCGTATCGAGGCCGTTATTACGGCCTGTGGTGGTTGTTCTGGGTACTGATTTCTCAGGATCTATGGACCGAAATTGCGTGAAAATGTAATCGCATGTCAGTTCTAGTATAATATAGTTGTTCGATGAATACCAGTTTATCTGCATTTGTTGTTACTGTAGTAATTTTAATGGCGACTAATGGGTCAAATGGCTCTGAGCACTATGGGACTTTTCTGAGGCACCAGCCCCTGGAACTTAGAACTACTTAAACTTAAGTAACCTAAGGACTTCACACACATCCATTCTAGAGACAGGTTTCGAACCTGCGACCGTAGCGGCCGTGCGGCTCCAGACGGAAGCGCCTAGAACCGCTCGGCCACTCTGGCCAGCTTACGAAGTTCGTGCAAGTTTTAGACATAGTTTGTGGATCACTAGCGTTCTCTGCTAGGCCTGTCCGTATACTATCTGAAGACTGAGCCGACACTGAGCGGCCGCGGCTGGCAGGAGCGGCGATTATATTCTCCTGTGGTAGCGCGATGCTAATCAGCGCACCATTGGCCGACGTCGTTTGACCTTCCTCTACTTGTAAGCATGCTTTCTCTATTCTTTTATTCAGTTTTATGTACATTGTAAGTGTTATGTTGTTGTTGTGGTCTTCAGTCCTGAGACTGGTTTGATGCAGCTCTCCATGCTACTCTATCCTGTGCAAGCTTCTTCATCTCCCAGTACCTACTGCAGCCTACATCCTTCTGAATCTGCTTGGTTTATTCATCTCTTGGTCTCCCTCTACGATTTTTACCCTCCACGCTGCCCTCTAATCCTAAATTGGTGATCCCTTGATGCCTCAGAACGTGTCCCACCAACCGATCCCTTCGTCTAGTCAAGTTGTACGACAAATTCCTCTTCTCCCAATATCTGTTCAGTACCTCCTTATTAGTTACGTGATCAACCCATCTAATCTTCAGCATTCTTCTGTACGACCACATTTCGAAAGCTTCTAGTCTCTCCTTGAATAAACTATTTATCGTCCACGTTTCACTTGCATATAGGCAACGGCGTTGCAGTGGATATTCCAGTACCCGTTAGATCATCCAAGTTAAGCGCTGTTGGGCGTGGTCGGCACTTGGATGGGTGACCATCCCGGCCGTCATTCGCTGTTGCCACTTTTTTCGGGGTGCACTCAGCGACGTGACGCCAGTTGAGGAGCTACTCGACCGATCAGTAGCGGTTGCGGTAAAAATCATAGCAACCGGGATTGCGGTGTGCTGACCGCACGCCCCTCCTAACCGCTTTCTCATCTGAGGATGACACGGCGGTCGGATGGTCCCGATGGGCTTCAAAATGGAGTCCTTTCAGTTCCGTACATGGCTACACTCCATACAAATACTTTCAGAAAAGACTTCCTAACACTTAAATCTATCCTCGATGTTAACAAATTTCTCTTCTTCAGAAACGCTTTCCTTGCCATTGCCAGTCTACATTTTATATCCTCTATACTTTGACCATCATCAGTTATTTTGCTCCCCAAATAGCAAAACTGCTTTACTACTTCAATTGTTTCATTTCCTAATCTAATTCCCTCAGCGTCACCTAATTTAATTCGACTACATTCCAATATCCTCGGTTTGCGTTTGTGTTGTGTGTTATCGATAGCAAAATCGCATTGCTAGTCGGAAAAAAGCATGACACGACACGAAGCAGGCAAGTAACTGCTTCAATTAATCATATTTTTCGCTGGTTTTGAGTCTTTCTACAATGCACATAATGTGACTGCTAACTGTCCAGCACCATCTCTAGCTCATTTTTGCACTCTGGGAGCGAAGGTGAGCCAACTGTGAATGAAACAAAACAAGGCAGAAGGCGACGAGGGGTAGAATCACAAGCTGAGACATTCCAGGACGACACCCCTAAAGCCAGTGCGTTCCAAGACAAGGGTTTCTCAATCTACTACACCCGAAAAATTTAAAAAATACCAGGTGAATTGGTGACTGTTTCTGGGACTTCGGAAATGACATCGGTCAGATTGGTTGCATTCGCTGGAAATGCTGGAAGAGGATCGTCACTCTCTCTCTCTCTGTCACCAAAGCTTCTAATGCGTTTTCCAGACTGACTCGGAAGAAAATGTGAAAAAATTCAGTAATAGGTAAAAAGGCAAAACTGTAATAATGAACTCCTCTCTGTACAACAATGATTCTGAAGCTCTCTAAGAAGCCAGGAAAGAGAAAAGAAGAGGGAAAACCTAAACATTTTATCAGGAATAACGAAAAGTGACACGCTGTAAAGGAGGAGAAAAAGCAAAAAACGAGATTTGCAATCACTAGGTAGAAGAAGAAGCACGCACGCACACACACACACACACACACACACACACACACACACACAGATGAGAGAGAGAGAGATTCTTCGACTTCATCATGCTAAGGAGACCCAGACGAAACAACCACGTTTTGTAAGAGGCGGTATTCATACTAATTATAGAAAGAGTGATGGGTCCAGTGACTACGTAGTCAGGGCGTGCCTGGTCTCATACACTATGTGATCAAAAGTATCCGGACACCCCGAAAAAAATATGTTTTTTCATATTAGGTGCACTGTGCTGCCACCTACTGCCAGGTACTCCACATCAGCGACCTCAGTAGTCATTAGGCATCGTGAGAGAGCAGAATGGGGAGCTACGAGGAACTCACGGACTTCGAACGTGGTCAGGTGACAGGGTGTCAATTGTGTCACACGTCTGTACGCGAGATTTCCGCACGCCTAAACATATCTAGGTCCACTGTTTCCGATGTGATAGTGAAGTGGAAACGTGAAGGGACACGTACAGCACAAAAGCGTACAGGCCGACCTCGTCTCTTGACTGACACAGACCGCCGACAGTTGAAGAGGGTCGTAATGTGTAGTACGCAGATATCTATCCAGACCATCACACAGGAATTCCAAACTGCATCAGGACCCACTGCAAGTACCGTGACAGTTGGGCGGGAGGTGAGAAAACTTGGATTTCATGGTCGAGCGGCTGCTCATAAGCCACACATCTCGCCAGTAAATGCCAAACGACGCCTCGCTTGGTGTAAGCAGCGTAAACACTGGACGATTGAACAGTGGAAAAACGTTGTGTGGAGTGACGAATCGTGGTACACAATGTGGCGATCGGATGGCAGGGTGTGTGGTATGGCGAATGCCCGGTGAACGTCATCTGCCTGCGTGTGTAATGCCAACAGTAAAATTCAGAGGTGGTGGTGTTATGGTGTGCTCGTGTTTTTCGTGGAGGGGGCTTGCACCCCTTGTTGTTTTGCGTGGCACAGCACAGGCCTACGTTGATGTTTTAAGCACCTTCTTGCTTCCCACTGTTGAAGAGCAATTTGGGGATGGCGATTGCATCTTTCAACACGATCGAGCACCTGTTCACAATGCATGGCCTGTGGCGGAGAGGTTACACGACAATAAAAACCCTGTAATGGACTGCCCTGTACAGAGTCCTGACCTGAATCCTATAGAACATATTTGGGATGTGTTGGAACGCCGTCTTCATGCCAGGCCTCACCGACCGACGTCGATACCTCTCCTCTGTGCAGCACTCCGTGAAGAATGGGCTGCGATTCTCCAGGAAACCTTCCAGCACCTGATTGAAAGACTGCCTCCGACAGTAGAAGCTCTGATCAAGGTTAAGGGTCGACCAACACATTACCGATGGAGGGCGCCACCAATTTTAATTCATTTTCAGCCAAGTGTCCGGATACTTTTGATCACACATTGCATCTTAAGTGCTTCAAAGATTCAAAGTTATCCTACTTCTACACGTAAAATTCGATATGAAGAGAAACCTACATAATAAATAGCCGCAGCAAATTGCCCACAATTCAACGGTATATTCTCCAGGCATCTATCTAGAAGAGCCACGTTCGTTTTCAGAAATCTTTATCCGCTATCATCAGACACCCGAAAAACACAAGTAAAATCCGGTGTGAGGAAAACAGGTGGCTTATTAAGCGAAGTAGCATGAAAAAATATACTGTAAAATGTCTCTGATCTGGAAACCCCATGATGTAGTACTGAAGCACACGCAAAATTTTTTTGTGCATAAAATCCGGCCTGAATTGTAAAATTAATTTTGCATTACTTCAATCTCAATTAAGTAAACTATGTAGATTTTACTGACGAATGCATTTCTTCTCATTTGCGTAGCTTGCCCTAGTGCATCTGGGAAAAGAATGGAACCAGCGGAAAATTCTTCTATTGGAGGGCAAAAAAATTCTAATATATTCGTGTTTATTTAAAAGAGTCTGATTGAAATGTGGGGTACTAGCTGCCTCATTTTAATTTCCTCAACACCTTTAAAAATATTCTCAAAAATTTTCGCACTCGAACATATTCACGCTTTTTCAGGCTGAGTGAGAAGGGAACAGCTGCTGTGTGCTAAGGACGGAAAAGTAATACACTCATCTTCATAAATTAAGGATAATGCCGATACATGGTGCAACAACGCTCTGGTGGCCGGTTTGCGGGTTTAAATCACCTCGGTTTATGACCGTGCGGTGCATTTGACCTGCGGTCATCGCACGGTGGCGCTGGCAGCAGTCCACACACGCAGAGGTGGCTTGGTGCATGTCAGAGTACGGTGCAGCGAGTAAGTGTGCAGACGTTTTCAGACGTGCTAATGGTGACTGTGTGTTGAAAATGGCTCAAAGAACACATACTGATGACGTTATGAGGGGTAGAATACTAGGGCGACTGGAGGCTGGTCAAACACAGCAGGTCGTAGCACGGGCCCTCCGTGTGCCACAAAGTGTGATCTCAGGATCATGTCAACGATTCCAGCAGACAGGAAATGTGTCCAGGCGCTACAGTACGGGACGTCCACAGTGTACAACACCACAAGGAGACCGATATCTCACCATCAGTGCCCGCAGACGGCCACGGAGTACTGCAGGCAGCCTCGCTCGGGACCTTACCGCAGCCACTGGAACAGTTGTCTCCAGACACACAGTCTACAGACGACTGAACAGACACGGTTTATTCACTCGGAGACTTGCGAGGTGCATTCCACTGATCCCTGGTCAGCACTCCCAGGTTATGTTTCACGGACGAGTCCACGTGTAGTCTGAACAGTGATTGTCGCCGGGTTTTCATCTGGCATCAACCAGGAACCAGATACCAACTCCTTAATGTCATTGAAAGGGACCTGTATGGAGGTCGTGGTTTGATGGTGTGGGATGGGAATATGATTGGTGCACTTACACAACTGCATGTCTTTGACAGAGAACTGTAACAGGTCTGGTGTATCGGGACGTCATTTTGCACCAGTATGTCCGCCTTTTCAGGGGTGCAGTGGGTCCCACCTTCCTCCTGATGGAGATAACGCACGACCCCACCGAGGTGCCATCTTGGAGGAGTACCTTGAAGCAGAAGAGATCAGGCGAATGGAGTGGCCTGCCTGTTCTCCAGACCTAAACCCCACCGAGCACGTCTGGGATGCTTTCGGCCGACGTATCGCTGCACGTCTTCAGACCCCTACGACACTTCACGATCTCTGATGGGCACTGGTGCAAGAATGGGAGGCTATACCCCAGCAGCTGCTCGACCACCTGATCCAGAGTATGCCAACCCGTTGTACGGCCTGTGTACGTATGCACGGTGATCATATCCCATATTGGTGGCAGGGTATATGCGCAGCAAACAGTGGCGTTTTGTGGCAAATGCGTTTAGGGACGGTTTTCTCAACTTATCACCAATACCATGGACTTGCAGATCTGTGTCGTGTGTGTTCCCTACGTGCCTATGGTATTACCGGCAGTTATGTGTAGTGCCACGTTGTGTAACACGACATTCTGCAATTATCATTAATTTATGAGCATGAGTGCAGTAGAAAGTGGTTGTGGTATAGAGAGAGCGACGGAGATAACGGATCGTGAAAGAAAGAGAAGAACACAGTGTGAGTGGAACATAGTAGACTGTGACAGAATAATTTAGGAAAAATGTGTAGGAGACAGTGCCGGAGAGGGGGTAGGGATGGGGTGAGGGTGTGAGGAATAAAGAGAGAGAGAAAGTTGAAGTGAGAAAGAGCCAGTAGTAATGAGAGGCAGTGTGTAGGACAATGAGAACGAGGAAGAGCAGGTGACAGTGAGAACAGATGGCAGCAGTGGGAAGGAGCGAATGAGGTTGTAGCAGTAAGAAAGAGCAAGGACGTCGGTTGTGTAAAGCGGTCTAAATTGCACGACGTTAAGCGATACGCTGGAATTCTATTTCTGGAGTGGCGAAGCCAGACACGGGCGCCCAGTAGCAGTGGAGAGACTCCAGCAATAAATTCCGCCGATACCCGTTGCTGGAAACGCGGGGGACGTCCGCCATACGTCACTTCCTGGCGGGGCCTGCACTTCCGGGAACTCGGGCGGCGGAAGCCCGCCTGCTGCTTTATCGCCGACACTCTTCCTGCCTGAGGACGCGCCACAAGTTTGAAACGCTCTCCGCTGGATATTCCTGCTGCCGGCACGCATTTTCCTGGGACCGTGGCGCCTACATGTGGAGCAACTGAATAGCACCTATGTACAAGGGTTGCAAACATCGCGAAGAGTCCACGCTTGAACGTAAATGCAATTGCTAGTCGCGTCTGCACGTTGCGCTGTTGGATTTGAACTCAAGCGGCACCTGTTAGAACAGTGTTGCGTCTAAATATGAGTCCATAATCTCGACGCTAAGTCATTTTGAATTATTGGTTCTCATGCTGTGGTGGTTCCATAAGCAAGTTACCCAAAGTGTTTTGTGTTTCAAGCTGCACCGTATCGCTTATACTGTACACAGGGTATTTTACGACCCATGTTTACTAGAGATTTTTTTCTTATTGAGAGCCACACTACTATCTCTGAAAGTTTCGTACCCTACAATTTTAGCAAAAACAGTACCGGTACATATATTCCACTGTCAGTTTTGTCGTAACGAATTTCGGTTATAACTTTCGCCTCTGTCATTTCTGGAAAAGGTTCTTTTGAAACCTCCCCTTAGAAAAATTTATGAATTACTGTGCTGGTTTTGGTAAACCCCTTACGTTATTTGATTTTCAAACACCTGAGCAAAACAAAGTACTCAGACATTTCTCTCTTTACTTATTCTAGTCATTACTAAACTGACAAACAATATTTTTAGCGCAACGCAATCTGACTTTCCATAATCCCTACAAAAGAATGGCCGTGACTAACAGTAACCTGTACCTTTCATGAATCACTTACCTCACAAAAATCTTTGTTACTCCAACTATGCAATACAGCGAGCGCCAATACTGACAGCTAAATAAAGGATTCTAACTCAAACGTCCAGATCATCCGCTCTCAAAACTCCGCCATCTCTCTCCCCGCATCAACCACTGTGGAACGATACGCGCTGTTAACTGCCAACTGCCCAACACTACAATAGCAAATATTCCAACAATGCAAACCAGCCACACACAGCACAGTCAGTGATTTTCATACATAGCGCTACGTGACGTTACAAACAAAAAAAAACCTAAACAGCCTACTTCCTTTACCTCAAATTGATACGTTTACCCTTCTCCACACATCGAGTACAGATTTGTCATGAAGTCGTTTCTGAAAGTATTTGTATGGAGTGTAGCCATGTATGGAAGTGAAACATGGACGATAAATAGTTTGGACGAGAATAGATGCTTTCGAAATGTGGTGCTACAGAAGAATGCTGAAGATAAGATGGGTAGATCACGTAATTAATGAGGAGGTATTGAATAGGATTGGAGAGAAGAGAAGTTTGTGGCACAACTTGACTAGAAGAAGGGATCGGTTGGTAGGACATGTTCTGAGGCATCAAAGGATCACCAATTTAGGACTGGAGGGAAAAAATCTTAGAGGGAGACCAAGAGATGAATACACTAAACAGATTCAGAAGGATGTAGGCTGCAGTAGGTACTGGGAGATGAAGAAGCTTGCACAGGATATAGTAGCATGGAGAGCTGCATCAAACCAGTCTCAGGACTGAAGACCACAACAGCAAACAACAACACACATAATCTAAAGCACCAATCACACACAAGGTTCAAATGGCGCTGAGCAATATGGGACTTAACATTTGAGGTCATCAGTCCAGTAGAACTTAGAACTACTTAAACCTACCCAACCTAAGGACATCACACACGTCCATGCCCGAGGCAGGATTCGAAACTGCGACCGTAGCGGTCGCGCGGTTCCAGACAGCAGCGCCTAGAACCACTCGGCCAGCCCGGCTGGCGAACCGTGTGTGTTTGTCCTTAGGATAATTTAGGCTAAGTAGTGTGTAAGTTTAGGGACTGATGAACTTAGCAGTTAAGTCCCATAAGATTTTAGACACATTTGAACATTTGATAAGGAAACTGTTTCTCCTTAAATGTGAGACTACTCTTGACTATTTAACTCGTTTGAATATCTTGAAAAGAAGATGACAGTAAGGAAATCGGACGATGATTGTTCATTTACTCTCACATTTCTTATAATGAGATGGAATGAACTCCATATTTTCATCTGTCTCGAAAAATTCCCTGTGATAGCCAGCCCCCGGAGTAGACAACATTCCATTGGAACTACTGACGGCCTCGGAAGAGCCAGTCAAAACTTTACCATCTGGTGAGCAAGATGTATGAGACAGGCGAAATACCCTCAGACTTCAAGAAGAATATAATAATTCCAATCCCAAAGAAAGCAGGTGCTCACAGATCTGAAAATTACCGAACTATCAGTTTAATACGTCACAGCTGCAAAATACTAACGCGAATTCTTTACAGACGAATCGAAAAACTGGTAGATGCGGACCTCGGGGAGGATCAGTTTGGATTCCGTCGAAATGTTGGAACACGTGAGGCAATACTGACCTTACGACTTATCTTAGAAGAAAGATTAAGGAAAGGCAAACCTACGTTTCTAGCATTTGTAGACTTAAAGCTTTTGACAATGTTTACTGGAATACTCTTTTTCAAATTCTAAAGGTGGCAGGGATAAAATACAGGGAGCGAAAGGCTATTTATAATTTGTACAGAAACCAGATGGCAGTAATAAGAGTCGAGGGACATGAAAGGGAAGCAGTGGTTGGGAAGGGAGTGAGACAGGGTTGTAGCCTCTCCCCGATGTTATTCAATTTGTATATTGAGCAAGCAGTAAAGGGATGAAAAGAAAAATTAGGAGTAGGTATTAAAATCCATGGAGAAGAAATAAAAATTTTGAGGTTCGCCGATGACATCGTAATTCTGTCAGAGACGGCAAAGAACTTGGAAGAGCAGTTGAATGGAATGGATAGCGTCTTGAAAGGAGGATATAAGATGAACATCAACAAAAGCAAGAGGATCATAATGGAATGTAGTCGAATTCAGTCGGGTGATATAAAAATGCAGTAAATGAAGCAGGCAAAAAGGAATACAAACGTCTCAAAAGTGAGATCGACAGGAACTGCAAAATGGCTAAACAGGGATGGCTAGAGGACAAATGTAAGGATGTAGAAGCTTATCTCACTAGGGGTAAGATAGATACTGCCTACAGGAAAATTAGAGAGACCTTTTGAGAGAAGAGAACCGCTTGTATGAATATCAAGAGCTCAGATTGCAGCCCAGTTCTAAGCAAAGAAGGGAAGGCAGAAAGGTGGAAGGAGTATATGGAAGGTTTATACAAGGGCGATGTACTTGAGGACAATATTATGGAAATAGAAGAGGATGTAGATGAAGACGAAATGGGAGATACGATACTGCGTGAAGAGTTTGACAGAGCACTGAAAAACCTGAGTAGAAACAAGGCCCCCGGAGTAGACAACATTCCATTGGAACTACTGACGGCCTTGGGAGAGCCAGTCCGGACAAAACTCTACCATCTGGTGAGCAAGATGTATGATTCAGGCGAAATACCCTCAGACTTCAAGAAGAATATAATAATTCCAAACCCAAAGAAAGGCGGTGTCGACAGATGTGAAAATTACCGAACTATCAGTTAAATAAGTTACAGCTGCAAAATACTAACGCGAATTCTTTACAGACGAATGGTAAAACTAGTAGAAGCCGACCTCGGGGAAGATCAGTTTGGATTTCGCAGAAATGTTTGAACACGTGCGGCAATACTGACCTTACGACTTATCTCAGAAGAAAGATTAAGGAAGGGCAAACCTACGTTTCTAGCATTTGTAGACTTAGAGAAAGCTTTTGACAATGTTGATTGGAATACTCTCTTTCAAATTCTGAAGATAGCAGGGGTAAAATACAGGGAGCGAAAGGCTATTTCCAATTTGTACAGAAACCAGATGGCAGTTATTAGAGTCGAGGGGCATGAAAGGGAAGCAGTGGTTGGGAAGGGTGAGACTGGGTTGTAGTCTCTCCCCGATGTTATTCAATCTGTATATTGAGCAAGCAGTAAAGGAAATAAAAGAAAAATTTGGAATAGGTATTAAAATCCATGGAGAAGAAATAAAAACTTTGAGGTTTGCCGATGACATTGTAATTCTGTCAAAGACAGCAAAGGACTTGGAAGGGCAGTTGAATGGAATGGACAGTTTCTTTAAAGAATATAAGATGAACATCAACAAAAGCAAAACGAGGATAATGGAATGTAGACGAATTAAGTCGGGTGATGCTGCGGGAATTAGAGTAGGAAATGAGACACTTAAAAGTAGTAAAGGAGTTTTGCTATTTGGGGTGCAAAATAACTGATGATGGTCGAAGTAGAGAGGATATAAAATGTAGACTGGCAATGGCAAGGAAAGCGTTTCTGAAGAAGAGAAATTTGTTAACATCGAATATAGATTTATGTATCAGGAAGTCGTTTCTGAAAGTATTTGTTTGGAGTGTAGCCATGTATGGAAGTGAAACATGGACGATAACTAGTTTGGACAAGAAGAGAATAGAAGCTTTCGAAATGTGGTGCTACAGAAGAATACTGAAGATAAGGTGGATAGAGCACGTAACTAATGAGGAGGTATTGAATAGGATTGGGGAGAAGAGAAGTTTGTGGCACAACTTGACCAGAAGAAGGGATCGGTTGGTAGGACATGTTCTGAGGCATCAAGGGATCACCAATTTAGTATTGGAGGGCAGCGTGGAGGGTAAAATCATAGAGGGAGAGCAAGAGATGACTACACTAAGCAGATTCAGAAGGATGTAGGCTGCAGTAGGTACTGGGAGATAAAGAAGCTTGCACAGGATAGAGTAGCATGGACAGCTGCATCAAACCAGTCTCAGGACTGAAGACCACAACAAGAAACAGCCATGCATTACACGTATCACAAATGACATCATTTACTATACTCACGTACAGGGTGATTATAATTGAAGTTAATCTTTCAAAACGCTGCAGAAATAACACCACTGGTCAAAATGACGTCAAATTGCAACGGAATACTATCGGAGGAGGACGAGGATGTATTGCAGAAGATAGAAAATAGTGTGAAAATTGGTTAATAGATGGCGCTGAAAGTGTCAGGATACGTAAATGAAAACACCTGTCACGTGCACGACGCACTGATTTTGGTGTAAACACGCCGTGTACACGGATTTTCCTCATTTCGTGTCTGCGACGTTCGCCAGGACTGCCTCAATGCAGGATCGCGCTCTGCTTGTGAAGCTGTGTTGCAAGAATGACGGCTGTGCACACGCCGCTCTGCAGAAGTTCCGGACGCTGAAGGGTTTGAAAAAAAGGCGTTGGTCCGGTGACTGCCGTGGATCTGGAGAAAACGATTCGGAAATTCGTAAACGACGGGTTCTTTTGGTGTGCAACCTGGTAGAGGGAGGAAACCAATTGACTCGACGTCAGTGGGAGCAGTGTAGGAGGAGACGAGTGGTGGAGTGCAACTGTGTGGTGCACGGAGAATTGCCCGAACACTGGACACAGGCGTGAGCTCGGTGCGTAAAATCCTACCAAACATCCTACTTTGCTATCCACTCAGAATTTCCCATGTGCACGAGTTGCTTCCTGTTCACCTGCCAGCAACAGAGACCTTTGCTTTAGAATTTCTTGCTCGCATGGAAGTGGATAACGATTGGCAGTGTAAGATTTTGTGGACAGACCAAGCTCACTTCCATCTGACAGGATATGTCAGCGCACAGAATTGTCAGATATGGGCAACGGAAAATCCACACGCAAACCAACCAGCACCACTTCATCCTGAAAAGCTCACTGTGTTGTTGGCTGTTTACGGCATCATTTTTCATAGGGCCATATTATTTCGAAGACACAGGTGCTTCCGGTCCTGTTACCTGTACCGTCACTGCAAAGCTGTTACCTGTACCGTCACTGCAAAGCTGTTACCTGTACCGTCACTGCAAAGCTGTTAGCTGTACCGTCACTGCAAAGCTGTTAGCTGTACCGTCACTGCAAAGCTGTTAGCTGTATCGTCACTGCAAAGCTGTTAGCTGTACCGTCACTGCAAAGCTGTTACCTGTACCGTCACTGCAAAGCCGTTACCTGTACCGTCACTGCAAAGCCGTTACCTCTACCGTCACTGCAAAGCCGTTACCTGTACCGTCACTGCAAAGCCGTTACCTGTACCGTCACTGCAAAGCCGTTACCTGTACCGTCACTGCAAAGCCGTTACCTGTACCGTCACTGCAAAGCTGTTACCTGTACCGTCACTGGAAAGCGCTGTCAGTGTCTTTTGCGGAACTACGTCATCCCAGCTCTGCGACAGCGTGGATGTGTGGGTGGGATCGTTTTTATGCAAGATGGCCCACCTCCGCACATTGCAAATCCAGTTAACCAGCTGCTGAAGCGCCATTTCGGAAATGCAAGAATTATCAGCCGCCATCTCCCTACAGCCTGGCCGTCCCGATCACCTGATCTTCACCCGTGTGACGTCTGGCCGTTCGGCTGTCTGAAAGATGTTGCGTCCAGTGTTCCGATTGCAAACTCAGCTGCACTGAAGGCTCGCACTGCGCAACACATTCAGGACGTGATCGAGTAAACAGTTTATTGAGTTTTAGAACATGCTACTTTTCGGTTTGCAGAAAACGGTGGACAGCAGCATACTGAACATGTTTTGCGCCAGTCGAACGGAAAGTGATAATCCCATTTGATTTTGATTGACACTTTTTACGCGCTTTTTGGCCTCGCGACAAATAAAAAGGTGCAATTTTGTCATATGACGACATGGTTGGAGATCGTGGCTGTTATTTGAAGACAAATGTTGATGGTGTCGGGACAGCGACCAGCCAGAAATTCACTTTCAGTCCCTTCAGAGGACGACCCAACCCACGTCGGCCGGTGACCGCCCCTGTAGTCGATAGCGTGTGTCCAAGTGAAAGGGGGGAGCGATCCCGTGTTCGGCTTAAAAGCGAATTCCGCTACATTGTGTGGGAGCGGCCAGCCTTCGCATTCTTTACACGTAGCACGCAGTTTCAGAGATTTTCACAGCCAGACAGCAAAAGCTAAATGCCAAAGCTACAAACTTCCAGATTGGTCGCCTTAAACGAAACGTCACTCTCCCGTTTTAGAAGAGCAATGCTGATTGGCAGACGATATTTCTGACGCCCTGAGCTGAAGGAATAGTGGAAGAGACCGAAAGATATACCCCTTCACGTCTGGCGTGGAGAGGGGCCGTTCCGTTGTCGCTCTCGGAGCGAGAACACGTAACGAGAGCGTATGCGCTCGTACGTGTACTCAAATGAGCGAGGACCAAGTCTCTCCTCAGTACTTCACTGGGAGAGCACCTCTGTCGAGAGCGAATCGGAGTGTGACTCTATACTGAGTCCTTGCGATTAAACGTTGTTCACTGTGTTGGCCGACACACTTATTGTGGGGTATGAACTGACAGAGTTACAACGCCTGCGAGCAAATTTTGAGTGGCATCGCGGTGGACTGGTTATCTGACCGTTGTACCACGCCAATAGACAAGGGGCGAATAGGTATCCTTGAGTTCATCAAGGCGGAGGGAGAGTTTCATTGGCGAAGGTCAATGCAGATAGAACGAGAGTTACCTTATTTGTCAGCAGCGAGCGGCACAGACAGCAGTCATCACAGCTTACGGTACAGCTCTTGCGAGCCCCATATTTCTTCCACAACAGTACACTTCACTGCATTTCACACGCGACAGCCTCGACCGTACCTAGCAACATTCTAACGGATAATTATTGAAGTTGAGTAGGGGCGGCTCTCAGCCATTCTGCCAAGTCAATAACAATCTTAAACTTTGTATAGAAATTTCATTAGCGAATCCTATCCTTGAGAGGTAATTTCACATTCCAAAAAGAACCCGGAAATAACTTGTTCAGTTCATAACTAAAAGTGCCATTGTGATTTCTCAGAATTTTTGCAAAATAAATAACAACTTTCGTTAGTGTTTTTCTTACATTAACGCACTACTCGAGCACCCAAGTATCCCACTACTTAGGTAAGAAATCTTGTGAATTTTGTGTCATTTCCTTACAGCGGACGACTCCACAAGATATTTATTGCTGAAAGTTTTTCAGGCATTTCTGTTTAGGACGTTAGGAGCGTCTGTCTGGCTTCTGTAGTAGTGTGGGGGTGGAAATTGCATCTTGCAGGAGCCACAGCGTAAAGGGCACATCTCAGATTAATCTGTTGCGCAGAATAACAGGTCGACCCTACACAGGTCAGACGCGTGGTGGCGGCAAAGAAATCATTCGGCGGACAGCTTCAAATAACGGTTCTCTAAATTTTCTCACGAAAAGAATCAATTTGAGTTCGGGTAACATTTGCGCAGTACTCGCATGTTCATCGAACCGACTGGTAACAAATCTATCAGTCCGCCTCTGAACTGTTTCGATCTCTCTCTCTCTCTCTCTCTCTCTCTCTCTCTCTCTCTCTCTCTCTCTCTCTCTCTCTCTCTCTATCTTTAACCCGTTCTAGTGGAGATCCCTAACACTCGAGCAGGACTCAAGAGTGGGTTGCACAAGTGTTCTACGCGCGGACTCCTTTGTACGTGAGCAACAATTTTCTAAAACTCGCCTATTGAACCGAAATCGATCATTCACATTACCGGCCAGCGTCCTTACATGCTCGATCCACTTCATATCACTTTGTAACGTTATGCTTGGATATTTAACAGAAGTGGATTTCTCAGGCTGACAGGGCTGCAACACCTTAAAAATTCTTACTCATGCTGTATTTATATGTTGTTGTTGTTGTTGTTGTTGTTGTTCTTGTTCCAGTCTTCGGTCCACACACTGGTTTGATGCAGCTCTCCATGCTATTCTACCCTACGCAAGCTTCTTCATCTGCTGCTGCTGCTGCTGAAACTGCTTACTGCATTAATCTCTTCGTCTCTCTCTACGATTTTTACCCTCGACGCTGCCCTCCAATACTAAATTGGTGATCCCTTGATGTCTCACAACATTTTCTACCAACTGATCCCTGCTTCTACTCAAACTGTGCCACAAATTCCTCTTCTCCCCAATTCTATTCAGTACCTCCTCATTAGTTATGTAATCTATCCATTTAATCTTCAGCATTCTTCTGTAGCACCACATTTCGAAAGCTTCTATTGTCTTCTTGTCCAAACTATTTATCTTCCACGTTTCACTTCCATACATGGCTACACTCCATACAAATACTTTCAGAAACGACTTCCTGACACTTAAATCAATACTCGATGTTAACAAATTTCTCTTCTTCAGAAACGCTTTCCTTGCCATTCCCAGTCTACATTTTATATCCTCTCTACTTCGACCATCATCGGTTAATTTGCTCCCCAAATAGGAAACCGTTTTTACTGCTTTAAGTGTCTCATTTCCTAATCTAATTCCCTCAGCATCACCCGACTTAATCCGACTACATTCCATTATCCTCGTGTTCCTTTTGTTGATGTTCATCTTACATCCTCCTTTCAAGACACTGTCTATTCCGTTCAGCTGCTCTTCCACGTCCTTTGCTGTCTCTGACAGAATTACAATTATTTATATATATTCTGAACATGAATGGTCCTATCACATTTCCCTGTGGTACTCCGGATATTACCTTTACATCTGTCGATTTCGTTCCTTTAAGAGCGACGTGTTGAGTTCTATCTGCAAGAAAGCCTTGAATCCCATCGCAGGTCTGCTCCGTACGCCATAAGCTCGTATTTTTTTTGATTAAACGGGAATGTGGGACGGTGTCAAATGCCTCACTGAAATCAAGGAACACGGCATCAGCCTGATCGCCGTTGTCCATTGCGCTGTGGATCTCAGGGAGGAACAGAGCGAGCTGAGTTTCGCAGTATCACTGATTGCGAAATCTATGTTGATTTTTATAGAGGAGCTGTTCATTTTCGAAGAACGTTTTCCATCAAGCCCCCCCCCCCCCCCCCCCCACTTCCTTACCAGTACCGCCCCCAGCACACAGGCGCCTTAGCCGCAAGCATTAGATGCCACACACCTCATGCAGATGTTTCAGTTTCAGACACGGCACATTTCTAGCCTGCTCAACACGGCGCAGCAGCTACTGGCCAACGCTGCACGCCCAGCGGAACAAGCACCGCCTACTACAGCTGCTACACCAGGATTTGGACAGTTTAGTGAACGAGGAATGGCTTGAGCGGCTGCCCCAGTTCGATGCCCACACGCTGGCTCACAATGTCCCAGGTACTGTGAAACTTCCTTACGTATTTTCCACAGATTAATACAAAAATTCTTTCGTAACGGCAGACCGAGTGAATTTGTTTATGATGCAGTCGTACGCTCACTAACAAACATGTGAATGTGGTAGCAGGTAGGTATCCAATCTTCAATTGCAAAAAAACGGTGGAGAGCAACCTATCGTGATTGGGTGACAGATTTGCAGGTATGACAGGGAAATGCAAATTCAGTTGTGTTTGCAGTGCTTTATATTCGGATATTATGTTGCGTGATATAATCGTATACAATGTACCTGATGTCAAAATGAGAGAACAGACATTGAAACAGTCCCATCTCTGACTTCAGCACGTAGTGCAAATACTACACTCATGCTCATAAATGAACGATAATTCCAAATGTACGTGGCACTACACGAAATTGGCTTTAATAGCATAGACACATGGGGAACACACACCACACAGATCTCTGGTCATGTTGAAAAAACCGTCCCGAAACACATGTTAGCTGCCCATGTACCCCGACATCAGTATGGGATATCATGACCGTGCATACGTACACAGGCCACACAACGGGTTGGCATACTCTGGATCAGGTGGTCGAGCAGCTGCTGGGGTATAGCCTCCCATTCTAGCACCAGTGCCTGTCGGAGCTCCTGAAGTGTCGTAGGGGTTTGAAGACGTGCAGCGATACGTCGACCGAGAGCATACCAGACCTGCTTGATGGGGTTTAGGTCTGGAGAACATACAGGCCACTCCATTCACCTGATATCTTCTGTTTCAAGGTACTCTTCCACGATGGAAGCTCGGTGAGGCCGTGCGTTATCATCCATCAGGACGGAGGTGGGATCCACTGCATCCCTGAAAAGGTGGACATACTGGTGCAAAATGACGTCCCGATACACCTGACCTCTTACAGTTCCTCTGTCAAAGACATGCAGGGATGTACGTGCTCCAATCATGATCCCTCTTCACTCCATCAAACCACGACCTCCATACAGGTCCCTTTCAATGACATTGAGGCAGCAATATCTGGTTCCTGGTTCACTCCAGATGAAAACCCGGCGAGAATCACTGTTCTCTTTATACCTGGACTTGTCCACGAACCTGGGACCTCTGTTCCAGTGACCATGTACTGTGTTCTTGAGGCGAGGCTTTACGGCTCTCCTGTGACCAGGGGTCAGTGGAATGCGCCTTGCAGGTCTCCGGGTGAATAAACCGTGTCTGTTCAGTCGTCTGTAGACTGTGTGTCTGGAGACAACTGTTCCATTGGCTGCGGTAAGGTCCCGAGCGAGGCTGCCTGCAGTACTCAGTGGCCGTCTGCGGGCACCGATGGTGAGATATCGGTCTTCTTGTGGTGTTGTACACTGTGGACGTCCCGTACTGTAGCACCTGGACACGTTTCCTGTCTGCTAGAATCGTTGCCATCATCCTGAGATCACACTTTGTGGCACACGGAGGGCCTGTGCTACGACCTACTGTGTTTGACCAGCCTCCAGTCGCCCTAGTATTCTACCCCTCATAACGTCATCAATATGTGTTCTTTGAGCCATTTTCAACACACAGTCACCATTAGCACGTCTGAAGACGTCTGCAAACTTAACTCGCTGCACCGTACTCTGACATGCACCAACACACCTCTGCATATGTGGACTGCTGCCAGCGCCACCGTGCGACGACCGCAGGTGAAATGCACCACACGGTCATACCCCGAGGTGATTTAAACCCGCAAACCGTCCACCAGAACACTGTTTCACCATGTATCAGCATTTTCCTTAATTTACGAGCGTGAGTGTATATCAGTAGGATTCGAGTGCCTTGTGGGCTCATACATTTCAGCAGTCTGCTATTTGGCGGGTTGTCTCTCCCGCTGCGATCGCTCCATTCGGCACTGTTGACGTGGGCTAGCCACACTGAGTAAACAATGCTGCAAGCTGTGTAAGCAGTTCGCTAAACAGGCGGCTACACAGCCGTACAGAATTAAGCGTTGCCCAGGCTGTTATATGTCGCATCGCACAAACGGCAAGAACGCCACTCCTGTCAAGATGTACAGGAGATGTACAATCTGTATGTCTGCAGCGGTACAAGCATACGAATTCGGTCCACTCACAAAAAGCTCGTCACAAGACCCAACATATTGCATTTCGGAAATCGTTAGGGAATTCAATAATTCGCGATCCACAGTGTCAACAGCGTACCAATGAAACCTTCCCGTCTCCTCTATATCTGTCTTGCGTTACGCAATAACCGTCTCCTCTATTTGTCTTTTGTTACTCAACCTTCTCTTCTACAATACTCTATTAAACCTTCCCTTAGGCTTTCTACCTCTTGCTTAATAATGACAAATGAAATCTTCCTCAATCTTCGCACACAAATTTAAATGCTGATTATTATAAGTGATTTTCTGATTATTTAGACGAAACATAGAATGTGTCGTCGTCGTGGCTCTGAGTCGTTGCCTGCAGTAACCCAAAACTGTTCCTCACCTTTTTTACTGTTACTGGATCACCATCTGACTGCTACATCGAACTGCGACATGAATATACTTACTCTGGTTTACTATACTCTATTACCTGCTGGTGGACTGTCATAATAAGTGGCCGTGTTTATTACCACAGCTGACGTTATTCTTTAATAGCAAAGCTGACATTATTCTTCAATTAATTTGACTGAAGTTACGGAATTCATAGTTAAAATTTTTCTTGACAACAATAAAATTTTGCAAAGTTTTACGTCGATGGTTTTTCGGATGGATTATAATTAGAAATGGAATATTGCTGGCAAAAATTAATTATATTCTGAATGAAATGATTTTACAAACGTTCAAATGGGACTTACTTTTTACAATAATCTTACAACTAGAAATGCGCAAACATACCTTCAGTAGTCTTGAGTTTCTCACAAAAATAATTCGATAATATTAGTTCCTCTTATGTGAGAATAGTTAGCTGGTGTCTCTGTACATCCGTTTATAATCTCTTGTAAGTCACAGCTGGTGGCTGGCAGACACACCGCTCCTCTCAACCTCTCGCTTCAGACCTGCTACCGACTCGCTTCACATCTCGCTTACTGCTGACTTCCTACTAACGCTAAAGTGCGGTCTCTCCCGTCAACAATGCTTTCTGGTGCAGACAATCCCTGCTACCATTGCAAAACGTATCAATGCGCGGTCTTTCCCGCTCTTTTCTAAAAATGTATACGTAAGCGGTTTCTCCCGCCCTTTTTAAAATTATATCAAAGTGCGGTCTCTCTTGCAAACAACACTTTGGTGCAGGCATTCCCTGCTACCACAATTATTTCCAACATGACAAATATTAATTATTTCTACTTAATCCTGTTAATAAAATATAAACATCTTTCAAAAATTGTTGTTGGACAGTAGACAACAGAGATACACACGTCTTACACCAACAACACCAAAGCACCTTACCAGGGACAATACAGTGGCCGACGGTCTTCACTTAATGACTGAGAGGAGAGGCGTTTGCGCAGAGTTGCCAGCGCTAACAGACACGCAACATCGCGTGAAATAATCGTAGAAAATAGCTAAAGCACTATGGGACTGAACATCTGAGGTCACCAGTCCCCTAGAACTTAGAACTACTTAAACCTAACTAGCCTAAGGACATCACACAACACCCAGTCACCACGAGGCAGAGAAAATCCCTGACCCCGCCGGGAATCGAACCCGGGAACCAGGGCGCGGGAAGCGAGAACGCTACCGCACGACCACAAGCTGCGGACTGAGAGGTCAATGTCAAAATACCCAGACTCGTGAACAAGGGTTGACAAGAAGTTCGTGAACTTACATCACTTATTGGCCGAACCGCCCGTTTATGAGGAAAAATATCCTTTTAGAATGGGAGTTACCTCAAAATATAATACCATACGATAGACGAGAATGAAAATTTTCAAAGAAGACAAATTTTCGTGTCGACTGATCACTTACTTCAGATACCGTTCGAATAGTAAAAATGGCAGCATTACTATCGATCTGAACACCTAGGAATTAGCAGTCACGCGGTTCCGGACTAAAGTGCCTAGAACCGCACGTACACCGCGGCCGGCCAATAATCGTAGAAATCAATATGGGGCAAATGATGTATGTATCCATTAGGACAGTGCGCTGAAATTTCCCATTAATAGACTACCGCAGAGGACCACCGACCCAAGTGCCTTTGCTAACAGCACGATATCGCCTTCAGCGCCTGTCCTGGGTTCGTGACCGTATCAGATGGACTCGAGGTGAATGTAAGACTGTGGCCTGATCAGATGAGTCCCCATTTTTGTTGGCAAGAGCTGATGCTGCAACGTAACCTTCGTACAGGAACGTGATGTAAGACCCCCAAGGATGCTGCTAAATTACACTACTGGCCATTAAAATTGCTACACAAAGAAGAAATGCAGACGATGAACGCGTATTCATTGGACAAATATATTATACTAGAACTGACATGTGATTACATTTTCAAGCATTTTGGGTGCATAGATCTTGAGAAATCAGTATCCAGAACAACCACCTCTGGCCGTAATAACGGCCTTGATATCCCTGGGCATTGAGTCAAACAGAGCTCGGATGGAGTGTACAGGTACAGCTGCCCGTGCAGCTTCAACACGATACCATAGTTCATCGACAGTAGTGACTGGCGTATTGTGACGAGCCAGTTGCTCGGCCACCATTGACCAGACGTTTTCGATTGGGGAGAGATCTGGAGAATGTGCTGTCCAGGGCAGCAGTCGAACACTTTCTCTATCCAGAAAGACCCGCACAGGACGTGCAACGTGCGGTCGTGCATTATCCTGCTGAAATGTAGGGTTTCGCAGGGATAGAATGAAGGGTAGAGCCACGGGTGATAACACATCTGAAATGTAACGTCCACTGTTCACATCGCCGTCAATGTGAACAAGAGGTGACCGAGACGTGTAACCAGTGGCACCCCATACCATCACGCCGGGTGATACGCCAGTACGGCGATGACGAATACACGTTTCCAATGTGCGTTCACCGCGATGTCGCCAAACACGGATGCGACCGTCATGGCGTTGTAAACAGAACCTGGCGTTTTGCCATTCGTGCACCCAGGTTCGTCGTCGAGTACACCATCGCAGGCGCTCCTGCCTGTGATGCAGCGTCAAGGGTAACCGCAGCCGCTGTCTCCGAGCTGGGAGTCCGTGCTGCTGCAAACGTCGTCGGACTGTTCGTGCAGATGGTTGTTGTCTTGCAAACGTCCCCATCTGTTGACTCAGGGATCGAGACGTGGCTGCACGATCCGTTACAGCCGTGCGGATAAGATGCCTGTCATCTCGACTGCTAGTGATACGAGGCCGTTGGGATCCAGCACGGCGTTCCGTGTTACCCTCCTGAACCCACCGATTCCATATTCTGCTTACAGTCATTGGATCTCGACCAACGCGAGCAGCAATGTTGCGATACGATGAACGGCAATCGCGATAGGCTGCAATCCGGCCTTTATCAAAGTCGGAAACGTGATGGTACGCATTTCTCCTCCTTACACGAGGCATCACAACAACGTTTCACCAGGCAACGCCGGTCAACTGCTGTTTGTGTATGAGACATCGGTTCGAAACTTTCTTCATGTCAGCACGTTGTAGGTGTCGCCACCTGAGCCAGCCTTGTGTGAATGCTCTGAAAAGCTAATCATTTGCGTATCATAGCATCTTCTTCCTGTCGGTTAAATTTCTCATCTGTGCCACGGCATCTTCGTGGTGTAGCAATTTTAATGGCCAGTAGTGTAATAACATGGTCCGCCCCGATAGCTGGTGGTCAGGGCGATGGACTGCCGTCCTGTGGGCCCGGTTTCGATTCCCGGCTGGGTCGTGGATTTTCTCCGCGCAACGACTGGGTGTTGTGTTGTCTCCATCATGATTTCATCCCCATCCGGCCCGCAGGTCGCCCAACGTGGCGTCGAGTGTAGAAAGACCTCCACCAAGGCGGTGGCACCTGCCCCGTAAGCGCCCATGACGCCAAACGCTCATTGCCATTTCAATTAATCGTTTGTTCATCATCATCATCATCATCATCTCATTCCTTGGTATGACTTAGCTCTGCGGCCTATCACAATTATTATTCAGTTGCGTACAATAAAATTTTACAATTTGTTCTGCACTGTGGCTTTAACAACTACTAACTATAAACTGTGCTGTACCGGCGACAGACTACAACTACACTGTAGCAGCGAGAGATTGCAAATGCTGCAGAGATTGCTCTCACCTGCGACTCTATTGCAGGGGGGGGGGGGGGGAATATTTTATGTCTCAGGCAGTGAACAACACATCGAGATTACATTTGCTCCAGCAGGGCGGTGAGCCCCGAACAACGGCCCATAGCGGATCTTGTGCCTACAAGGCAACAGAACACATACTGAACCGAGGTGACTGAAACGTTACTCATTTGTACAGAACATACTACGGTACTTGTCCTGTGATTGTGAACTTCCAGTCTCTAGTCGTTCAAAGTGGTTTTTTTTTTTTTTTGGGGGGGGGGGGGGAGTGTATATTCCCGCACAGGGAGACATTTTACTTGATAGTCCATGCCTGATATTGACGGGTAAATGCCATATTGCAGTTCCTCCGGACATTGTTGGAGGTGCCGCTAATGCTTGTCCATAATGCCAACCGCTAATACATTTCATGTATTTCATAATGGCTGTCGCCGCCGCACTGCCTGTTCCTTTGGACACGCACGCATGTCCGAGGGAAGATTGCATCGTCGTCCGTAACACAGATAGTGCAGTACCGTACGAGAACTGTTCAAAGGTGGGTGTGTGAGTGTGTGTGTGTGTGTGTGTGTGTGTGTGTGTGTGTGTGTGTGTATATTCCCAAGGGACCAAACTGCTGAGGTCATCGTTTCCTAGACTTACACACTACTCAAACTAACTTCTGCTAAGAACAACACAAACACACCCATGTCCGGGGGAGGACTCGAACCTCCGGCAGTAGGGGCGGCGCAATCCGTGACATGGCGCCTTGAACCATGCGGCCATTCCGCGCGGCACGAGAACTGTGTTTTGGTTAAATAGAATGTCGTATTACCACATTACCATGACCAAGTGCTAGTTTCTTTGGCTTTCACAGTTATAACTGACGAACACTGCAGCCTGTTCCATCATTATTTAGATTTTTTTTTGTGATTTGTATTATTTCAGGGTTCATTAGCAAGACTGGAAATGGTTTCTTTCATTAACATCCAGGCTAAAAAAAAAGTTCTTACGACTGTGAGAAATCAAAATTTACTTCATCACGCTTAGCCTCATCAAGTTATCATACGAATTCACGGTCAAAATTACGCAGAATACGTTTCTTATAACCGTATTCTTCGCGTTTGGCTTACTTCGTCACAACACTGTGCAACACAGCACATTTGACCAGTACATCAAAGGTGCAAGAAGTTCGAAATTCTGAGAAAAATACGCGTAAACTATAGAGAGAGGAGGGCAATCTAAACGTAAAATGTGAATAACAACGGGGAGGGAACAATAAGAGTCGTAGAGTAAGAACGAGGTGCTCGGATTAAAAAGGGCCTAATACAAGGACGTAGTCTTTTGGCCCTACTCTTCAGTCTGTATATCGAAGAATCAATGACGGAAATAAATGAAACAATCTAGTGGGATTAAAATTCATGTGAAACGATATCAATTATACGATTCCCTGACGACATGGCTACGCTGAACGAAAGTGAAGAAGAATTACATTTATTTATTTATTTATTATTTACTTTATTTATTTACACGTAAAGTTCTGTAGGACCAAATTGAAGAGCAAATCTCCAAGGTTATGGAACATGTCAGTAATAGCAGATAGCCGGCCGCTGTGGCCGAGCGGTTCTACGCGCTTCAGTCCGGAACCGCGCTGCTGCTACGGTCGCAGGTTCGAATCCCGCCTCGGGTATGGATGTGTGTGGTGTCATTAGGTTAGTTAGGTTTAAGTAGTTTCTAAGTCTAAGACTGATGACCTCAGATGTTAAGTCCCATAGTGCTTAGAGCCATTTAATAACAGATAAAAATAAAATGTTTATCAACCCGAAAAAAGTCATTCCATAAGTTTAAGTAAACGCAATCAAAAAAACAGCAAGAATCAACTTACTTTTTCAAGGAATTCCTCGACCGTATAGAAGGAGCGACCCACGAGGAAACTCTTCATTTTCGATTTTAAAGCGCGTGGATTACTGCTAAGATTTTTGAATTCGAGTGGCGGCTTATTGACAATGTATGCAGCAGTATACTGCACACCTTTCTGCACAAGAGCTAAGGAAGTCCGATCCAAATGCGGGTCTGACTTCTACCGAGTATTAACTGAGTGAAAGATAGAATGAGATTTCACTCTGCAGCGGAGTGTGCGCTGATATGAAACTTCCTGGCAGATTAAAACTGTGTGCCCGACCGAGACTCGAACTCGGGACCTTTGCCTTTCGCGGGCAAGTGCTCTACCATCTGAGCTACCGAAGCACGACTCACGCCCGGTACCCACAGCTTTACTTCTGCCAGTACCTCGTGTCCTGCCTTCCAAACTTTACAGAAGCTCTCCTGCGAACCTTGCAGAACTAGCACTCCTGAAAGAAAGGATATTGCGGAGACATGGCTTAGCCACAGCCTGGGGGATGTTTCCACAATGAGATTTTCACTCTGCAGCGGAGTGTGCTCTGATATGAAACTTCCTGTCAGATTAAAACTGTGTGCCCGACCGAGACTCGAACTCGGGACCTGTTTTGGAAGGTAGGAGACGAGGTACTGGCAGAAGTAAAGCTGTGAGTACCGGGCGTGAGTCGTGCTTCGGTAGCTCAGATGGTAGAGCTCTTGTCCGCGAAAGGCAAAGGTCCCGAGTTCGAGTCTGGGTGAGTGAAAGCTGCTTATTCTTGGGAATAAGCTGAGATTGTTAACAAGAAATGACAGTAATATATATTTATATATATTGAGAGGCCAATGTCAAAATACCCAGACCCGTGAACAGAGGTCAACAAGACATTCGTGAACTCACACCACTTATTGCCCGAGGCGCCCATTTCTGAGCCAAAAATATCCTCTTAGAATGGGAAGAGTTACCCCAAAATATAACAACACACGACATAAGCCAATGGAAACAAGCAAAGTAGTCTAATTTTCGTGCCAAACGATCACTTACTTCAGATACCGCTCGAATAGTAAAAATGGCAGCATTAACTCTTTGAACAAGATCCTGAATGTGGGCTTTCCACGACAGCTTACTATCTATCTGGATACCTAGGAATTTGAACAGTTTCCCTAATCATATGACCGTTCTGTGATATTGAAACGTCAGGTTTTATTGAATTGTGTGTTAGAAACTGTAAAAACTCAGTCTTATTGTGATTTATCGTTAGTTCGTTTTCTACAAGGCATAAACTTATGTCATTAACTGCACTATTTGAAACCGAGTCAATGTTGCTCACAACATTCTTTACTACCAAGTTAGTGTCATCAGCAAACAGAAATATTTTAGAGTTATCCATAATACTAAAGGGCATCATTTATATAAGTAAGAAACAGGAGTGGCCCCAACACTGATCCCTGGGGCACCTCCCACTTGACAGTACCCCACTCAGTCCCCACATTACATCCTTTCTCAACAGCGTCAATAATGACCTTTTGCTGCCTGTTGCTAAAGTAATAAATCACCAATTGTGAGCAACTCCCCATATTCCGCAATGGTCCAACTTCTGGAGCAATATTTTGTAATCAACACGATGCAATTTGTTAGTGAAATCAAAAAATATGCCTAGTGTTCCAAACCTTTTGTTTAAACCGTCGAGTACCTCACAGAGAAAAGAGAATACAGCATTTTCAGTTGTTAAGCGACTTCTAAAGCCGACCTGTACATTTGATAGCAAATCGTGTGATATAAAATGATCATTTATCCTTAGATACACAGCCTTTTCAATAACTTTAGCAAACACTGAAGGCATATAAATAGGTCTGAAATTGTCTACATTAGCCCTTTCCCCCTTTTTATAAAGCGGCTTTACTACTGAGTGCCTTAATCGTTCAGGAAACTGACCGTTCTTAAAGGAAAAATTTGCTCATATGGCTAAATACAGGGCTAACATGTGCAGCACAGTACTTTAATATTCCGCTAGGCGCTCCATCACGATTGTGAGAGTTCATCAGTGATTTAATTATTGACTCAATCTCATCCTTGTTTGTATCACAGAGGAGTATTCCAGACATCGGTGTCAGAAAGGCAATTGCCAAGAGTTATATGATCTGCTGAATGGAATGAGCAGTCTCATCAGTTCAGAATTTGGATTGAGAGTAAATCGAAGAAAGACGAAGGTAATGAGAAGTAGTAGAAACGAGAACAGAAACTTAACATCAGGGATAATGGTCACGAAGTGGATGAAGTTAAGGTATGCTGCTACCTAGGCAGCTAAATAACCAATGACGGACGGAATAGGGAGGACATCAAAAGCAGACTAGCAGTGGCAAAAAGGGCATTCCTGAACAAGAGTACTAATACCAAATATCAGCCTTGATATGCGAGAGAAAATTTCTGAGAACGTATGTCTGGAGTAACAGCATCGTATGGTAGTGAAACATGGAGAGCGGGAAAACTGGAAAAGAAGGGAATCGAAGTACGAGGGTGAGTCAAATGAAAACCTTAAAAATATTTTTAAATATTTATTGTGCAGAAGTGGTACAAAGCTGTATCACTTTTCAACTTAATCTTCCCACGCTCAATGCAAGTCCTCCAGCGCTTAGAAAGTGCATAAATTCCTTTAGAAAAAAAAATTGTTTTGGTAGTCCGTGCAACCACTCGTGCACCACGTGGGATACCTCTTCATCAGAACGGAACATCTTTCCTCCCATTGCGTCTTTGAGTGGTCCAAACATATGGAGATCACTTGGGGCAACGTCTGGTGAGTATGGTGGATGAGGAAGACACTCAAAATGCAGGTCCGTGATTGTTGCAGCTGTTGTACGGGCAGTGTCGGGCCTGGCATTGTCATGTTGAAAAAGGACACCTGCTGACAGCAGTCCATGTCGCTTTGATTTGATTGCAGGCCGCAGATGATTTTTTTCGGAGATCTGTGTATGATGCACTGGTGACAGTGGTCCCTCTAGGCACGTAGTGCTCCAAAATGACGCCGTTTTCTTCCCAAAAGAGAGTCAGCATAACCTTCCCTGCCGGTGGTTCTGTTCGAAACTTGTTTGGTTTTGGTGTTGAGGAATGGCGCCATTCCTTGCTCGCTCTCTCCGTTTCCGGTTGGTGGAAGTGAGCCCAGGTTTCGTCCCCAGTGAAGATTCTTGCAAGGAAACCATCACCTTCTCGTTCGAAGCGCCGAAGAAGTTCTTCACGAGCATCAACACGTCGTTGTCTCATTTCAGGAGTCAGCTGCCGTGGCACCCATCTTGCATACACTTTGTGAAACTGGAGCACACCATGCACAGTGTGGTGTGCTGACCCATGACTAACCTGTAAACATGCTGCAGTGTCTTTCAGTGTCACTCGGCGGTTTTCCTCCACTACGGCTTCAACTGCTGCAATGTTCTGTGGAGTCACAACTCGCTGTGCCTGACCTGGACGAGGAGCATCTTCCACTGAAGTCACACCATTTGCGAACTTCCTACTCCGTTCGTAGACTAGCTGCTGTGACAAACAATGCATGAACCTTGATTCGTCGACGAATTTCAATAGGTTTCACACCTTCACTAGGCAAAAACCGAATAACAGAATGCTGTTCTTCCCTGGTGCAAGTCGCAAGTGCGGCGGCCATCTTTATACCGATGCTGCGACGGTATGTGTGCGTCTGCACTATGCTGCCACCTACAGGCCATTCTGGACGCTGTTTGTAGCACGCTTACCAACGTGCAGGATAGCGGCACCCATCTTGTAGACACTTTGTGCAACTGGAGCACATCATACACAGTGTGATGTGCTGACGCATGACTAATCTGTAAACATGCTGCAATGCGGTTTTTCGCGGATGATGCTGTAGTATACATAGAAGTTGCAGCATTAGAAAATTGCAGCGAAATGCAGGAAGATCTGCAGCGGATAGGCACTTGGTGTAGGGAGTTGCAACTGACCCTTAACATAGGGAAATCTAATGTACTTGGTTCAAATGCCTCTGAGCACTATGGGACTTAACTGCTGTGGTCATCAGTCCCCTAGAACTTAGAACTACTTAAACCTAACTAACCTAAGGACATCACACACATCCATGCCCGGGGCAGGATTCGAACCTGTGGCCGTAGCGGTCGCGCGGTTACAGACTGTAGCGCCTAGAACCGCTCGGCCGCTCCGGCAGGCAATGTAATGTACTGTTAATACATAGAAAGAAGGATCCTTTACTGTATGATTATATGATAGCAGAACAAACAGTGGTAGCAGTTACTTCTGTAAAATATCTGGGAGTATGCGTGCAGAACGATTTCAAATGCAATGATCATATAAAATTAATTGTTGGTAAGGCGGGTGCCAGGTTCAGATTCATTGGGAGAGTCCTTAGAAAATGTAGTCCATCGACAAAGGAGGTGGCTTACAAAACACTCGTTCGACCTATACTTGAGTATTGCTCATCAGTGTGGGGTCCGTACCAGATCGGGTTGACGGAGGAGACAGAGAAGATCCAAAGAAGAGCGGCGCGTTTCGTCACAGGGTTACTTGGTAAGCGTGACAGCGTTACGGAGATGTTTAGCAAACTCGAGTGGCAGACTCTGCAAGAGAGGCGCTCTGCATCACGGTGTAGCTCGCTGTCCAGGTTTCGAGAGGGTGCGTTTCTGGATGAGGTATCGAATATATTGCTTCCCCCTACTTATACCTCCCGAGGAGATGACGAATGTAAAATTAGAGAGATTGGAGCGCGCACGGAGGCTTTCAGACAGTGGTTCTTCCCGCAAACCATACGCGATTGGAACGGGAAAGGGAGGTAATGACAGTGGCACGTAAAGTACCCTCCGCCACACACCATTGGGTGGCTTGCGGAGTATAAATGTAGATGTACATGTAGGTAACGGCGCGAAATTTCGATTTGTTTTTACAAACTTAAGGTTTTCATTTGACTCACCCTCGTATTTGAGATAAGGTGCTACAGACGAATGTTGTTAATTAGGTGGACTGGTGAGGTAGGGAATGAGAAGGTTGTCGCGAGAATCGGTGAGGAAAGAAATATGTGGAAAACACTTCCAAGGAGAAGGGACAGGAATATAGGACTCACGATACTAGAGGGAGCTGCAGAGGGCAAAAAACTGTAGAGGAAGACACAGGTTGGAATATATCCCGTAAAGAACTGAGGACATAGGTTGCAATGCTAATCTGAGATGAACAGGTCGGAGTTGGCACTGGAGAGAAATTAGTGGCGGGCCGCATCACACCAGTCACAATAAAAGAAAAAAAAGTGGTTAAATTCTGTGACAGGGCTGAGTCACGTACCGCAGCTAGCTGTCGTGTTGTGTGTAGTTACCAAGGGCGACATGTGTGAGCACTTCCTGTTACGCGCCCACGTAATACGGGTCACACGGAAGATAAACGTGTGTGGCGAACGGCGAGCTCGTACACACAGCAGCAACACCCGCTGCATACCAGGGCAGTTCCCGACGCACGGCCACACTTTGTTGTTGTTGTTGTTGTTGTTGGTGTTGCCGCCGCTAGGGCAGATGAGTGCCCTGATAAGAGCAGACGCGGCGTATTTGCGTGTCGACGGCCGCGTCATTAGCGCGGTAACACGTGTGTGTCTGCGACCCCGGCAGTATGATGTATAGCCGGCGTGTAACGTACTCTTCCGGGCACGCGGCTGGCTCTGATAGCGATCCAATTTTGTTCCCGTATACGTTGGGACGTGAAGCCGCTATAAACTGAGCCATGAGGCAACTTCATCTGCTGGCGCTGTTATTATGTCTCCCCGCTCGTCGTCAAATGTTGGGTGTCAAGGCAACCCGCTTTCTCGGGTCGCCAGACAACATTCGAAAAAATCGTATTGATGAGTTTTATTACGAAATGAAAAGATTAAAACGCTTAACTTTGTCAATTACACAGATGTTTCTCAAGCTAAGGGAGACACATGATATCAGCAATTTTCTTCAGTATACAGGGTGTTACAAAAGGTACGGCCAAACTTTCAGGAAACATTCCTCACACACAAAGAAAGAAAATATGTTACGTGGACATGTGTCCGGAAACGCTTAATTTCCATGTTAGAGCACATTTTATTACTTCTCTTCAAATCACATTAATCATGGAATGGAAACACACAGCAACAGAAACGTACCAGCGTAACTGCAAACACTTTGTTACAGGAAATGTTCAAAATGTCCTCCGTTAGTGAAGATAAGTGCATCCACCCTCCGTCGCACGGAATTCCTGATGCGCTGATGCAGCCCTGGAGAATGGCGTATTGTAGCACAGCCGTCCACAATACGAGCACGAAGAGTCTCTACATTCGGTACCGGGGTTGCGTAGACAAGAGCTTTCAAATGCCCCCATAAATGAAAGTCAAGAGGGTTGAGGTCAGGAGAGCGTGGAGGCCACAGAATTGGTCCGCCTCTACCAATCCGTCGGTCACCGAATCTGTTGTTGAGAAGCGTACGAACACTTCGACTAAAATGTGCAGGAGCTCAATCACGCATGAACCACATGTTGTGTCGTACTTGTAAAGGCACATGTTCTAGCAGCACGGGTAGAGTACCCCGTATGAAATCATGATAACGTGCTCCATTGAGCGTAGGTGGAAGAATATGGGGCCCAATCGAGACATCACCAACAATGCCTGCTTGATGCTAGTACTGTAGAGCAATGAGTCGCATGTCAACACAACCACTGATGTCAACATTATCTTCCTTCAATTGGGCCCAACGGCGGTGAATCGAGGAAATACAGTACATACTGACGAAACTAAAATCAGCTCTAACATGGAAATTAAGCGTTTCCGGACACATGTCCACATAACATCTTTATTTGTGTGTGAGGGACGTTTCCTGAAAGTTTGGCCGTACCTTTCTCTAACACCCTGTATACAGGGTGGTCCATTGACCGTGACTGGGCCAAATATCTCACGAAGTAAGCGTCAAACGAAAAAACTACAAACACCGAAACTCGTCTAGCTTGAAGGGCGAAACCAGATGGCGCTATGGTTAGCCCGCTAGATGGCGCTGCCATAGATCAAACGGATATCAACTGCGCTTTTTTAAATAGGAACCCCCATATTTATTACTTATTCCTGTAGTGCGTAAAGGAATATGAATATTTTAGTTGGACCACTTTATTCGCTTTATGATAGATGCAGCGGTATTACTCACAGACATAAATCTCATAATTTTAGACCAGCAGTTGGTAAGAGGTAGGTTTTTTAAAATAAAATACAGAACGTAGGTACGTTTGAACATTTTATTTCGGTTGTTCCAATGTGATACAAGTACCATTGTGAACTTATCACTTCTGAGAACACATGCTGTTACAGCGTGATTACCTGTAAATACAACATTAATGCAATAAATACGCAAAATGATGTCCGTCCACCTGAATGCATTTGGCAACACGTGTAACGACATTCCTCTCAACAGCGAGCAGTTCGCCTTCCCTAATGTTCGCACATGCATTGACAATGCGCTGACGCATGTTGTCAGGCGTTGTCGTTGGATCACGATAGCAAACATCCTTCAACTTTCCCCACAGAAAGAAATCCGGGGACGTCAGATCCGGGGAACGTGCGGGCCACGGTATGGTGCTTCGACGACCAATCCACCTGTCACGAAATATGCTACTCAATACCGCTTCAACCACACGCGAGCTATGTGCCGGACATCCACCATGTTGCAAGTACATCGCCATTCTGCGATGCAGTGAAACATCTTGTAGTAACATCGGTAGAACATTACGTAGGAAATCAGCATACATTGTACCATTTGGATTGCCATCGATAAAATGGGGCCAGTTATCCTTCTGCATTACTTTGTGAGCAACCCTGGTATACCTCAAGAGAATAAGTTCGAGGTTTAACCATGTTATTGAGCTTTTATGCAAATTTTTGAACGTTAAGGAATGTTTTAAAATGTGCTAAATTTAAGAATGTTTCTTTTCTTTCTGTTACTTTACGCTCTCGAATGTTTTGCAGTGTTCTCGGGGTTCCATAATTACCTGGCTTGGCAGAGAACATTATTTTACATTAGGTTATTGTTGAATACTTCGGTGGATTTAAAGTATACTGTCCAGTATTTTTGAGTATTCGGGGGTAGTTATTAGAGTGGCGTAGTCTACTAACATTTTTTTAAATGTTCGTTTTTAATACATTTCTGAATGTTGCAGAGCGATATGGAATGTTTGTAGAAAACAAATAAGAATAAAAACCATGCGGCCGGCCGCGGTGGCCGTGCGGTTCTGGCGCTTCAGTCCGGAACCGCGAGGCTGCTAAGGTCGCAGGCTCGAATCCTGCCTCGGACATCGGTGTGTGTTATGTCCTTAGGTTAGTTAGGTTTAAGTAGTTCCAAGTTCCAGAGGACTGATGACCACAGATGTTAAGTCCCATTGTGCTCAGAGCCATTTGACCCATTTTTTTGAACCAGTAACCAAATTTTGCCCCTGTCAACTTTGAACCCCAAGCCGCCGCTTAGGTTGGGTTGGGTTCCTTGGGGGAGGAGACCAGACAGCTAGGTCATTAGTCCCATCGGATTAGGGAAGGACAGGGAAGGAAGTCGGCCGTGCCCTTTCAAGGGAACCATCCCGGCATTTGCGCGGAGCAATGTTGCGAAATCACGGAAAACCTAAATCAGGATGGCCGGACGCAGGATTGAACCGTCGCCCTGCCGAATGCGAGTCCAGTGTGCTAAGCACTGCGCCACCTGGCTCGCACGCCGCTTAGGCTCAAAAATGGTTCAAATGGCTCTGAGCACTATGGGCCTTAACATCTGAGGTCATCAGCCCCCTAGAACTTAGAACTAATTAAACCTGACCAAGCTAAGGACATCACAGACGTCCATGACCGAGGCAGGATTCGAACCTGCGACCGTAGCAGTCGCGCGGTTCTAGACTGAAGCGCCTAGAACAGCTCGGCCACACCGGCTGGCACCGCTTAGGTGTCTCTGGCCCAAAATCGACGCCGAGTGATGCAGACGTAGGTGTACATACACACACACACACACACACACACACACACACACACACACACACACATACACACAAAGTGCTCTCGTGCTTCCTGCACTACGCTGGCTTGTCCAGCATTACTTGCCTCGCGTGATGCGTATCTGACGCAGCTCCAGTACTCCACAGTAATCTTGGCATGGTAGTTCGCGACTGGGAACGTTCAGTTTAGTTCGAGGTTCCGTAGCGAACTAGGTCGCTCTTTTAGTTCGCTAGCTCCCATCTCGATTTCCAGAAAGACAGTTCGGTCGCTTTGCTACCGCTACTGGACACGGTCTTTTATTCGTTTTGGTAGTCTTTTAAATAATGACCAGTGTTGCCAATGCCTGTATTATTACAGTTTTATGTCGAGCAGTTAGAAAGGGCAAGTAAACCAGTTATTTACACAAATGGGTAAAATTACTTTACTTTACTTTACAGTGACCGCGTAGTATTTTAATTTATATAAAAAAATACAAACATTGTGGAAAAGCAAGAGCGACATTAAATGGATCACAGAAATTAAGGAAGATGTAAAAGAACTTCAAATTACAGTAGACGACCTAAAAAACAAGACAGAGACAACCAGGATATTGCAAGACCCGCAAACCAGACTACAAATGAAAATCAGTAAAAGGAGTACAGGAAGAGTTGTCTCAGATGAAGAAAGAAAGAAAATATCTGAAAGAATGAAGAAATATTGGGCAGACAGAAGAGCAAAACAGCTTTCATGCAAGAATAGGCTCTAATAATTATATTACCTAAATATAATATTAAGTTATTGTTGAACCAAATTGTATCCCTGTGTAACAACTTGTTTACAACTTTGTATTTTTAACTAGAGTGGTCCAATGAAGGCCATAAAATAAATAATAATAATATTTATTTATTAGTTCATTGTAGGAATATTACTTACAGAATATGCTAAATACGTTTTTTTGCGAATAAAAATACACATTCATAAATAAAAGTTTTTGAAATGACCAACAAAAAATATTTCTGCTTTCGGTTCAGGTTAAGTGCTATATGGCACAAACAATAATACCTTTATCATTAACAGAAGAAACACTAACACTTATAATTTGTTAACAAACAATTAGACATAGCAAAAATAGCTTGAGATCGAATTCTAAATCATACTTTTTGTGCTCTGCATTATCATTCTTTAAATAATCGGTCTTCTAATTTTCAAGTGAAATATTGAAAAAATTTACATATTATTATGTAAGAACATTAATGTGGAAACTTTGTTCGTTGATGGCGTTCATTAAGGATTTGTCCCGTCGCCGAAAAACCGCGTTCGCCGGGCGCTGATGTCGCAACTATGCAAAATCTCTTTAACACATATGCATATATACATGAGGATATAGCTGGCGACGCTCATGCCACCACTCAAGCAGATCTTTTTTCGATCTAAATACTCTTCATTGCGGTTATTTATCAAGTTCGTGAATACCAGCAGCAAGTTGGTTATCTGGTCAGGTGATTTTTCTTATTTCTTGGTCATACTCGTCCACTATAGAGTCTTTTTTATTTTCGTTACTGCTGCCACTAGAACAAGACGGCGAAGGGTCCCTAGCAGTAGGATCGGCCACTAAAATATCTCGATCCTCCCTCTGGGGTAACTGCACTCTGACAACTTTATTTTTGAGGCGTTGTATTGCAACTTCACAAGCTTCTCGATTTCTGTAAATCCTCTCCGTCTAAATCGGAGGTCCAGAATAGTACACTCATCGTGTAGAATGTTATTCGCTAAAGCTTTAAAACGGTCTTGCATGCCTTTCTTGAGCACTGATTGCCCAGCGACATTTTTTTTTATTGTTAGAAGCATGCTTCTGCAGAAAACTGTTGAGCACGTTAGAGAACACAAAAACTTTTGAACAAGTCACATTTCTTTCGGCACTTATTTCTACCGTAATTTCATAGAATGGACTAAGTAAGGGCGTAACTCCTATTATTTGCCAGTCACTTTCTTTTATTGTAAGGTCAGAACGCAGAAGTGCTAACACAGCAATCACTGCATCCTTTACCTTCATTATTCGCTGAAGCATGTGAAAAGTAGAATTCCAGCGGGTATGGACGTCCTGTTTGAGCTTGAGAACAGCCAGATTCATTTGCTGTTGTGTAGCAATAAGTTTTTTTTTTTTTTTGGGCTTGTGTGCTACGATTGAAAAACTCGACACCACTTTTAACTTGCGCCAAAACGTCAGATATTTCTTTAGTAGCTTCTTGTACAACAAGATTTAGAGAGTGGGCGAAACACGAGACTGATCGCCACTCACCAACTCTGACAGCAAATAAGATATTTGCAGCATTATCGCTAACAATAGCAGCAACATCGTGGGGAATATGCCAGTCTGTCATAACGTCTTTCTTGAAATTGCACGAGTTTTGCCTGGTATGCCGCTCTTTGTAATTAATACAACCAAGTAATGCCGACTGAAGTTTAGTATCTTCATCTATAAAGTGGGCCACAATGGCTATATAGGTTTCATTATTCCTAAACGTCCAACCATCAGTACTGAGAGATGACGAAGATACAGCTTGCACCTTCTTTTGCACTTTATCCATTATGTCATTATTGTGAACCCTTGATATTAAATTTTCCCATTACGTTTATCTTGATCGAAGTTTCTAGTTTGGGCAATGAGAAACTAGTTCCATCAGTTTTGGAAAATCTTTTTCTTCCACAATTCGTAGAACGTGATGCCCATTAGTTACCATCTTGACAATTTGTCTGTCTATTTCTTCAACCTTTCGGACTGACTATCGTCTTCGAATATGTTGGTTCATTGATTGTTGGGACGCTGATACCGAAATAACATTCTGCAAAAGGATGTAGTTTGATTTGCTTGCAGTGAGTTTAAACTAGACACTGTCGGTGGTTGTCTTTCAATCGTAATTGGGATTAAAGCGTGTTTTGGTTTTCATATGCCAAGTTAAATTTCCGTTTGGGCCTCCTGCAATACTTATTAATGTTGAAGAGTGGTTACATTTTGCTTTTCTTTTAACTGTGTCTTCAATGAAATGTGTCCAATCCCGCCGCAGGGGAGTGTCGTAGGACCGTTGCTATACACGATATACATAAATGACCTTGTGGATGACATCGGAAGTTCACTGAGGCTTTTTGCGGATGATGCTGTGGTATATCGAGAGGTTGTAACGATGGAAAATTGTACTGAAATGCAGGAGGATCTGCAGCGAATTGACGCATGCTGCAGGGAATGGCAATTGAATCTCAATTTAGACAAGTGTAATGTGCTGCGAATACATAGAAAGATAGGTCCCTTATCATTTAGCCACAAAATAGCAGGTCAGCAACTGGAAGCAGTTAATTCCATAAATTATCTGGGAGTACGCATTAGGAGTGAGTTAAAATGGAATGATCGTATAAAGTTGATCGTCGGTAAAGCAGATGCCAGCATGAGATTCATTGGAAGAAAGCTAAGGAAATGCAATCCGAAAACAAAGGAAGTAGGTTACAGTACGCTTGTTCGCCCACTGCTCGAATACTGCTCAGCAGTGTGGGATCCGTACCAGATAGGGTTGATAGAATAGATGGAGAAGATCCAACGGAGAGCAGCGCGCTTCGTTACAGGATCATTTAGTAATCGCGAAGGCGTTACGGAGATGATAAACTCCAGTGGAAGACTCTGCAGGAGAGACGCTCAGTAGCTCGGTACGGGCTTTTGTTAAAGTTTCGGGAACATACCTTCACCGTAGAGTCAAGCAGTATATTGCTCCCTCCTACGTATATCTCGTGAAGAGACGATGAGGATAAAATCAGAGAGATTAGAACCCACACAGAGGCATACCGACAATCCTTTCCACGAACAATACGAGACTGGAATAGAAGGGAGAACCGATAGAGGTGCTCAGGGTACCCTCCGCCACACATCGTCGCGTGGCTTGCGGAGTATGGATGTAGATGTAGAACTATGTTTCCTTTTTGATGACATCGTAATAAGCAGCCCAAAACAAAACATAGTAACCCTATAAGCAACCGATCCGCACTAACGTACTTCACATCATCGCATTGTAGAAGTCCATTGCTCTGTGATGATAGTCATTTTACATTGCACATTTCAGGTACTGTACTTACCTAACGCTGTGTACGATTTTACTTCTTGACACTATGGTTATAAGCCAGACACTGCAGTGCAGAATGCCGTAAAACAGACGCTCAGCACGATATGACGTTCATTCTCGGGGGGAGGGGGGCGGGGGGTTGGGGGGGGGGGAAACACGTGATTGTTTTAAAGCCTACTGAGGGCTCTCGCTCCGTCTCCCTATTGTCCGTCGGTCTTCGGAAAAGAGCGAACGAACTAAGTAGCGAGGTTATCCGTGTACTAGTTCGCCTGTGGGAGTAGAGATGGGCAAACTGAAACACTTAACTGTTTCGAATCAAATGAAACAGTACAATGTAATGATTCGAAACAGTGAAACAGTTTGTGTTTTGTAATCTAATAGACCTACACATTTTATCACCTTGAATGTCTACTGTATAAGTATGTCCATATAAACACAAATGAGGTACGAGTACGCTGATCATATCGCAGAAAGTATGAAACTAACACTTAGGCCTCTTGGTAGTTTCGTGTTTCCTGAAGCAAATGCGCTGCTTTCGTGTCGTGTGACTTTCATACTTTTCAACTGGCTGAGGACAGCCATAGCTGAAGACAGATGAGCCACCACGTACGGAACTGGAGGTGGGAGCAAACTGCAGAAACAACGGATATGCTACTGGGATTCCCGCATTCCGTTAGTGTGGCTAATATACCCATCCTGCTAATTTCCATGCACTCAAAGGGAATCATTGTGGATAATAGGCACAGTGACTATAGACTCACAAATGACGCCAAATAATTCGAATAAATGACAAAATACAACAGAAAAAATTTTGTTTCTCAAGGTGTTTCGAACCGTTACTATAAATACACCATGCTCCCCAGCACTTCCCGTTCACCATTACACTATCAGTGATATGTCAAACAGATTGCTTGCAATTATACCTACATCAAATTTATGTATATGTCTAATAACTGTCACTCCACGCCTTTTTTTTATTCAAAATGTTGTAGGCTTACTTGAGTTTCTTAATACGATTAATGTACAAGAACAGAAAAGCGTATGTTATATAAAAAAAAGTGTAATTTATTTGAATGATTTTCACATATTTATTATTTTGAATGTGAACAGTATGCGTTGTTTTATAGTTTGGTTAGTGTTTAGAAAGCAGATGTTACGCAATTTCGGAATAGGACAGTCAGCTAGAAACGAAGCTTTATTTTCTGATATCTTAAGCTTCATGCCACTGCCTGTCAAAAAGATTTCGACACTCTTGAAAGTGTTTCACGAAGTGGTATGTTGTGTTTCAGTACCTGTTTCGAGCCCGAATCTAGTGCGACACAGAGCGGAATGAAACATCACTGTTTCGATACAGTTAGTCCGTTCCAAGCGCAGGTGGACTGAAACAGCCTTATTTTGTAACAACGATACAGTTTCTGTGTCTGGCTCGAGATAGAATCTGGTCCGGTTATCCGAGACAGTGGCGGAATGTAACACCACTGTTTCGAAACACTGAACCACAGCCGTTCCGAAACACTGAAACAGTTTCACGTATCGATACACCGCATCGAGACGTAGAGACAGTGGCCAAGTCTGTGTGGGAGTGCTCTTCCGAACTAGTTCTTTCGCTAACTACACATGACTACTCCACAGGGAGCGGACGTAAGATCACACGACCGAAGTCCATTCCGGCGGGTAATCTTTCTGCCGTCGGACAACACGGTGTACTTGACGCTGGTCACAGATAAGCCGCTTATCTGCGCAGCGACTCTTAACGTGGAAAAAGAACGAAAGCACTGCGTCCAGCGCACGTGGAAGTCTCGAAACAAAGGCCAGCAGGAAGCTACGACTTCAGGAATGCCTGCCTGTGGCACGAATCTACACACGGCCTGCGGAGGGCGGGTCGCTCTCGCACTGTCTTTTCAACGATCAGTCCAGCTCGATAGGTATCATGTTGTCTGCCCCTTCACTACTGGCCATTCAAATCGCTACACCACGAAGATGACGTGCAACAGACGAGAAATTTAACCGACAGGAAGAAGATGCTGTGACATGGAAATGATTAGCTTTTCAGAGCATTCACACAAGGTTGGCGCCGGTGGCGACACCTACAACGTGCTGACAGGAGGAAAATTTCCAACCGATTTCTCGTACACAAACAGCAGTTGACCGACGTTGCCTGGTGAAACGTTGTTGTGATGCCTCGTGTAAGGAGGAGAAATGCGTACCATCACGTTTCCGACTGATAAATGTCGGATTGTAGCCTATGACGATTGCGGTTTATCGTATCGCGACATTGCTGCTCGCGTTGGTCGGGATCCAATGGCTGTTGGCTGAATATGGAATCGGTGGGTTCAGGAGGGTAACACGGAACGCCGTGCGGGATCCCAACGGCCTCGTATCACTAGCAGTCGAGATGACAGGCATCTTATCCGCACGGCAGTAACGGATCGTGCAGCCACGTCTCGATCCCTGAGTCAACAGATGGGTGCGTTTGCAAGACAACAACCATCTGCACGAACAGTTCGACGACGTTTGCAGCAGCACGGACTATCAGCTCGGAGACCGTGGCTGCGGTTACCCTTGACGCTGCACCACAGACAGGAGCGCCTGCGTTGGTGTACTCGACGACGAACCTGGGTGCACGAATGGCAAAACGTCATTTTTTTCGATGAATCCAGGTTCTGTTTAGAGCATCATGATGGTCGCATACGTGTTTGGCGATATCGCGGTGAACGCACATTGGAAGCGTGTATTCGTCACCGACGTACTGGCGTATCACCCGGCGTTATGGTATGGGGTGCCATTGGTTACACGTCTCGGTCACCTCTTGTTCACATTTACGGCACTTTGAACAGTGGACGTTACATTTCAGATGTGTTACGACCCGTGGATCTACCCCTGCGTAACCCTAAATTTCAGCAGGATAGTGCACGGTTCTAGGCGCTACAGTCTGGAACCGCTACAGTCGCAGGTTCGAATCCCGCCTCGGGCATCGATGTGTCTGATGTCGTTAGGTTTAAGTAGTTCTAAGTCCCATAGCGGTCAGAGCCATTTGAACCATTTTGGACCCCCTGCAACTTAAATACACAGCTTTGCACCTCAAAGCATATTCAGATACATCCGGCGTAACGTTAGGATATAGAAGGCGCCAACTTCGTGACTGATGCCGTGTGTGTGTAGATTTGTTTCACAGAGCTTGCTCTTCAAGTATCCGACACGAAAAAATCAAATTCCGTTAGATCCGACGAGCGTGGTGGCCATAAATATTTGCTGACAGCTCGATCCTCGGTGAAGACATAGTGGACTCTTCCCAGAGATACCTTAGACGTGTGGCATGTTGCCCCATTTTGCTGGAAGAAGCAGTATTGTCTTTCAAATTGTTCAAATGGCTCCGAACACTATGGGACTTAACATCTGAGGTCATCAGTCCCCTAGAACTTAGGACTACTTAAACCTAACTAACCTAAGGACAACCATGCCCGAAGCAGGATTCGAACCTGCGACTGTAGCAGAAGCGCGGTTCCAGACTGTAGCGCCTACAACCGCTCGGCCACAGCGGCCGACATTGTCTTTCATATTTAGTGGGGTGAGCATGAAATGTATCAAAAATTTTCATGTGTGCGACCCCGTTGAGGTTAGTGTCCAAAAAATATTGGTCCAACGACGATCTTTTTTGTTAAACCGCACCAAACGCCAATTTTTTAACATACTGTGATCGCTGACACACAGGTTTGCCCCTGTACCTCATGTTCTGTTTAGTCGCACGACCGGAAAGACAAAACTGTGCTTCATGACTCACGACGTAATGTAAACGTTCTAACAAGCCACCGTTGAAGTTATTCAAAAGCCACTGTGGTCATCCCGTAATTCCTGCACAACCGTGGCACGATATTGGCTTCAGATCAAGACTTTTCAATATCCGCTGGCAACTCCTCCTACTTCAACGTTCCTGTTGAGGCAGTTAACGTGTACAATATCAGCGAATGTCGGCGAATATCGCCAATAACTCCAGGTGTGCGAACTGAAGGAATTCTTCGTCGTTTGACGTACTGTACGGAACCGTCAGATTTGTATACAGCCTCTCTATTGCTCTCTTTGCTGGTAGGCCTCTATCCGGATACTACACCCCGAAAATTTCCCGAATTTCTTTAATCGAACCTGTTTTCATATACGCTTCCCCAATTTGAATATCTTCCTGTATCGAGAAAGTCATTTTACAGACTGCAGAGAGAAACGTCTAACTTCACTGGTGAGATAAACAGAAATGCCGACAGAATAATGCTAACAATCGATCACTGCATAAAACTGTCCATTGTTGCGGCCGTTTACTCTATTCTAGAAGTCCAAATATTGCGTTCGCATTGGAAGCTGGCTACTTTTACGAGGGTTTCCGCAGAAAGTAATGCACCGCATTTTTTTCTCAGCCGAAAACAATGCTACGAATGCGAAATGTTGTTGTTGTTGTTGTTGTGGTCTTCAGTCCTGAGACTGGTTTCATGCAGCTCTCCACATTACTCTATCCTGTGCAAGCTTCTTCATCTCCCAGTACCTACTGCAGCCTACATCCTTCTGAATCTGTTTAGTGTATTCATCTCTTGGTCTCCTACGATTTTTGCCCTCCACACTGAACTCCAATACTAAACTGGTGGTCTTTTGATGCCTCAGAATATGCCACAAACTCCTCTTCTCCCCAATTCTATTCAATACCTCCTCATTAGTTACATGATCTACCCATCTAATCTTCAGCATTCTTCTGTAGCACCACATTTTGAAAGCTTCTATTCTCTTCTTGTCCAAACTATTTATCATCCATATTGTTACGTATATGTATTATTTGAAGTCTCCTGAGTGTGCGCACCTAGTTCCCGTCGCTTCCGACAGATAGCGCAGCTGCAGCACAGTTTTAAAATGGCGTCTGTAGGTGATGTACGTTACAAGCAACGCACAGGAACTGAATTTCTCCCTGTAGAGAAAGAAACTGTGGAGGATACGCAGAAACGCCTGTGCAAAGTCTATGGAGTATGTGCTGTCCACGGAAGTACAGTTAGTAGCTGGGCACGGAGGGCGAGGTCATCACAAGCCGGTTCGGTGGAGCTCTGCGATTTCCAGCGGTCGAGGAGACCACCCACGGCTGTCACACCTGACATGTTGCAGCGACCTGATGTCATTCGCGAGGACAGACACATTCCGACTCGGCAACTGGCGCTACATCTGTCAGTGGGCAAAGGAAATTCGCACAGTGAAGCACTGGTTCTGCCACCAGGCAGGGCATACACGGCCTTGTTTCGCGCTGGAGGAAGGCTGTAGAACGGGACGGAGGTTACGTGGAAAAACAGGGTCTGTAGGTTCAAATGGTTCAAATGGCTCTGAGCACTATGGGACTCAACTGCTGTGGTCATTATTCCCCTAGAACTTAGAACTACTTAAACCTAACTAACCTAAGGACATCACACACATCAATGCCCGAGGCAGGATTCCAACCTGCGACCGTAGCAGTCGCACGGTTCCGGACTGCGCGCCTAGAACCGCGAGACCACCGCGGCCGGCGGTGTGTAGGTGAAAGCCTACTGTTTCGTGTGTGTAATTCTCATTATATTTAATAAACAATTGGTGAAGAAAAAAATGAGGTGCAATACTTTCTGGGCAACTCTCGTAACTCCTGAGTCACAGCGCCAGAGATTGCGCCTCCACTGGAGCAGTAGAAGTTCAGAGGTTGCCATGGCAGTGCTTGTTGAGAGCATGTCGTGTGCAGTTGTTCTGTTGGGCGAGACAGCAGATGCTGTTCGATTGGGGATGTTGCAATGATCACAGTGTATTTCTCGTCAATACATATGAAGGTAACAAAAACATTTTATTTCAAATTTCCTAAACAACAATGCCTCTTGGTCACAGGTTCAGTCAACAAAGCATCTGGCTTGTGTTCATGTATTAGACCGTAATTATGGTTTCTATGTGCAATTATAGTATTTCTGGTTTTTTAATTACTGCGTTGTAAATGGTGTTTGAAATATCTTATCGTATTGAGGAAGAACCAAGCCAGATGTGTACGTTGAATGACACTTCCACTCGCAGAACAGTTACACATGTGCTCTGTTGTTTCGTAGCTTTTAGAGTTTCAGGAGACTTAATTAATAAATTGTGTTAAAGGAAATTTTCCTTTCATTCTTTGTTGTTATTCTTTGCAGTCACATTGCCTACTAATACTACTCACGGCCAACCGGTTACGAGACTTCATAACCGGACATACAGCTACTAAAATTATTATATTTGCATTTTTATTTAGGACGTACTCGTGGTCTAGGGGTAGTGCCTTTGATTCATAATCAAAGCATCTTGGGTCCCGGGTTAGATCCTCGCCACTGCCTAAATTTTGATAAATAATCAGCATTGGCGGCCGAAGACTTCCGGCATAAGAAGTCAGCCTCATTGTGCCAACGGCCTTGTCAAAGAGGGCGGAGGTGCGGATAGAGGTTCAGGGCACTCTCTTGTCCTAGGGGTGGGAAACTGCCCCTAACGGCGGAAGAATCAGCAATGATCAACGACATGAGGATGCAGAAGGCAATGGAAACCACTGCATTAGACACGTAACGTGTATCCACAGGACATGTGGCCTGTAGTTGAAGAAGTGTCATGATGATCTCTCCATTGGCAAAAGATTCTGGAATAGTCCCCCATTCGGATCTCCGGGAGGGGACTGCCAAGGGGGAGGTTACCACGAGAAAAAGATTGAATAATCAACGAAAGGATAATGTTCTACGAGTCGGGGCGTGGAATGTCAGAAGCTTGAACGTGGTAGGGAAACTAGAAAATCTGAAAAGGGAAATGCAAAGGTTCAATCTAGATATAGTAGGGGTCAGTGAAGTGAAGTGGAAGGAAGACAAGGATTTCTGGTCAGATGAGTATTGGGTAATATCAACAGCAGCAGAAAATGGTATAACAGGTGTAGGATTCGTTATGAATAGGAAGGTAGGGCAGAGGGTGTGTTACTGTGAACAGTTCAGTGACCGGGTTGTTCTAATCAGAATCAACAGCAGACCATCACCGACAACGATAGTTCAGGTATACATGCCGACGTCGCAAGCTGAAGATGAACAGATAGAGAAAGGGTATGAGGATATTGAAAGCGTAATGCAGTATATAAAGGGGGACGAAAATCTGATAGATAGAGAAAGGGTATGAGGATATTGAAAGCGTAATGCAGTATATAAAGGGGGACGAAAATCTGATAGTCATGGGCGACTGGAATGCAGTTGTAGGGGAAGACGTAGAAGAAAAGGTTACAGGAGAACATGGGCTTGGGACAAGGAATGAAAGAGGAGAAAGACTAATTGAGTTCTGTAACAAGTTTCAGCTAGTAATAGCGAATACCCTGTTCAGGAATCAAAAGAGGTGGAGGTATACTTGGAAAAGGCCGGGAGATACGGGAACATTTCAATTAGATTACATCATGGTCAGACAGATATTCCGAAATCAGATACTGGATTGTAAGGCGTACCCAGGAGCAGATATAGACTCAGATCACAATATAGTAGTGATGAAGAGTAGGCTGAAGTTCAAGACATTAGTCAGGAAGAATCAATACGCAAAGATGTGGGATACGGAAGTTCTAAGGAATGACGAGATACGTTTGAAGTTCTCTAACGCTATAGATATAGCAGTAAGGAATAGCGCAGTAGGCAGCACAGTTGAAGAGGAATGGACGTCTGTAAAAAGGGACATCACAGAAGTTGGGAAGAAAAACATAGGTACAAAGAAGGTAGCTGCGAAGAAACCATGGGTAACAGAAGAAATACTTCAGTTGATTGATGAAAGGAGGAAGTACAAACATGTTCCGGGAAAATCATGAATACAGAAATCCAAGTCGCTGAGGAATGAAATAAATAGGAAGTGCAGGGAAGCTAAGACGAAATGGCTGCAGGAAAAATGTGAAGACATAGAAAAAGGTATGATTGTCGGAAGGACACACTCAGCATACAGGAAAGTCAAAACAATCTTTGGTGACATTAAAAGCAACGGTGGTAACATTAAGAGTGGAACGGGAATTCCACTGTTAAATGCAGAGGAGAGAGCAGATAGATGGAAAGAATACATTGAAAGCCTCTATGAGGGTGAAGATTTGTCTGATGTGATAGAAGAAGAAACAGGAGTCGATTTAGAAGAGATAGGGGATCCAGACGAATGTTGAAAATTAGGTGGACTGATAAGGGGTAAGGAATGAGGAGGTTGTACGCAGAATCGGAGAGGAAAGGAATATGTGGAAAACACTGATAAGGAGAAGGGACAGGATGTTAGGACATCTGCTAAGACATGAGGGAATGACTTCCATGGTACTAGAGGGAGCTGTAGAGGGCAAAAACTGTAGAGGAAGACAGAGATTGGAATACGTCAAGCAAATAATTGAGGACGTAGGTTGCAAGTGCTACTCTGAGATGAAGAGGTTAGCACAGGAAAGGAATTCGTGGCGGGCTGCATCAAACCAGTCAGTAGACTGATGATCAAAAAAGAAATTAATTAAGCCCCCATGCACTGCAGAGCCACTAGGTGTCATTTTTCTGTGTTTTGTAGTCGTTGTGCTGTTATGTTCTCAGTTCCAGCGGCACAAATTTTAATTCACTGCTTCAGCTTCCAACGTTATCGTACACAAATGCGAGACTAAAATTTCTCAGAGAAAATTTAATTTAAGATCTATACGATCACTTGTAGTACAGCACTTCCGCATTACGTCCGATAATGGGGTGCTATTCCAATGGCGGAGAGCCCTGGTAACAGTGACAATATAAGGGGAGTGTGAATTCGAGTTTGTGTTGGGGAGGGTATTTGACTTGGGTCGTTCGAGCAGCTATGTACGCCATATTGCTCTGGTGGTGTAATGGTCAGTATATCTGCCTAGTACACAAGACGACCCGGGTTCGAAGCAAATAATCCAAATGGTTCAAATGGCTCTGAGCACTATGGGACTTAACATCTGAGGTCATCAGTCCCCTAGAACTACTTAAAGCTAACTAGCCTAAGGACATCACACACATCCATGCCCGAGGCAGGGTTCGAACCTACGACCGTAGCAGTCGCGCAGTTCCAGACTGAGCAAATAATCAATTCCCAATTCTATGTCCTTGTATTTTTCTAATACTCTAGAAAATTACTGTCCACATTTATCGTTGCCACAAAACTCATAATTAGCAACCGTCAAGTCCATTATCACGACACAGAAAGACACAAATTCGACAAAATTTCAATACAAAAGGAAAAGGTTTTAGAAATGAAATAAACGAACTCAACACAGTAACGCAATAAAAACAGTAATTATGAAAATGGAAAACTGGAAACGAAATGTAATGAATTCTAAAACTTAACTTATATCTACTATATATCTCTTAACTGAAATAAAGTGTTGCATATTGTTGAAACAAAAATCCCGGCTGCAGCACAAATTTTAATTAACTTTTTCAGCATCCAACGTTATCATAGATAAATTAGATACTTAAATGTCTCAGGGAAAATTTAATTTAAGAAAAGTCCAGTATTTCTTTGTTAAGATTCCGCCTATAGTTCAATTCTTTCATCCTGGCGGTTCGCGCATGCTCGCCCAGACGCAGGAGATTGCTGCGTTGTCAGTTGTACGCGCCAAGAGAAGCAGCGCCATAGTACAGTATAGTTCGCAAACTTACGTTTAGGGGAGAGCGTTCAGTTCATGAAGTAAAGCCACCACGGCCGCATTAACCCTTTCGCTGCTACAGAGACGTGCTCCCCGCATTTTATCACTGCACTGGTCGCCTGTGCAGACACACGGTGGTCCGGCTGCTTTGGCACACTTTATCATTCGATTTCACAAAAACTATTTGGCCCAGAAATTTTATTTTTACACATCTTCTTGACTGAGTCCTTCCCCCCATAAATGACTTAATTTTGTTTCGATGTTCAACGCAGTTATTGTGCAGCATTAGATGTAGTAAACCATGGCACGAAATTTTGAAGAGTTTGCAGAGGTAAAAGTTCATAGCTTATACTTTCTGTATGGTCTATTTTAGTTGCCACAATGTTGAGAATGAAATGTGGACAATATACCTACATTTCGTATCAAATTTACTGTATAACAATATCTCATTTAATTTAAGTACTAGATAGGTGTCGTATGTAATAATGAGAAATATGCTGTCTTTCGCGACTGTAATAAAAGTTTTGTTTGTAACACAGTCATTTCGCTTTTTTCTGAAAAGTTCCGATTGAAACAAAATTGGCGAAGTACGCAAAACTGAATTATGGACGTAATAAAACATAGAAACTGAAATATATTGTCAGTGAGACGGAGTGCGCAAACAGTTTGTGTTTGTCACAACGGACAGCAAATACCTGCCAAAACATAGATCACTTGACGAAAGCATTGAATGTGATGACGCTGCCAAGCGAAGCAAAGAATTGCTTCAATCAAGTAGCTCGGCAATGTACGAGCCGAGATTCTGCTCTAAATAATACTTTTAATACTGTCGCAAAGAGTATATTTCAGTATGAATAGTAAAATAGCGACTGCGGAAGAGAAGATGTACAAACAAAACAGATAACATGAATACTGTATGTGTGCCTTTTCATTTTTTTAATTGCTGTGAAAAGAAATATTGGTGGACAAAATTAGAAAAACCTAAAACTTATGATTATAATGAAGAGACAAAGAACTAGAAATTTCGAAAAATTTTATTCAAACGAATAAAATTTATTAAGTAAGACACTTCGATAATGTTTTTAGATAAACAAAATATTAAGCACCGAACAACGTTTGAACTCAAAACCTTTCACTGAGCAGTCCAACACCTTAACCATTACACTATCGCAGCTCGTCATTCAAATAATCTCTGGGAGACCTTTAAGATATCACGCATAATACCGACAAACGCTGTTGGTATGACTATGAATTATTCACGTTTGTTCGGAGTACAGTAGGAACTAAACGATTACCGCTGTTCTTTATTGGGAAATAGCGGTTCGTGAGAATGATACAAACACCTCTCCTTGCTATCGCCTGATTTAGACTTATTGTTTGTTTGGTTTAACTAATCAATACAATATGAAGCAATTGGTATAAAGATTGTTTTTTCCAAACTTTCTATAAAACAAAGTCTGCTTCCAAGACTTTGCTTTTGTTCAGTTCCTTTATTTATGACTGAACGTTTCTAAAACTGAAGACACTCGTCCGTGCTCTGTACTGCAGTCGGGCTCTGTCAACGTCGTTCTCTGTTCATTGGCTGACTGTGTTTTGTGACGTCAGATGCGCAGAACGAACCTAAACTCAGCCGCCATCGCAAATGACTCGCACTATAGTTTGCCTTCAGCCAGACTGCTCACCGTACCATTACCGCAATATCTCCGCTCCCAGACAACATCAGACGCTCATCATCACAGCTCAACACTTCAATATTCCACTTTCTTGTAAGCTGATTCTCTTAAACTCTGTACGATTATGATAACGACTGTTTAGGAAACACGGTTTTTCGACCCTCCTTTCTAAGTTGCAGAACAAAATCCGACTTTCCGTGCACGACATAGCGCTGTTCCTTGTCCGGTCGTGTAGATTCCCCGTTGTCTTATCTGGCTCCGCAGTTAATTAGTCTCGCAGTGCGCACGGCGACGTTACATCAGCTGTTTGCGCAGCTGTTCCGTTCGTAATTAATCCAGGCGCAGACTGCCTCCCGAAACGAAAGTATCGCTGCGAGAAACGCATTTAGACGCTTCGGGGAAAATTGGTGCTCCGCCCCTTGATATGCGACACAAATTAAAAGTAGTCGACGCTCGAAAATTTCATCGGACTTCCAGATGCGCTCAGTTCTCCAGCGATGCCTTGCAGAGTTCTTCAGAGATGCCTTTCAGAACTCGGCTGATGATGCGAAAATTGCTCATATGGGCGCTAGTGGCAGTGTTTTAATTATCAACACAAAGATATAAAGTTGCATAATTAAATTTTTGTTTGAGAACGTAGTTTTTCGCAGTTGTTGATCGGTCAAGATTCGTCAGTCCCAAGCCTTCGAGGAGTTCCTCTGTCGCCGTCCAATCCAATGTCGTGTGACAGGGGATCTCAAGTTGATTCCGTATTTCTAGATTTCCGGAAAGCTTTTGACACCGTTCCTCACAAGCGACTTCTAATCAAGCTTCGGAGCTATGGGCTGTCGTCTCAGTTGTGAGACTGGATTCGTGATTTCCTGTCAGGAAGGTCGCAGTTCGTAGTAATAGACGGCAAATCATCGAGGAAAACTGAAGTGATATCAGGTGTTCCCCAGGGAAGCGTCCTGGGACCTCTACTGTTCCTGATCTATATAAATGACCTGGGTGACAATCTGAGCAGTTCTCTTAGACTGTTCGCAGATGATGCTGTAGTTTACCGTCTAGTAAGGTCATCCGAAGACCAGTATCAGCTGCAAAGCGATTTAGAAAAGATTGCTGTATGGTGTGTCAGGTGGCAGTTGACGCTAAATAACGAAAAGTGTGAGATGATCCACATCAGTTCCTAAAGAAATGCGTTGGAATTCGATTACTCGATAAATAGTACAATTCTCAAGGCTGTCAATTCAACTAAGTACCTGGGTGTTAAAATTACGAACAACTTCAGTTGGAAGGACCACATAGATAATATTGTGGGGAAGGCGAGCCAAAGGTTGCGTTTCATTGACAGGACACTTAGAAGATGCAACAAGTCCACTAAACAGACAGCTTACACTACACTCGTTCGTCCTCTGTTAGAATATTGCTGCGCGGTGTGGGATCCTTACCAGGTGGGATTGACGGAGGACACCGAAAGGGTGCAAAAAAAGGGCAGCTCGTTTTGTATTATCACGTTATAGGGGAGAGAGTGTGGCAGATATGATACACGAGTTGGGATGGAAGTCATTACAGCATAGACGTTTTTCGTCGCGGCGAGACCTTTTCACGAAACTTCAGTCACCAACTTTCTCTTCCGAATGCGAAAATATTTTGTTGAGCCCAACCTACATAGGTAGGAATGATCATCAAAATAAAATAAGAGAAATCAGAGCTCGAACAGAAAGGTTTAGGTGTTCGTTTTTCCCGCTCGCTGTTCGGGAGTGGAATGGTAGGGAGATAGTGTGATTGTGGTTCGATGAACCCTCTGCCAAGCACTTAAATGTGAATTGCAGAGTAGTCATGTAGATGTAGATGTAGATGTAGACTATGGCCTCCCGTCGGGTAGACCGTTCTCTGGGTGCAAGTCTTTCGATTTGACGCCACATCGGCGACTTACGGGTCGATGGGGATGAAATGATGATGTTTAGGGCAACACAACAACCAGTCCCTCAGCGAAGAAAATCTCCGACCCAGCCGGAAATCGAACACGGGCCCTTAGGATTCCCGGACGGGGTCACTGAGCGGTTCTAGGCGCTACAGTCTGGAACCGCGCGACAGCTATGGTGCAGGTTGGAATCCTGCCTCAGGTATGCATGTGTGTGATGTCCTTAGGTTAGTTATGTTTAAGTAGTTCTAAGTTCTAGGGGACTGATGACCTCAGATGTTGAGTCCCACAGTGCTCAGAGCCATTTTGCACCTTTTGTTTTGGTGAACTGATGCGATTTCTTTGGGCTTGGATAGTCTATGCACGTGTGGTAGCCTCACTGTTAGAGTCGTCTAGTAGTTAGCACGTATGTGTAATAAACAGGAGACCTTGGTTCGAGTCCCAGGTGTAGCAAAAATTGTAATTCATGAATTCAGTATCTATCCTTATCGAAGTTCAACTTCAGACTCAAATGTCTCCAGGAAAATGTAGTTCCACCCAATCAATTGTGAGTTAATTTTCTTCCGGTGGTGTATTACTTTCATAAATAAGACAACCTGCAACTTTTTATGTACCGGGTGATCAAAAAGCCAGTATAAATTTGAAAACTGAATAAATCACAGAATAATGTAGATAGAGAGGTACACATTGGCACACTTTCTTGGAATGACATAGGATTTTATTAGAACCAAAGAAATACAAAAGTTCAAAGATGTCCGACAGATGGTGCTTCATCTGATCAGAATAGCAATAATTAGCGTAACAAAGTAAGACAAAGCAAAGATGATGTTCTTTACAGGAAATGCTCAATATGTCCACCAGCATTCCTCAACAATAGCTGCAGTCGAGGTATAATGTTGTGAACAGCACTGTAAAGCATGTCCGGAGTTACGGTGAGCAATTAGCGTAGGACGTTGTCTTTCAGCATCCCTAGAGATGTCGGTCGATCACGATACACTTGCGACTTCAGGTAACCCCAAAGCAAATAATCGCACGGACTGAGGTCTGGGGACCTGGGAGGCCAAGCATGACGAAAGTGGCGGCTGAGCACACGATCTTCACCAAACGACGGGCGCAAGAGATCTTTCACGCGTCTAGCAATATGAGGATTTTTTTTGTTCTAATAAAACCCCATGTCATTCCAAGCATGTGCGTCAATTTTTACCTCTCTATCTACATTTTTCCGTTGTTTATTACGTTTTCAAATTTATACTGACTTTTTGATCACCAGGCACTACAATATTTTCGAATGTTGCAGAATATAACTTGAAAAAGACACATATCTACATCTACATCTACATCCCTACTCCGCAAGCAACCTGATGGTGTGTGGCGGAGGGTACCCTTGAGTACCTCTATCGGTTCTCCCATCTATTCTAGTCTTGTATTGTTCGTCGAAAGGAGGATTGTCGGTATGCTTCTGTGTGGGCTCTAATCACTCTTATTTTATCCTCATGGTCTCTTCGCGAGATATACGTAGGAGCGATCAAACACTGCTTGATTCGTCGGTGAAGGTATGTTCTCGAAACTTCAACAAAAGCCCGTACCGAGCTACTGAGCGTCTCTCCTGCAGAGTCTTCCACTGGAGTTTATCTATGATCTCCGTAACGCTGTCGAGATTACTAAATTATTCTGCAACGAAGCTCGCTGCTCTACGTTGGATCCTCTCTATCTCTTCTGTCAACCCTACCTGGTACGGATCCCACACTGCTGAGCAGTATTCGAGCAGTTGTCGAACAAGCTTACTCTAAACTATTTCCTTTGTTTTCGGAGTGCATTTCCACAGAATTCTTCCTATAAATCTCAGTGTGGCATCTGCTTTACCGACGATCAACTTTATATGACCATTCCATTTTAAATCATGCCTAATGCGTACTCCCACACAATTTATGGAATTAACTACTTCCAGTTGCTGACCTGCTATATTGTAGCTAAATGATAAGAAATCTATCTTTCTATGTATTCGCAGCACATTACACTTGTCTACGTTGAGATTTAATAGCCATTCCCTGCACCATACGTCATTTCGTTGCAGATCCTCCTGCATTTCAGTACAATTTTCCATTGTTACAACCTCTCGATAGACCACAGCATCAACTGCAGAAAGCCTCAGTGAACTTCCGGTGACATCCACAAGGTCATTTATGTATATTGTGAATAGCAACGGTCCTAGGATACTCCCCTGCGGCACACCTGAAATCACTCCTACTTCAGAAGACTTCTCTCCAATGAGAATGACGTGCTGCGTTCTGTTATCTGGGAACTCTTCAGTCCAATCACACAATTGATCTGATAGTCCATTTGCCCTTACTCAGTTCATTAAACGACTGTGGCGAACTGCATCGAACGCCTTGCGCAAGTCAAGAAACACGGCATCTACCTGTGAACCCGTGTCTATGGCCCTTCGAGTCTCGTCGACGAATAGCGCGAGCTGCGTTTCACACGACCGTCTTTTTCGAAACCCATGCTACAGAGTAGATTTCTAGTCTCTGTAAAATACTCGAACATAATACGTCTCCATTCGCACTCCCGCAGAATCGTCTTAAACCGACGGATTGTGCAAGGTAGCAAACATAGACGCACAACTCATTGTAGAATTGTATCCACTTTCACGACAGGTCTCCTGCACCTTCCGCTGTCTGCCAGAGGTTGTGTACATTACCATACCTAGGAGAGGTAAAATGGAAACGAGAGTATGGCATCGTTGGTCGGGAGGCACCTATTCGTGGAAGTTCGGCCGCCAAGAGCAAGTCATTATTTCATTCTACGCCACGCTGGGCGACTTGGGCACGAGGCCAACACAATACCCGGTCTACGAACGGAGGAAATCTCGACCCCGGATGGGAATCGAACCCTGTCAAAAATGGTTCAAATGGCTCTGAGCACTATGGGACTTAATATCTGAGGTCATCAGTCCCCTACAACTTAAAAAAAATTTCTTTATTCAATTATTGTATTATACATAATAACCCACTACCTAACTACATTAGTGGGTCCTAATGATAATACATGGAATTGCAGCTTTTTATTCTACACTAACTATAGTACGATAGACTACAGGTGATTTTACTATTGTTAATACTACAATCCTGGAAATTGAAATAAGAACACCGTGAATTCATTGTCCCAGGAAGGGGAAACTTTATTGACACATTCCTGGGGTCAGATACATCACATGATCACACTGACAGAACCACAGGCACATAGACACAGGCAACAGAGCATGCACAATGTCGGCACTAGTACAGTGTATATCCACCTTTCGCAGCAATGCAGGCTGCTATTCTCCCATGGAGACGATCGTAGAGATGCTGGATGTAGTCCTGTGGAACGGCTTGCCATGCCATTTCCACCTGGCGCCTCAGTTGGACCAGCGTTCGTGCTGGACGTGCACACCGCGTGAGACGACGCTTCATCCACTCCCAAACATGCTCAATGGGGACAGATCCGGAGATCTTGCTGGCCAGAGTAGTTGACTTACACCTTCTAGAGCACGTTGGGTGGCACGGGATACTTGCGGACGTGCATTGTCCTGTTGGAACAGCAAGTTCCCTTGCTGGTCTAGGAATGGTAGAACGATGGGTTCGATGACGGTTTGGATGTACCGTGCACTATTCAGTGTCCCCTCGACGATCACCAGAGGTGTACGGCCAGTGTAGGATTTCGCTCGCCACACCATGATGCCGGGTGTTGGCCCTGTGTGCCTCGGTCGTATGCAGTCCTGATTGTGGCGCTCACCTGCACGGCGCCAAACTCGCATACGACCATCATTGGCACCGAGGCAGAAGCGACTCTCATCGCTGAAGACGACACGTCTCCATTCGTCCCTCCATTCACGCCTGTCGCGACACCACTGGAGGCGGGCTGCACGATGTTGGGGCGTGAGCGGAAGACGGCCTAACGGTGTGCGGGACCGTAGCCCAGCTTCATGGAGACGGTTGCGAATGGTCCTCGCCGATACCCCAGGAGCAACAGTGTCCCTAATTTGCTGGGAAGTGGCGGTGCGGTCCCCTACGGCACTGCGTAGGATCCTGCGGTCTTAGCGTGCATCCGTGCGTCGCTGCCGTCCGGTCCCAGGTCGACGGGCACGTGCACCTTCCGCCGACCACTGGCGACAACATCGATGTACTGTGGAGACCTCACGCCCCACGTGTTGAGCAATTCGGCGGTACGTCCACCCGGCCTCCCGCATGCCCACTATACGCCCTCGCTCAAAGTGCGTCAACTGCACATACGGTTCACGTCCACGCTGTCGCGGCATGCTACCAGTGTTAAAGACTGCGATGGAGCTCCGTATGCCACGGAAAACTGGGTGACACTGACGGCGGCGGTGCACAAATGCTGCGCAGCTAGCGCCTTTCGACGGCCAACACCGCGGTTCCTGGTGTGTCCGCTGTGCCGTGCGTGTGATCATTGCTTGTACAGCCCTCTCGCAGTGTCTGGAGCAAGTATGGTTGGTCTGACACACCGGTGTCAATGTGTCCTTTTTTTCATTTCCAGGAGTGTATAATTGACCGCTATGGGGTTCTAAGCTACTTACTCTAAGGCTCGAACCCTGTCCCGCTTGCATGGGAGGCGAGCACCTTGTCACCCATCTAAGCAGGCGAGCTACGAGAAGTAACACAGATTGTAGCAAACACACTGAAATCAGCCAAGTATAGGATTTCCTAGTATGTTAACTACACCACAACGCAGTCTTATTTTCAACAGCAAAAAGTAAGACCCAGTTATTACAAGGATTGTTTCGAAATCATTGCCTTCTATTTATTTGCGGTGACTTTGGATGGCCGCGCCAGATCTCGCTGGTCTATAACCCGCTCGTCATAAGAATAACCAGCCGGCCGCTGTGACCGAGCAGTTGACACGTAATCAGCATGGCTTCAGAAAACATCGCTCTTGTGCAACGCAGCTAGCTCTTTATTCGCACGAAGTAATGGCCGCTATCGACAGGGGATCTCAAGTTGATTCCGTATTTCTAGATTTCCGGAAAGCTTTTGACACCGTTCCTCACAAGCGACTTCTAATCAAGCTGCGGAGCTATGGGGTATCGTCTCAGTTGTGCGACTGGATTCGTGATTTCCTGTCAGGAAGGTCGCAGTTCGTAGTAATAGACGGCAAATCATCGAGTAAAACTGAAGTGATATCAGGTGTTCCCCAGGGAAGCGTCCTGGGACCTCTGCTGTTCCTGATCTATATAAATGACCTGGGTGACAATCTGAGCAGTTCTCTTAGACTGTTCGCAGATGATGCTGTAATTTACCGTCTAGTAAGGTCATCCGAAGACCAGTATCAGCTGCAAAGTGATTTAGAAAAGATTGCTGTATGGTGTGTCAGGTGGCAGTTGACGCTAAATAACGAAAAGTGTGAGGTGATCCACATGAGTTCCAAAAGAAATCCGTTGGAATTCGATTACTCGATAAATAGTACAGTTCTCAAGGCTGTCAATTCAACTAAGTACCTGGGTGTTAAAATTACGAACAACTTCAGTTGGAAGGACCACATAGATAATATTGTCGGGGAGGCGAGCCAAAGGTTGCGTTTCATTGGCAGGACACTTAGAAGATGCAACAAGTCCACCAAAGAGACAGCTTACACTACACTCGTTCGTCCTCTGTTAGAATATTGCTGCGCGATGTGGGATCCTTACCAGGTGGGATTGACGGAGGACATCGAAAGGGTGCAAAAAAGGGCAGCTCGTTTTGTATTATCACGTTATAGGGGAGAGAGTGTGGCAGATATGATACACGAGTTGGGATGGAAGTCATTACAGCATAGACGTTTTTCGTCGCGGCGAGACCTTTTTACGAAATTTCAGTCACCAACTTTCTCTTCCGAATGCGAAAATATTTTGTTGAGCCCAACCTACATAGGTAGGAATGATCATCAAAATAAAATAAGAGAAATCAGAGCTCGAACAGAAAGGTTTAGGTGTTCGTTTCTCCCGCTCGCTGTTCGGGAGTGGAATGGTAGGGAGATAGTGTGATTGTGGTTCGATGAACCCTCTGCCAAGCACTTAAATGTGAATTGCAGAGTAGTCATGTAGATGTAGGCGCTTCAGTCTGGAACCGAGCGACCGCTACGACTGCAGGTTCGAATCCTGCGTCGGGCGTGGCTGAGTGTGACGTCCTTAGTTTAGTTAGATTTAAGTAGTTCTAAGTTCTAGGGGACTGATGACCTCAGATATTAACTCCCATAATGCTCAGAGCCATTTGAACGATTTAAGAATAAACCTGATGTAAACAAACAAACGCGATGATTGGTCAAAAGCCGTAACACCGATGATTGGTCAAAAGCCGTAACACCCGTACAGTGGTGTAGGTTTTACTTACGTAGCAGACATATTATTTATTAATAAGATACGTTAAATGAAACTTTAAGATGTTCAAATGTATTAACATCCATGAACGTTTTTCTTAGTCACGCTTTAGCTACGTAGTTTTCATTTCAAAAATCGTGTACAGCCACAGGCTCTGCAGCATTATGCTGTGATTGCCGCGCTGATAATTTGCAGTATGAAAATGGCTGAGGCTGCTTTCTCTTCCGTAGTGAAACACGCTCGTGGAACACGGTTAGAATGTGCCCAGAAATAGGCTGTTCTTTACGTTTTTTTCATAAGTTTACTCACGTAATTCGCTTTGAAGTATTCGCACCTTTTATATACTGCAGTTGATAAAGAAACTCACACTGAACGTGTATCGCAGTCGCTAGCGGTATAGAATGTGAATTAATGCGGTTATTCGCCCGTTCGTTGACATCTCCGTAGTATAGATTTTTTTTCCTCTTTCAATTAGAAATACCTACATCTCGCTATTATAAAACTCATCATCATTTTTTTTCAATAATTCATGTCTTCACGTTTGTAATTATATACTGACGCCAATTTCCTGTTTCCATTTCAAATACAAATTCTTAATTATCGATGTTTTATGAAAGACTGTTCATAGAAGTTATTTAACTTAAGAAAAGACGACAATTTAATTTTTAAGGCAAAAATGAAAAACCAAATCCTCTTTATCTCGACTATGTCCATCGCTTTATAACGCATAGGTAGATAAGTATCGTAGAAACACGAAAAACAATCATTTTCACAGCATCAAGGACATCATACAAATGCTGCATTTTTACATTTATTACTGTGTCATTACAATTTGAACCCAACAGAACTGATCTGGAGCCAAGATGCGGGATTTGGCCCGAGAAGCTGACAGACGTACAGAAACTAACGCACGCAGTTTTTCACATGTCACTGCCGAACGCTGGCGGGATACAGAACGGCTCGTCGTAAAAGAAGAAGAGAAAATGCTCCGCCTGGTTGGCTTCGTGGATTCTGTTGTTGATAGGCTCGTCATCAATGTAGCAGGTGACTCTTGCAGAACTGAATGTGTTTCTCGGATTCGGACAAGGAAGGAGGTAAGAGATTACCAGACGACTGACTGTAATTAATACCTTCAGTGGCTTCAGTATTTAACAATACGGTGAAATCCTTGAATACTCTCTTATGTTATACGCAGCTTATGTAGAAAAATTACTCTGTGGTTCAGTCAGGAATTTTCATCAGTCTTGTTTTAATTAGAATAGTATGTTAGCCAAAAACGACAACGTGTTGCGGTTTTCAAAAAAATGTACAAATGTGTGTGAAATCTTAGGGGACGTAACTGCTACAGTCATCAGTCCCTAAGCTTAGACATTACTTAACCTAAATTATCCTAAGGACAAACACACACACACCCATGCCCGAGGGAGGACACGAACCTCCAGTGGGACTGTCGCGGTTTCTGTCTAGTCGTCTAAGGAGCATATCGTGGGAGATTTGCATTGTGCTTACAATTTAAATGACATTACAAATTACAAATTAATTTACATTGGAAGCTGTGTTGCTCCTCTGCTCGTATCTTTTTACGTGTGTACCGCACCTGGCCACGCCATTGCAGGCTAGCTGCACCAGCTGACCGGCCAGTGCTGTCCGAGTCAAATGAGCCGCTAAAGCTGCTGTCCCTTATTGTGTACATAGTTCCGCGTTGTCAGCGCCTACACAACTTTGCCACTAGAGCGAGCCCCTCTAAGCACAACAGCGCAGGTGCAGCGCTCGGGACTACGAGGTGGCGCTGCCTTAGAGACGGACCAAATTCTGCTCTGCTTCCGCCGATCCGCGTGTTAATATGTAATGCAGCCAATGAGATTGATGCTAACGTAGAACCTTTTCTCCTCGCGGATCACACTCGCGCTGTGATACATGTACACGCGAGGTATTATAACGAGTGTACAGATCTTTGATTAATCAGTCTGCATTAGTCTGTAGTCAAGTTTCAGTCTGCGCCTAATAAGATTATCATATTCCTGTACATAGCCATGAAGAGAAATGTATAGACACTTTGTCAAGTATCAGAGATATGTGAGAATAAGATTAACGTACCAAGACCAAAGGAACTTCAGATTTAACGGCGGAACACAAACACGCCACGATAAGACCACGACACAAGTTGCTGACACTCGCCTACTTCGTTAGAGCGACAAGTGAAATAATCTGATGCCGTGTGTACCGAAGGTCTTACAGTACCCACACCACATCCCGTATTGTCGCTAACTGTAAGTGCGTGTAACGCACAACACAAAACATACCCTTATTATCTTACTTGACAGTACTCGAGACAGCTCCTCTGCAGTCCCCCTTGAAACGGTATTCCAATGACGTTGCAGCAAACGCTGAAGAATACGTAGTGCAATGTTTATGTTGATTCTTATGATGACCGGATTATAGTGCTAATGCTGGAACCTTCCTCTTTCATTCGCAGGCGGTTCCGTTGTTCTGTGGTAGTTTTGCCAGCAGGGGAATGAATGTTCCAAACTTGAGTCTAATGAGGACACGCGAATGAAACAGCGACGTTTGATTCAATTCCTCCCTGATGGAGATGGAAATCCATCGACGATCGCTGAAGTTGTATGGAACAGTGTGAGGTGATGGGTACCACACACCTCGCAATGAAGAGCAGTTTCGTCAATTCATCTGTGCTGATCGGCAGAATGTGTAAAGCTGAACGTCCGCTACAATGACCAGGAAACAGTGTCGGAACATCTCGGTTATCGCAAAGTCTGTGCGAGATGTCTGCTGTGGATGCTTTCAGAAGAACAAGAAACTCATCGAATGGAAATTTGTCGGTACCTGCTGACGCTGGAGGTGACAATATTCCGAATAGCATAGTCACCGAGGATGAGACGTGGTGTCACCACTACGAGCCAGAATCCAAAAGACAGTCCAGGGAATGGCGACATGCGAGTTGTCCGTCAAAGAAGAAATTCGAGACACAGCCGTCTGTGGGCAAAGCGATGTGCACAATCTTCTGGGATAGCCAGGGTGTGGTTCTTTTGAATGTCCTGGACAAACTGTCAATTCAGCACGCTACAAGACGACACTGACTAAGGTGAAAGCCCGAATTTCCAGGGTAAGGCCAGAGAAGAACACCAGCTTCCACCTTGAACATGATAACGCCAGCTCCAAACCACTTTTGCGACCACGCAGTTCATAGCAAAATTCGGCTGGACTGACTTACCATATCCGCCATACTGCCCCGATTTAGCACCTTCAGACTTCCAACCCACCAAGCGACATCGCGCAGTGGTTAGCACCCTGGAGTCGCATTCGGAAGGACGACGGCTCAATCCCGCATCCGGCCATCCACATTTAGGTTTTCCGTGATTTCCCTAAATCGCTCCAGGCAAATGCCGGGATGGTTCCTTTCAAAGGGCACGGCCGACTTCCTTCCCCGTCCTTCCCCAATCCTATGAGACCCATGACCTCGCTGTTTGGTCTCTTCCCCCAAACGACCCAACCCAATTTACATCACATCGGACCTCTGAAAGGTGGACCACGTGGCAAGCATTTCCAAGACACGGTTGCTTTTGTAACGTTTCGACTTTTACAGGCGCGGCATGCACACCCTGGTTCATCGTTGGTAAAAGTGCGTAACGAATGGTGTTGACCATGTAGAAGAATGGCAGACTGTACCTGAAATATTGCTCTGTTTACTGTGTTTGTGTGATTTATGTATCTCCTGTAGTTTGGATGCATAAAAATAGGAGTCATCAATTTCGGAACGACCCTCGTAGACAATAGTGGTGTATACAGACTTAGCTGTTCCGACGTGACAAGTTTCCAACTGGTCAGTCAGACAGAGACGTACCCGCCAGATTAGCCGAGAGCGCTAATGCGCTGCTTCCTGGCCCCGGATCGAATTCGCCTGGCGCCTTAACGACGGAGGCCGGTGTGCCGCCCAGCGTGGATGTGGTTTTTAGGCGGTTTTCCACATTCCTCTAGGTGAATGCCGGGCTGGTCCCCACGTCCCGCCTCAGTTACACGGCTCGCACACATTTGAACACATTCGCACTATTGCATGGATTACACTAGACACAGACAGTTGGGGTACACTGCTTCCGTCCAAGGGGGTTCGGGGTGGTGGCAGGAAGAGGATCCGGCCACCCCTTAAATTTACCTTGCCAAATGCGATTAACCGTGCTGACCCTGCGGGGAAAAGGCACAAGCAAAAGAAAGAAAGGAAGTCAGGTGGAGACGTAGCAGCTAGGCTGCCTGAATGTAAACGCAGCAGTTAGAGAATTCTGATTCCACATCGGCTGAGTGAGGGCCGCAACTGCCAGCCGGAGACCCACGTCCTTCACTTATCAAATAAAGGTCAAAAGCTCAGTCTGCTGGAAGCCCTGGAAACTAACAAACATCTTGCTCACAGTCCAGATGTAATCTTAAATGACCAGACACAGCTTAATACTTCCACATAATCCTTTCAGTTCTTCATTACTTCCCACACTGTCTGTTCCTTCATATTCCCCCGTTTTCCTCTATTTACTCAGTTCTTTTATTTTGTTGAAACTGCCTGTGCAACCTATAGAGTCTGTACGCCTGCCCGGTTAGCCGAGCAACACCATTCCTCACAAGCGTCTTCTAACCAAACTGCGTGCCTTCGGAGTATCGCCTCAGTTGTGCGACTGGATTCGTGATTTCCTGTCAGAAAGGTCACAGTTCGTAGTAATAGACGGAAAGTTATCGAGTAAAACAGAAGTATAATCTGGTGTTCCCCAACGAAGTGTTATAGGCCGTCTATTGCTCCTGATCTATGTTAACGACATAGGAGATAATCTGAGTAGCCGTCTTAGATTGTATGCAGATGATGCTGTCATTTACTGTCTTGTAAAGTCATCACATGACCAAAATGACTTGCAAAATGATTTAGATAAGATATCTGTATGGTGCGAAAAGTGGCAATTGAGCCTGAATAAGGAAAAATGTGAAGTTATTCAGATGAATACTAAAACAAATTAGCTAACTTTCGATTACGCGCTAAGTGTCACAAATATGAAGACTGTAAATTCAACTAAATACTTAGAGATTACAATTACAAATAACCTAAGCTGGAACGATCAAAAAATAGTTCAAATGGCTCTGAGCACTATGCGACTTAATTTCTGACGTCATCAGTCGCCTAGAACTTAGAACAACTTAAACCCAACTAACTTAAGGACACCACACACATCCATGCCCGAGGCAGGATTCGAACCTGCGACCATAGCAGACTGTAGCGGCTAGAACCGCACGGCCACTACGGCCGGCTGGAACGATCACATAGATAGTATTGTGGGTACAGCAAACCAAAGACTGTGATTCACTGGCAGAACTCTTAGAAGGTGCAACTGGTCTACTAAAGAGACTGCTTACACCACGCTTGTCCGCCCTATTCTGGAGTACTGCTGTGCGGTGTGGGATCCGCATCAGGTGGGACTGACGGATGACAGCGGAAAAGTACAAAGAAGGGCAGCTCGTTTTGTATTATCGCGAAATAGGGCAGATAGTGTCACAGACATTATACGTGAATTGGAGTGGCAATCATTAAAACAAAGGCGTTATTCGTTGCGACGTGATCTTCTCATGAAGTTTCAATCACCAGTTTTCTCCTCCGATTTCGAAAACATTCTGTTGGCACCCACCTACACAGGGAGAAATGATCATCTTGATAAAATAGAGAAATCAGGGCTCACACAGAAAAATTTATGTGCTCGTTTTTCCCGTGTGCCGTTCGAGAGTGGAACGGTAAAGAGGCAGCTTGAAGGTGGCTCACTGAACCCTCTGCCAGAGACTTTATTGTGAATAGCAGAGTAATCACGTAGACGTATGTGTGGATGTAGAGCGGTCTAACGCACGGCTTTCCGGACGGGAGGGAGCGCCTGGTCCCCGGCACGAATCCGCCCGGCGGACTTGTGTCGAGGTCCGGTGAGTCGCCAGTCTGTGGATGGTTTTTAGGCGGTTTTCCGTCTGCCTCAGCGAATGCCGGGCTGGTTCCCCTTATTCCGCGTCAGCTACACTATGTCAGCGATTACTGCCCATGCGCGTACACCACCATTACCAATGCAAACATAGGGGTGAGACGTTCCCTGGGGGGTCTACCGGGGGCTGAACCGCACAATAACCCAGGGTTCGGCGTGGGGCGGTGGAGGGGTGAAGTGGACTGCGGTAGTCGTCGTGGGGTTGTGGACCACTGCGGCTGCAGCGGGGACGGAGCCTCTCCGTCGTTTCTAGGTCCCCGGTTAACATACAATACAATACATATAGTCTCTAATTACAACTGTTGAGTCTTTCTTTTCTAAATGATACTTGTATTACTTTCCATGCTTAATACTTCTCGAAGTGGCTTCGTACTATTTTACTTGGTTCATTTACGTAATGCAAACTATTACATAGGCTCAGTTTTGAGATAGTGTTAATGTTTTTCCTGTTTGCTCCCTTTATTTTTGTAAATCGTCCAAGTTTTTCCTTTTCAAAATGCAGTAGTAACACTCTCAAATATGCCATTTACGGAACGTTCCCTCACATTCCTCCAATGTTTCCTGCGTTTATTCGTTTCTGTTTATCTTTTTGGTGTTGCTTAAGTTATTCATACATTCTGTGGCTACAACTGACAATTCTTTCTTTTAATTGGTTTGTCTATCACTCTCCATCTTTTATACCGCTTGAAGCAGCCTTATCAAGTATTAATTTTATTTTGTGTAATTGTCTAGTAATATAAACTGTTATGTAGGCATGTTATTCCAGTTTTGTGTTAAAATTTTCGCTGTTTACTCCCTGTATCTCCTTTTATTGTTCAGCTTTTTAATTTTTACACTGCATTAGCAGCACACTGTCAAACAAGCCATTTACTGTTCGTTTCTGCTTCCGTCTAGATGTGCAACTTCTTTCCCAATCTCCTTTACAGACATAGTACAGTAGTCTGTAAATGTCTCATTATCGCCTTCTAAGCGGAAAACCAGTTAACACAATAAATTAATGAACTATAACAAAAGCAAACAAGCGCCTTTCATTTATTACGTAAACAGAGTTTAGTTGTGTGTGCGAACAGGTTTAGCAGCGAAAAAAAAAGATGTATTGCTACAAACAAATCAGCAAATACACAGTATCAGAGGAAGAAAAAGTATTTACATCCATTGATTCAATGATAAACCTAGGTGAAAGCGTAAACTTTCGAACAGAACTGCTAAATTCGCTCTATATATCTGGTATTTCAAAGCAAAAAGAAACTTGTGAACAACATCACAGAAGCGGAGATATTAACATGAAAAGACGAAGGCACGCAAGTCAGAGTTCATGTCACGAATTCCACTAACTTACCATTCCGCTTTAAAACGCCCCTATTCCCGGTGAGATTAGCGTACTATCAATAAAGCATGTGGGCATACTTTCCAATGTTGCGGAGTGAAATTAAGTGAATCGTATTTGTCGCACGGGAAATTATAAGTTCGCCTGTTGGACAACTACAAAACTTTTTCGTCTTTGCACGCAATAGCAAAATGGAATGTACTTTGAGTAAGATAGACTCTATACAAATGAGATGATGAACTGCAGATTTCCATCCAGTTGAGAAAAGCAGAGAACAAAACGCCACTCAAAGCGGAAGCTTTAGAGCTATATTCGTCTTTTGGATATGTAGTCCTTGTACTTTTTCCGTGTTTGCAGTTAAAATCATTCTGTATAAGTTCCGCCTTTTTTGCAAAACACTGTTTTTTCTTGTTAACCAAACACGTTTCGACACCTCTGTACCATCATCAGTGTGCTTTGTTTATCGAAAACTGTAAAAAGTGAACATGTTTTAGGTTGTAACTGGTCTAACAAAATGCAGCCTAAAGGCAATTTTTGTACGTTTTTGCTCATACCATGAGTTTCCGTTGTATGATTTTGCAGGACTATTTCTATGGTGTCTTGCACTGATAGCTTGTTATCTACAAACGAAACTATGTAAATGAGAATTTTATCAGAGAGTTAACATATGCCTTGATTGTTTAAAAACGTGATTTTTATGTGGCAAAATGTTTTGCGTACGTATATTTGTTACTACTCACGTTTTGTAAAACCGAAATTACACGAAGTGTATTTAATATCTGCTTGCAGTGACCTCAAAGCGTGAAAGAAAAAGGTTGAATCACAACAAAACGTGAGTAGTAACAAGTATATATGCAAAACGTTTTGCAATAGCGAAACCACGTTTCTAAAAATCAAGGGATGTGCAACACGCTGATAAAATTCACATTCACATTGTTTGGTTTGCAGATGACAAGCTGTTAGCGCAGGACACCATGCAAATGGACTTGCAAAACCATATAGTGTGAAAGCAAGATAACAAAAACGAACACAAAATTGTCTTTAGGCCTCATTTTGTTCGGTCAGTTACAACCTAAATTGTGTTCACTAGAGATATGAATTAAAAAACGCCTTCAGTCACAAATTATCGTGTTTTATTAACTACAGGATTCATTTCGGACCATGTGGGTCCATCCTGAGTTGTAAGTTGTTGTAATATGTGATTTATTCTTGCTTTCGAATGAGGTGAAGTGCATCTACATCTGCATCTACATGGATACTCTGCAAATCACATTTAAGTGCCTGGCAGTGGGTTTACAGAACCACAATCCTCTATTATTCCAATCTCGTATAGCGCGCGGAAAGAACGAACACCTATATCTTTCCTTTGGTGTCAACAAAATATTTTCGCATTCAGAGGAGAAAGTTGGTGATAGGAATTTCGTGAGAAGATTCCGTCGCAACGAAAAACGCCTTTCTTTTAATGATGTCCTGTATCATTTCTGTGAGACTCTCTTCCATATTTCGCGATAATACAAAACGTGCTGCCTTTCTCTGAACTTTTTCGATGTACTCCATCGGTCCTACCTGTTAAGGATCCCACACCGCGCAGCAGTATTCTAAAAGAGGACGAACAAGCGTAGTATAGGCAGTCTCCTTAGTAGACCTGTTACATTTTCTAAGTGTCCTGCCAATAAAACGCAGTTTTTGGTTAGCCTTCCCCACAACATCTTCTATGTCTTCCTTCCAATTTAAGTTGTTCGTTATTGTAATACCTAAGCATTTCGTTGAATTTACGGCTTTTAGGTTAGACTGATTTATCGTGTAACCAAAGTTTAACAAGCTCCTTTTAGCACTCATCTGGATGACCTCACTCTTTTCGTTATTTAGTGTCAACTGCCACTTTTTGCACCATTCAGATATTTTTTTCTAAATCGTTTTGCACTTTGTTTTGGTCCTCTGATGACTTTATTAGTCGATAAACGACAGCGTCATCTGCAAACAACCGAAGACGGCAGCTCAGATTGTCTCCCAAATCGTTTATACAGATAAGGAACAGCAAAGGGCCTATAACACTACCATGGGGAACGCCAGAAATCATTTCTGATTTACTCGACGACTTCCCGTCAATTACTACGAACTGTGACCTCTCTGACAGCAAATACGCAAATCGTCACATTACTGAGACGATATTCCATAAGCACGCAATTTTACTACGAGTCGCTAGTGTGGTACAGTGTCAAAAGCCTTCCGGAAATCCAGAAGTACGGAATCGATCTGAAATCCCGTGTCAGTAGAACTCAGCACTTTACGTGAATAAAGAGCTAGTTGTATTTCACAAGAACGATGTTTTCTAAATCCATGTTGACTGTATGTGAATAGACCGTTTTCTTCGAGGTAATTCATTATGCTCGAACACAATACATGTTCTAATATCCTGCTGCATATCGACGTTAACGATATGGGCCTGTAATTTAGTGGATCACTCCTACTACCATTCTTTAATATTGGTGTGACCCGTGCAACTTTCTAATCTTTGGGTACGGATCTTTCGTCGAGCGAACGGTTGTATATGATAAGTGTGGAGCCAATGCATGTTCCAAGTACCCGAGAAAAGCGTTTTTATCTTTTTAACACAATCATAGATCGGTTCCTCGATCCTGTTGATGCATGAGTGAAGTTACTTACATGCATGAGCACATGCACTTCACCTCATTCAAGAGCAAAAATAAATCATGTATTACAACTTACACCTGAGGATGAACCCACGGGGTCCGAAATACATCGTGTAGCTAATAAAATACGAAAATCTGTGACTGAAGTAGTTTTTTTACTTTTAATTCGTACTTCCAGTGTATTGAATACAATCACGTTTTCATAGGAAAAATATGAATAAAATTAAAGTATGTTCACTTTTTACAGTTTTTCAATAAACAACACCCACTGTTGATGGCACAGAGGTGCCGAAACGTGTTTGGGCAACAAGAAAAAATAGTGTTTTGCAGAGAAAGGCGGAACCTATATCCAGTAACTTTCCAGCTAGTAAGTAACTAAGATGCAGTTGAAAGTCGCAAGCTTTATCTTCTTATCTCGTGTTTTCTACTGAATATCTCGTGCTTGTATTCTTGTTAACTTTACTATTACAGAGATCGCCTAAACTTTATTTTTTTTTAATTGGTCCTGTGCGCAACTGATAACTTACTTGGTCTTCCTGGTGCCACTGCTTGATCTGCTACATTCCATTGTTTAACAAAAACATTAAAATACCTACTATTCACGGTGAGTACAATGCATGTTCTGTATGGCGGCTCCTGCTATTGCTGCTGCTTACAACAACTACATATAATTCAAGAGAAAGGCTTTGGTCAAATCTAAACTCGATAAATGATAACGCAAACAAAAAACTATATTCTGAAAGCGATTCTTTCTCATTCAATTAACAAAACGCTTGAAGCTCTTTGAATAATCGCTTTGTATGTAAATCTGCCTCCAGTGGAAAGCAATATTACAATTTAATCAAACTCTTGGGACAGACTGAAATACATCTCAATTAAATACATAGTGAAACAATTCCCTGACAATTACAAAAGAAATCAATGACAAAAATCCACACTTAATCTATTCGCCTGAAAATGGTTTCCCTTAAGAATTCAACTCCTACCATTATCAAAATTTGCGTCTGCTGCTACGCACTTACACAAACCCTTTTCTTTAAATTAATAAGCGCGCTGCAAATTATAAAAAAATATCAACGCAATAGCAAATCCTGTGTCCGGGAGTACGGCAGCTCGGCGACGACCCCTCGCCCAACACTTAAGCAGGCGGGATCCTACACTGGCTTCCAAACTGCCACCAGTTAATCTGTGGGCTGTGAGGCGCTACAACAATATCCTAGATTCCAGAGCTTGTGTGTGCGCGCTGTAGCCAACCTTTAAAGCCTAAGAGAGTACTGCCAACTCTCACAGTGGCGGCGCAGAAAGGTCCCTGGGGCAGAGTTCAGATGGAAGAAGAGTTACGCTGAGAGCGCATCGACTTACGCAGCATGGTGTCCGCCTCATCGCTGGGCTCCAGCAGCCCCACCCTCTGGACCGCACTGTACGACTGCGTCCTCCTCCTCGACACCTCCGACAAGTCCTGAAACAGGCGACCGTGTCAGGATGTTTCCAACATCTGTCCCCCTCCTCAGAGAACGGTGGACACTTAAATGTGTGCAACTTCTCAGATACAATGTTTGGTTCAAAAATGATTCAAATGGCTCCGAGCATTATGGGACTTAATTTCGGGGGTCATCAGTCGCCTAGAACATAGAACTACTTAAACCTAACTAACCTAAGGACATCACACACATCCATGCCCGAGGCAGGATTCGAACTTGCGACTGTAGCGGTGGCGCGGTTCCGGACTGAAGCGCCTAGAACCGCTCGGCTACAACACCCGGCGTGAAGTGCCCATGCTCGAATTTTTCTTCACCTCGTATATGTGTGTCTGTTGTGAGCGAACGGGTGCTATTCTGTCATTCTGTGCAACGGATTAATCTGAGATGTACCCTTTACCCTGTGGCAATTTCCACCCCCACACTACTACAGAAGTCAGACAGACGCTCCTAACGTTCTACAGAGAAATGCCTGAAAAACTTACAGCAATAAATATCTTCTGGAGTCGTCCGCTGTAAGGAAATGGCACAAAAAATTCACAAATTTTCTTACCTAAGTAGTGGGATACTTGGGTACTGCAGTAGTGCTAGTTAGTGCAACAAAAATATGAAGCTAACGAAAATTATTATTTATTTCGCAAAAATTCTGAGAAATCACAATGGCACTTTTAGTTATCAACTGAACAAGTTATTTCTGGGTTCTTTTTGGAATGTGAAATTACCTCTCAAGGATAGGATTCGCTAATGAAATTTCTATACAAAGTTTAAGATTGTTATTGACTTGGCAGAATGGCTGAGAGCCGCCCCTACTCAACTTGAATAATTATCCGTTAGAATGTTGCTAGGTACGATCGAGGCTGTCGCGTGTGAAATGCAGTGAAGTGTACTGTTGTGGAAGAAATATGGGGCTCGCAAGAGCTGTACCGTAAGCTGCGATGACTGCTGTCTGTGCCGCTCGCTGCTGACAAATAAGATAACTCTCGTTCTATCTGGATTGACCTTCGCCAATGAAACTCTCCCTACGCCTTGATGAAGTCAAGGACTCCTAGACGCCCCTAGTCTATTGGCGTAGTACACTGGTCAGATAACCAGTCCACCACGATGCCACTCAAAAATTCCCTCGCACGTGTTTAATTATAACTCTGTCCGTTCAGACCGCAGAGTAAGTGTGGTGGCCAACACAGTGAACAACGCTTAATCGCAAGGACTCAGTAGAGAGATTCGTGCTTCGATTCGCTCTCGACAGAGGTGCTCTCCCAGTGAAGTGCTGAGGAGAGACTTGTTCCTCGCTATTTGAGTAGAGGTACGAGCGCACACGCTCTCGTTACGTGTTCTCACTCCGGCTACAATGTTTGGTCAGAAGCACGCACACACCACTAGTGAATGCAGAACTGATCACTGGATGTTGCGGTAAGGATGGCAGGTATCGCTGAAACAACCAGTTACGGTTATACCGTTTTATTCCATGCCAGGTAACACCGGATCCTGTCAGATCACCGAAGCGCTATCGGGCTGGACTAGCACTTGGATGGGTGACCATCCGTCTGCCGAGCGCTGTTGGCAAGCGGGGTGCACTCACCCCTTGTGAGACAAACTGAGGAGCTACTTGGCTGAGAAGTAGCGCCTCCGGTCTCGTAAACTGACATACGGCAGGGAGAGCGGTGTGCTGACCACATGCCCCTCCATATCTGAATCCAGTGACACCTGTCGGCTGGGGATAACACGGCGGCCGGTCGGTACCGTTGGGTCTTCATGGTCTGTTCGGGAAGAGTTTAGTTTTTTAGTTTCACCTGAGTCTGAAAAGCGCTAAATAAATGTCGGGTGACGAGGGCCTCCTGTCCGGTAGACCGTTCGCCTGGTGGGAGTCTTTCGATTTGACGCCACTTCGGCGAATTGCGCGTCGATGGGGATGAAATGATGATGAGTAGGACAACACAACACCGAGTTCCAGAGCGGAGAAAATCAACGACCCAGCCGGGAATCGAACGCGGGCCCTTAGGATCGCCAGTCTGTCGCGCTGACCACTCAGCTACCGGGGGCGCACGTTAAAAAGCGCTTAAAACCATCGGTTTCTGAAACTCCCAAGTTCAGGTTTCTGATTCCTAGGTTGGTTGATTGGGTTGGAGGGTAAAGGAAACAAACCCCAGGTTCACCAGTCCCTTTTTCCTCATGAAAACACGCCTGGATTTAAGCCATTTCCGAAATGAGTCGCGGAAAGTAAAAAGGCGTAAAACTAACTGGGAACCACACTGAAAGAGAAAACGAAAGAAGTAAACCGAGAGGGGAAGAAAGCGGTTGAAGGAATTAAAATAATGTAGCAGATGGCTGGGTGACTGAAAGAAGAGAAAAGAATGATGGTTGGTTGGTTCGGTCGAAGGGTAAAGGGGACGAAACTACAGGGCCATGACTCCCTTTTTCCTCATGCAAATAGGCCTTGGCTAAAACCATTCCCAAAAGGAGTTTATTTCCTGTAATAAGAGTAGAAATGGAACAAAGATTTTAAAAAAAAATTGGCTGTCTCAGCTTAAAGGTGCATAAAGTCAAAATATTAAATTATACATAAATAAAATAAAATTTAGTTTATCGACCTTTCGCAGCTTTTCTCGAAAAGTGGTAAAGACGTTGAATACTGCAACGACAAAAATGGCAATATTCTCCTGCGGATTCTAATGTTCTGAAACTCCGCTCAAATGGTTCAAATGGCTCTGAGCACTATGGGGCTTAACATCTGAGGTCATCCCTCCCCTAGAACTTAGAACTGCTTAAACCTAACTAACCTAAGGTCATCACACACATCCATGCCCGAGGCAGGATTCGAACCTGCGACCGTAGCAGTAGCGCAGCTCTAGACTGAAGCGCCTAGATCCGCTCGGCCACAGCGTCCGGCAAACTCTGCTCAAATATCATGTTTGAATCGGGGATCATACCACTATTTGGGCATTACGAATAGTCAGTGGTGAAAGAGTGATAACGGAGGTTGGGGAACTCTGATTTTCGAGGGCAAGAAGTAGGAATTTGGAAATTTCCTATAGGATCAAACTCCTGGGGTCATCGGTCCCTGACTTGCGCTAAGGACAACACACACCCTTGCCCGAGGGAGGACTCTGACCTCGGACGGGGGACGGGGAGAGGGGGGGGGGGGGGGGGAGAGCCACCCGAACAGTGGCAAGGCGCCTGAGACAGCACGGTTACTCCGCGCGGCAATCAGAAATAGGTATATTACGTGGAAATAGTCAGCAGATCAGGTTCTGTCTATTTTTTTTGTATACTATAAAATGGAATGTAGTCTAATTAAGTTGGGTGATGTTGAGGGAATTAGATTAGGAAATGAGACACGTAAAGTAGTAAAGGAGTTTTGCTATTTGGGGAGCAAAATTACTTATGATGGTCGAAGCAGAGAGGATAGATAATGTAGAGTGGCAATGGCAAGGAAAGCGTTTCTGAAGAAGGGAAAATTGTTAACATCGAATATAGATTTAATGGTCAGGAAGTCGTTTCTGAGAGTATTTGTATGAAGTGTAGCCATGTATGGAAGTGAAACATGAATGATAAGTTTGGACAAGAAGAGAATAGAAGCTTTCGATATGTGGTGCTACAGAAGAATGCTGAAGATTAGATGGGTGGATCATATAACTAATGAGGAGGTATTGAATAGGATTGGGGAGAAGAGAAGTTTGTGGCACAACTTGACCAGAAGAAGGGATCGGTTGGTAGGGCATGTTCTGAGGCATCAAGGAATCACCAATTTCTTATTGGAGGACAGCGTGGAGGGTAAAAATTGTAGAGGGAGGCCAAGAGATGAATAGACTAAGCAGATTCAGAAGGATGTAGGTTGCAGTAGGTACTGAGAGATGAAGAAGCTTGCACAGATAGAGTAGCATGGAGAGCTGCATCAAACCAGTCTCTGGACTGAATACAACAACAACAACAACAACAACTATAAATGAATTGTTGTTACATTACCAGGAGTTCCTCTTTCTTTTATTACTTCACAGAAGAAAATCTTATATCTTTTATGCCAAATGAAGCCTTGTACTTTGTTGCTACATCACATCACACAGGGTGTACATAAAGTCCGAGAACATTTTTCAATTATTTATTGCACAAGAACTAAACATTTTAGAGATGTCACACATACTGCATTTTGAAGAGAAATTAAAGTTTCTTTCTTTTCTCTCTCTCTCTCTCTCTCTCTCTCTCTCTACTGGACTCGCATTCGGGAGGACGACGGTTCAATCCCGCGTCCGGCCATCCTGATTTAGGTTTTCCGTGATTTCCCTAAATCGTTTCAGGCAAATGCCGGGATGGTTCCTTTGAAAGGGCACGGCCGATTTCTTTCCCAATCGTTCCCTAACCCGAGCTTGCGCTCCGTCTCTAATGACCTCGTTGTCGACGGGACGTTAAACACTAACCACCTCCACCAGCTCTCTCTCGCTTTTTTTAAAATATACGAACATTCGGTATGTGAACCATTAGTGTCCCGGCAGACGTCGATACGGTAATCGAATTCTCGCCACACCCGTCCCAGCACGGCATCGTCGACTGTGACAGTCGCTTCCGTATTCTCTCCCGGAGCTCTGCTACGTCACGTGGTAGAGGCGGTACACACACCACATCTTTAATGTGTCCCCACAGGAAAAAGTCACACTGAGTGAGATCTGTTGATCGGGGAGGCCATTTCTTGAAACAGCTGTCCCCTCCTGTAGCACGGCCGATACATCGATGCGGCAGCTCCGTGTTCAGGTACCCACAAACTTCACAGCTTCTGTCGCAGAACTTTCCACGCTGTCACTGGAGCCATTTCGAGTTCACGGGATGCCACTACGCACCGATTCCTTTGCGCTCCTTACGAGTGTCTCGCGTACGCGCTCCACATTCACTTCACTCACACTGCGACACCCGCTTCTCCTGCCGCAACGAATTAGTTGTGCCAGTGTTAAAATGGCCTTCCTTCTTGGTGGCTTCTTACTGCAGTTGGTTCTGCACATCCGTTGAACAACTGTAGCACACTTGTTTTTTTTGTCCAACTCCACCACACAGGAAGCTCAATCGCACGTGAGGTCGCCATGTTTGCGACTAGCGCTGCCTATCGGCAAATTACCGAACTACGCTGTGACGGTATATACGAAAACTTTCAGGTTACGTATGATATCTGTACGATGTTTGGTTCTCGTGCAATAAATAATTGAAAGTGTCGCCGGGCTTTATGTACACCCTATACTTCGTGACTGGCGTTGGTGCCATTCCGCGATACGACGGTGTCTGGCGACGACGTGGGGAGCAAGTCCTGCACACTGAACGTACACGCGTACATTCAGCCACGACACACGGCAATAGGGACATTATCGTGTCAGCAGTGCTATGCCAGTTCTTATGCCGTGTGTTTGTTGTTCGTTTCTGTCGACATTGTTATTAAAATTCGACGCGGAAGTCGCTGCAGTGCCGTCACCTGAAAAAGACTTGCACCAGGCGACAGCTCTGCCCTAGCCAGGGGCGGCGGCGAGGTGGGGGGGTTACGGGGCTTCAGAAGTCAGCGAATATATTACTTCAACAGATTCACTCATTCTTTATATAATTATTTAGCAATAATTAAATAAATTAAATTACTATCAAATCCACCTTCATTAACAGTATTTCACCATCAAATCCGTTATAAACAAAAATCTATTGTAACCCACCTCCTCTTAACTATAAGCTGCACTTTGACCTGAAATATTTTATAATTATAAATCTTGATAAAAACACTCCGTCATCAGGCCACAAGTGGCCCAACGGGAGCATCCGACCGCCGTGACATCCTCAGCTGAAGACGCGGATAGGGTGGGCGTGTGGTTAGCACACCGCTCTCTTTGACCTTTTCGCTTTCTTTGACCGGAGCCGCTACTATTCGGTTTAGTAGCTTCTCAGTTGGCATCACGAGGCTGAGTGCACCGCGAATAATGGCAACAGCGCAAGGCGGAACGGATGGTCACCCATCCAAGTGCCGGCCACGCCCGACAGCGCTTAACTTCGGTGATCTGGCGTTAACCGGTGTATCCATTGCGGCAGGGCCGTTGCCATGAAGCAATATAGGCTGCACTGTAGTTCAAATACATTTTAACAAAAGAATAAGAGCAGCAAATAGATTAGTATCTAAACCTATAAATATTATTTAACTGCCGGCCGGTGTGGCTGTGCGGTTCTAGGCGCTTCAGTCTGGAACCGCGTGACTGCTACTGTCGCAGGTTCGAATCCTGCCTCGGGCATCGATGTATGTGATGTCCTTAGGTTAGTTAGGTTTAATTAGTTCTAAGCAATAGGCGACTGATTATCTCAGAAGTCAAGTCGCCATTATTTAACTTAAAAAAATGAACGTCTTATTATTAATATATCGTGTATGTATACTAATGTAGGCGTACCACTTACAATAATCAAGAAAGCTAAATATGTCGGGTGTGCCCACCAACAAATCGCCGGACATACATGTCAAATCGTATTATTTTCCCGGGCGCAGCGGTGTACCGTAGGTCTCTAGAAGAGCGAAGCGTTCCAAAGGATTGGAAAAGGGCACAGGTCATCCCCGTTTTCAAGAAGGGACGTCGAACAGATGTGCAGAACTATAGACCTATATCTCTAACGTCGATCAGTTGTAGAATTTGGAACACGTATTATGTTCGAGTATAATGTCTTTTCTGGAGACTAGAAATCTACTCTGTAGGAATCAGCATGGGTTTCGAAAAAGACGGTCGTGTGAAACCCAGCTCGCGCTATTCGTCCACGAGACTCAGAGGGCCTTAGACACGGGTTCACAGGTAGATGCCGTGTTTCTTGACTTCCGCAAGGCGTTTGACACAGTTCCCCACAGTCGTTTAATGAACAAAGTAAGAGCATACGGACTATCAGATCAATTGTGTGATTGGATTCAGGAGTTCCTATATATATCAGAACGCAGCATGTCATTCTCAATGGAGAGAAGTCTTATGAAGTAAGAGTGATTTCAGGTGTGCCGCAGGGGAGTGTCATAGGACCGTTGCTATTCACAATATATATAAATGACTTTGTGGGTAACATCGGAAGTTCACTGAGGCTTTTTGCAGATGATGCTGTGGTGTATCGAGAGGTTGCAACAATGGAAAATTGTGCTGAAATGCAGGAGGGTCTGCAGCGAATTGACGCATGGTGCACGGAATGGCAATTGAATCTCAATGTAGACAAGTGTAATGTGATGCGAATACATAGAAAGATAGGTCCCTTATCATTTAGCTACAAAATAGCAGGTCAGCAACTGGAAGCAGTTAATTCCATAAATTATCTGGGAGTACTCATTAGGAGTGATTTAAAATGGAATGATCATATAAAGTTGATCGTCGGTAAAGCAGATGCCAGACTGAGATTCATTGGAAGAATCCTAAGGAAATGCAATCCGACAACAAAGGAAGTAGGTTACAGTACGCTTGTTCGCCCAATGCTTGAATACTGCTCAGCAGTGTGGGATCCGCACCAGGTAGGGTTGATAGAAGAGATAGAGAAGATCCAACGGAGAACAGCGCGCTTCGTTACATGATCATTTAGTAACTGCGAAAGCGTTACGGAGATGATAGATAAACTCCAGTGGAAGACTCTGCAGGAGAGACGCTCAGTAGCTCGGTGCGGGCTTTTGTTAAAGTTTCGAGAACATACCTTCACCGAAGAGTCAAGCAGTATATTGCTCCCTCCTACGCATATCTCGCGAAGAGACCATGAGGATAAAATCAGAGAGATTAGAGCCCACACAGAAGCATACCGACAATACTTCTTTCCACGTACAATACGAGACTGGAATAGAAGGGAGAACCGATAGAGGTACTCAGGGTACCCTCCGCCACACACCGTCAGGTGGTTTGCGGAGTATGGATGTAGATGTAGATGTAGATTCTGTAGACACGTTTTCACCCTTAACTCCAAAACAGTTACCAAAAACTACTTTAAGGAACACCAAATTTTACCAATTTGTCGGCGGAGAACCCCCAACTCTCCTTTTGTGAAGCGACATTCCAATCCCCTAACACCCCCCCCTCCTGCCCTTGAGCGACTTCTAGAGTCGGCCCTGGCCATAGCTACACGACATTTCATTTCGTCATTAAAATAGCACAAATCGCTTTTCCCATTATCTATAATAACGCAGTAGTTCACATCAATGCAAACTTGACTAATAAGAATTACTCTTTTTATTTTAGAAAAGGTTAATTTCAAAACAAAAAATTTTGCCGCTTCTGCTAAGGCTAATTGATATTTCTGTTTTTTTTTTTTTACTCGGTTATCAGTAAAATATATATATATATAAAAAACACGTGTTGTAAGAGAGATCAAACAAAGGCCGAGACCACAGAAGCACCGACAAATAGCAGTTATTGAGAACTAAAACAACGGTATCGGTTTTAACCGGTGGGTTTTCGCCCTCCCTTTGACACGACAGAAAGACCCACCAGTGTAAAAGGGAGGAGGGAGTGTTGTATTGTCAGTACAGAAGGAGCAAGAGCAGAATGCGACGGCTAGAAAAGCTCGGTAAGTTCTAACGTGGACTGGACACTGGATGTCACCAGTGTAACAGACCCGTCATGGGCATTTCATCTCTTCTAAAGCGGCCCAAGTTGACTGTTGACGTTGTGATACTAAGGTGAGAACGCGAAGAAATAACCGTAGCTAAACTAAGACTATACTCCGTTCATCATGAAAATAAACCTGATGCAAACAAACACAAACGCGAAACTTCCTGGCAGACCAGGCTGTCGCTAAGCCATGTCTCCGCAATATCCTTTCTTTCAGGAGTGCTAGTTCTGCAAGGTTCGCAGAAGAGCTTCTGTAAAGTTTGGAAGGTAGGAGACGAGATACTGGCAGAAGTAAAGCTGTGAGGAGCGGGCGTGAGTCCTGCTTCGGTGGCTCAGATGGTAGAGCATTTGCCCGCGAAAGGCCAAGGTCCGGAGTTCGAGTCTCGGTCGGGCACACAGTTTTAATCTGCCAGGAAGTTTCATATTAGCGCACACTGCGCTGCAGAGTGAAAATCTCATTCTGGAAACACAAACGCGATGATTGGTCAGAAGCCGTAGCACACGTACACTGGTGTTGTTGTTTCACTCTTGGAAGTGGATCCCACTTATGTATTAGATATCTTATTATTGTGTTACGTTAAATGAAACTTTAGGATATTCAAATGTAGTAACAGCCATCAACGTTTTACTTAATCACACTTTAGCTACGTAGTTTTTATTTAAAAACTCGTGAACAGTCTCAGCTTCTGCAGCGTTGTGCTCTCATTGTCGCGCTGTAAACGCGAAGTGTGAAAATGGCTGAGACTGCTTTCTGTTTCGTAGTAAAACACGCGAGTGGAACACGGTTAAAAAGTGCCCAGAAACAGACTATACTCAATGTTTGTCATAAATTTACAGAGATAATGGGCTGGCTTTGACGTTTTCCCATGGACTTTATTAGATACAGTTGCAATTCAAATGCAAGTGAATGTACAGTAGAATCGGCATCGTAAGAACTTGTTGACTTATTCCAGCACATGGTTCGCTGGTCAAAATCTCGTCTGAGTCATTTTCTTTTCTCGTTCCATTTGAAATACTTACATCTCATAATTGTAAAATTCATCATCATTTTTTTATGAAAATTACATATTGCACGCGAAATCCCTGTTTTCATTTCAAATACAAATTCGTAATTATCGATATTTTATGAAAGACTATTAATAAAAGATGCTTAAACTAACAGATCTTTATTTGATTTTTGAGGCAAAAATGAGGAACTAAATACAGTACTCTTTATTTGGACTATGTCCGTTGTTTTACATCACAGATGTCGATGTGTGTCGTAAAAACAATCATTTTCACAGCATCGAGCAAACCATACAAATGCTGCATTTTTACATTTGCTAATCTACCAATACAATATGAAGCCAACGGAAATGATATGGAGCCAAGCTGCGTGACTTGGCCCGAGAAGTGACAAGACAGTTAAGTTGCCAGACGTCTCGGAACTAAGGCACGCACCTTTTACACACGTCACTGCCGAACGCTGGAGGGATATAAAATGGCACGTCATAAAAGAAGAGGAGAAAATGGGCCGCCTTGTTGGCTTCGTGGATTCTATTGTTGATAAGCTGGTTTCAACGTAGCAGTTGACACTTGCAGAACTGAAATGTATTTCTCTGACTCGGATAAGGAAGGAGCTAAGAGATTACCAGGCGACTGGCTATAATTAATACCTACGGTGGCTTCAGTATTCAACAGTAAGGCGCAATCCCTGCAGTTTGCTTTTACATTACACACAGCTCGCTTAAAAAATTACCCTGAGTTTTTAATTCAGGAATTTTCATCACGCTTGTTTGTAATTACAACACTGTGTCAGGTGAGAACGAGAGCATTTTATGCGTTCAGTCTGGTCACCGAAGAAGCGAGCAGTTGTGCTGGAGTTCTGCCGAATATTATTTCAGTCTCTTTAAATATTAAATGATATTCGAAGCTATATTGTTTCTCTGCTCGTCTCTTTTTACGGCTGATCTGCGACTGCTCACACCATTGCAGGTTAGCTGGACCGCTGGACCGCTGGCTGGGCAGTGCTGTCCAAGTTTAATGCGCCGGTGAAGCCGTTATCCCGCATTATCGCTCAGCACGTGCGTGTAACACAGCGTAAAACGTATCCTTACGATCGCACTTGACTGTACTGGTCACAGCTTGCCTTTGCGCTCCACGTGAAACGAAATCCAAGGAGATTCAAGCAGACGCGGAAAAATACAAGGCGTCATGTTTACATCAGGTTTTTCTTAAAAAAAAAATGGTTCAAATGGCTCTGAGCACTATGGGACTTAACATCTTAGGTCATCAGTCCCCTAGAACGTAGGACTACTTAAACCTAACTAACCTAAGGACACCACACACATCCATGCCCGAGGCAGGATTCGAACCTGCGACCGTAGCGGTCGCACGGTTCCAGACTGTAGCGCCTAGAACCGCTCGTATATATATATATATATATATATATATATATATATATATATATATATATATATATTAAGAAGAGTTATTGATTGTATTGTAATTTCCAAATAAATTATTATGTTGGAGATAAGCCTCTGTAATGAGGAAAACCTCAAAATAATAAAAAAAATGTAAATGTCGTGTGACGGGGGCCTACCATCGGGTAGATCGCTCTCCTGGTGCAAGTACTTCGATTTGTCGCCACTTCGGCGACTTGCGCGTCGATGGGGATGCAATGATGATGAGTAGGACAACACAACACCCAGTCCCTGAGCGGAGAAAACCTACGGACCCGTCGGGAATCGAACCCGGGCCCTTAGGATTAATATTCTGTCGCGGTGGCCACTTTTTTTTAAAAAAAAAATCTCGTTTTATTCGTTGCATCTTCTCGGAGCGGAGGTCATAACACACCCGTTTAAGTTCGTTCGTTGACCGTTTAACTCGCCCAGTCAACTACCTGGGGCGGACATTGAACGTCAACTGGTCAACAGATCCATCACGCACATTTCAACCCTCCTACAGCTGCTCAAGTTGACTGATAATAGTGTGATACTAAGGTGCAAACGCGAACGAATAACCGTAGCTAAACCGTTACTACAGTTCCTTTATCTTGGCGGCTAGCGCATGCCCACCCAGACGCGGGAGATTGCTGCGTTGCCAGTTGCACGCGCCAAGAGAAGCAGCGCCATAGTATAGTACATAGGGTGTTACAAAAAGCTACGGCCAAACTTTCAGGAAACATTTCTCACACACAAATAAAGAAAAGATGTTATGTGGACACGTGTCCGGAAACGCTTACTTTCCATGTTAGAGCTCATTTTAGTTTCGTCAGTATGTACTGTAGTTCCTCGATTCACCGCCAGTTGGCCCAACTGAAGGAAGGCAATGTTGACTTCGGTGCTTGTGTTGACATGCGACTCATTGCTCTACAGTACTAGCATCGAGCACATCAGTACGTAGCATCAACAGGTTAGTGTTCATCACGAACGTGGTTTTGCAGTCAGTGCAATGTTTACAAATGCGGCATTGGCAGATGCCCATTTGATGTACGGATTAGCACGGGGCAATAGCCGTGGCGCGGTACGTTTGTATCGAGACAGATTTCCAGAACGAAGGTGTCCCGACAGGAAGACATCGAAGCAATTGATCGGCGTCTTAGGGAGCACGGAACATTCCAGCCTACGACTCGCGACTGGGTAAGACCTAGAACGACGAGGACACCTGCAATGGACGAGGCAATTCTTCGTGCAGTTGACGATAACCCTAATGTCAGCGTCAGAGAAGTTGCTGCTGTACAAGGTAACGTTGACCACGTCACTGTATGGAGAGTGCCACGGGAGAACCAGTTGTTTCCGTACCGTGTACAGCGTGTGCAGGCACTATCAGCAGCTGATTGGCCTCCACGGCTACACTTCTGCGAATGGTTCATCCGACAATGTGTCAATCCTCATTTCAGTGCAAATGTTCTCTTTACGGATGGGGCTTCATTCCAACGTGATCAAATTGTAAATTTTCACTGTCGACGTGTGGGCTGACGAGAATCCGCACGCAATTGTGCAATAATGTCATCGACAGAGATTTTCTGTGAATGTTTGGGCAGACATTGTCGGTGATGTCTCGATTGGGCCCCATGTTCTTCCACCTACGCTCAATGCAGCACGTTATCATGATTTCATACGGGATACTCTACCTGTGCTGCTAGAACATGTGCCTTTACAAGTACGACACAACATGTGGTTCATGCACGATGGAGCTCCTCCACATTTCAGTCGAAGTGTTCGTACGCTTCTCAACAACAGATTCGGTGACCGACGGATTGGTAGAGGCGGACCAATTCCATGGCCTCCACGCTCTCCTGACCTCAACCCTCTTGACTTTCATTTATGGGGGCATTTGAAAGCTCTCGTCTACGCAACCCCGGTACCAAATGTAGAGACTCTTCGTGCTCGTATTGTGGACGGCTGTGATACAATACGCCATTCTCTAGGACTGCATCAGCGCATCAGGAATTCCGTGCGACGGAGGGTGGATGCGTGTATCCTCGCTAACGGAGGACATTTTGAACATTTCCTGTAACAAAGTGTTGGAAATCACGCTAGTACGTTCTGTTGCTGTGTGTTTCCATTCCATGATTAATGTGATTTGAAGAGAAGTAATAAAATGAGCTCTAACATGGAAAGTAAGCGTTTTCGGACACATGTCCACATTACGTATTTTCTTTCTTTGTGTGTGAGGAATGTTTCCTGAAAGTTTGGCCGTACCTATTTGTAACACCCTGTATATACATATAGACTTGAATTGAATGCCAATATGGCGCCTCACAACTCCGTACTGAAGGGAGACGGCGTGCGTGTGACGTAGGTGGCGTTGTGCCATCTCATTGGTCAACGCTCAGAATATCTGAAACGCCAGATATTGCTCTGCACGTTCGGAAAGACTCCCGAAAGTGCTATTCCACCGAGGCCCACGAGAAAGGCAGGCCGCGGCGCGTACGTCACGAAGGTAGTCCGGAACTCGCTCGCTCGCTCAGCTCAGGAGACAAAATGCGTTTCTAAACCTGTTAACTCGCAGCTGGGGGTGTTAGTACTAACTAGAATCACATCTTCCACTGGATTCTGCTGCTAAGAAGTCTTACTGATTAACAGTACTACAGCAAAGTGTGAGATCAATACTCGATATAAGTGGTATGACAGCGTGTTTATAGCATGTAGTCTCTTCAGCTTAAGAGCACTCATTACATACTGGAAGTGGTGCCTTCTGCAACTGATAATCATTTTAGCATTATTTTATTTTATTGTACGCCAGTACAGCCGTTACAAACTATAAGTAGGCCCATGGACTTCCCATCATTATAGGAGCAATAATAGCGGGTTCCAGCTGAAGATTTAGTTTTAGTTTGTACGGACACGCTCTAAGATTCTGCGTAAAGTCCGTTCTATATCGTGTCTCCCTACGACTTTCACGCAACGACGCTCTGAGCGTGTTTTTTTAGGGAATTGACTAGTTTGAACCTGGGACCTGTTGCTCGTAAGGAGACGCCAGACCACACATGACATGTAGAATTCAGAAGAGTTCAGTGAGACTAGCGATGATATAACCAAATACTTAATGATCTCAGCGTCAGCTCCACTGCACTCCCTGTAAAAGGTCTCAATACTAACCAAATTTAGTGGAAGGGGTTCAAGGCTTTCCTATTTTTAGTTAGCTGGTAAAATAACGTCGAAAAAGCAGTTAAGTTTACCATTGGAAATTTTATTCTACTCACAAAACATTGTTTATAAATTGCAGTATTGATAAAAGGAAGTGTTTTAATACACGATGGTAAAAACAAACTGCGTTCAACAAAAATGTGAACGAATATTCCCTGAGTGGGTTTCCAAGTTCTACATTGGATCGAAGGACGACCTATGCCATAACACATCTATAATCTAGGTTAAATTTAAGTTTCACAAAAGAGAAAAGTATCGAAATGGTCTACAGTGACCCTCAGTTATCTTTAATTACTTATTTAACTTGTCGTAAATTACAGTGGCTGATGTGGCTTCTCAATAATTATATAAAAGAAAAATCATCGCGTTTCAGATTTTTACTTCAAGTGGCAAATGTGAACACCATGAGCTTCAATTGACGATCGACACTAGTATTACGCAAAAGGGGGTGTAACAGATGAGACTTCTGCAGTTCTGAGTGAAGCCTTATGCGCTGTTATGCGGCATCGCTTGCGTTCATTACCTTGTCGGTGTTTAGGCAGCGTCAGGGCGGCAGCGGCCGACGCAGCAGCCATCCAGCCCGCCGTATCGGACCTAACTAACTTCTCCTTACTACAATTTACCGAAGTCGGTTTAAAAAAATTATCTGACTGTGTTTTCATCTGACCAATCAGGGTCCCAATGTTAACTTTAAGCTCCGCCTACAAAAATTCTGTCTATCCGATGAGAAATGTTATACTTTTCGTGGTGGGGCAATGTTTTTAAAGTTTGCAACGTAATGGAGACGCGAAAAAGTCTCACGCTAAAACTTGAGCTGGTGTGGTCCTTTTAGCGTTATCGTAAGATCTGTACTGTTCTTCTGGAGGGCTCCATCTTTTAACATGGGCTGGGAGGGTTGTCCTGGTGGTCGGCCGGTGATGTGGGTGTCCGTCCCTTATCGTAGGGCCTCCTAGCCTACACGGTTCTGCTCTCGGCTTCTGTTCTCGTTTCTCCCCTCGGAACTGCGTCTGTCTTACGGTGGGAAGGTACGACATGCATTTAGGCTTTCTTGTGTTTGTCTGTGGTGTTCCATTTGCTCACTCGTTACTCGTATTACTTTGGTTAATTTAATGTCACGATTTATTCGGAGCTATGTGACTGGATTTGCTTATCATGTCAGGGTTTTCATGTAAGGTGTTGCATTTTCCTGACACCTTACAATGCCTTGTCACGAGTTAACAGGTGTAGAAACGTAGTTTGTCTGCTGATTTGAGCTATCGAGCGAGCGCAGGACTACCTTCGTGACGTGCGCGCAGCGACACGTCTTTCTCGTTGGCCTCGTATTCCACGCTGTGACGTCAGAATCTCGGCACGCTCAACGTTCGAATGTACGATCCGTGTGCCGACGGCTTTACACCGCTCGGCTAATCCCGCGCGGCGCCTACCCTGTAAGAAAATGCATAATGTTCTCCGGATAGAGCTTTCTCAGCCTGTATCCGAAACCAGTTGCACTATACGGCTGTACACGTAGTTTCAAATGTTTGGTGGTATCAGGTGATATAAATCACCCATCGGCCACACTCTTGTATGGGCGACATTGTAATATGCATCCCTGGCGTAGAGAAATAACTGAAAGATTTGAAGGACATAAATATCCAGGTCCGGACGGAATCCCAATTTGCTTTTACATAGAGCACTCTCGCCCAGCACTAAGTCCCAAGCGACTGGACAAAGAACGCAGAAGACTCCAGTACGTACGAAGGGTAAAAGAATGGACCTGCAAAATTGCAGATGAATATGGCTAACTTCTTTTTGCCGCTGAATCCTAAAACTTATTTACAGTTCCAATATAATAAACTTTTTTGAGTCTTATTAACTTCTCATGGTTGGGATTCACAGTCATATACAGGGTTTTACAAAAAGGTACGGCCAAACTTTGAGGAAACATTCCTCACCCACAAAGAAAGAAAATATGTTATGTGGACATGTCTCCGGAAATGCTTACTTTCCATGTTAGAGCTCATTTTATTACTTCTCTTCAAATCACATTAATCATGGAATGGAAACACACAGCAACAGAACGTACCAGCGTGACTTCAAACACTTTGTTACAGGAAATGTTCAAAATGTCCTCTGTTAGCGAGGATACGTGCATCCACCCTCCGTCGCACGGAATCCCTGATGCGCTGATGCAGCCCTGGAGAATGGCGTATTGTATCACAGCCGTCCACAATACGAGCACGAAGAGTCTCTACATTTGGTACCGGAGTTGCGTAGACAAGAGCTTTCAAATGCCCCCATAAATGAAAGTCAAGAGGGTTGAGGTCAGGAGAGCGTGGAGGCCACGGAATCAGTCCGCCTCTACCAATCCGTCGGTCACCGAATCTGTTGTTGAGAAGCGTACGAACACTTCGACTGAAATGGGCTGGAGCTCCATCGTGCGTGAACCACATGTTGTGTCGTACTTGTAAAGGCACATGTTCTAGCAGCACCGGTAGAGTATCCCGTGTGAAATCATAATAACTTGCTCCCTTGAGCGTAGGTGGAAGAACAATCGAGACATCACCAACAATCACTGCCAAAACGTCCACAGAAAATCTGTGTCGATGAAGTGATTGCACAATTGCGTCAGCACACAGATGTTGATTGTGAAAATTTACAATTTGATCACGTCGCGATGAAGCCTTATTCGTAAAGAGAACATTTGCACTGAAATGAGGATTGACACATTGTCGGATGAACCATTCGCAGAAGTGTACCCGTGGAGTCCAATCAGCTGCTGATAGTGCCTGCACACGCTGTACACGGTACGGAAACAACTGGTTCTCCCGTAGCACTCTCCGTACAGTGACGTGGTCAACGTTACCTTGTACAGCAGCAACTTCTCTGACGCTGACATTAGGGTTATCGTCAACTGCACGAAGAATTGCCTCGTCCATTGCAGGTGTCCTCGTCGTTCTAGGTCTTCCCCAGTCGCGGGTCATAGGCTGGAATGTTCCGTGCTCCCTAAGACGCCGATCAATTGCTTTGAACGTCTTCCTGTCGGGACACCTTCGTTCTGGCAATGTATCTCGATACAAACGTACCGCGCTACGGCTATTGCCCCGTGCTAATCCATACATCAAACGGGCATCTGCCAACTGCGCATTTGTAAACATTGCACTGACTGCAAAACCACGTTCGTGGTGAACACTAACCTGTTGATGCTACTTGCTGATGTGCTTGATGCTAGTACAGTAGAGTAATGAGTCGCATGTCAACACAAGCACCGAAGTCAACATTACCTTCCTTCAATTGGGCCAACTGGCGGTGAATCGAGTAAGTACAGTACATACTGACGAAACTAAAATGAGCTCTAACACGGAAATTAAGCGTTCCCCGACACATGTCCACATAACATCTTTTCTTTATTTGTGTGTGAGGAATGTTTCCTGAAAGGTTGGCGGTACCTTTTTGTAACACCCTGTAATATTTCTTAAAAGACTTCATAGTCGCCGTTGACTGTATAAAATATTGTTATATTGCAGTTTCGGCCTTATGGCCATTTTCAAGTAACACTGCAAAGTTACCTAAACACAAAAATACAAAACTGAAGCACAGGGTATATATACATAAATAAGCAAACATTTCATTAAGAAAGTAGCTCAACTGTAGTAATTGGACATAAATGAACATTACTTACATTCTGTCAGAATATAGAACTACCGTCGTCAAAATGCAGCCTTTTGGCTCTGAGAGTCCCACAAGATCTGATGAGTACGACACTTATTACATCGTAATATGTTGTTAAATAAATACAGAACAGTTGATGTTATTATCATTCTAATAATCAGGTGCAGTGACAAGATGTGGAGCTAACTCAGTTGGCGCTAAAATACATTTACTAAAGATACTGCCTGTGCACGTAGCAAAGACAGTGCACACCAAGGATACAACTTATAAGCTCTATATCGTAAACTCTTTTCATCTGTCGACATCATACAGCTTACTAAATAGTGCTGTGATTGTAATGGGCAGTTGGATAGGATGGGAATATTTATTTATAACATAATAGGGAATTATGCATGTGTTGTCTGTTAAAAAGCTCTCACATTGAGTTAAGTGCTCGTAAATGAGATGAAGACAGAGCTCTGATATACACTCCTGGAAATGGAAAAAAGAACACATTGACACCGGTGTGTCAGACCCACCATACTTGCTCCGAACACTGCGAGAGGGCTGCACAAGCAATGATCACACGCACGGCACAGCGGACACACCAGGAACCGCGGTGTTGGCCGTCGAATGGCGCTAGCTGCGCAGCATTTGTGCACCGCCGCCGTCAGTGTCAGCCAGTTTGCCGTGGCATACGGAGCTCCATCGCAGTCTTCAACACAGGTAGCATGCCGCGACAGCGTGGACGTGAACCGTATGTGCAGTTGACGGACTTTGAGCGAGGGCGTATAGTGGGCATGCGGGAGGCCGGGTGGACGTACCGCCGAATTGCTCAACACGTGGGGCGTGAGGTCTCCACAGTACATCGATGTTGTCGCCAGTGGTCGGCGGAAGGTGCACGTGCCCGTCGACCTGGGACCGGAACGCAGCGACGCACGGATGCACGCCAAGACCGTAGGATCCTACGCAGTGCCGTAGGGGACCGCACCGCCACTTCCCAGCAAATTAGGGACACTGTTGCTCCTGGGGTATCGGCGAGGACCATTCGCAACCGTCTCCATGAAGCTGGGCTACGGTCCCGCACACCGTTAGGCCGTCTTCCGCTCACGCCCCAACATCGTGCAGCCCGCCTCCAGTGGTGTCGCGACAGGCGTGAATGGAGGGACGAATGGTGACGTGTCGTCTTCAGCGATGAGAGTCGCTTCTGCCTCGGTGCCAATGATGGTCGTATGCGTGTTTGGCGTCGTGCAGGTGAGCGCCACAATCAGGACTGCATACGACCGAGGCACACAGGGCCAACACCCGGCATCGTGGTGTGGGGAGCGATCTCATACACTGGCCGTACACCTCTGGTGATCGTCGAGGGGACACTGAATAGTGCGTGGTACATCCAAACCGTCATCGAATCCATCGTTCTACCATTCCTAGACCGGCAAGGGAACTTGCTGTTCCAACAGGACAATGCACGTCCGCATGTATCCCCTGCCACCCAACGTGCTCTAGAAGGTGTAAGTCAACTACCCTGGCCAGCAAGATCTCCGGATCTGTCCCCCATTGAGCATGTTTGGGACTGGATGAAGCGTCGTCTCACGCGGTCTGCACGTCCAGCACGAACGCTGGTCCAACTGAGGCGCCAGGTGGAAATGGCATGGCAAGCCGTTCCACAGGACTACATCCAGCATCTCTACGATCGTCTCCATGGGAGAATAGCAGCCTGCATTGCTGCGAAAGGTGGATATACACTGTACTAGTGCCGACATTGTGCATGCTCTGTTGCCTGTGTCTATGTGCCTGTGGTTCTGTCAGTGTGATCATGTGATGTATCTGACCCCAGGAATGTGTCAATAAAGTTTCCCCTTCCTGGGACAATGAATTCAGGGTGTTCTTATTTCAATTTCCAGGAGTGTATAATACTTTGTATGCGTGTAAATTTTACGAGTATAAATGGCGTAAAACGCTCGCCAAGCAATCCAATTCACTGTGCAGCCCCACAAATTATGACAAAACATCACAATGCCTCCGCACAAATACTTGATGCATCCTTCAAGCAGGCTCTATTGTAGCAAACAGGATTAGGTAAATATGTATACTATTCCGTCGAAAATGTTTAAAATGTTTCCGGTAAGTGTCTAAACTAACTGTACAATTCGATGAATTACTGTTGAAGTAGATTGATGCAACAGAATGTCGAGGCTACATTTCATTTATAAAACATAAAAAAATAAAATAATTGGAGTATGCTTTTCTTCCCTCGTTATAGTCCATAAACTTTTCTTTACAGTAAAATAAACCAGATTACTCATAAAATTTGTTACTTAAGACAAAACTGGTCAGATATATCACAAAAATACTGGCGATCTTAAATTACATAAAATAAGAGAATAGATACATTGCGAGTGGTAGCGGATATGACATTACACATTCTGAAGCATCTACGTAGTTTTATTTTTTTAAATTTTTTTAATATACCTCATTTACACGCTTGTCTATACAAAATGTCAGGGTGGGCAACGCTTGAGTCTGACAAGTTCATGTCGACGAATCATGGCTTTATGGAGTTCTTGGCGGACAGTGTCGGTAGAAACGGGGTCTCGAATATGGCTATTGAGCTCTGCAGTCACCTTGGCCGCCGTAGTTTTGTGTTGTTTTGACACATACGTGATTTAGTTTTGATAGGCTGTCATGGCTGTTGGAACAGTTGCTCTTGGGACATACAGTAAGTTGGCTGTCTTGGTTACTGATGCTCCAGCTAATCGGGCCCCCACAACATGCCGTCTCTTGAACTCTGTTACGTCTGTCATCGCACGTCGACCTCGGCTTCTGAATGCAAATACGAAGTGTACGCTACTCGTAGACAACCTGCTCTGGTGCCCTTTCCGTACTGAAGACGCAGAGTCCAGCGCAACACGAGCCTTGCCTGCATTGTTGACCGCCTAACACAACCATCGCATTACTACCATTGCTCACATTATTTTGCCTATCCCCCCTGTCTATTGCCAACAGTTGCCAGAACTACATATACAGGGTGATCAACAAGTCAGTATAAATTTGAAAACTCAATAAATCACGGAATAATGTAGATAGAGAGGTACAAATTGGCACACGTGCTTGGAATGACATGGTTTTTTTTAGAACAAACAAACAATAAATAAATAAATAAATAAATAAATAAATACAAAAGTTCAAAAAATGTCCGACAGATGGCGCTTCATCTGATCAGAACAGCAATAATTAGCATAATAAAGCAAGACAAAGAAAAGAATGTTCTTTACAGGAAATGCTCAATATGTCCAGCACCATTCCTCAACAATAGCTGTAGACGAGGAATATTGTTGTGAACAGCACTGCAAAGCATGTCCTTAGTTGTGGTGAGGCATTGGCGTCGGATGTTGTCTTTCAGCATCCCTAGAGATGTCGGTCGATCACGGTACACTTGCGACTTCAGGTAACTCCAAAGTCAATAATCGCACGGACTGAGGTCTGGGGACCTGGGGGGCCAAGCGTGACGAAAGTGGCGGCTGAGCACACGATCATCACCAAACGACGTTCGCAAGAGATCTTTCACGCGTCTAGCAGTATGGGGTGCAGCGCCATCCTGCATAAACATCGTACGTTCCAGCAGGTGTTTATCAGCCATGCTGGGGAAGATGCGATTCTGTAACATATCGGCGTACCTCTCACCCGTCACGGCACAGTTATGGACATTTTGCTGTCCAGCGCCATCTGTCGGACATTTTGTGAACTTTGTTTTTATTTGTTCTAATAATATCCCATGTCATTCCAAGCGTGTGTGTCAATTTTTAGCTGTCTATCTATATAATTCCGTGGTTTATTAAGTTTTCAAATTTATACTGACTTTTTGATCACCCGGTAATTGGAAATCGAGAAAATACTTCTCATCTCACTACATATATAACCAAGATATTTCAGAAGTATCCATTATCTTATAATGTTAAAGTTTTTGCTTTAAATATGGCTCAAATTGGTGGTTAAAAGAAGACTGTAGCTATGTTACCAGGAATGATGCACACATAATGCACCTTTCAAATGAAATTGCTTTCAGAACGATGTTAAATTCGGAGTACGTCCGTAATCCAAATACTGAAACTGATTTAGTTTCAACCAGAAACCTCCCATTCCCAGACCTTCACAAATGTGCTGATGCGTTAAACACGAGAGCCTCCTGTAAAGCAGTGGTGCCAAAATGTTTATTCTGTTCTGAACGTCCTTTGAGGTGTTACCACGTCATGCATATTACTCGCTCTACGTTCCCGCTTTGCTGACGTAACCCTAACTGTCGCGTTTAGCTATGTTGGTGAGTGTGAAACAGCGTGCTGCAATTCAGTTCTTAACTGTAGAAAACGTGCCTTCAGTGGGAATACACACGAGAATGAAAGGTGACTTCGTTAACAGCATAGTGAGAGGTAACCATACTGACCCTGACAACAACAGCTGATGATGATGATGATGATGATGATGATGATGATGATAATGATGATGATATGTTTGGGGGGTCATCAGTGCCCCTACAACGTTCCAATTTTTACACAATCCATTTTGTTTTCACAACCCAATCGAGTCACTCCCACAAATGATGATGACGATGAAATGATGACGGCAACACAAACACCCAGTCCCCTAGGCAGAGAAAATCCACAACCTGGCCGGGAACCGAACTCAGGACCCCATGATCCAGGGGCATCAACGCTAGCCCCTAGACCACGAGCTACGGACAACAACACGAGGGCATCAATGGATTTCGATACAAAGGAGCACTGAGGTCGAAACAGTTTAATCTCATGTCATCAGGAGGCAAGCTGACGCTCGCAGTGCTCTGGAATGTTCGAGGTGCTGTGCATTCAGAATGCACTCCTAAAGGCACCACTATGATCCCTGCAAGGTAGGGTGATAGTGTGAAACTGAAGAGTGCATCCACACATGGAGCATCCTCTCCTTCAAAAATGGTCCAAATGGCTCTGAGCACTATGGGACTTAACATCTGAGGTCATCAGTCCCCTAGAACTTAGAACTACTTAAACCTAACTAACCTAAGGACATGACACAACACCCAGCCATCACGAGGCAGAGAAAATCGCTGACCCCGCCGGGAATCGAACCCGGGAACCCGGGCGTGGGAAGCGACCACGAGATGCGGGCTCCTCTCCTCCACGTGGCAGTGCCGGATCACACACGGGCTCGGCAACACCTGCAAAAAGCCGGCACCTCGGTCGATCATCGTCCATGCAGTCAGTCCCGACTTGGATCCATCCGGTATATTGGTTATTTTTACTTTTGGATTGTCTAACTACCACTGAATGAAACACGTCCGCATTTGGCGGTCATTTTCTGCCAGACACCTTCAGTGGCTGTGGCGGTACGCCACATAACGTGATAAAAGAAATGTAATTGTCGTGTGGCTAGGGCCTCCCGTTGGGTAGACCGTTCGTCGGGTGCAAGTCTTTCGATTTGACGCCACTTGGGCGACTTGCGTGTCGATGGGGATGAAATGGAGATGATCAGGACAACACAACACCCAGTCCCTGAGCGGAGAAAAGCTCCGAACCAGCCGGGAATCGAACCCGGGCCCTTAGGATTGACAGTCTGTCGCGCTGACCACTCAGCTACTGGCGGCGGACACATAACGTCACGAAAAATATACTGAATAAATTCGCAAATATACCAAAACTAATATCAAAACGAAATAAATATTATCGCATAAAAATCACAAAGACTCTATAATCTCTTAAGATGATCTGTAATATACCAAAACTAACATCAAAACGAGATACATATGATCGCAGAAAAATCATAGACGCTATAATTAATTAATATGATTTGTAAATGTAATCTCTGTTCCATTTTGAAACGTCCCCTTAGAAAAATTATACAAGACTGGTCTATATGCAACGTCCCCTTAGAAAAATTATACAAGACTGTGCTTAAACTGACACACAATATCTTTAGCACAACGCAATCTGACTTCCAAAAATCCCTACGATAGAATGGCCCTGACTAGCATTAACCTATACGTTTCACAAATCACTTACCTCACAAAAATCTTCGTTACTCGAACTACTGCAATACAGCGAGCGCCACTACTGCCAGCTAACTAAAAGAATCAAACTACGGAAGGCACTAACTACTGATAGGTACAGTTAGCAAATGAAAGATTTTAATAGAGAACAGACAATGTATTTACCTTAATAGTCATAATATATATAGCAGTTCATGACACCAATTCTTACAAATTTCAAAACTCCACCATCTCTCTCCCCACGTCCACCACTGCTGGCGGCTCACCTCCAACTGCGCAACGCTACGCGCTGTTAGCATCCAGCTTCCGCTGCCCAACACTACAATGGCGAGTATTACAACAATGCCAACCAGCCACAGACTGCACACGGCACAGCCAGTGATTTTTCATACAGAGCGCTACGTGTCGGCGGCGTTACCAATAAAAAAACCTAAACATCCTACTTACAATTTGACAAAGGATCACACGCCCTTCCCTTTTGTTTCTTGATAGTACAAGAAGCCATTTTGTGACGAGGCACGAAAATGACTAAGATGTAATCAAGTATTACTTAAAAGTATCGCTAATGTTTCACTGTAACTACTATATTCCTGAAGTGACATATTTCAATACTTTACGAAAATTTTATAGTGGAACCTTGGCAAGAAGGTCAGCGCCATTGTTCTAAATGATAATGGCTCAGAGTCGTAATAAATATTTTAACATTTACTAATTTTGACAAATAAAAATAAATGTAAATGTAGAAGAATTCTCTTAGTTAGCGTCCTTTGAAACAGTAAAAGTAACCAGTTTTTTCAATATTGAATCATACTTAAGTAAGTTTCTTGATCCCCGCATAATGTATATTGCGAGAATCTCCTTAGGCATCTTTTGATTTGCAGGTCCTTGTACTGGCCGTGTTTGCAGTTAAAATTTTTCGGGTCTGAGGTCAGCTAGTTACGCAAAACACCGTTTTTCTCAGTTTGGGTTCTGAGAAAATGTAGAAGAATTCTTGACCACCTTGCCAATGTTCTCAGTTTGGGTACTGAGAAAAATGGTGTTTTACGTAACTAGCTGACCTCAAATCCCAAAAAATCTCCTTACCATTGCCGTATCACAAAAAGAAAATAATCAACAACAATCGATTGGTGATGTCTTTTAATATAAAAACAGCGTGTCGGGCAAACAACCTGCTGAGTCACCGACGTAAATAATTTTCCAGGTGTGAAGCAGCCAGAATAATACAAATTCCAACTCTTCATACCATATAAATACCAACAACACATACCTAAAAAGAACCACCACATGGCCTGGAATGCGTACGTATTTTTACTGTTTAATTTACGTTTTGGGGCAATGTATATATAGGTTATAAGCAATTGTGGTGGTTGGCTTTTCTATGGCGTACTAATATTTTAAATTATCCTTACAGGCTCCGCGGATGGTTTTCTACGTGTTGTGTTTCTGTGCCATTTCTGGCTCTCTTCTTCTTCTTCTTCTTCTTCTTCTAATTGCCAATTGGGCTTTCGTTTCCCACACTTCACAAAACTAGGAACTGAACACCTGTTTTGATGCTATGTTTTGGTTTATGTTGCCAACTTAGGAATGTTGTTCGAGTGCAATTTTTGAGACATCTGTGATCTGTTTCTGTATGAACGACTGTGGGTGTGTGTGTGTATTTCGTTTGCTACGCTCCAATCAAACTTAACCCAACCAACAACCAAGAGGGATAAATTCCAGGGATCAGGAATACATACGAGCTCCGACAATAAAGTAATGAGACTGGTGTGAAAAAAAAAGTTGCTTACCGTGTTAGTCAAGTTTAGTGTTGTATCCTTCAACGTAGTTCCCTTCTCATTGCACACACACTTTCCAGCGCTTCTGCCATTGATGGTTAAATTTCTGGAACTCATCTTCTGTAATATTCTCCAAGACCCTCGTCACAGCTTTGTGGACATCTTCTGTTGTTCGAAAATGGTGTCCCTTGACTCTCGGAAATTGAAAAAAAGTCGCTCGGACCGATATCTGGTGAATAAGGTGACTGTGGTAGTACTGAAATTTGTTTTGAGGTTAAAAATTGCTGTACTGACAGAGCAGTATGGGATGGCGCATTATCGTGATGCAGAATCCAATTATCAGCTATGTTGGCACAGACACGAAGAACTCTTTTACGAAGTCTTTCTAAAATTTCTTTGTAGTAATATTGGTTAATTGTTTCTCCAGGAGGAACCCACTCTTTATGAACAACTCCCTTGGAGTCAAAGAAGCACACAAGCATGCATTTCACTTTTGGCTTTGATATGCGAGCCTTTTTGGTCTGGGTAATCCCTTTGAGCACCATTGAGAACTTTGGCGTTTTGTGTCTGGATCGTACTGAAAAAACCAACTTCCATCACCATTCATAACACGGCTCAACAATTGTGGATTGATTTCCGTTTGTTCTAACAGATCGGTTGCCACATTTTTCCATGTTTCTCGCTGTTGTGGTGTGAGATTTTTGCACAAATCTTTGTCATACCAAGATATTCAGTTATTATTAGACGAACCGTTTCTAGATAGACGTTCAGTTCCTCTGCAACCGTTTTCACGGATTGTCTTCGATCTGATGGTACGAGTTCACGCTCTGTGGCCAAGTTGACATCCGTCCGTGAGGTTGATGGTCGTCCACTGGGGTCTTCACCTTCAACATTCGTTCTGCCATCACTAAACATTTAATGCCAACGAAAAACTTGAGCTCTTGACATAACCCCCTCTCCAAAAAAAGCCTTCTGAAGCTCAACATAAGTTGCTGTCGTGTTTTCACTCAGTTTAACGCAAAAAGAAGTGACATACCGTTGCGCAATTTTATGCGGTTCCATTTCTATGACGAGAGACACAAACATGTGTTTACTTACTACAGCACAACTCACGACTGAGCAGTTGCATCGATGTGCCGCTTGGACTAGAAGCAGCTTATAGACCGAGGTCAAAGATATTGTGCCTACACAAGCCTCCAGGGTTGCCACATCTTGCAAAGAAAGTCAGTCTCATTACTTTATTGTCGCACCTCGTAAACTTGAATGTCAACATTGTGATGCAGTATACACAGGCATCAGATGCAGGAATTTTAAAACAAAGAACAAAGAACACATCAAGTGTTGGAAGTATGAAACAAATCATTCCACGTTTGCAGAGCACTTAAAACACCATAACCACCATCATAAAAACATGGAAAAAAGATATGGAAACAATGAGAATAAACAACCATGCCAATACGTTATACAAATGCAAGAAAACTTCCACATCCGAAAGCCATTGCTGAAAACAAACATTTGCTAAACGACCAAACAAACACCGGTACAGATTACCTTTTGCACTTAATTAAAGAAAGTAAGATAAATATCATCCCACTTGCACACGCAACCAAATAAAAACAAATATATATCTTTTTCTTCTCTCTGTCTCTCTTTCCCACCTTCTGGTCACACACACACACACACACACACACACGTATGCATATGCAAACAGACTAGAGATATTCCAAAACTTACATTCGAAAATTGGCAATAACATTCGATCTTTGCTAATAACATCCGACAGTCGGCAACACAAACGAAAATATAGCATCAAAACAGCTGTTGAGTTCCTAGTGCTGAGAAGTGTGAAAAACAAAAACCCAAATGGCAATTATAGGAAGTAGAAGAACAGCAGCAGAAATGGTACAAGACAAGTAGAAATTTATCTGTGAAACCTATAAGCAGAATCTAAAATCCTACTACACCGTAGAAAAGCCAACCACCAGAACTGTTTACAACGTATATATACATGCTCCACAAAAATGTAAACCAAACAGTAAAAATATGTACATATTCCAGGCCACTGAATATACCTTGCAGAAAATAAAAGCGAAACGCGTGTGGCACGAAAATTGTGTTTCATTTGGTTGTAGTTAGATGGTCAATAAGTAAAAATTATCAGTGTATGGTAATATTACACGGAACTGAGGACGAGAGGACTGCAAAAGTTGCAGATGGATCCACCAGATTTACATCTGTGTCCACAACTTAAAGAGCACGTTTGGTAGTGATGAAGCGGTGCAACCAGATGTGAGGTTCTGACTCCGTCAAGAAAAACTTCCTGCAGTGACGGAATCAACAAAGTGACTTCTCTTTGGGAGAAATTTGTTCGTCGCCAGGTCACTAAGTTCAGAAATAAACACGTAGACATGAGAAATAAAGATGTAGCATAAAGTTTGTTTCACTTAAAAAGCTTTAAGAGCTTCCACACAAAAAATTCGGAGGCATTACTTCACAGTACCCACTCGTATTTCACGTTGTTGTTGTGGTCTTCACACCTGAGACTGGTTTGATGCAGCTCTCCATGCTACTCTATCCTGTGCAAGTTTCTTCAACTCCCAGTACCTACTGCAGCCTACATCCTTCTGAATCTGCTTAGTGTATTAATCTCTTGGTCTCCCTCTACGATTTTTACCCTTCACGTTGCCCTTCAATGCTAAATTTGTGATCCCTTGATGCCTCAGAACATGTCCTAGCAACCGATCCCTCCTTCTGGTCAAGTTGTGCCACAAACTTATCTTCTCCACAATCCCATTCAATACCTCCTCATTAGTTATGTGACCTACCCATCTAATCTTCGGCATTCTTCTGTAGCACCACATTTCGAAAGTTTCTATTCTCCTCTTGTCCAAACTATTTATTGTCCATATTTCACTTCCATACATGGCTATACTCCAAACAAATACTTTCAGAAACGACTTCCTGACACTTAAATCTATACTTGATGTTAACAAATTTCTCTTCTTCAGAAACGCTTTCCTTGCCATTGCCAGTCTACATTTTACATCCTCTCTAATTCGACCATCGTCAGTTATGTTGCTCCCCAAATAGCAAAACTCCTTTACTACTTTAAGCATATCATTTCCTAATTTAATTCCCTCAGCATCACCCGACTTAATTCGACTACATTCCATTATCCTCGTTTTGCTTTTCTTGATGTTCATCTTATATCCTCCTTTCAAGACACTATCCATTCCGTTCAACTGCTCTTCCATATCCTTTGCTGTCTCTGACAGAATTACGATGTCATTGGCGAATCTCAAAGTTTTAATTTCTTCTCCATGGATTTTAATACCTGCTCCGAATTTTTATTGTCTTTCCTTTACTGCTTGCTCAATATACAGATTGAATAACATCGGGGAGAGGCTACAACCCTGTCTCACTCCCTTCCCAACCGCTGCTTCCCTTTCATACCCCTCGACTCTTATAACTGCCATCTGGTTTCTGTACAACTGTAAATAGGTTTTCGCTCCCTGCATTTTACCCCTGCCACCTCCAGAATTTGAAAGAGTATTCCAATCAACATTGTCAAAGGGTTTCTCTAAGTCTACAAATGCTAGAAATGTAGGTTTGCCTTTCCTTAAACTATTTTCTAAGATAAGTCGTACGGTCAGTATTGCCTCACGTGTTCCAGTATTTCTACAGAATCCAACCTGATCTTCGCAGAGGTCGGCTTCTACCAGTTTTTCCATTCGTCTGTAAAGAATTCGCGTTAGTATTTTGCAGCTGTGACTTATTAAACTGATAGTTCGGTAATTTTCACTTTTGTCAACACCTGTTTTCTTTGGGATTGGAATTATTATATTCTTCTTGAAGTCTGAGGGTATTTCGCCAGTCTCATACATCTTGCTCAGCAGATGGTACAGTTTTGTCAGGACTGGCTCTCCCAAGGCCGTCAGTAGTTCTAATGGAATGTTGTCTACTCCCGGGGCCTTGTTTCGACTCCAATATTTCAGTGCTCTGTCAAACTCTTCATGCAGTATTAGATCTCCCATTTTATCTACATCCTCTTCCATTTCCATAATATTGTCCTCAAGAACATCGACCTTGTATAGACCCTCTATATACTCCATCTTTCTGCTTTCCCTTCTTTGCTTAAAACTGGGTTTCCATCTGAGCTCTTGATATTCATGCAAGTGCTTCTCTTTTCTCCAAAGGTCTCTTTAATTTTCCTGCAGGCAGTATCTATCTTACCCCTCGTGAGATAAGCTTCTACATCCTTACATTTGTCCTCTAGCCATCCCTGCTTAGCCATTTTGCACTTCCTGTCGATCTCATTTTTGAGACGTTTGTATTCCATTTTGCCTGCTTCATTTACTGCATTTTTATATTTCCTCCTTTCATCAATTAAATTCAATATTTCTTCTGTTACCCAATTATTTCTACTAGCCCTCGTCATTTTACCTACTTGATCCTCTGCTGCCTTCACTACTTCATCCCTCAAAGCTACCCATTCTTCTTCTACATCTGCCCCTGCAAATGTTTTACAATTTAAAACCTGGTACCTAATTCTCTGTCTTACCATTGTATAACCTATCTGAAACCTGTCAGTATCTCCAGGCTTTTTCCATGTATACAATCTTCTTTTATGATTCCTGAACTAAGCGTTAGCTATGATTAAGTTATGCTCTGTGGAAAATTCTACCAGGCGGATTCATTCCTTGCTCCCATTCCATATTCATCTACTAAGTTTCCTTCTCATCCTTTTCCTACTATCGAATTCCAGTCACCCATGCCTATTAAATTTTCGTCTCCCTTCACTATCTGAGTAATTTCTTTTATCTCATCATACATTTCATCAGTCTCTTCGTCATGCGGAGCTACTTGGCAAATATACTTGTACTACTGTGGTAGGTGTGGGCTTCGTATCTATCTTGGCCACAATAATGCGTTCACTGTGCTGTTTGTAGTAGCTTACCCGCACTCCTACTTTTTTATTCATTATTAAACTTACTCATGCACTACCCCTATTTGATTTTGCGTTTATAACCCTGTCTTCACGTGACCAAAAGTCTTGTTCCTCCTGCCACTGAACTTCACTAATTCCCACTATATCTAACTTTTACCTATTAGTTTCCCTTTTTAAACTTTCTAACCTTTCTGCCCGATTTAGGGATCTGACATTCCACGCTGCGACCCGTAGAACGCCAGTTTTCTTTCTCCAGATAACAACGTCCTCCTGAGTAGTTCAAACGGTTCAAATGGCTCTGAGCACTATGGGACTCAACTGCTGTGGTCATCAGTCCCCTAGAACTTAGAACTTCTTAAACCTAACTAACCTAAGGACATCACACACATCCATGCCCGAGGCAGGATTCGAACCTGCGACCGTAGCGGTCACGCGGATCCGTGCTGTAGCGCCTAGAACCGATCGGCCACTCAGGCCGGCTGCTGAGTAGTCCCCACCCGAAGATCCGAATGGGGGACTATTTTACCTCCGGAACATTTCACCCAAGAGGACACCGTCATCACTTAACCATACAGTTTAGTAAGTCACAGCTGCAAAATACTAACACGAATTCTGTAGCGACGAATGGAAGCCGACCTCGGGGAAGGTCAGTTTGGATTCCGTAGAAATATTGGAACACGTGAGGCAATACTGACCCTACGACTTATCTTAGAAAATAGATTAGGGAAAGGCAAACCTACATTTCTAGCATTTGTAGTCTTAGAGATAGATTTTGACAATGTTGACTGGAATACTCTCTTTCAAATTCTGGAGGTGGCAGGGGTAAAATACAGGGAGCGAAATGCTATTTACAACTTGTACAGAAACCAGTTGACAGTTATAAGAGTCGAGGGACACGAAAGGGAAGCAGTGGTTGGGAAGGGAGTGAGACAGGGTTGAAGCCAATGCCTGATGTTCAATTTGCATATTGAGCAAGCAGTAAAGGAAACAAGAGAAAAATTCGTAGACACCAAAGGACTTAGAAGAGCATTTGAACGGAATGGACAGTGTCTTGAAAGGACGATATAACATGAACATTGTTGTTGTTGTTGTCTTCAGTCCTGAGACTGGTTTGATGCAGCTCTCCATGCTACTCTATCCTGTGCAAGCTGCTTCATCTCCCAGAACCCACTGCAACCTACATCCTTCTGAATCTGCTTAGTGTACTCATCTCTCGGTCTCCCTCTACGATTTTTACCCTCCACGCTGCCCTCCAATGCTAAATTTGTGATCCCTTGATGCCTCAAAACATGTCCTACCAACCGATCCCTTCTTCTAGTCAAGTTGTGCCACACACTTCTCTTCTCCCCGATTCTCTTCAATACCTCCTCATTAGTTACGTGCTCTATCCACCTTATCTTCAGTATTCTTCTGTAGCACCATATTTCGAAAGCTTCTATTCTCTTCTTGTCCAAACTAGTTATCGTCCATGTTTCACTTCCATACATGGCTACACTCCAAACAAATACTTTCAGAAACGACTTCCTGATACATAAATCTATATTCGATGTTAACAAATTTCTCTTCTTCAGAAACGCTTTCCTTGCCATTGCCAGTCTACATTTCATATCCTCTCTACTTCGACCATCATCAGTTATTTTACTTCCTAAATAGCAAAACTCCTTTACTACTTTAAGTGTCTCATTTCCTAATCTAATTCCCTCAGCATCACCCGATTTAATTTGACTACATTCCATTATCCTCGTTTTGCTTTTGTTAATGTTCATCTTATATCCTCCTTTCAAGACACTGTCCATTCCGTTCAACTGCACTTCCAAGTCCTTTGCCGTCTCTGACAGAATTACAATGTCATCGGCGAACCTCAAAGTTTTTACTTCGTCTCCATGAATTTTAATACCTACTATAATTTTTCTTTTGTTTCCTTTACTGCTTGCTCAATATACAGATTGAATAACATCGGGGAGAGGCTACAACCCTGTCTCACTCCTTTCCCAACCACTGCTTCCCTTTCATGCCCCTCGACTCTTACGACTGCCATCTGGTTTCTGTACAAATTATAAATAGCCTTTCGCTCCCTGTATCTTACCCCTGCCACCTTTAGAATTTGAAAAAGAGTATTCCAGTCAACATTGTCAAAAGCTTTCTCTAAGTCTACAAATGCTAGAAACGTAGGTTTGCCTTTTCTTAATCTTTCTTCTAAGATAAGTCGTAAGGTCAGTATTGCCTCACGTGTCCCAACATTTCGACGGAATCCAAACTGATCCTCCCCGAGGTCTGCATCTACCAGTTTTTCCATTCGTCTGTAAAGAATTCGCGTTAGTATTTTGCAGCCGTGGCTTATTAAACTGATAGTTCGGTAATTTTCACATCTGTCAGCACCTGCTTTCTTTGGGATTGGAATTATTATATTCTTCTTGAAGTCTGAGGGTATTTCGCCTGTCTCATACATCTTGCTCACCAGCTGGTAGAGTTTTGTCAGGACTGGTTGTCCCAAGGCTGTCAGTAGTTCTAATGGAATGTTGTCTACTCCCGGGGCCTTGTTTCGACTCAGGTCTTTCAGTGCTCTGTCAAACTCTTCACGCAGTATCGTATCTCCCATTTCGTCTTCATCTACATCCTCTTCCATTTCCATAATATTGTCCTCAAGTACATCGCCCTTGTATAAACCTTCTATATACTCCTTCCACCTTTCTGCCTTCCCTTCTTTGCTTAGAACTGGGCTGCCATCTGAGCTCTTGATATTCATACACGTGGTTCTCTTCTCTCCAAAGGTCTCTTTAATTTTCCTGTAGGCAGTATCTATCTTACCCCTAGTGAGATAAGCTTCTACATCCTTACATTTGTCCTCTAGCCATCCCTGTTTAGCCATTTTGCACTTCCTGTCGATCTCATTTTTGAGACGTTTGTATTCCTTTTTACCTGCTTCATTTACTGCATTTTTATATTTTCTCCTTTCATCAATTAAATTCAATATTTCTTCTGTTACCCAAGGATTTCTAGCAACCCTCGTCTTTGTACCTACTTTATCCTCTGCTGCCTTCACTACTACATCCCTCAGAGCTACCCATTCTTCTTCTACTGTATTTCCGAAAACAAAACGAGGATAATGGAACGTAGTGGATTTAGATCTGGTGATGCTGAGGTATTAGATTAGGAAATGAGACACTTAAAGTAGTAAAGGAGTTTTGCTATTTGAGGAGCTAAATAACTGATGATGATCGAAGAAGAGAGGATATAAAATGTAGACTGGCAATGGCAAGGAAAGCTTTTCTGAAGAAGAGAAATTTGTTAACATCGAGTATAGATGTAAGTGTCAGGAAGTCGTTTCTGAAAGTATTTGTATGGAGTGTAGCCACGTATGGAAGTGAAACATGTACGATATAATAGTTTGGATAAGAAGAGAATAGAAGCTTGCGAAATGCGGTGCTACAGAAGAATGTTCAAGATTAGATGGGTAGACCACATAACCAATGAGGAGGTACAGAATATAATTGGGGAGGAGTTTGTGGCACAGCTTGACTAGAAGAAGGGATCGGTTGGTAGGCCATGTTATGAGGCATCAAGGGATCACCAATTTAGTACAAAAATCGTAGAGGGAGAACCAAGAGATGAATACACTAAGCAGATTCAGAAGGACGTAGGTTGCAGTAGGTACTGGGAGATGAAGAAGCTTGCACAGGATAGAGTAGCATGGAGAGCTGCACCAAACCAGTCTCAGGACTGAAGACACCACAACAACAACAACATTTTAAAATTAGACGCCTATACGGGAAGGAGATGTCAAGAAATATGCGACGCTTGGAACTTCTCCAGAAGAAGAGTGTGCAATTTTTGTGCTCCCTCACATTTCTGTCTCATTGCAGAGCGTCCAGTGTTATTCCGAAGTTTTTGAGGATTAAGCGACAATGCAGCTCGGTCAAGGCGCAGCCGATTTTGAAAAGGACGGAAGGGGTTTTACTACGAGAGTTGATTGAACAGACCTTGCGGGACGTGGCAATGACAGACTGTATTTCAATGTGTCTCCATATTACTATTAGCAGTAAATCGTGTGGTGCTGACTGGGAGATAACTGACTGTTACTATTAGAAAGCGTAGGTTGACAACGTCTAATGGAAGCAGAAAACTGATAACTTGCAACATAATAAGACGGTCCACCATTTAGACGCTTCCCGCACGGTTTTCAATTTATCCGGACGTTCGTCATCTGACGATGAGAGATCTGTGCTTGCCAAGGTTGGATCTTTTGCCATTAGCCCGCGAGTTGTGCCCACAGAAGAAATAATAGCAAGTGTAGAAGCAGGCATTCGTAGTGTGAACGAGGTTACGGCTGAGGAAATCCATACGGAAACTGTAAGAGTGTTGTCGCGGGCAAAGCCTCCAGAAACTGTGGGTTAGAGGAATGCCTCAAAACGCCTGAATGGGGACGTTCGTGTTATCGTTCTCTCCACTGACAAGGGAAATGCAATGGTTGTTTTGAATACGACCCACCGTTATTGTAAGATTAATATCTCATTATATCCGAAACTGTATAGCAAAGTAAATAAGACCCCACTGACAAAGTTCTTGGAACGTTCAGAAAAGTATGTTTCAGTTCAGTTGCGCTAGCGTCAAGACTTTATTAATTGCCGAAGGTGCTCAAAGAACATGTTCCTGTAAGGCCTGTAGTGAGCGCTATTGGTTCACCAACCTATTTGATAGCCAAGTTCTTGACACCATTATTACAACCGTATACGGCCGACCGATTCGTATATCAAGAACTCGGCACATTTTATCGGTAAATTAAAGATGTAGAGGTACAGCCGGAGGACATCTTAGTTAATTTTGATGTGGTGTCGCTATTCACTACGGTCCCACTCAATGAAGTGTTGCAACAGCTGAGAACTGTTTTAAATATTGTCTCACACTACGTATTTCAAATGGAACGAAGCTATGGGAAGCCCCTTAAGCAAAGTTGAGGAAAAATTCGAAGAGCAGGCATTGGAAACTGCCAACAGGAAACCGAATATGTTTTCACCAACATCTGAACGGAATCAATCCGAAGATTCAGTTTACCATGGGGGAGTAAGCAGGCGAAATATTACATTTTCTTGATGTGTTACTTTTCAAGAAAGAACATGGTAGCTTGGGCCACACGGTTTATCGAAAACCCACGCACACAGTCCGTTACCTACAACGGGATTCGAACCACCAACGACAACAAAAGCGAGGCATCATAAAAACATTGGCGGACAGAGCAAGGAAAATCTGCGAACCAGAGATGATTGACGAAGAATTCGAACATCTCACCAATGAATTGCTCAAAAATGGTTATTCGTTCGCTGAGGTGAAAAGAGTGTTAACACCACCGCGTAGGAATCATAGCGATGCTCAAGCGCCAGTGAAATCGAAAGTTTTCCTGCCATTCACTGCCCGCCTAGGAAATGTCTTGAAAAAGCAGAACATCGCGGTAATCTACACACCCGCGCGGAAGATACAAAATCACCTGAAATCGTGCCAAGGATGCACAGCAATCGGTGGAAAAAGGTGGTATTACAGGATTCCGTGTAATTGTGGGGAAGTGTACCGGGGTACTATAAAAAGAACGGTCAAAAAAACGACTAGAAGAGCACAAGGGCAGTTGTAGAGGAGGGGAGACCGACAGATCAGCTGTCGCAGAGCACACTTTGCATCCAGGAGACCACCAAATTCGTTTTGATAGGATTCAAGTAGTGCCAGTCACAAGCGGATACCTCGAAACTCTGTACAGACAGCCGGCCGCAGTGACCGAGCGGTTCTAGGCACTTCAGTCCGGAACCGCCCTGCTGCTACGGTCGCAGGTTCGACTCCTGCCTCGGGCATGGATGTGATGTTCCTAGGTTAGTTAGGTTTTAGTAGCCAGATGTTAAGTCCCATTGTGCTTAGAGCCGTTTTCTGTACAGAGAGGTCAAAAAGATTGTAAAACACTCTAGGAATTTCAGCAGGACGAAAGAGGGCGTGAAACCGAACGACATCTGGATTCTGGTGCGGAAGAAGATGTATATCTGTCTTCACCACGGGATGACAGCAAAAGCAAACGACGGCAGTCCACAACAGCGCATTCAAAACATATGGCGTCACGCCAGCGTGCGGAGGCGGAATTTTGCTGTAGTCAGCAGCGAGCCAGGGTGTGAATCGGACGTTCAAAGTAGCTACGATGCCCCCTTGAAAAATTCCCCTGCAATCGGGGCCGAAACGTCTGTGAAATCCACTCTACCAATACAAAATCCCAGAACATCTTATTAATTGTGACATTTCCGGCCGTGAAAGCTTACATTTTACAATTAAACAAAACAGTATTAATCATACAATGTAGGCTCTCACGGTCGGTGTTGTCTTCAGTTGAAACTCTCGGGCTGAGATGCCGTGGTCGATGTATACAATTTCCATCAAAAGGCGCGTTTACACTGAGTTTTTACACTGAGTTCGCAACATTGTTCACAACAAACCTAGTAACACCTGGGGTCTACAAAATTCCATGCATTTGTGGAAAAGTATATATTAGAACAACGAAAAAAGAAGTGTAAACAACTGCTTAGCCGAACATAAAAGAAAAATCGGCCGTAGCTGAGCATGTTTTCCGAGATGGGAACCACGAAATTAAATTTAATGAGACAAGCGTTCTAGCACGAAGATCCCATCATGCGCGCATGTGTTGTTGTTGTTGTTGTTGTTGTTGTTGTTGTTGTGGTCTTCAGTCCTGAGACTGGTTTGATGCAGCCCTCCATGCTACTCTATCCTGTGCAAGCTGCTTCATCTCCCAGTACCTACTGCAACCTACATCCTTCTGAATCTGCTTAGTGTATTCATCTTTCGGTCTCCCTCTACGATTTTTACCCTCCGCGCTGCCCTCCAATGCTAAATTTGTGATCCCTTGATGCCTCAGAACATGTCCTACCAACCGATCCCTTCTTCTTGTCAAGTTGTGCCACAAACTTCTCTTCTCCCCAGTCCTATTCAATACCACCTCATTAGTTACATGATCTATCCACCTTATCTTCAGCATTCTTCTGTAGCACCACACTTCGAAAGCTTCTATTCTCTTCTTGTACAAACTAGTTATCGTCCATGTTTCACTTCCATACATGGCTACACTCCATACAAACACATTCAGAAACGACTTCCTGATACATAAATGTATATTTGATGTTAACAAATTTCTCTTCTTCAGAAACGCTTTCCTTGCAATTGCCAGTCTACATTTTATATCCTCTCTACTTCGACCATCATCAGTTATTTTGTTCCCCAAATAGCAAAACTCCTTTACTACTTTCAGTGTCTCATTTCCTAATCTAATTCCCTCAGCATCACCTGATTTAATCTGACTACATTCCATTATCCTCGTTTTGCTTTTGTTGATGTTTATTTTATATCCTCCTTTCACGACACTGTCCATTCCGTTCAACTGCTCTTCCAGGTCCTTTGCTGTCTCTGACAGAATTACAATGTCATCGGCGAACCTCAAAGTTTTTGCTTCTTCTCCATGAATTTTTCTTTTGTTTCCTTTACTGCTTGCTCAATATACAGATTGAATAACATCGGGGAGAGGCTACAACCCTGTCTCACTCCCTTCCCAACCACTGCTTCCCTTTCATACCCCTCGATTCTTATAACTGCCATCTGGTTTCTGTACAAATTGTAAATAGCCTTTCGCTCCCTGTATTTTACCCCTGCCACTTTCAGAATTTGAAAGAGAGTATTCCAGTCAACATTGTCAAAAGCTTTCTCTAAATCTACAAATGCTAGAAACGTAGGTTTGTCTTTCCTTAATCTTTCTTCTAAGGTAAGTCGTAAGGTCAGTATTGCCTCACGTGTTCCAGTATTTCTACGGAATTCAAACTGATCTTCGCTGAGGTCGGCTTCTACCAGTTTTTCCATTTGTCTGTAAAGAATTCGCGTTAGTATTTTGCAGCTGTGACTTATTAAACTGATAGTTCGGTAATTTTCACATACGTTAGCACCTGCTTTCTTTGGGATTGGAATTACTATATTCTTCTTGAAGTTTGAGGGTATTTCGCCTGTCTCTTACATCTTGCTCACCAGCTGGTAGAGTTTTGTCATGACTGGCTCTCCCAAGGCCGTCAGTAGTTCTAATGGAATGTTGTCTACTCCCAGGGCCTTGTTCCGACTCAGGTCTTTCAGTGCTCTGTCAAATTCTTCACGCAGTATCTTATCTCCCATTTCGTCTTCATCTACATCCTCTTCCATTTCCATAATATTGTCATCAAGTACATCGCCCTTGTATAAACCCTCTATATACTCCTTCCACCTTTCTGCCTTCCCTTCTTTGCTTAGAACTGGTTTGCCATCTGAGATCTTGATTTGTATTCCTTTTTGCCTGCTTCATTTACTCCATTTTTATATTTTCTCCTTTCATCAATTAAATTCAATATTTCTTCTGTTACCCAAGGATTTCTAGCAGCCCTCGTCTTTTTACCTACTTTATCCTCTGCTGCCTTCACTACTTCATCCCTCAGAGCTACCCATTCTTCTTCTACTGTGTTTCTTTCCCCCATTCCTGTCAATTGTTCCCTTATGCTCTCCTTGAAACTGTGTACAACCTCTGGTTCTTTCAGCTTATGCAGATCCCATGTCCTTAAATTCCCACCTTTTTGCAGTTTCTTCAGTTTTAATCTACAGGTCATAACCAATAGATTGTGGTCAGAGTCCACATCTGCCCCTGGAAATGTCCTACAATTTAAAACCTGATTCCTAAATCTCTGTCTTACCATTATATAATCTATCTGATACCTTTTAGTATCTCCAGGATTCTTCCATTTATACAACCTTCTTTTATGATTCTTGAACGAAGTATTAGCTATGATTAGCTTGTGCTCTGTGCAAAATTCTACCAGACGGCTTACTCTTTCATTTCTTAGCCCCAGTCCATAATCACCTACTATGTTTCCTTCTCTCCCTTTTCCTACTGACGAATTCCAGTCACCCATGACTATTAAATTTTCGTCTCCCTTCACTACCTGAATAATTTCTTTTATCTCATCATACATTTCATCAATTTCTTCATCATCTGCAGAGCTAGTTGTCATATAAACTTGTACTACTGTAGTAGGCATGGGCTTCGTGTCTATCTTGGCCACAATAATGCGTTGACTATGCTGTTTGTAGTAGCTTACCCGCACTCCTATTTTTTTATTCATTATTAAACCTACTCCTGCATTACCCCTATTTGATTTTGTGTTTATAACCCTGTATTCACCTGACCAAACGTCTAGTTCCGCCTGCCACCGAACTTCACTAATTCCCACTATATTTAACTTTAACCTATCCATTTCCCTTTTTAAATTTTGTATCCTACCTGCCCGATTAAGGGACTGCTTAGCCGAACATAAAAGAAGCTGTCGCACAGGACACACAGAAAAATCGGCCGTAGCTGAGCATGTTTTTCGAGATGGGAACCAGGAAATTAAATTGAATGAGACAAGCGTTCTAGCACGAAGATCCCATCATGCGCGGATGTATAGAGAAGCAATAGAGATTCACAAACATCATAACAATTTTAATAGAAGAGAGGAGGTTTTAAAGTTGGACAAAACTGAATGTCTATGTTACGCCAGCAGAATGACAATCGATTACTCTTAATCGAGAATGACGACGCCTTCCAAAGACAGGCATACCTTCGGTATCACGTGACGAATGGTGGTGCCCTCTATGCGGTCTGTAAATGCGAGACTAACTGGAGCCTAAGTGGCAGTAGACGGACGACATCAGAGGATGTCTCCCACATATGAAACGTCAGGTGAAAATTTTAAACATCGACAACTGCCTCTCAGCCCGGGAGTTTGAACTGAAGAAAACAGTATGAAAATCATTGAACGTATTCTCTTCTAGCCATGAGTTTTATGGTTCAAATGGCTCTGACCACTATGGGACTTAACTTCTGAGGTCATCAGTCCTCTAGAACTTAGAACTACTTAAACGTAAGTAACCTAAGGACATCACACACATCCATGCCTGTGGCAGGATTCGAACCTGCGACCGTAGCGGTCGCGCGGTTCAAGACTGAAGCGCCTAGAACCACTCAGCCACATCGGCCGGCCCATGAGTTTTATATTTCCATTAGTACCTATCATAGTATTGTCTAATGTGAAGAATGTTCGAATACCGTATTCAGAAAAAATTCCAGTTCCGAAAAAACTTACATGTCCTATACTGCCAGACCTTTCTCAAATGGGAGATATATACAGTTCGTTCTTAAACCACGGCTTAAAAAATAGTTCTGGCAAAGAAACTTGTATGCCCAGTACTACGAAAGAAGATATTATTTAATTAGTGTGTCCATCCATCCCAATATACCGGAACCGTCACCGTTATTGACCTTCTTGTTCCAGCATCCCGACAAGACCTAATTTTGTCCCGATTTTGCAAAACACTGGTAAGAGTTTGGTTCAAAAATGTTCAAATGTGTGTGAAATCTTATGGGACTTAACTGCTAACATCATCAGTTCCTAAGCTTACACACTGCCTAACTTAAATTATCCTAAGGGTCAAACACACACACCCATGCCCGAGGGAGGACTCGAACCTCCGCCGGGCCCAGCCGCACAGTCCATGACTGGAGCGCCTAAGACCGCTCGGCTAATCCCGCGCGGCAGAGTTTGGTTCAAGTAGTGATGTAACACCTTCTGTTAGCACATGCGGCCTCAGTTAGTTTTACTTTTGTCAACAAGTTTAAGTTGACAAGGTCGTCTCACAGATGGTGTTACATGTTGCGTATCATGTCTCGACCATGCAAGCACCTTCTAGATCTGGCGCCATTGTACTGGGCAGCTGGAACTATAAGGGGCGTTCAGAAAGAAACGAGCTGGAGGCATAATTACAGAAACCAGTACCTGTGTGTTAGAAGTACCGACCCTGGCAGTTGAGATACTTGGCTCACTGTGACACAAGACGGTGAATGGCTTCCCCATAAAATTCCCGGAGCTGCGATGTTAACGAGTTCCGCACGTCGTCGTCCGAGGTGAATGTTTTGCCCCTCAGAGCCTTTTTAAGGGGGCCAAAAATGGCGTGATCACATGGAGAGAGTTTGTATGGAGGGTGACCGACAACCTCCCATTTGCATTTCTGCAGGAGTTCCGCGACTGTGTTGGCAGTACGAGGCTTTTTGCCGTGGAGCAGAATGGCTGGTCGTTTTGATTTGATCGCTTGGCGAAGGGTGGTCAAGGTTTGAAAGTGACGCTGGGCATTCACTGTTGTCCCGTGCTGCAGGAAGTGAATCGGAAGGGGGCCATCTTGGTCAAGGAAGAACGTCAGCATAACCTTTCCTATTCACTTCGGACGACGAGCTCCAGCTGTAATTCTCATTATGTTGAATAAAGAACTGTTGAAGAAAAAAATGCGATGCATTACTTTCTGAGCAACCCTAATACATATCTGCTATGGTGTTTTATCTACACACCCTGTTTTTCCACTTAATCGCCATCCCGTTCTATGGCCTTCCTCCGGTGCGAAACAAGGGCGTGTACGCTCTGTCGAACTAACTGTACTTCTGTCGACCAAAGAGTAAATATGCCTGGAGTGAGCATTGCGTTCTGCGCATATTGTCAACATTAGACCAGGATTGTCACGTGTTGTCGGGACTTCGCTGTGCGTGTGTGGTTTCTGCAGCGGTCGAAGTTTATAATATCAAGAGTTTTTGTTTTGTTTCACCGTTTGTTGATAGAGTAATAATGATGGTGAATTACTCTTGTTGCTTCGGATACAAAGAAAAATATGTGAAAGGAGGGATAGTAACTTTTCATGGGTACATACCATGTAGCTCTAATTATAGTTATCATATTAGTAAGAGAGACAGTGTATGTTTAAAAATTTCGACACATTATAATTAAGGCTTGATTCTGTACTTATTTTTCTACGATTTTATGACTATGTAATAGATATTACGGCTCGTACAGAAGCTTACAAACAATCGCTTCGTCTCGTAAATTTACTAATGGAACAGGAAAGGGACTGGTTAGTTGTTTCATAAAATACTATCCTCCATGCAATTATCAATGACTTTTCGATTATGTTTATAGATTACTCAGTCTACTATTTATTTAATAAACTGGAATCAAGTACATAAAATGAGTTAAATACTTTAAAGTGTCACCAGTAAGAAAAATTGTGTTTTTGGTCGCAAAAACGAGAAAATAAATACGCAGAAATAGCAGAAAAAAGGTCGAATTAGCAGGGATATAATCGGTAATGTGAGGCAAATTCGGTGTTTTTCGGACACTTGCAAAAGTAGTAGCGTACTGTCAAGTCGTTTTGCAATACTATCACTGCAAAAATGTACGTCAGGCTCTGTAATAGTATAAAGTGCCGTATCATACCGAAAGCTACCAAAGGTCGAGTGCATCTGAACTGTGACACCTATCGCAAAGAAGCAGAATGTAATATCACTTGCCCTTAAAGTTACGTAGCTGGTTTATTCCCGGTATCAAATGGATACTGTTAAAATGTCTGCGCAACACGTATAAATAATTCACGACACTTTCGAAAAGAATCCGTCTGTACTAGGGATGCAGTAACATTCTAAATATACAGGGCGCTATACGTACAAACAAGACGTCCCGAGAACACGTGACCAGGCCGGCAATGTATGTTGACAACACAGAATCTGTTCTGCGCATGTGAAAGCTCACTCCAGAGATATTTACTCTATGCTGTCGACAGATGCTCCATAGACTTTGCACAAGCGTTTGTTAACATTCCCCACAGTTTCTTTTGCTGCAGTGAGAAGTGACGGCACGTTGCTTGTAACGTACATCACCTACAGACGCCATTTTGAAACTGTGCTGCAGCTACGCTATCTGTTGGAAGCGACGGAAACTAGGTGCGCTCACTCAGGAGACTTCAAATAATACATCCGTAGCGTTTCGCATTCATAGCATTGTTTTCGGCTCAGAAAAAAAAAAAAAAAATTGGTGCATTACTTTCTGGACAACACCCGCACATAACTATGCATCTAAGTATTCCAATATACAGAAATTTCAATGAGTTTCGTACTTACATTAAAATCAAGCTTTAGCACAAAGCTCACGAAACTGAGCACATATACTGAATACAACACAAATCTCATCCCATGTGGGCATATTTGACAATGCCGTTGTATATTCGAATAGAACCAGTTCCAAACTGAGTGTGGTGATAAAGCTGTCAAAAGGCCAGTAGGTGTCACCAACATTAACTATAGAAACGAAGTCAAAGAGTAACGTTACAAACTTCTATGCATTGCGATTTAGTACATGTCAGTACCTCGTAAACAAGACAAACAACATGTATGCTACTCTTATGGCAGAGAAACTGATACACTGACAGTAGGAAATTTGCATGGTCAGGTATGTCAACAATGTTACATAATCTTTAGTCCACAATCAAAACAAAAGACAATTGCAAGCAATAACTGGTGTCCTACAATATGAATATAATCATAAGTAATAATAAAAATGTTGTTAAGTGTGAAGCAGTAAGATCACAACCATCACAATGGAAAACGCACGTAAGTATCATTAAATGTAGTCAAATTAAAATAGACGAACATGGAACAAATGATATAAACACTGTATGGGGGGGGGGGGGTCTGAGAGAGAGGAATTAGAGTTTTACAAATGCTGACGCAACTATTAATTTTTACTACAGGTTCTTGGTCATGAGATCACACAACTTTTAATCATCATGAGGTCACACAACTTTTAATTATCAAATATATGGGGAGAGGGAGAATTTTAGCTTTAGCGAATCAAAATTTACGAAGTAAATAAGTATTTTTTATTTATCCACACAAAAATAAGAATACGGATTTTCTTGAATTAAGCACTAACTACCAAGAATCAGAATAAATAGAATAAATGTTTAAGACAAAATGGTCGTAGTCTTTTTATGTAGAATCTGATTCTGCAATAAAAAATGGGGGTTCCCATTTAAAATTTTAAAGTTGCCTCCCAGTTGCGGGCTGCTTTGGATCGTACACATTTTTTCGTGTGAAGATTATTTTTCGAGATATTCTGGTTTGTCAACTTAAAATTTACACCCTGTATCCTGGCTAAGAATGGAGCGACGATTTCAGGCTACAGTTGTTTTCAGGGAGATAGGTGCCTCAAGAGTTTTTTTTTTTTATATAAACTAAGCGTAACTCGAAAGAATGGAACTCTAAACAATCCGTGGAAGAAAAGCGGATTTACTTCCTGAACGCAAATGGCAACTGCTAAAATTATGCGAATATTTGTTTTCCATTTCTGCACACAACGCCACCGAGGAAAGAGTATTTTCACTGATGTCGGCCCAGTGGACTGATGAAAGAAATCGATCGACTAATGCCACGGATTGTGGAATAAATCTTACGGTGCCAGTTTAACCACAAGCTGACTTGCATGGAATTTTATAAACACGTGAACACGAAAAAATGACTTGCTGAAAAGGGCGAAATCTTCTGAAAAATACGGTGCACCAACTACTTCTGCTGCAGCAAGTTCCATGTAATTATGTTCTAAATAAAAAGTAATAATGCTAAATAAATTCAAAATTTTGTAAAACACAGCTCTCAGTCCCGAACACAATTAATTTGTGACCTAGGTTTCGGTGTCACACAAGGGACACCTTCTTCGGACAAAATTAAAACTAAATGGTTCAAATGGCTCTGAGCACTATGGGACTCAACTGCTGTGGTCATTAGTCCCCTAGAACTTAGAACTACTTAATCCTAACTAACCTGAGGACATCACACACATCCATGCCCGAGGCAGGATTCGAACCTGCGACCGTAGCAGTCGCACGGTTCCGGACTGCGCGCCTAGAACCGCGAGACCACCGCGGCCGGCTAAAACTAAATGTAACAGCATAACGTAAAAAAAAAAAAAAAAAAAAAAAAAAAAAAAAAAAAAAAAAAAAAAAAAAAAAACAACGAAAGCTGAAATGCGGTCATACCTGACAGCGTCAGATAGAATTAAAATAAAATGCAACAGACGTGCAAGCCGCTAGAGCCTGCCATGTGTCCTCTGCTGCAGTCAACACAAAACTGAAAAATCATGTGACTCGTGCGCGTCGGAAACTTCAAGACAATACCGCCATCTGGTGGTTAATTGGTGAAACAAGCTATCTTGTAAACATCTCTCGTAACTGCAGAGTGGGAAATAAACAAACACATTAACGGTGTACATGAAGTAATTACAATAGCGGGATACTGCATGATATAAAATACAACTAATGAATGACTGACTGTAGTACAAAAATTCCAGAAGAAATGCATAAAGAAGGCACATACGAAATAATCCATTAAATGACGTTGTTGTTGTTGTTGTTGTTGTTGTTGTTGTCTTCAGTCCTGAGACTGGTTTGATTCAGCTCTCCATGCTACTCTATCCTGTGCAAGCTACTTCATCTCCCAGTACCTACTACAACCTACAACCTTCTGGTCTTCCTCTACGATTTTTACCCTCCACGCTGCCCTCCAATGCTAAATTTGTGATCCCTTGATGCCTCAAAACATGTCCTACCAACCGATCCCTTCTTCTAGTCAAGTTGTGCCACACACTTCTCTTCTCCCCGATTCTCTTCAATACCTCCTCATTAGTTACGTGCTCTATCCACCTTATCTTCAGTATTCTTCTGTAGCACCATATTTCGAAAGCTTCTATTCTCTTCTTGTCCAAACTAGTTATCGTCCATGTTTCACTTCCATACATGGCTACACTCCATACAAACACTTTCAGAAACGACTTCCTGACACTTAAATCTATACTCGATCTTAACAAATTTCTCTTCTTCAAAAATGCTTTCCTTGCCATTGCCAGTCTCTATTTTATATCCTTTCTACTTTGACCATCATCAGTTATTTTGTTCCCCAAATAGCAAAACTCCTTTCCTACTTTAAGTGTCTCATTTCCTAATCTAATTCCCTCAGCATCACCCGACTTAATTCGACTACATTCCATTATCCTCGTTTTGCTTTTGTTGATGTTCATCTTATATCCTCCTTTCAAGACACTATCCATTCCGTTCAACTGCCCTTTCAAGTCCTTTGCTGTCTCTGACAGAATTAGAATGTCATTGGCAAACCTCAAAGTTTTTATTTGTACTCCATGTATTTTAATACCTACTCCGTACTTTTCTTTTGTTTCCTTTACTGCTTGCTCAATGTACAGATTGAATAACATCGAGGAGAGACTACCCTGTCTCACTCCCTTCCCAACCACTGCTTCCCTTTCATGCCCCTCGACTCTTATAACTGCCCTCTGGTTCCTGTACAAATTGTAAATAGCATTTCGCTCCCTGTATTTTACCCCTGCCACCTTCAGAATTTGAAAGAGAGTATTCCAGTCAAATGACATTACTGCTTGCTATAATAGATACGTTATAAAAACCAAAAAAGTTTTTCAGTTTACTTATATGAGCAGTAAAAAGTAGAAAGAAAAGGTATCTCTGAATCTGCAAGAAGTAGTTGGAACATCAAAGTGTTAGATCTCTCCAAGCAGCGACTTTATACCATTGAAATAACTTCTTCCGCGCAACTGCACCTGCTCGTTGAGAAAAAGTCCGTCATTCGAAAGTAGATGCTTGAAAATTTCCAGCTCCTCCATAATATCAAGTTTACGCCCTTTCTTTCCTATTCAAAATTTCCAACTTCTCAACCCCTTTAGGAGAGCGCCCTGTGATTAACAGGTGATTTTTCCTCAGAAAACGTTCTTTACAGCGAATTGACAAGGCACGTCCTGTTTGACCAATATAATAGGCACCGCAAGTGTCACATGAAATGTTTTAGACACCAGAATTCTGCAGAGGGCTAGCAGTTAACTTTAAATTATGAATTACATTTTTTCTCAAGTTGTTATTTGTAGTAAAGGCAATATTACATTTGTATTTAATCCGAAGCAACCTTTGAATCTGGTATGACACTGGACCTAAAAATGGAATTCAGAAGAATTTTCTCTCCCTTTCTTCAGGGACGCTTCTTTCTTCTACTGACCGAGCTTCGTAATCATTATTGACCGCCACAGTTTTAATAAGATCAATCTCATTATTAAAGTTTTCTTTCGAGAAGGGAATGGAAAGTGCTCTGTGAATAGCCGAGAAAAAGAAAGCAGTTTTGTGAGAGGCTGGATGTGTAGAAGAAGCTGGAACGATTTGATCAGTTCGAGTCTCTTTACGTGAAATGTTGAAGGAAACTGTTTTCAATTAATGACAACGTAAGATCGAGGAAATTTAATTGACGATTTTCATTTTCTGGTTCACATGTGAACTTAATATTTATATTAGAATGAACAAGTCCTCGGTCACAAATATTAAGTCAAAATTGACCAGGTTTCGACACTACCATGAGCGTCGTCTTCAGAATTAAACTGACTGTTCTAAAACATATTAGGGATATAACACATTAATAAAATTAAAGTCTGTACTGACTGGCAAGAGATGCAGTAGTTACAAACCACATTGTAAAAACTCTAAGCCGGAAAGGCGACGTCATGAATAGTTGTAAATAAGATGGGGAACCGCTAAGGGCTGCTCGTACTTGAGTGAACAAGGGTAGCTATTTGAGGAGCAAAGTAACTGATGATGGTCGAAGTAGAGAGGATATAAGATGTAGACTGGCAATGGCAAGGAAAGCGTTTCTGAAGGATAGAAATTTGTTAACATCGAGTATAGATTTAAGTGTCAGGAAGTCGTTTCTGAAATATTTGTATGGAGTGTAGCCATGTATGGAAGTGAAACATGGACGATAACTAGTTTGGACAAGAAGAGAATAGAAGCTTTCGAAATGTGGTGCTACAGAAAAATGCTGAAGATTAGATGGGTAGATCATATAACTAATGAGGAGGTATTGAATAGGATTGGGGAGAAGAGACGTTTGTGCTACAACTTGACTAGAAGAAGGGATCGGTTGGTAGGACATGTTTTGAGGCATCAAGGCATTACCAATTTAGTATTTGAGGGCAGTGTGGAGGCTAAAAATCGTAGAGGGAGACCAAGAGATGAATACACTAAGCAGATTCAGAAGGATGTAGGTTGCAGTAGGTACTGGGAGATGAAGAAGCTTGCACAGGATATAGTAGCATGGAGAGCTGCATCAAACCAGTCTCAGGACTGGAGACCACAACAACAACAACAAAAATAACACCTAATATGTTTTAGAACATTAATTCTGAAGACGACGCTCATAGTAGCGTAGAAACCTGGTCAATTTTGACTTAATATTTGTGACGAGGGCTTATTCACTCTAACAAATTTCTGACATGGTCACTGAACCATAGCAGCTATGTTCAAAGTTTTATGAACTTAATACTATCATGAAGTTCATTGAACAGTTTGAAAATGTGGTTGATCCCATCAGCACGGCCTTTGTAGCCTACAAATATATCGTCAACGTATCTACAGTAGGACAAAATGCCCAGACCTGTAGCTGAAAACAACGTAAAGAATTTCACGAATTGATAAAAATATCTGCAAGAATTCCGGCTAGCGGGTTCTCCATGCCTAGGCTATCATTTTGTTGGAACAGTTGCCCATTGAACTGAAGGTAATTGTACGTAACTACAACGGTGATCAAATTCATGAAAGCTGTAATTCCTTCATCACAGGTATCTTTCTTAAAGCTATGCAGATTTTCCTCCGGGTTTCTTGCACGGGAACATTTCTGTAATGTCATCGGCGAACCTCAAAGCTTTAATTTCTTCTCCATGGATTTTAATACCTGCTCCGAATTTTTATTTTGTTTCTTTTACTGCTTGCTCAATATACACATGGAATAGTATCTTGGAGAGGCTACAACCCTGTCTCACTCCTTTCCCAACCACTGCTTCCGTTTCGTGTCCCTCGATTCTTATAACTGCCATCTGGTTTCTGTACAAATTGTAAAGAGGCTTTCGCTCCCTACATTTTACCCCTGCCACCTTAAGAATTTGAAAGAGAGTAATCCAATCAACATTGTCAAAGGCTTTCTCTAAGTCTACAAATGCTAGAAATGTAGGTTTGCCTTTCGTTAAACTATTTTCTACGATAAGTCGTAGGGTCAGTATTGCCTCACGTGTTCCAATATTTCTACGGAATCCAAAGTGATCATCGCAGAGGTCGGCTTCTACCAGTTTTTCCATTCGTCTGTAAGGAATTCGTGTCAGTATTTTGCAGCCACAGCTTATTAAGCTGATATTTCGGTAATTTTCACATCTGTCAACGTCTGCTTTCTTTGGGATTGGAATAATTATATTCTACTTGAAGTCTGAGGGTATTTCGCCTGTCTCAAACATCTTGCTCACCAGCTGGTAGAGTTTTGTCATGATTGGCTGTCCCAAGGCCGTCAGTAGTTCTAATGGAATGTTGTCTACTCCCAGGGCCTTGTTTCGACTCAGGTCTTTCAGTGCTCTGTCAAACTATTCATGCAGTATCATATCTCCCATTTCATCTTCAACTACGTCGTCTTCCATTTCCATAATATTGTCCTGAAGAACATCGCCGTTTTATAGACCCTCTATATACTCCTTCCACCTTTCTGCTTTCCCTTCTTTGCTTAGAACTGGGTTGCCCTCTGAGCTCTTGATATTCATACAAGTGGTTCTCTTCTCTCCAAAGGTCTCTTTAATTTTCCTATAGGCGGTATCTATCTTTCCCCTAGTGAGATAAGCCTCTACATCCTTACATTTGTCCTCTAGCCATCCTTGCTTAGCCATTTTGCACTTCCTGTCGATCTCATTTTTGAGACGTTTGTATTCCTTCGAAATATATTCTTCATTATAGGCAATTGCTAGTGAAGGACCCTTATCAGCTTTCGTTATAAGAGCATCATTATGTTTAAGTTTTCATTAATATTTCTAATCAGGGGCATGTCATTACCTGAGGAATTAGGGGAAGCAGCCTGACATTTACTAAAAACATTTGTTACATCATAACCAGCCATAGTATGCACAGGTCTACCCATTTTTATGCAATCTAAACCAGTTTTCAGGTCTACAAGGACATTCTGCACGTCCTGCTTGTTAGTCGAATCTGGTTTAACATTATACTTAAGCCCTTTTTCTAACAGACTAGTTTCTGCTTCTGTAAAATTAATATTAGTCTTATTTAAAACTCTGTGACAAAATACAGTGTCACTTTTTTTTTAATTTTTCGGAAGATCTCTCAGGTGGAAAAGGGCACAAAAGCTTACTGATTTTCTTTTCGTGCCTGTACGTAACACCTTGTTTATAATTCTCTAAGTAGTCATTAACTTGTGATCATATAAGATCGATATTAACATTAAACAATTCATGGCACAATTTTGTAATTTCAAGATACAGTTCGTCAGCCTCTGTATTAAGAAAGTCTTTTTTTTTGGCAAAAAGCGATTTTATTTTGTCAGAAATTAATTTTTTTACAATAGGCGTGAAGCTCAAAGGATCATTTTTACAATTTCTGAAGGTAATAATAGCCTTTAAATAAGTGGGGACTAATTCCCTCCTTTCACATTGCTTATTCAAACAGATGGACATGCTGGTATTTAACTTTTTTTCTTTAAGTCTTTATATTTAGATACAGCCTTAGATACCTGGCAGGCAAAAATCTTAAGGTTTTTGACATGGTTGTCAATCAGCGACTGTTGTATAATACCAAATTTTGAAAAACACAGGCCTCAGTCGCGAACACAATTAATTTGTCCGAAGAAGGTGTCCCTTGTGACACCGAAACCTAGGTCACAAATTAATTGTGTTCGCGTCTGAGGACTCTGTTTTTCAAAATTTTGCACTGTACAGCTGGATGACAGCCATGTTAAAAACCTTAAGCTAAGTAAATTTTTTACTTGATCCCTAAACCCCCGTCACAGAGTGCCTCGACGAGGTCCTAGCTAGATATGGCAACCCTAGGTTTCACAGATCTGGGCCACATGGTGGCGTCAATCCTAGAGCATCAGTATGTATTATGTTGGTACGTCAAGTTCGTAGCGTTTGTGTTTTTCCCGGTTTCTATCGGTTTATTTACCGGTTGTCATTTTGTACTGCTCGTCCCCTGCTTCTATTTGATTTTACGAACTGTCATTTAATCTAGAATGAAATTTTCACTCTACAGCGGAGTGTGCGCTGATAACTTCCTGGCAGATTGTGTACCGGACCGAGACGCGAACTCAGGACCTTTGCCTTCCGCAGGCAAGTGCTCTACCAACTGAGCTACCCAAGCACGACTCACGCCCCGCCCTCACAGCTTTACTTCTGTCAGTATCTCGTCTCCTACCTTCCAAACTTTACAGAAGCTCTCCTGCGAACCTTGCAGAAGTAGCACTCCTGAAAGAAAGGATATTGCACAAACATGGCTTAGCCAAAGCCTGGGGGATGTTTCTAGAATGAAATTTTCACGCTACAGCGGAGTGTGCGCTAAGCCATGTCTCCGCAATATCGTTTATTTCAGGAGTGCTACTTCTGCAAGGTTCGCAGGAGAGCTTCTGTAAAGTTTGGAAGGTAGGAGACGAGGTGCTGGCAGAAGTAAAGCTGTGAGTACCGGGCGTGAGTCGTGCATGGGTAACTCAGTTGGTAGAGCACTTGCCCGCGAATGCCAAAGGTCCTGAGTTTGAGTCTGGGTCTGGCACACAGTTTTAATCTGCCAGGAAGTTTCGTGTCATTTTCTCGTTAGGACATAGTTAGCCGAGGTCTGGACACTAGAAAATGGAGTGCCAAGTGGAGAAAAAGAGACATTTCTGACATATTCTCGCGTCTGAGTTCAGTATAGGGGCGACAGCAGCGGACGTATGCCAGAGACATTTGTGTCGTGTATGGGGGTAATGCCATTGGGCAGAGTACGGCAAGGATCATTTTGACATTAGTGAATATCGACGTTCAGGATGATCTTGGGGTTCCGATGAGGATCCGTTTAAACGCATTAATCCACAATGATCCACGTGATTGTATTCGAGAAATGGAAAATGCGATGAACTGTGATCATTCCACCATCGTGCGACAAATGTATGCGATGGGAAACGTTCGAAAATCGGGTGTAGGGTCACAGCACGCTGTAAGTCAAAATGACAAAAATCAGTGGGCGGTAATATGTGGATGTCTGCTTGGTCGTCATAAATTGGCTCCTGAAAAACGCTGACTATTCCCATTCCGTATCGTTACTATAGTGTGCGTCATTTACGACGTCGGCCGAGTTTAGGTTCGTTCTGCGCATCTGACGTCATAAAGCACAGGCACCCAATGAACAGAGAACGACGTTGCCACAGCTCGACTGCAGTGCAGAGCACGGACGAGTGTCTTCAGTTTTACAAACGTTCAGTCATAAATAAAGTAATTGAACAAATCCAGTGTCTTGATAGCAGACTTTCTTTTACAGAAGTTTGGAAAAAGCATTCTTTATATCAATTGCTTCATATTCTATTAATTAATTAAACCAAACAAGCAATAAGCCTCCTAAATCAGGCGATAGCAAGGAAAGGTGTTTGTATCATTCTCACGAACCGCTTTTTCGCAATAAAGAACAGCGGTAATTGTTTACTTCCTATTGTACTCCGAGCAAATGTGAATAATTCATAGTCATACCAACAGCGTTTGTCGGTATTTTGTGTGATCTCTTAAAGTTGTCCCAGAGATTATTTGAATGAAGAGGTGTGATAGCACAATGGTTAAGGTGTTGGACTATTAAGTGAAAGGTCCTGAATTCAAACGTTGTTCGGTGCTTACTATTTTGTTTTTTAAAAACAATATCGAAGTGCCTTACTTTATGAATTGTATTAGTTTGAATGTTTTTGAAATTTCTAGTTCTTTGTCTCTTCATTATAATCATAAGCAGCTTACGGTTTTTCTAATTTTGTCCTCCAATATTTCTTTTCACAGCAATTAAAAAGAATGAAAAGGCACACATACAATATTCATGTTATCTGTTTTGTTTGTATATCTTCTCTTCCGCAGTCGCTGTTTTACTATTCATACTGAAATATATTCTTTGCGACAGTATTAAAAGTATTATTTAGAGCAGAATTTCGGCTCGTACATTGCCGAGCTACTTGATAGTCTGACGCAATTCTTTGCTTCGCTCCTTTGGCAACAACATATTCAATGTTTTCGTCAAATGATCTTTGTTTCGGCAAGTATTTACTGTCTGTTGTGACAAACACCAATTTTTTGCTCACTGTGCCTCCCTGACAATATATTTCAGTTTCTATGTTTTATTACGTCCACAATTCAGTTTTGTGTACTTTGCCAATTTTGTTTTAATCAGAACTTTATAGAAAAAAGCGAAATGACTGGTATACACAAAACCTTTTGACAGTCGCAAAAGACGGAATATTTCTCAATATTACATACGAGACCTATCTGCTACTTAAATTAAATGAGATATTGTTGTACAGTAAAGCCAGCCGGTGTGGCCATGCGATTCTAGGCGCTACAGTCTGGAACCGCGACATCGCAGGTTCGAATCCTGCCTCAGCCATGGATGTGTGTGATGTCCTTAGATTAGTTAGGTTTGTGTAGTTCTAAGTTTTAGGCGACTCATGACCTCAGATGTTAAGTCCCATAGTGCTCAAAGCCATTATACAGTAAGTTTTATATGAAATTTAGGTATATTGTCCACATTTCATCCTCAACATTGTGGCAACTAAAATCGACCATATGGAAAGTACACGCTGTGGACTTCTACCTCTGCAAACTTTTCGAAATTTCGTGCACTGGTTTACTACATTTAATGCTGCACAATAACTGCGTTGAACATCGAAACAAAATTAAGTCATTTATGGGGGGAAGGTATCAGTCAAGAAGATGTGTAAAAATCAAATTTTTGGGCCAAATAGTTTTTGTGAAATCGAATGGTAAAGTGTGTCAAAGCAGTCGGAACACCATGTGTCAGCACAGGCAAGAAGTGAAGTGATGACAAAATGCGGGGAGCACGTCTCTGTAGCAGCGAAAGGCTTAATGCGGCCGTGGTGGCGTTTTTTCATAAACAGCGCGCTCACCCCTAAACGTAAGTTTGGGAACTATACTGTACTATGGCGCTGCTTCTCTTGGCGCGTGCAACTGGCAACGCAGCAATCTCCCGCGTCTGGGCGGACATGCGCGAACCGCAAACATAAAAGAATTCAACTATAGTGACGACAAATAGTGCCTTTACGCTAACATAAGGAAAGTCAAAACAATCTCCGGTGAAATTAAAAGGCAAGTTTGATAACATTAACAGTGCAACGCGAACTCCTCTGTTAAATCCAGAGGAGAGAGCGAATAGGTGGGAGGAGTGCACTGAAGGCCTCTATGAGGGAGAAGATTTGTCTCATGTGACAGACAGGGGATCCAGTATTAGAATCAGTATTGAAGAGATTTTTGGAGGACTTAAGAATAAAAAAGGCAGAAGAGATAGATAACACTGAAACGGTACAGTAGTTTCCGCTCCATAAGCAGCAGGTTTCGCTGCTCGCTCGCACCGGGAAATACTTCATAAACTGCGTGCTCCCCCCTAAACGTAAGTTTGCGAACTACACTCCTGGAAATGGAAAAAAGAACACATTGACACCGGTGTGTCAGACCCACCACACTTGCTCCGGACACTGCGAGAGGGCTGTACAAGCAATGATCACACGCACGGCACAGCGGACACACCAGGAACCGCGGTGTTGGCCGTCGAATGGCGCTAGCTGCGCAGCATTTGTGCACCGCCGCCGTCAGTGTCAGCCAGTTTGCCGTGGCATACGGAGCTCCATCGCAGTCTTTAACACTGGTAGCATGCCGCGACAGCGTGGACGTGAACCGTATGTGCAGTTGACGGACTTTGAGCGAGGGCGTATAGTGGGCATGCGGGAGGCCGGGTGGACGTACCGCCGAATTGCTCAACACGTGGGGCGTGAGGTCTCCACAGTACATCGATGTTGTCGCCAGTGGTCGGCGGAAGGTGCACGTGCCCGTCGACCTGGGACCGGACCGCAGCGACGCACGGATGCACGCCAAGACCGTAGGATCCTACGCAGTGCCGTAGGGGACCGCACCGCCACTTGCCAGCAAATTAGGGACACTGTTGCTCCTGGGGTATCGGCGAGGACCATTCGCATCCGTCTCCATGAAGCTGGGCTACGGTCCCGCACACCGTTAGGCCGTCTTCCGCTCACGCCCCAACATCGTGCAGCCCGCCTCCAGTGGTGTCGCGACAGGCGTGAATGGAGGGTCGAATGGAGACGTGTCGTCTTCAGCGATGAGAGTCGCTTCTGCCTTGGTGCCAATGATGGTCGTATGCGTGTTTGGCGCCGTGCAGGTGAGCGCCACAATCAGGACTGCATACAACCGAGGCACACAGGGCCAACACCCGGCATCGTGGTGTGGGGAGCGATCTCCTACACTGGCCGTACACCTCTGGTGATCGTCGAGGGGACACTGAATAGTGCACGGTACATCCAAACCGTCATCGAACCCATCGTTCTACCATTCCTAGACCGGCAAGGGAACTTGCTGTTCCAACAGGACAATGCACGTCCGCATGTATCCCGTGCCACCCAACGTGCTCTAGAAGGTGTAAGTCAACTACCCTGGCCAGCAAGATCTCCGGATCTGTCCCCCATTGAGCATGTTTGGGACTGGATGAAGCGTCGTCTCACGCGGTCTGCACGTCCAGCACGAACGCTGGTCCAACTGAGGCGCCAGGTGGAAATGGCATGGCAAGCCGTTCCACAGGACTACATCCAGCATCTCTACGATCGTCTCCATGGTAGAATAGCAGCCTGCATTGCTGCGAAAGGTGGATATACACTGTACTAGTGTGATGTATCTGACCCCAGGAATGTGTCAATAAAGTTTCCCCTTCCTGGGACAATGAATTCAGGGTGTTCTTATTTCAATTTCCAGGAGTGTAGATCCCTCTGTCTGTACGGTAGCTTCCTTTCACGTTACTGATTGCGATAGACACAGTCCATCGGCAGGAGAGCAACAAGAAAGGAACGATGAAAAAACAATGCGAATGTACGCTAATCATTTCTGTTTGATCACCTCATTTGTGCCTACTTTAATTACTATAACTGCATGCCCAAAAGACAATAAGGAAAGATGAAATGAGAATGTTTGAAAAAAATCGATTTATTCCATATTAATTTACTCTCTAAAATCCGATATCCGTTGCGGCGAAACATTAGTTACTAAAGTGTAGCGAGACAATGTTCAAAACATGACTGAAAATACGTTCACTAAATAGACATAAGGACATCTATGATTGACATGCCATATAAAGCCGACGTACAATTTTAAAATGTTAGAAATACGGAAATGAAGCAATACAGAATGCTACACTTGTAACGTACGTTGTTGTTCTACATTGTTTACCGCTGGTATTTACAGGGTCAGAGAGAAAGCATCCTAGATTTTGGAGGGAAAAGCTGTAATTGTAACGATCTGCACTACAACAGAAACAAGAAGCACAACGTAAGGAAAAATAATGTAATGTGTGTTCCATCTCACAAGCGACATTGAAGCAGGTACTTCCTGTGACTTAGTATGGGCAGGGGTTAATTTCTACAACCGGAATAAATTAATAACTGGCTCCTTACACCGATCCACGGTCTCAGATGAAACAGTTGCTGAACAGTTCAAAGAAAACTTGAGTCTCATCACAAATAGGTACGCTACTCACACAATTAAAGTTGGTAGTGACTTCAATCTACCTTCCGTATGTTGACAAAAATACATTTACAGACCCTATTGTAGATAGAAAACAACTTCCGTAATTGTTCTAAATGCTTTTTTTAAAATTATTTTGAACAATTAGTTCACGAGGCCATTCAAATTGTAAATGGTTACGAAAAGACACTTGACCTCTTAACCACAAACAATCCTGAGCATCACGGCGGATACAGGGATTAGTGAACACACAGTCGTAGCGAGGCTCAGTCCCGTAACAAAGCTAAACGTGAAATATATCTGTTTATAAAATCAGGTAAAAATTCGGTTGACGTCTTTCTAAGAGACAGTTTCCAATCCTTCTACATCTACATCCATACTCCGCAAGCCACCTGACTGTGTGTGGCGGAGAGTACCTTGAGTACCTCTATCGGTTCTCCCTTCTATTCCAATCTCGTGTTGTTCGTGGAAAGAAGGATTGTCGGTATGCCTTTGTGTGGGCTCTAATCTCTCTGATTTTATCCTCACGGTCTCTTCGCGATATATATGTAGGAGGGAGCAATATACTGCTTGACTCTTCGGTGAAGGTATGTTCTCGAAACTTCAACAAAAGCCCGTACCGAGCTACTGAGCGTCTCTCTTGCAGAGTCTTCCACTGGAGTTTATCTATCATCTCCGTAACGCTTTCGCGATTACTAAATGATCCTGTAACGAAGCGCGCTGCTCTCCGTTGGATCTCCTCTCTCTCTTCTATCAACCCTATCTGGTACGGATCCCACACTGCTGAGCAGTATTCCAGCAGAGGGCAAACAAGCGTACTGTAACCCACTTCGTTTGTTTTTGCATTGCATTTCCTTAGGATTCATCCAATGAATCTCAGTCTGGCATCTGCTTTACTGACGATCAACTTTATATGATCATTCCATTTTAAATCACTCCTAATGCGTACTCCCAGATAATTTTTGGAATTAACTGCTTCCAGTTGCTGACCTGCTATATTGTAGCTATATTATATGGGCTCTTCCTTTCTGTGTATTTAGAGCACATTACACTTGTCTACACTGAGATTCAGTTGCCATTCCCTGCACCATGCGTCAATTCGCTGCAGATCCTCCTGCATTTCAGTACAATTTTCCATTGTTGCAACCTCTCGATATACCACAGCATCATCTGCAAAAAGCCTCAGTGAACTTCCGATGTCATCCACCAGGTCATTTATGTATATTGTGAATAGCAACGGTCCTATGACACTCCCCTGCGACACACCTGAAATCACTCGCACTTCGGAAGACTTCTCTCCATTGAGAATGACATGCTACGTTCTGTTATCTAGGAACTCTTCAATCCAATCACACAACTGGTCTGATAGTCCATACGCTCTTACTCAGTTCATTGAACGACTGTGGCGAAATGTATCGAACGCCTTGCGGAAGTCAAGAAACACGGCATCTACCTGTGAACCCGTGTCTAAGGCCCTCCGAGTCTCGTGGACGAATAGCGCGAGCTGGGTTTCACACGACCGTCTTTTTCGAAACCCATGCTTATTCCTACAGAGTAGATTTCTAGTCTCCAGAGAAGTCATTATACTCGAACATAATACGTGTCCCAAAATTCTACAACTGATCTGTTCGACATCCCTTCTTGAAAAAGAGGGATGACCTGTGCCCTTTTCCAAACTATGTAAGTGACGACCATATGTGTTATAAGTTGAAAGAAATAATATCAAGAGCAGTCCAGAGATTCATACCAAATAAATTAATAAGAGTCGGAACTGATCCCCCATGGTACACAAAACACGACAAAAAGCTGCTGCAGGAGCACCGAAAAAGCCACGTATAATTTAAACGAACGCTAAATCTCCAAGATTGGCGATATTTTACTAAGGCTCGAAACGCGAAATGCATTTAATAGTTTCCACAACGAAAGTCTGTCTAGAAATGTGGCGGAAAATCGAAAGAGATTGTGGTCCTATGTTAAGCAAAGCAGCAGAAAGGCTCAGTAAGTGAGGAGGAGGAGGAGGAGGATGAGGAGGAGGAGGAGGAGGAAGAGGAGGATGAGGAGGAGGAGGAGAGGGAGACAAGCGACGCAACCCTTCTGAGCAGGTAAAATCGTGGCCAATGTCCGCCGTGGCTAATGTCCACACACCGGTAAAAGTCAGAGACGTTCCAGTGTCACAAGATTTGGGGTGGAGAGGTTGGTCACGGCCAAGTGGTTCGACCACCCCCTCCACCGGGGCCCAGGAAGACCTCCGGGTGCCTGCCATATTCTGAGTAAGTGAGCAGACATGCCCTCAGTGCGTCTGTCTCGATGTTCACGTGTGGAAGAGAGGTATTTGAGTATTTGCACTAATTCTTTTATTTCCAGCTCCGGATTGTATAAAGAAATGAATTTTCTCGTTTAATTTCGGAAATCTGACCCCCCTGCGCTAATGTATCTGGTCTCCAGTTTGCCTGTTTCCCTCCACACATAGTGGATGTCCCATGTAAAAAACTGGGAGACTTTGGTGGTATACATTTGGCCAACGGAATTCCGTCTTGCCCGTAGAAATGTGCGTCGAGATTAGTATATAATATGTTGTTACTGTTGTGGTCTTCAGTCCTGAGACTGGTTTGATGCAGCTCTCCCTGCTACACTATCCTGTGCAAGATTATTCATCTCCAGTACCTACTGCAATCTACATCCTTCTGAATCTGCTTAGTGTATTCATCTCTTGGTCTCCCTCTACGATTTTTACCCTTCCCGCTGCTCTCTAATGCTAAATTGGTGATCCCTTGATGCCTCAGAACATGTCCTACCAACCGATCCCTTCTTCTGCTCAAGTTGTACCACAAACTTCTCTTCTCCACAATCCCATTCCATACCTCCTCATTAGTTATGTGACCTACCCATCTAATCTTCAGCATTCTTCTGTAGCACCACATTTCGAAAGCTTCTATTCTCTTCTTGTCCAAACAATTTATCGTTCATGTTTCACTTCCATACATGGTTACACTCCATACAAATACTTTCAGAAACGAATTCCTGACACTTAAATCTATACACGACGTTAACAAATTTCTCTTCTTCAGAAACGCTTTCCTTGCCATTGCCAGTACATTATACCCTCTCTACTTCGACCATCATCAGTTATTTTGCTCCCCAAATAGCAAAACTCATTTACTACTTTAAGTGTCTCATTTCCTAATCTAATTCCCTGAGCGTCACCAGACTTATTTAGACTATATTGCATTATCCTCGATTTGCTTTTGTTGATGTTCATCTTATATCCTCCTTTCAAGATACTGTCCATTCCGTTCAACCGCTCTTCCAAGTCCTTTGCTGTCTCCCACAGAATTACAATGTCATCAGCGAACCTCAAAGTTTCTATTTCTGCTCCATGGATTTTAATACCTACTCCGAATTTTTCTTTTGTTTCCTTTACTGCTTGCTCAATACACAGATTAAATAACATAGGGGAGAGGCAACAACCCTGTCTCACTCCCTTCCCAATCACTGTTTCCCTTTCATGTCCCTCGACTCTTGTAACTGTCATCTGGTTTCTTTACAAATTGTAAATAGCCTTTCGCTCCCTGTATTTTATTATTGCCACTCTCAGAATTTGAAAGAGAGTATTCCAGTCAATATTGTCAAAAGCTTTCTCTAAGCCTAAAAATGCCAGAAACGTAGGTTTGCCTTTCCTTAAACTATTTTCTAAGATAAGTCGTAGGGTCAGTATTGCCTCCCGTGTTCCAACATTTCTACGGAATCCAAACTGATCTTCCCCGAGGTCGGCTTCTACCAGTTTTTCCATTCGTCTGTAAGCAATTCGTGTTAGTATTTTGCAGCTGTGACTTATTAAACTGATAGTTCGGTAATTTTCACATCTGTCAACACCGGCTTTTTTTGGGATTGGAATTATTATATTCTTCTTGAAGTCTCAGGGTATTTCGCCTGTCTCGTACATCTTGCTCACCAGATGGTAGAGTTTTGTCAGGACTGGCTCTCCTAAGACCGTCAGTAGTTCTAATGGAATGTTGTCTACTCCCGGGGCCTTGTTTCGACTCAGGTCTTTCAGTGCTCTGTCAAACTCTTCACGCAGTATCTTATCTCCCATTTCGTCTTCATCTACATTCTCTTCCATTTCCATAATATTGTCCTCAAGTGCATTGTCGTTGTATAGACCCTCTGTATACTCCTTCCACCTTTCTGCTTTGCCATCTTTGCTTAGAACTGGGCTTCCATTTCAGTTTTTGATGTTCATAGAAGTGGCTCTCTTTTCGCCAAAAGTCTCTTTAATTTTCCTGTAGGCAGTATCTATCTTGCCCCTAGTGAGATAAGCCTCTACATCCTTACATTTGTCCTCTACCCTTCCCTCCTAAGCCATTTTGCAATATACCCGAGCTATAAGTTGTAAAGTTGTAATATCTGTCAACTAGAACAATTGCTGCAATCACTGTAAAGTCGAGTGATAATGTTTAAAACACATAGGTAATCAATTGTCGTCAATCTTTAACACACCCTAAAAATCACATAGGGGTCAAGTTAAAGGAATTCATTTAAAATAAAAGATATAGAATGCAGGGCCCCACACATCAGCGTGTGAGCCCTCCAGCGCCTTGCCCTGTATGGTACAGAGAGGACACGCTCTCTAGGTAGCGCTCTCAATCTCCCCTCCCCAATTTTCAGTCAGGGCTTGATGACTTCAACTTCCATCTGGCGTCTCTAGGCAAGGAGGTTTGACGCCTATCTTTCAACATTCCATCAGAATTTCTAAAATCATCGTGGTAAGTGGCAACAGAACGACTATTCACGTTGGTAACTTTCGGAAAAATAACACCCACGGCATATGAAGACTGCACGAGCTGGCAAGTGAGAGAGTTATCGCACAATCGGCTTAATAGATGATGCATCGAAGTTGCTGACAAGAAAAATACACAGAAGAAAACTGAGGATATGTTAGATGACGATCAGTTTAATTTTAGGTAAGGTAAAGGCAGGAGAGAGGCAATTCTGACGATGCGGTTGATAATGGAAGCAAGACTGAGAAAAATCAAGACATGTTCATAGGATCTGTCGACCCGGAAAAATCTTTCGACAATGTAAAATAGTGCAAGATGTTCGAAATTCTGAGAGAAATAGGGGTAAGCTGTAGGGAGAGACTGGAAATATACAATAATGTACAAGAGCCAAGAGGTAACAATAAGACTGGACGACCAAGAACGACGTGCTCGGATTAAAAAGGCTGTAATACAGGGATGTAGTATCCCCCCCCCCCCCAATCCGTTCATCTGTACATCGAGGAAACAATGACGGAAGTATAAAAAAGTGTCAGGAGTGAAAGTATATCAACTATACGATTCGCTGAAGCCACTGCTATTATGAGTGAAAGTGAAGAAGAATTACATGATCTGCTAAATGGAATGAACAGTTTAATCAGTACAGAACATGCATTGAGAGTAAATCGAGGAAACTCTAAAGAACTAAGAAGCAGAAGAAATGAGAACAGCAAGAAACTTACACTACTCGCCATTACAATTGCTACACCACGAAGATGACGTGCTACAGAGGCGAAATTTAACCGACAGGAAGAAGATGCTGTGATATGCAAATGATTAGCTATTCATTCACACAAGGTTGACGCCGGTGGCGACACCCACAACGTGCTCACATCAGGAAAGTTTCCAACCGATTTCTCATACACAAAGAGCAGTTGACCGGCGTTGCCTGGTGTAACGTTGTTGTGATGCCTCGTGTAAGGAGGGGAAATGCGTACCATCACGTTTCGGACTTTGATAAAGGTCGGATTGTAGCCTATCGCGATTGCTGTTTATCGTATCGCGACTGCTCGAATTGGTCTAGATGCAATGACTTTTAGCAGAATATGGAATTTGTGGGTTCAGGAGGGTAATACGGAACGCCGTGCTGGATCCCAACGGCCTCGTATCACTAGCAGTCGAGATGACAGGCATCTTATCCGCACGGCTGTAACGGATCGTGCAGCCACGTCTCGATCCCCGAGTCAACAGATGGGGACGTTTGCAAGACAACAACCATCTGCACGAACAGTTCGACGACGTTTGCAGCAGCACGGACTATCAGCTCGGAGACCACGGCTGCGGTTACCCTTGACGCTGCATCACAGACAGGAGCGCCTGTGATGGTGTACTCGACGACGAACCTGGGTGCACGAATGGCAAAACGTCATTTTTTCGGATGAATCCAGGTTCTGTTTACAGCATCACGATGTTTGCATCCGTGGTTGGCGACATCGCGGTGAACGCACATTGGAAGCATGTACTCGTCATCGCCATACTGGCGTATCACCCGGCGTGATGGTATGGGGTGCCATCGGTTACACGTCTCGGTCACCTCTTGATCGCATTGACGGCCCTTTGAACAGTGGACGTTACATTTCAGGTGTGTTACGACCCGTGACTGTACCCTTCATTCGATCCCTACGAAACTCTACATTTCAGCAGGATAATGCACGACCGCATGTTGCAGGTCCTTTCTGGATACAGAAAATGTTCGTCTGCTGCCCTGGCCAGCACATTCTCCTGATCTCTCACCAACTGACTGGTCAATGGTGGCCGAGCAACTGGCTCGTCACAATACGCCAGCCACTACTCTCGATGAACTGTGGTATCGTGTTGAAGCTGCACGAGTACCTGTACCTGTACACGCCATCCAAGCTCTGACTCAATGCCCAGGCGTATAGAGGCCGTTATTACGGCCAGAGGTGGCTGTTCTGGGTACTGATTTCTCATGATCCATGCACCGAAATTGCGTGAAAATGTAATCACATGTCAGTTCTAGTGTAATGTATTTGTCCAATGAATACCCGTTTATCATCTGCATTTCGTCTTGGTGTAGCAATTTTAATGGCCAGTAGTGTATAAAATAGTGTCAGGAGTGGACTTAAAATTCAAGGTGAAAGTATATCAATTATACGCTTCGCTAATGACATTGCTTTCATGAGTGAAAGTGAAGAAGAATTACATGACCTTTTAAATGGAATCAACAGTCTAATCAGTACAGAACATGGATTGAGAGTAAATCGAAGAAAGACGAAAGAACTGATAAGTAGAAGAAATGATATCAGCGAGAAAGTATCAAGATTGATGGTTATGAAGTACATGAAGTTAAGGAATTCTACAACGTAGGCAGCAAAATAACTAGTGACGGACGGAGCGAGGACGGCATTACAAGCAGACTAAAAATGGCAAAATGGGCATTCCTGGGCAACAGTAGTCTACTCGTCCCAAATATTTGAGGAAGAAATTTCTCAGAATATACGTTTATAGTACAGCACTGTATGGTAGTGAAACACAGACTATGCGAAAACTGGAACAGGTGAGAACGGAAGCACTTGAGGTGTGGTGCTATAGACGAATGTTGAAAATTATGTGGACTGATAAGGTAAGGAATGAGGAGGTTCTACGTAGAATCGGAGAGGAAAGGAATATGTGGAAAAGACTGATAAGGAGAAGGGACAGGCTGATAGGACATCTCTTAAGACATTAGGGGATGACTCCCATGATGGTAGTGAAACACAGACTGTGCGAAAACTGGAACAGGTGAGAACGGAAGCACTTGAGATGTGGTGCTATAGACGAAAGATGAAATTAGGTGGACTGATAACGTAAGGAATGAGCATGTTCTGCGCGGAATCGGAGAGGAATAACTAGACAACACTGACAAGAAGAAGGGACAGTCTGATAGGTCATCTGTTAGGCATTAGGGGATGACTCCCATGATACTAGAGGGAGCTGTAGAGGAACACAGGGACTGGAATACTTCCAGCAAATAATAGAGGGCGTAAGTTGTAAATGCTACTCTGGGGTGAAGAGGTTGGCACAGGAGAGGAATTCGTGGCGGGACGCATGAAAGCAGTCAGAACAAAGCAGCAACTCCGTGTACAAGTAGCGGTGAGCATCCACGAATACGATGTTATGCCTCTGGTGTGACAGTGACGATGTGGTGTGCCACAAATTGCTTCCCCGGGGTGTAGCCATCACTGTTGACATTTATTATCAAGAGATGAGGCGTCTTGCAGACGCAATCCAAGAACAACGACGAGGAAGACTGCGTGAAATGATGACACTCCACGGTAACCGCATTCGGCTGGACCGACAAAAAACAGCGCACAGCAGTTGGCTTGGGAAGTCATCCAGCACCCACCCCGTTCGCCTGATTTTGCGCCGTAGATTTCCACGTTTTCCGCTTTCTAATCGAAGAACCTTCAAAGAATTTACTTTCGGCATGAGATGCGCTCCGGACGTGATTCGACGAGTTCTTCGCCCCGAAACCACCAGATTTATCTGTTGGGTTTATGAAACTGATGGTACACTTATGCACTAACCTAATACACCAGGCAATGTCATCGACCGGTAACCACCACAACTACAACATCATGTAAGGTGGCACGTAACTAGCCGGAACTGTACTGCATACTGAGCTATGCAGGTGGTTACCATTTCCATGCAACCACACAGGCCAGCTATACAATCGTATTAATTTTGCATGTACGGAAAGCTTAAGCAACATGTTTCAGATTCAGAAACTTCAAACCTCTTGGCAGATTAAAACTATGTGCCGGACCGAGACGCGAACTCGGCTCCCGAGTCTACAACTTGTTTGTGTGAGAGAAAATCATGTTATGCCTCGCTTGCCTTTAACGCGAATCTCTCGCCCAGGGCAAAGCACCAAGTGACTGGAAAAACGCGCAGGTGACTACCGTATATAAGAAGGGCAAAAGAAGAGACCAGTAAAATTACAGGCCAACATCCCTACCATCCCTTCGCTGCACAATCGTTTAACATACTCCGAGGTCGGGTATAATAATTTTTTTGAGAGGGAAAAACTTCTGCGCACATACAGGGTGTTTCAAAAATGACCGGTATATTTGAAACGGCAATACAAACTAAACGAGCAGCGATAGAAATACACCGTTTGTTGCAATATGCTTGAACAACAGTACATTTTCAGGCAGACAAACTTTCGAAATTAGAGTAGTTACAATTGTCAACAACAGATGGCGCTGCGGTCTGGGAAACTCTATACTACGATATTTTCCACGTATCCACCATGCGTAGCAATAATATGGCGTAGTCTCTCAATGAAATTACCCGAAACCTTTGACAACGTGTCTGGCGGAATGGCTTCACATGCACATGAGATGTACTGCTTTAGCTGTTCAATTGTTTCTGGATTCTGGCGGTACACCTGGTCTTTCAAGTGTCCCCACAGAAAGAAGTCACAGGGGTTCATGTCTGGCGAATAGGAAGGCCAATCCACGCCGCCTCCTGTACGTTTCGGATAGCCCAAAGCAATCACACGATCATCGAAATATTCATTCAGGAAATTAAAGACGTCGGCCGTGCGATGTGGCTGGGCACCATCTTGCATAAACCACGAGGTGTTCGCAGTGTCGTCTAAGGCAGTTTGTACCGCCACAAATTCACGAAGAATGTCCAGATAGCGCGATGCAGTAATCGTTTCGGATCTGAAAAATGGGCCAATGATTCCTTTGGAAGAAATGGCGGCCCAGACCAGAACTTTTTGAGGATGCAGGGACGATGGGACTGCAACATGGGGCTTTTCGGTTCCCCATATGCGCCAGTTCTGTTTATTGACGAAGCCGTCCAGGTAAAAATAAGCTTCGTCAGTAAACCAAATGTTGCCCACATGCATATCACCATCAATCCTGTGCACTATATCGTTAGCGAATGTCTCTCGTGCAGCAATGGTAGCGGCGTTGAGGGGTTGCCGCGTTTGAATTTTGTATGGATAGAGGTGTAAACTCTGGCGCATGAGACGATACGTGGACATTGGCGTCATTTGGACCGCAGCTGCAACACGGCGAACGGAAACCCGAGGCCACTGTTGGATCAGCTGCTGCACTAGCTGCGCGTTGCCCTCTGTGGTTGCCGTACGCGGTCGCCCTACCTTTCCGGCAAGTTCATCCGTCACGTTCCCAGTCCGTTGAAATTTTTCAAACAGATCCTTTATTGTATTGCTTTTCGGTCCTTTGGTTACATTAAACCTGCGTTGAAAACTTGGTCTTGTTGCAACAACACTGTGTTCTAGGCGGTGGTATTCCAACACCAGAAAAGTCCTCTGTTCTAAGGAATAAACCACGTTGTCCACAGCACACTTGCACGTTGTGAACAGCACACGCTTACAGCAGAAAGACGACGTACAGAATGGCGCACCCACAGACTGCGTTGTCTTCTATATCTTTCACATCACTTGCAGCGCCATCTGTTGTTGAAAATTCTAACTACTGTAATTTCGAAAGTTTGTCCGCCTGAAAATGTACTGTTGTCCCAAGCATGTTGCAACAAACGGTGTATTTCTATCGCTGCTCGTTTAGTTTTTATTGCCGTTTCAAATATACCGGTCAGTTTTGAAACACCCTGTATCAGCACTGTTTTGGAAAGCGTCGCTCGTTCGAAACTCAGCTTGTCTTTTTCTCACATGATAAACTGCGAAGGTGAACGCGGGGATTCCATATTCTTACATTTCCGAAAAGCATCTGACATGGTGCCATACTGCCGACTGTTACAGAAGATACAAGCGTGCGGAATAGGTTACGTGTATGTGAGTGCCTCGAAGACTTCTTAAGCAGTAGAGCTCAACACGTTGTCCTCGAGTGTTCATCAGGGAGGTATCGACGGAGAGCACCATAGAAGTGTGATAGGACCTCAGTTGTTCTCTGTATACGCAAATGATTCGGCGGACAGGGTGGGCAGCAATCTGCTATTGTTTCCTGATGATGCCGTGGTGTACGGTAAGGTGTCCAAGTTGAGTGACTGTAGGAAGGTACAAGATCACTTAAATAAAGATTCTAGTTGCTGTGTTGAATGGCAGCTACACTACATTATAAAAAGTATCCGGACACCCTTAGACATCATGAGGGAGCAGAATGGGGCGGTCTGAGGAACTCGTGGACTTCGAACGTGGTCAGATGATTCAGTGTCCCTTGTGTCTTACGTCTGTACGTGAGATTTCTACAGTCCTAAACATCCTCAGGTCCACTGTTTCTGATGTGATACTGAAGCGGAAACGTGAACGGACACGTGCAGCGCAAAAGCGTACAGGCCGACCTCGTCTGTTGACTGACAGCGACCACCCACAGTTGAAGAGGGTCGTAATGTGTAATACGCAGACATCTATCCAGACCATCACACAGGAATTCCAAACTGCATCAGGATCCACTGCAAGTACTGTGACAGTTAGGCGGGAGGTGAGAAAACTTGGATTTCACGGTCGAGCAGCTGCTCATAAGCTACGCATCTCGCCTGTAAATGACAAACGACGCCTCGCTATGGGTAACGAGCGTAAACATTGGACGATTGAACAGTGGAAAAACGTTGTGCGGGGTGAATAATCACGGAACACAATGTGGCGATCTGATGTGTGGCTGTCGGTATAGCGAATGCCGGGTAAACGCCATCTGCCAGCGTGTGTAGTGCCACGAGTAAAATCCGCAGGCGATGGTGTTATGGTGTAGTCGTGTTTTTCATGGAGGGGGTTTCCGCTCTTGTTGTCTTGCGTGGCAATATCACAGTACAGACCTACACTGATGTTTTAAGCACCTTCCTGCTTCACACTGTTGAAGAGCAATGCGGGAGATGGCGATTGCATCTTTCAACACGATCGAGCACCTGTTCATAATGCACGGCCTGTGGCGGAGTGGTTACAAGGCAATAACATCCCTGTGGCCTGCACAGAGTCCTGACCTGAATCTATAGAACACCTTTGGGACGTTTTGGAACGTCGACTTCGTGCCAGGCCTCACCGACCGTCATCGATACCTCTCCTCAGTGCAGAACTCCGTGAAGAATGGGCTGCCATTCGCCAAGAAACGTTCCAGCACTTGACTGAACGTAAGCCTGCGAGAGTGGAAGCTGTCATCAAGGCTAAGGGTGGGCGAACGCCACACTGAATTTCAACATTAACGATGAAGGGCGCCACACACTTGTAAGTCATTTTCATGCAGCTGTCTGAACATTTTTGATCACATAGTTTATCTCTAAATGTAGAAAAACGTAAGTTAATGCGGATGAGTAGGAAAAACAAACTATAATATTCAGATACAGCATTAGTAGTTTCCTACAGATACAGTCACTTCGTTTAAATATCTGAGCTTAACATTGCAAAGTGATATGAAATGGAACGAGCCTGGAAGGATTGTAGTAGGGGGGTCGGATGAGCTTACTAGGAAAATTTTAGGAAGGTGTGTTTCATCTGTAAAGAGAACTGCATGCAAGATGCTAGCGTGACCTACTCTTGAATACTGCTCAAGTGTATGGGATCTGCACCAGGTCGCCTCAAAGGAAGACATCAAAACAGTTCAGGGGCCAGCTGCTACATATTTGTTGCATTAGGGCCGAAGAACATGCAGGTATCACGGAGGTGTTTCAAGAATCCAAATGGGAGTCACTGGAGGAAAGGCGACGTTCTTCTGGACGAACACTATTGAGAACATGTAGAGAACCGACATTTGAGGCTGACTGCAGAACGATTCCGTTGCCCACCAAAGTACTTCGTGAAACGACTGTGAAGATAAGATTAGAGAGAACTGTGCTTGTATGGAAGAATACAGATATTCGTTTTTCCTTCGCTCTATCTGCAAGTGGAGCAGGACAGGAAATGACTAGCAGTGGTACAAAGTACCCTCCACCACGGTGCCATATAGTGGCTTGCAGAGTATCTATGTAGATGTGTGTGTACATGTATGAAGGACTGCTGCTGCTGGTTCAGGGGAGGCAACCGAACAGCGAGGTCATCGGTCCCATCGGATTGGGGAAGGATGTCGGACGTGTCCTTTCAAAGGAACCGTCCCAGCATTTGCCTGAAGCGATTCAGGGAAATCACGGAAAACCTAAATCGGCATGGCCGGACGCGGGTTTGAACTGTCGTCTTCCCAGATGCGGGTCCAGTCTGCTAACCACCGCATGAAGGGAGAAATGTCTACCAGCACATATCCAGCAATCGACAGCTGTGGGTTTGCGACCTATCAAGACTATTTATCGTTCCATAATGGATATATATATATATATATATATATATATATATATATATATATATATATATATATATATATATATGGTGAGTCACCTAACATTACCACTGGACATATTTCATAAACCACATCAAATACTGACGAACCGATTCCACAGACCGAACGTGAGGAGAGGGGCCAGTGTAATTGGTTAATAAAAACAATAAAAAACGCACAGAAGTATGTTTTTTAACACAAACCTAGTTTTTTTTAAAATGGAACCCCATTAGTTTTGTTAGCACATCTGAACTTATAAACAAATACGTAATCAGTGCCGTTTGTTGCATTCTAAAATGTTAATTACATCCGGAGATATTGTAACCTAAAGTTGACGCTTGAAACCTCCGACGTTCAGTTGCGTGTTGTAACAAACACGGGCCACGGGCGTTTCATAGGACGTGGAGGACGCATAAATTGGCAAGCCCATTCTCCTGATCTTACACCTCTGGACTTCTTTCTGTGGGGTACGTTAAAGGAGAATGTGTACCGTGATGTGCCTACAACCCGAGAGGATATGAAACAACGTATTGTGGCAGCCTGCGGCGACATTACACCAGATGTACTGCGGCGTGTACGACATTCATTACGCCAGAGATTGCAATTGTGTGCAGCAAATCATGGCCACCACATTGAACATCTATTGGCCTGACATGTCGGGACACACTCTATTCCACTCCGTAATAGAAAACAGAAACCACGTGTGTACGTGTACCTCACCCTTCATGGTAATGTACATGTGTGTCAGTGAAAAAGGCCAATAAAAAGGTGTTAGCATGTGGACGTAATGTGCCGTTCCAGTCTCTTCTGTACCTAAGGTCCATCACCGTTCCCTTTGGATCCCTACGTAATTCGGTGCTCTCCGATACACACGATCGAACAGCGGAGGGGTGGTACTCAAGCGTCAACTTTATGTTACAATATCTCCGGATGTAAGTAACATTTTACAATGCAACAGATGGCACTGATTACGTATTTGTTTATAAGTTCAGATGTGCTAACAAAACTAATGGGGTTCTATTTAAAAAAAACTAGGTTTGTGTTGAAAAACATACTTCCGTGCGTTTTTTTATTGTTTTTATTAACCAATTACACTAGCCCCTCTCCTCACGTTCGGTCTGTGGAATCGATTCGTCAGTATTTCATGTGGTTTACGAAATATATCCAGCGGTAATGTTAGGTGACTCACCATATATATATATATATATATATATATATATATATATATATATATATATATATATATCCATCATGGTATGATAAAATAGTCTTGATAGGTCGCAAACCCACAGCTGTCTATTTCTGGACATGTGCTGGTACACATTTCCCCTTCATACAGTGGTTCTACATCTACATCCATACTCCGCAAGCCACCTAATGGTGTGTAGTGGAGGGTACCTTGAGTACCTATATCAGTTCTCCCTTCTATTCCAGTCTCGTATTGTTCGTGGAAAGAAAGATTGTCGGTATGCCTCTGTGTGGGCTCTAATCTCTCTGATTGTATTCTCATTGTCTCTTCGCAAGATATACGTAGGAGGGAGCAACATACTGCTGTGTGTGTGTGTGTGTGTGTGTGTGTGTGTGTGTGTGTGTGTGTGTGTGTGTGTGTGTGCGTCTGAGACATTACCTTTCAACAAGATTACGCAACACCACGTGTTGTCCATACAGTCCTGATGCAGAGAGTGCTCAGTTGTATCCCTACCAGCATTCTCTTCCCCACTGGAAACATCAGGTCAAAAGTTGCCATCAGTGTGCAGCCACTGTGACTGATGAATTCTGGCAGCAGAGTTAAAGCAGGATGGGATGACATACCCACTTCTGTCACCCAGAGTCAGTTCAACTCAATAATTAGCCAGATTAGAGCAGTTATTGCTGGTATCGGTGTACTATAATTTGCACCCACAAATTATGCACATTTTAGTCACATATTCTTCTTATTACAATTTAATATGTACAGAAGTATTCTTTTGGGTATTTCAACTTTTTTTCCATTTACTGGGGAGTTGGACCATCACATCAGCCACCTACCAGAAAGACCAACAAATTTTATTCAAGGGTGTCTTCTTTTACCCTCGCATAATGCAGTACTTAAGTAGAAGGCAGCAGCTGCTGGTATTGTTCCATCTGTGGAATTTTCTTTCCTCAGTAACCAACAAAGTTAGTGACCATTGCTCTGCCACCTGGTGAAGCACCTGATTGGATGTTACCAACACCACATAGGGAGTAAAAATTGAGTTTGAGGTATAATGCCAAGAATAAATAATAATTCTTCCCACTATACTGTGTGCACACAGTGAGCAAAGTTTTGTTATTTAATATATGCTCCTACTGCTGCAATTTTAATGGCCAGCATTGTTTAAAGGACAATGTAGGGGAAACTTTGTATAATGACTGTTGTTGTTGTTGTTGTTGTTGTGGTATTCAGTCCTGAGACTGGTTTGATGCAGCTCTCCATGCTACTCTATCCCGTGGAAGCTTCTTCATCTCCCAGTACCTACTGCAACCTACATCCTTCTGAATCTGCTTAGTGTACTCATCTCTCGGTCTCCCTTTACGGTTTTTACCCTCCACGCTGCCCTCCAGTACTAAATTGGTGATCCCTTGATGCCTCAGAACATGTCCTACCAACTAATCCTTTCGTCTGGTCAATTTGTGCCACAAACTCCTCTTCTCCCCAGTTCAATACCTCCTCATTAGTTCTACCCATCTAATATACTATTCCAACTTCTAGGTATTTCACATGCATACCATGTCTCCCGTCTTTTGTCTTTACGGAGCACACCTAAGACAGGTCTTACCAACACTTGATTCAGCGCAGTGCTGAAACATGGCCATTCTTCAGGTCCTCTCATACCTCTGCCGAAGTGGGGCAGTACCTTGCTACCGTATTGGTCAGCCACATTTCAGGCGCTCAAAACTCTGGTAAATTTCTTCTCTTTGGTACCACCAAAGGTGGCCAAAGGATCGTCTCAAAGATGATCATATATGCACATTCACTATCTGCAGTTAGCAGACGACCATACATTCATTCATTTCACAGATCTCACCACCACATTTCGAAAGCTTCTATTCTCTTCTTGTCTAAACTACTATACAAGAAAAAAAGGATTTGATAAGCCACGAAGTGATGGGCTGGTGCCGATCATTTTAAGACCATGAGAGGGACTCACCTGGAATTCCGGATCCTTGCTGTAGGCTCCAGAGTCCTCAATGACCAGACTGCGTGTCTTGAACTCCAGGTCTTTGGTGGGCACACCGACGATGGCATCGGTGGGTTTCGCCAGCGCCCTCTGCTCCTTCATCAGCTCCGCGTCCTCCTCGTCCTCTATGAAGCTGTCCCTCTTGTCGTCGACGAGGAACCTGCCGGCACCCGCCTCCTCTTCCGGCACGTCCTCCTGGAGGGACTGGAGCGACGCTGACCACGCAGTCTTCTTGAGGCCGCCCACCTTGTTGAGGTCCCGGCCGAAGCTGAAACTCCTCCTCAGTGGCGAACTCCTCACGAAGTTGCCGATCGTCTTCTTGATGGCTGTCGCCGCATTAGACAGGTCTTCGGTGGATCTCCTCAGCGCCTTAAAGCTGCCCCTCAGACCTCTGTCCCTGCCCTGCAGACCGGAGCCCGACGCTGTCGTAGCATCTGCGCCGGCCCTGCCTTCGGCTGCAGCATCTCTGGTTGCAGGCGGAGTGGAACGTCTGTCGCGCTTGGGATCTTTGGCCGCGGCCGCCGCAGCTGCAGCCGTTGTGTTGCCCGCGCCTGACTTGCGCGCCTTCTTTTGTTGCGCCTCTGGCTTCGTTCGCGGGTTTGAATTTGTTGCGGCTGCCGTAGTGTTAGCCGACGCCTGCGCCTTGTTCTTAGACTTTTTCGAGGACCTCCTCTGTCCCTGAATTTGCTCTGAAAGCGTCATGTTTCTTTACTTCGTAAGTTCCAGTAGCTGTCCTGAATTTTACAAATCAGTCGACCAACGAATTTCGAAACAGCAACTACGCTAATAATTACTCACAAATAACGGAACCAAACTGCTCTCAATAACAATAACTCACTTATACCACTAAAACACACAACCATCTCTCAGTTTTGCGGAAAGTACTTCTGCCATAAAGTGATCACTGAAAAAATCTCACTCTTTATTATTAGCTAAGGCACTAGGATGCTCTTCTGTGCGTATTGTTTCTCTATGTACTTTATTAAATACGTGCACACCAAAATAACTACGTGATGGACATTCTCAACACAGTATTGCATAAAAAAGACCACAGTAAGTTTAACACGGTGCGATGTAGTTGTAAAACGTGAAAAAATCGTCACATGCACGACAGAAAAACAGACTAGAAATTAAACTTTGGCTATGTGCATTGCTATCACAAAAAAATCACTTGTACTGCATCATTCTCTATCTAACACTCTAACTACAGAAGTTCAGCTATAGTTTTGTGAACATTACTACTTACGAGAATAACGGTCCATTAGGCAAACAATGTGATCACGACAACAAGAAATATCCAATTTCACATGGCTAATGTCGTCCCACTGTTGCTGAACAACTTTCTCGCAAGTCTTAAAAATTCATGCACACAGTACTCAATATTTTGTTGTTAGCAAATTCTGAACATCACAAAATTGCGGGGAATAAATTTCATATGGCAATCCTGGAAGAAGTTTGTATGTTTGCAGCTTGTTCTGTTCGTGGCTTTGCTTCTTCCACTCAACTGCATCCTTGTAGAAAAATTCAGCTTCCAGTATTTCGAGTGTCCAACTGAAACAGAAAGAGAGGGAGTCTTTCATTAGAATAAAATTTTGTTAGCACAGGAACATGTATATATATACCATGTATCATTATTAATGAAGGAAATTGCAGAAAAACCTGCAGTTGATAAACATATAGTGTAAATACTGGCAGATAAATATGGATATAATCAAGTCTGATCTAATGAGGCCATACGTGGAAAAAGCATACTTTTTTATTATACCATTGCATAGTAGCTCTGGAACCAGAAAATCTGGCCAAAATGTGTACATATTGTTATATTGTTTCTCAAACTACTCATTATGAAAGTGATGATATGTGTTTTGGAAATTTGCAGAATTTATTTTACATAAATTTATAGTTATCATTGAAAAATAATGTTAGTTCAAAAAATGGATAGATAAATTTGTATTGTTCGATTTGACCATCACAGACAGTGGTGCCGAAACCCAAGTACACATACAAAACGTGACTGTTTTATTAAAACTGATGCACAAACATTTTTCAAGCCATTATATGTTTCAGAAATGAAGTTTAATAATGAAATTAAAGGTGTCATAGAATATTCTAGAAGCCAATGAGCAAAAATTGATGATAATTATTGAAACTTGATGTCGAGTAATAGTAAAATAGGGATTGTGAAAACAGAAAAGAGTGCTGAATAAGGCATAATTTAATTTTCTTTGAAAATGAAACATTAAATCAAGAACTTCGATCAAAATATTCCATCTCGGGCTATTAAAATTATCTTCATTGAAGTTGTTTGAATCTACTGGCTGAGATACAGTGGAATCGTTTGTTGCCTATGAAAGTTTCAAAGTTTTTAATTTCTTTCTTAGGAATTACATATTGAAACAATTTTGTTATACACACACAATGTCAAAAAAAGATAATATATTAAACGATAATTCCATTATAAGGAAATCACAAGAAACAAATTCTTTCAGCTAATGGAAATCGATTATATACACTACTGTCCATTAACATTGCTACACCACGAAGATGACGTGCTACAGACGCGGAATTTAACCGACAGGAACAAGATGCTGTGATATGCAAATGATTAGATTTTGAGAACATTCCCACAAGGTTGGCACCGGTGGCGACACCTACAACATGCTGAAATGACGCAAGTTTCCAACCGATTTCTCATACACAAACAGCAGTTGACCGGCGTTGCCTGGTGAAACGTTGTTGTGATGCCTCGTGTAAGGAGGAGAAATGCGTACCGTCACGTTTCCGACTTTGATAAAGGTCGGGTTGTAGCCTATCGCGATTGCGGTATATGGTATCGCGACATTGCTGCTCGCGTTGATCGAGATCCAATGACTGTTAGCAGAATATGGAATCGGTGGGTTCAGGAGGGTAATACGGAACGCCGTGCTGGATCCCAACGGCCTCGTATCACTAGCAGTCGAGATGACAGGCATCTTATCCGCATGGCTGTAACGGATCGTGCAGCCACGTCTCGATCCCTGATTCAACAGATGGGGACGTTTGCAAGACAACAACCATCTGCACGAACAGTTCGACGACGTTTGCAGCAGCACGGACTATCAGCTCAGAGACCGTGGCTGTGGTTACCCATGACGCTGCATCACAGACAGGAGCGCCTGCGATGTTGTACTCAACGACGAACCTATTTGCACGAATGGCAAATCGTCATTTTTTCGGATGAATGCAGGTTCTGTTTACAGCGTCGTGATGGTCGCATCCGTGTTTGGCGACATTGCGTTGAACGCACATTGGAAGCGTGTATTCGTCATCGCCATACTGGCGTCTCACCTGGCGTGATGTTATGGGGTACCATTGGTTACAGGTCTCGGTCACCTCTTGTTCGCATTGACGGCACTTTGAACAGTGGACGCTACATTTCAGATGTGTTACGACCTGTGGATCTACCCTCCATTCGATCGCTGCAAAACCCTACATTTCAGCAGGATAATGCACGACCGCATGTTGCAGGTCCTGTACGGGCCTTTCTGGATACAGAAAATGTTCGACTGCAGCTCTGGCAAGCACATTCTCCAGATCTCTCACCAACTGAAAACGTCTGGTCAATGGTGGCCGAGCAACTGGCTCGTCACAATACGCCAGTCACTACTCTTCATGAACTGTGGTATCGTGTTGAAGCTGCATGGGCAGCTGTACCTGTACACGCCATCCGGGCTCTGTTTGACTCAATGCCCAGGCGTATCAAGGCCAGAGGTGGTTGTTCTGGGTACTGATTTCTCAGGATCTATGCACCCAAATTGCGTGAAAATGTAATCACATGTCAGTTCTAGTATAATATATTTGTCCAATGAATACCCGTTTATCATGTGCATTTCTTCTTGGTGTAGCTATTTTAATGGCCAGCAGTGTATTTCAACACAAAAGTAGAAATTTTCTAGATACAGTTAAATACACAACTACTCCCATTAAATGATAACAAACAATGGAGCTTTACTTAGGATTTCTTTTCTCGTATTACTCTGATAATCATAGACATCTGAAAAACAGATGCACTTCTGCTATTGCTAGGAAGCGAACTGCTTCAAAATATGGTTGCTGTTGCACCAAAGTATAAGCCTGAACGCAAATTATGTAACATTTTCATAAAACTATTCCTTATATTGTAAAAAATTTCTAATACCCACTTTTTTTTAACATTGGACTTAACATCTGAGGTCATCAGTCCCCTAGAACTTAGAACTACTTAAACTTAACCAACCTAAGGACATCACACGCATCCATGCCCGAGGCAGGATTCGAATCTGCGACCGTAGCGTACCAGTCCAGATCGATTTAAGGGAAATAAACGTAAAAATCTTGCAGAGTTATGGAAATAGTTTCACAGGAGTATAATCCAACTATAAGGAGAGTCGCTAACTAACTCCTCGTTCATTCTGCTCTTGAGCGTTATTATCCTATCTGGGGAATATATCACGAACTAGATTAACGAAACAGATAGAACGTATGACGGAAAAAAAAGAAAAGTGCAGGAATCGGTTAAAATTTATGGGCGAAAAGGTATCAATGAAAAAATTCGCTAATGACTTTGCTGTCCTCAGTAAAAGTGGGAATAATTGCAGGGCCTGAGACAGGCGAAATACCATCAGACTTCAAGAAGAATATAATAATTCCAATCCCAAAGAAAGCAGGTGTTGACAGATGTGAAAATTACCGAACTATCAGTTTAATAAGTCACAGCTGCAAAATACTAACGCGAATTCTTTACAGACGAATGGAAAAACTGATAGAAGCCGACCTCGGGGAAGGTTAGTTTGGATTCCGCAGAAATGTTGGAACACGTGAGGCAAAACTGACCCTACAACTTATCTTAGAAGAAAGATTAAGGAAAGGCAAACCTACGTTTCTAGCATTTGTAGACTTAGAGAAAGCCTTTGACAATGTTGATTGGAATACTCTCTTTCAAATTCTGAAGGTAGCAGCGGTAAAATACACGGAGCGAAAGGCTATTTACAATTTGTACAGAAACCAGATGGCAGTTACAAGAGTCGAGGGACACGAAACGGAAGCAGTGGTTGGGAAGGGAGTGAGACAGGGCTGTAGTCTCTCCAGTTAAGGGAACAAAAGAAAAATCCGGAGTAGGTATTAAAATCCATGGAGAAGAAATAGAAACTTTGAGGTTCGCCGATGACATTGTAATTCTGTCAGAGACAGCAAAGGACTTGGAAGAGCAGTTGAATGGAATGGATAGTGTCTTGAAAGGAGGATCTAAGATGAACATCAACAAACGCAAAACGAGGACAATGGAATGTAGTCGAATTAAGTCGGGTGATGTTGAGGGTATTAGATTAGGAAATGAGTCACTTAAAGTAGTAAAGGAGTTTTGCTATTTGGGGAGCAAAATAACTGATGATGGTCGAAGTAGAGAGGATATGAAATGTAGACTGGCAATGGCAAGGAAAGCGTTTCTGAAGAAGAAAAATTTGTTAACATCGTGTATAGATTTAAGTGACAGGATGACATTTCTGAAAGTATTTGTATGGAGTGTAGCTATGTATGGAAGTGAAACATGCACGATAAATAGTTTGGACAAGAAGAGAATAGAAGCTTTCGAAATGTGGTGCTACAGAAGAATGCTGAAGATTAGATGGGTAGACCACATAACTAATGAGGAGATATTGAAGAGAATTGGGGAGAAGAGGAGTTTGTGGCACAACTTGATAAGAAGAAGGGATCCGTTGGTAGAACATGTTGTGAGGCATTAAGGGATCACCAATCTATTATTGGAGGGCAGAGTGGAGAGTAAAAATCGTAGAGGGAGAGCAAGAGATGAACACACTAAGCAGATTCAGAAGGATGTAGACTGCAGCAGGTACTGAGATATGATGAAGCTTGCACAGAATTGAGTAGCATGGAGAGCTGCATCAAACCAGTCTCAGGACAGAAGACCACAATAATAACAACAACAACAACAACAACAACAACAACGTGAATAGGATAAGGCCCGAGAATAACTCGAAGAAATCCGAAAGTAATGAGATGCAGCAGAAGTGAAAGGATCGATAAACTGAACCTCAAAATGCTTGACAGCCAAGTACACGAAGTTAAGGAATTCTTCTGCCTTGGAAGCAAAATTAGTAATGACAGAATAAGCAAGGAGGAGGCAGAGAACAGAGATGAAGAGGGCATTTCTGCTAAAAATAAGTTTAGTAGTATCATAAATCGGCCGTAATTTAAGGAAGAAATTTCTGACGCGTTTGAAACACAGTTTTGTACAGTAGTGAATAACGAACTGTGAGGAAAACCAGGAAAGTAGAAAACCGGAGTGTTTGCGATGCGGTAGTACATAAGGATGTTGAAATTAGCTGCACGATAAGATAAGAAATGAGAAGCTTTTCCGCGGAATTGGGGAGGAAAGGAACATACGGAAAACACTGACAAGAAGAAGTAACACGAACATACGGAAAACATTGAGAAGAAAAAGTGACAGAAAGACAGAGCGTGTGTGTCGAGACATCAGAGAATAACGTCCCAGGTACTGGTGGGAGCTGGCCGGCCCGTGTGACCGAGCGGTTCTAGGTTCTTCAGTCCTGAACCACGCGGCTGCAGGTCCGAATCCTGCCCGGGGCACGGACGTGTGCGATACCCTTAGGATAGTTATGTTTAAGTTGTTTTAAGTCTAGGGGACTGATAACCTGAGATGTTAAGTCCCATAGTGCTTAGAGCCATATGAACCATTTTTAAACTAGTGGGAGTTGTAGAGGCTAAAGTCTGTAGAAGAGGAGAGAGATTAGGAATACACACAGCGAATAATTGGGGAAGTAGGTTGGAAGTTTTATTCTGAGCTGCAAAGGTTGGCAGAGGAGAGGAACAAATGTAGAAATCGGACAACAATGAAATATTTTGATTCAGTTTCAAGATACATAGAACCGCAGTTCAGTACGCAATTACAGTAGAACCCCTCTAATCCGTCACCTCCGCGACCGGGACCGTGGTCGGAACCAGAAAAAGGTCGGATTATCCGAAAAATCTAATATTTATTGCAGAAAATATAAAAAAGACATTTAGTACAAAAAATTAAATGATTTAAGAACTAAAAAACGTCTACTGTAATATAAAAAGATGTTTTTTTACACAGTGTTAAACAGTATATTAACTAAAAAAGTCTACACACACTATAAAATGTATAGGTTTTAAAAGGAAAAACGACAAACAAATTACAGTACTGTACTGTACATAATAACGTATAAACGATATGTACTGTAAACTAAAACAATGTTTATAGCACTGTATATAAGAAAGAAACTTTTTACAAATAAATAAACTACTGTATGTATAAACTAAGAAATGATTAGACTGTATGCATTGTTTTTACAGTAAAAACGAAAACAAACTACTTGGAAAAAAGTCAGGGATACATTTTTGACGAGTTTTCCAACGATCAGTCCAGCCTTCACTGGCAGCAAATTTACTTTCGGCTTCCAGTTTTTTGTGCAAAATTATCAGTTTTTCTTTGAGAATTGGTCCCGATATCGGAGTTTCTTTCCTTCTTTCTTGACAAAACCACATCCAGAATGCCTTATCAAGCAGTTCAAGTTTAGGCTTCTTTAATGTTTTGCGATTCTTCAGAGTGTTTTCACCATCAATCGTAACTGTATACGAGTCAATATCTTTCCGACTCTTCTTCCAATCCTTAATTGTCGTAACACTTACATTAAGTTTCTTTGCAATTTTTTTGGAGCTAATCCCCTTCGTCCAGTCTTTCTAGCACTGCTAATTTTTCATTTAGTGAAAGAGTTACGTGTTTACTTTCGAATCCAGACAAGATGAAAAACAGACAACTGTACACACAGTGAATCTACAGCAATAAGCACTGTAGAGAACACAGCATAAAGCAAACAACGAAGTTTTTTAATCCCAACAAAGGATTAAACTGCACAATAACGCACAGTATAACAATGTGCACAGCGATCGACACAGCAACAATGGCCTGACAGGCGTCCAGTCAGTGACAAGTCGGCAGAGGCTGGCGAGCCTGAGTACGGTCGGACTAAACAGAGTGACGGACCATCCAAGGTCGGATTAGAGGGGTTCTACTGTAAAAGAAAATTGAAAAGTGGTTGAATACTACAAAAAATCACCTGTATTCTCCTTTTATTTCCAGTTTTTTGAAACTCTGCTCAAACCTCATGTTGTATCTGGAGTCATGCCACTATTTGGGCATTACGAAAAGTCAGTACTAAAGTGTGAAAACTCAGGCTGAAGAATTATTTCGTGTTAATTTGTCCGTTTTCAAGGACTACAAGCAGACAAAGACATAGTATGTAGACAAAGGCAGCAGAGTCGATACTTTCCATTGTAACTGTATACTATGCACGAACTGTTGTTAGGTTTTTAATTTATGTTACCATAATTTTCTTCCTCCTTTATCATTTCATGGAAATGGCAGACAAATCTGTAATCAAGTACACTCCCGGAAATTGAAATAAGAACACCGTGAATTCATTGTCCCACGAAGGCGAAACTTTATTGACACATTCCTGGGGTCAGATACATCACATGATCACACTGACAGAACCACAGGCACATAGACACAGGCAACAGAGCATGCACAATGTCGGCACTAGTACAGTGTATATCCACCTTTCGCAGCAATGCAGGCTGCTATTCTCCCATGGAGACGATCGTAGAGATGCTGGATGTAGTCCTGTGGAACGGCTTGCCATGCCATTTCCACCTGGCGCCTCAGTTGGACCAGCGTTCCTGCTGGACGTGCAGACCGCGTGAGACGACGCTGCATTCAGTCCCAAACATGCTCAATGGGGGACAGATCCGGAGATCTTGCTGGCCAGGGTAGTTGACTTACACCTTCTAGAGCACGTCGGGTGGCACGGGATAAATGCGGACGTGCATTGTCCTGTTGGAACAGCAAGTTCCCTTGCCAGTCTAGGAATGGTAGAATGATGGGTTTGATGACGGTTTGGATGTACCATGCACTATTCAGTGTCCCCTCGACGATCACCAGAGGTGTACGGCCAGTGTAGGAGGTCGATCCCCACACCATGATGCCGGGTGTTGGCCCTGTGTGCCTCAGTCGTATGCAGTCCTGATTGTGGCGCTCACCTGCACGGCGCCAAACACGCATACGACCATCATTGGCACCAAGGCAGAAGCGACTCTCATCGCTGAAGACGACACGTCTCCATTCGTCCCTCCATTCACGCCTGTCGCGACACCACTGGAGGCGGGCTGCACGATGTTGGGGCGTGAGCGGAAGACGGCCTAACAGTGTGCGGGACCGTAGCCCAGCTTCATGGAGACGGTTGCGAATGGTCCTCGCCGATACCCCAGGAGCAAGAGTGTCCCTAATGTGCTGGGAAGTGGCGGTGCGGTCCCCTACGGCACTGCGTAGGATCCTACGGTCTTGGCGTGCATCCGTGCGTCGCTGCGGTCCGGTCCCAGGTCGACGGGCACGTGCACCTTCCGCCGACCACTGGCGACAACATCGATGTACTGTGGAGACCTCACGCCCCACGTGTTGAGCAATTCGGCGGTACGTCCACCCGGCCTCCCGCATGCCCACTATACACCCTCGCTCAAAGTCCGTCAACTGCACATACGGTTCACGTCCACGCTGTCGCGTCATGCTACCAGTGTTAAAGACTGCGATGGAGCTCCGTATGCCACGGCCAACTGGCTGACACTGACGGCGGCGGTGTACAAATGCTGCGCAGCTAGCGCCATTCGACGGCCAACACCGCGGTTCGTGGTGTGTCTGCTGTGCCGTGCGTGTGATCATTGCTTGTACAGCCCTCTCGCAGTGTCCGGAGCAAGTATGTTGGGTCTGACACACCGGTGTCAATGTGTTCTTTTTTCCATTTCCAGGAGTGTACTTCTAAGAAACTCATGCTAACAGATGTTCGTGTTTCAAAGTAGCTCCTCAGTTTGCCTCACAAGGGCTGAGTGCACCCCATTTGCCAACAGCGCTCGGCAGACCGGATGGTGACCCATCCAAGTCCGTGACCACGGAACCACATGCCCGCCCAGACGCGGGAGATTGCTGCGTTGCCAGTTGTACACGCCAAGAGAAGCAGCGCCATAGTACAGTATAGTTCGCAAACTTACGTTTCGCGCAGTCTATGAAGTAAAGCCACAACGGCCGCATTAAGCCTTTCGCTGCTACAGAGATGTGCTCCCCGCATTCCGAGCTGTGCGCGATTTTATCATCATTGCACTTCTCGCCTGTGCAGACACGCAGTGTTTCGACTGCTTTGACACTCTTATCATTCGATTTCACAAAAACTATTTGACCCAAAAATTTGATTTTTACACATATTCTTGACTGGTACCTTCCCCCCATAAATGACTTAATTTTGTTTCGATGTTCAGCGGAGTTATTGTGCAGCATTAAATGTAGTAGAGTCTGCAGATGTAAAAGTCCATAGCGTATACTTTCCGTATGGTCGATTTTAGTGGCCACAATGTTGAGAATGAAATGTGGACAAGATACCTAAATTTCATATAAAACTTACTGTATAACAATATCTCATTTAATTTAAGTACCAACTAGGTGTTGCATGTAATATTGAGAAATATTCCGTCTTTCGCGACTGCAATAAAACTTTTATTTATACCACAGTCATTTCGCTTTTTTCTAAAAAGTTCTGATTAAAACAAAGTTGGCGAAGTACACAAAACTGAATTGTGGACGTAATAAAACATAGAAGCTGAAATATATTGTCAGTGAGAGGGAGCGCGCAAAAAATTTGTGTTTGTCACAACGGACAGCAAATACTACCCAAAACGTAGATCATTCGACGACAACATTAAATATGATGATGTTGCCAAAGCAGCGAAGGAAAGAATTGCGTCAGACAATCAAGTAGCTCGGCAATGCACGAGCCGAAATTCTGCTCTAAATAATACTTTTAATACTGTCGCAAAGAATATATTTCAGTATGAATAGTAAAACAGCGACTGCGGAAGAGAAGATATACAAACAAGACAGATAACATGAATATTGTATGTGTGCCTTTTCATTTTTTTTAATTGCTGTGAAAAGAAATATTGGAAGAGAAAATTAGAAAAACCGAAAACTTATTATGATTATAATGAAGAGACAAAGAACTAGAAATTTCGAAAAACTACATTCAAACTAATAAAATTTATTAAGTAAGACACTTCGATATTGTTTTTAGAAAAAGAAAATATTAAGCACCCAACTAGGTTTGAACCCACAATCTTTCGCTGCCAAACACCTTAAGCATTATGCTAACGCAGCTTGTCATTCAACAGTATTACCAAAGGACTCTAAAATATCACACAAAATACCGACAAACACTGTTGGTGTGACTATGAATGACTCACGTTTCGTCGAAGTACAACAGGAAGTAAACAATTACCGCTGATCTCTATTGCGAAAAAGCGCTGCATGATACAAACACATCGCCTGATTTAGGAGGCTTATTGCTTGTTTGGTTTAATTAATCAATACAATATGAAGCAATTGGTACAAAGAATGATTTTCCCAAACTTTCTATAAAAGAAAGTCTGCTATCAAGACATTGCTTTCGTTCAGTTACTTTATTTATGACTGAACGTTCCTAAAACTGAAGACACTCGTCCGTGCTCTGCACTGCAGTCGAGCTGTGGCAACGTCGTTCCCTGTTCATTGGCTGACTGCGTTTTGTGACGTCGGATGCGTAGAACGAACCTAAACTAAGCTGCTGTCGTAAATGACGTGCACTATAGTTACTTCTTACAGAAGTTCACAGTTACTGTCAGTTGTAGAGACGGCTACACGTCGTGGCAATTTCACTCATACTTCCCTCATCGCCCCATTTTAAAAGTACCAGTACCTCACAACCAGATGATGCCCCACAAGGACGAAATGTGTCATAGAACAGATAAAACAATTTGCAACCAAGACTCTATTATTTCAAGAAATCTTGAATCTTTTAAAGCAAATGAGGTACACTCCTGGAAATGGAAAAAAGAACACATTGACACCGGTGTGTCAGACCCACCATACGTGCTCCAGACACTGCGAGAGGGCTGTACAAGCAATGATCACACGCACGGCACAGCGGACACATCAGGAACCGCGGTGTTGGCCGTCGAATGGCGCTAGCTGCGCAGCATTTGTGCACCGCCGCCGTTAGTGTCAGCCAGTTTGCCGTGGCATACGGAGCTCCATCGCAGTCTTTAACACTGGTAGCATGCCGCGACAGCGTGGACGTGAACCGTATGTGCAGTTGACGGACTTTGAGCGAGGGCGTATAGCGGGCAAGCAGGAGGCCGGGTGGACGTACCGCCGAATTGCTCAACACGTGGGGCGTGAGGTCTCCACAGTACATCGATGTTGTCGCCAGTGGTCGGCGGAAGGTGCACGTGCCCGTCGACCTGGGACCGGACCGCAGCGACGCACGGATGCACGCCAAGACCGTAGGATCCTACGCAGTGCCGTAGGGGACCGCACCGCCACTTCCCAGAAAATTAGGGACACTCTTGCTCCTGGGGTATCGGCGAGGACCATTCGCAACCGTCTCCATGAAGCTGGGCTACGGTCCCGCACACCGTTAGGCCGTCTTCCGCTCACGCCCCAACATCGTGCAGCCCGCCTCCAGTGATGTCGCGACAGGCGTGAATGGAGGGACGAATGGAGACGTGTCGTCTTCAGCGATGAGAATCGCTTCTGCCTTGGTGCCAATGATGGTCGTATGCGTGTTTGGCGCCGTGCAGGTGAGTGCCACAATCAGGACTGCATACGACCGAGGCACACAGGGCCAACACCCGGCATCGTGGTGTGGGGAGCGATCTCCTACACTGGCCGTACACCTCTGGTGATCGTCGAGGGGACACTGAATAGTGCACGGTACATCCAAACCGTCATCGAACCCATCGTTCTACCATTCCTAGACCGGCAAGGGAACTTGCTGTTCCAACAGGACAATGCACGTCCGCATGTATCCCGTGCCACCCAACGTGCTCTAGAAGGTGTAAGTCAACTACCGTGGCCAGCAAGATCTCCGGATTTGTCCCCCATTGAGCATGTTTGGGACTGGATGAAGCGTCATCTCACGCGGTCTGCACGTCCAGCACGAACGCTGGTCCAACTGAGGCGCCAGGTGGAAACGGCATGCCATCCGTTCCACAGGACTACATCCAGCATCTCTACGATCGTCTCCATGGGAGAATAGCAGCCTGCATTGCTGCGAAAGGTGGATATACACTGTACTAGTGCCGACATTGTGCATGCTCTGTTGCCTGTGTCTATGTGCCTGTGGTTCTGTCAGTGTGATCATGTGATGTATCTGACCCCAGGAATGTGTCAATAAAGTTTCCCCTTCCTGGGACAATGAATTCACAGTGTTCTCATTTCAATTTCCGGGAGTGTATTTTGAAGTAGTATGCTTCATTGCTACGTCACTTCATAAGAATAATTATAGACTTGGGTTGGTGGCATTCAGCAATGCAATGGATGTAAGCGCAGCAAGAAACTACCTTATAACAAATCTTGCTCCCTGTACTTGCACGCTTACCTTAATCCACGACCTGAAAACGGGGGACATTGTTCTCATACTACGTTGTTTGTTGCTTGTTTCTGTGGCTATTGTTATTAAAATAGCACTGATCACTTTCGCAATTTTCAACAACAGCGAAATGATTCAAACCATTCCGAGTTTTAGGAATAAAAATTACTCCCTTTTTAAAAAAAATTATAAAAGAGAACAAATTTGCACTGATGCTATGACTAACTGACATTTCGGTTATTTCACTCGGTTATGAGTAAAAAATAAACACCTGTTATAATAGACAGAAAATAAATACCGAAAAATACCGGTTATTCAGCACTAAAAACCGGCGTCTAACCGGTCGTTTTCACATCCCTACATCACAAGAATCAGGAAGAAAAAAGTTATCATCGTACATTCGTTAATAAGCATTGGCACGTTAGAGATGCAAATGCTTTTTGAAGCACGAAATACTGCATCTAGGTGAGTACCTTACTCGGATATTGTAGTTCTACGTCTGCAAGACTACTCTGTAAATGACACTTGAGCCATTCGAAGCGTCTTCATGAAAACAGTTTCAGGCAGTTTCCCGAACATTTTTGCCATCGGGGGCCCGCAGTGCAAAATATGTTTTGCAGTGGCGTAACTGGTATATCTTAATTGCAATTTATCGACCGTTCTGCACTCGAATAGCACGAGGGCAAAATGAACAGGTAAATGTTTCGTGAAATGTGTAATGGAAAGGAGACGACGAAAATTTGTGCCGGACCAGGTCTCGAAGACGCATTTCCCGGTTATTGTAGGCGGTCGCCTAACCATTTTTTTAAATTTTTTCTTACCATTTGGCTATCCGAGCACGCCTCACGGCCATACCCAGACTTCTATGCGTCGTCAACCATGCATCTACGATCTCTATTCGTACATCGATTATTTATATTCCCGTATAGGGGAGACATTTTACTTGAGATATACACACAGCAAAAACAGTTTTGCACCACCTCGCTTCCGACAGTTCCGGAACCCGTGCGTAAGATTGGAATAGAGATCAACATAAACATCATTTCCGCCATTTTTATTGCTTATGAAAACCACACACTGGATGTTGTACTGCCATACAGCGAGACCTTCAGAGGCGGTGGTCCAGATCGCTGTACACACCGGTACCTCTGATACACAGTAACACGTCCTGTTGCATTGATGAATGCCCGTATTTGTCGTGGCCTACTATCCACAAGTTCATCTAGGCACTGTTGGTCCCGATTGTCGCAATCTTCAACGGCGATTCGGCGTAGATCCCTCAGAGTGGTTGGTGGGCCACGTCGTCCATAAACAGCCCTTTTCAAACTATCCCAGACATGTTCGATAGGGTTCATGTCTGGAGAACATACTGGCCTCTCTAGTCGATCGCTGTCGTTATCCTGAAGGAAGTCATTCACAAGATGTGCACGACCAAGATGAATGCCTCGCCATTATGCTACGGATAAGGTTGCACTATCGGTCGTAGGATGGCATTCACGTATCGTACAGCCCACATAATGCCACCCCAAAACAGCAGGGAACCTCCACCTTGCTGCACTCGCTGGAAAGTGTGTCAAAGTTGAGCCTGTCCCGGTTGCCTCCAAACACGTCTCCGACGATTTTCTGGTTGAAGGCATATGCGACACTCACCAGTGATGCCAATCCGGTCCATACGGCATGTTGTTGGGCACATCTGTACCGCACTGCGTGGTGTCGTGGATGCAAAGACACACCTCTCCATGGACGTCGGGAGTGAAGTTGCGCATCAGGCAGCCTATTGTGCACAGTTTGAGTCGTAACACGACGTCCTGTGGCTGCACGAAAAGCACTATTCAACATGGCGGCGTTGCTGCCAGATTTCCTCCGAGCCATAATCCGTACGTAGCGGTCATCCACTGCAGTAGTAGCCCGTGAGCGGCGTCAGCGAGACATGGTCCCGAGTTCGAGTCTCGGCCCGGCACACAGTTTTAATCTGCCAGGAAGTTTCATGACATCGACAGTTCCTGTCTCTCTGTATCTCCATGACCGAACACCATCGCTTTGGTTCGCTCGGAGACGCCTGTACACTTCCCTCGTTGAGAGCGGACGCGACCGAACCTCGGTACTGACAGTCTAGACACGGTCGAACTACAGACAATACGAGCCGTGTACCTCCCTCCTGGTGGAATGACTGGAACTGATCGGCTGTCGGACACCATCCGCCTAATAGGCGCCGCTCACGAATGGTTGTCTATATCTTTGGGACTTCACATCTGAGGTCATCAGACCCCTAGAACTTAGAACTACTTAAACCTAACTAACATAAGGACATCACACAACACCCAGTCATCACGAGGCAGAGAAAATCCCTGACCCCGCCGGGGATCGAACCCGGCAACCCGGGCGCGGGAAGCGAGAACGCTGCCTCACGATCACGAGCTGTGGACCCGACGCCTACAAATTGCTATCCAAACTCCTTTTTTCACAGAATGAAGTGGTTCCTCATGAGCACATAATGTATTTGCAGTACTCCACATACGAGAATTTTGCGAGTTCATGTACGCCCGGATAAAGGAAAGCACGGCTCAGCAGACAAACAGGTTTAATTAAGAATGTTCCTTCCATTTTGTTGAACGAAATTTTTGAAGCATTGACAATAATGCAGTCTCTTGCCATGATCAGTATTTTTCAGTTCTTTAACGACTGTCACTTTTTTTGGGAAAAGTTCCAATTTCTTCCTTACAGCTGTATGGGCCGCTCCGACACTAACATGCATTTCATAAAGCGAGTTTTCTTACTGACTTGTTGGGACTCGTGGGCATTTTACCGGAAATATCGAGTAGTTTATCCTCAGACAAAGCGCTAGGACGACCACTTCTCGGTGCGTCTGTCACTGAACCCGTACTTCGAAATTTGTTAATCAAATCTCGCACAGTATCGCGATGTGGGAGTGTTGTCTCCGGGAAAACTGAATTAAATCTTTGACGACCTGAAACTGTGTATTTACCGGAGGCAATGAACACTTGTTTGACTAAAAACACACGTTCTTTAGTGGTTAGCATTTTAACAGTGGCAAAAACGAAACAAACGAACAAAGGAACTAAGCTTAAACGTCCAGGTCAACACGTAACGACACACACCAACGTTACTGCTGACGCTGGCTGAGATAAATGAAACAGTGGAATGCCGGGAGAGTCCACTTGAAGGGAAGTAACACAGGCACTGCAAAGAGACTTTTTGAACACCACGTATAAAACCGGGTGAAGAAAAATTCGCACACTCAGAATTGGAGGAGGGCGATTCCAAACATACTAGCAACACAAAAATGTCTCTCGCAAAATTTCGTCCTCCGCGTATTTCGTGCAGTAAAAATGGACGGTAAAGATCTACATCTACATCTGCATTTATACTCCGAAAGCCACCCAACGGTGTGTGGCGGAGGGCACTTTACGTGCCACTGTCATTACCCCACTTTTCTGTTCCAGTCGCGTACGGTTCGCGGGAAGAACGACTGTCTGAAAGCCTCCGTGCACACTCGAATCTCTCTAATTTTACATTCGTGATCTCCTCGGGAGGTATAAGTAGGGGGAAGCAATATATTCGATCCCTCATCCAGAAACGCACTCGCTCGAAATCTGGACAGCGAGCTACACCGCGATGCAGAGCGCCTCTCTTGCAGAGTCTGCCACTTGAGTTTGCTAAACATCTCCGTAACGCTGTCACGCTTACCAAATAACGCTGAGACGAAACGCGCCGCTCTTCTTTGGATCTTCTCTGTCTCCTCCGTCAACCCGATCTGGTACGGATCCCACACTGATGAGCAATACTCAAGTATAGGTGGAACGAGTGTTTTGTAAGCCACCTCCTTTGTTGATGGACTACATTTTCTAAGGACTCTCCCAATGAATCTCAACCTGGTACCCGCCTCACCGACAATTAATTTTATATGATCATTCCACTTCAAATCGTTCCGCACGCATACGCCCAGATATTTTACAGAAGTAACTGCTACCAGTGTTTGTTCCGCTATCATATAATCGTACAATAAAAGATCCTCCTTTCTATGTATTCGCAATACATTACATTTGTCTATGTTAAGGGACAGTTGCCACTCCCTGCACCAAGTGGCTATCCGCTGCAGATCTTCCTGCATTTCGCTACAATTTTCGTAATGCTGCAACTTCTCTGTATACTACAGCATCATCCGCGAAAAGACGCACGAAACTTCCGACACTATATACTACGTTATTTCTATATATTGTGAAAAGCAATGGTCCTATAACACTACCTTGTGGCACGCCAGAGGTTACTTTAACGTCTGTAGACGTCTCTCCATTGATAACAACATGTTGTGTTCTGTTTGCTAAAAACTCTTCAATCCAGCCACACAGCTGGTCTGATATTCCGTAGGCTCTTACTTTGTTTATCAGGCGACAGTGCCGAACTGTATCGAACGCCTTCCGGAAGTCTAGGAAAATAGCATCTACCTGGGAGCCCGAATCTAATATTTTTTGGGTCTCATGAACAAATAAAGCGAGTTGCGTCTCACACGATCGCTGTTTCCGCAATCCAGCCTGCCAACACTGTAATCACGTATACAGTAATTACTCTCTCGGCATACAGTAAAGTGCTGTGCAGAGGATGGAATGAGGAGTGATATGGGTTAGCATGCAGGACGGCGCGGGTTCGATTCTGGGTCGTGCATTACTTTTTTTATTTGCCAAAAGTAGTACGCATGTTACGGTGTCTGACGTCTTAACAGTCGTACAGCGATTACATTGGGTCTTCTACAAAACATTTTCAGTTACATATAACCAACACCGAAGTGAAAATACAATCGTTTTCATTGGCCTGCTTTTAAATATATCTTTTGAACGTCGTGGATGCCAGTTGTTTCGAGCCACTGCATTCAATAGATTCCAAAACTGGTTTCTATCTACTCTCCACTAATGGTCGCGCCGAAATTATTAGCAAAGGACATTGCTACCCCTGCTGGTGAAGTAAAGCAAGAGATGTAATGGACCTGAGCGTGGCACCATTGGGGGAGGAGTTCTGCAACACTAACCAAAATGGCCTTGCTGTTGTGGTACTGCGAACGGCTCAAAGCAAGGGGAAATTACAGCCGTAATTTTCCCGAGGGCATGCAGCTCTACTGTATGCAGTGGGAATTAGATTAGGAAATGAGACACATAAAGTAGTAAAGGAGTTTTGCTATTTGTGGAGCAAAATAACTGATGATAGTCGAAGTAGAAGGAATATAAAACGCAGGCTGGCAATTGCAAGGAAAGCGTTTCTGAAGAAGAGAAATTTGTTAACACCGAGTATAGATTTAAGTGTCAGGAACTCGTTTCTCAAAGTATTTGTACGGAGTGTAGCCATGTATGGAAGTGAAACATGGACGATAAATAGTATTGACAAGAAGAGAATAGAAGCTTTCGAAATGTGGCGCTCGGAAGAACGTTGAAGATTAGGTGGGTAGATCACATAACTAATGAGGAGGTGTTGAATAGGATTGGGAAGAAGAGATGTTTGTGGCACAACTTGAGCAAAAGGGATCGGTTTGTAGGACATGTTCTGAGGCATCAAGGGATCACCAATTTAGTACTGGAGGGCAGCGTGGAGGGTAAAAATCGTAGAGGGAGACCAAGAGATGAATACACTAAGCAGATTGAGAAGGATGTAGGTTGCAGTACGTACTGGGAGGTGAAGGAGCTTGCACAGGATAGAGAGGCATGGAGAGCTGCATCAAACCAGTCTCAGGACTGAAGACCACAACAACAACAACAACAACAACAACAACAACATGACACGCGTTATTCAGAACACGATATCGACCATTTTAATGCTGGAAAGAAGGATAGGATCATCACCCCCAAGCCGGCCGGTGTGGTCGTGCGGTTCTAGGCGCTTCAGTCTGGAACCGCGCGACCGCTGCGATTGCAGGTTCGAATCCTGCCTCGGGCATGGATGTTTGAGATGTCCTTAGGTTAGTTAGGTTTAAGTAGTTCTCAGTTCTAGGGGAATGATGACCTCAGAAGTTAAGTCCCATAGTGCTCAGAGCCATTTTAACCATCACCCCCAATCCCAATTCATATTTCATATTCAGTTAGTGAGAAGAAAAGTGATAATAAACTACATTTCAATTTTATCCACGATTTTGGCTTCATTACGTAGTCTTGACTACATGATAAACAATATCTGTGTAAGTTGTATACAACGTATGGTCATAATATTTAGCCAACCAATATCATGGGAGACCAAAAATGTAAATGCATAAAATTGTTCTTACAGTGGATGTATAATGCGTGAGTGCGACGAAATACATTGATAAACTGAACATCTATTACGTACTTGCACGTTTATCTGCGAAAATGGTCCTTGTCGGTACATCAGCATAGAGTTCGAATAGAATCGCTGAAACATTGCAAACCATTCAGAGTAATCGAACATCTAAACACGCATAATGCTGCTATCACAGAGATGTGTTCTTTCTCCTCACCCCCCCGTGGCAGTAAGTGAATTAAGAGTCAGCCGGGAATAACATTTAAATCAATTGAATTTTCAGTCGTCCACTACCATCTATGAAGGCGAGTGGAAGAATGCACAAAGTTGAAATAAGTGGTTCATGTAAAGTTAAAATAACAGCTGATTGCTCAAACTAGGTGGTTATCAAGTACAGGGTGCCACAGGGTTCGGTCTTAGGTCCTTTACTGTTGTTGATATACATTAATGACTTACCATTCCACATTGATGAAGATGCAAAGTTAGTTCTTTTTGCTGATGATGCAAGTATAGTAATAACATCCAAAAACCAAGAACGAAGTGATGCAATTGTACATGATGTTTTTCACAAAATTATTAAGTGATTCTCAGCAAACGGACTCTCTTTAAATTTAGATAAAACACAGTATATACAGTTCTGTACAGTAAATGGCACAACTCCAGTAATAAATGTAGACTTTGAACAGAAGTCGGTAGCTAAGGTAGAATTTTCAAAATTTTTAGGTGTGTCCATTGATGAGAGGTTAAACTGGAAGCAACACATTGATGGTCTTCTGAAACGTCTGAGTTCGGCTACGAATGCTATTAGGGTTATTGCAAATTTTGATGATAAGAATCTCAGTAAATTAGCTTACTATGCCTACTTTCGTTCACTGCTTTCGTATGGTATCATATTCTGGGGTAATTCATCGTTGAGTAGAAAAGTATTCATTGCTCAAAAACGTGTAATCGGAATAATTGCTGGAGCCTACCCACGGTCATCCTGCAGACATCTATTTAAGGATCTAGGGATCTTCACAGTAACCTCACAGTATATATATTCACTTATGAAATTTGTTGTTAATAATCCAACCCAGTCCAAAAGTAATAGCAGTGTGCATAGCTATAACACCAGGAGAAAGGATGATCTTCACGATGCGGGGTTAAATCTGACTTTGGCACAGAAAGGGGTAAATTATGCTGCCACAAAAGTCATTGGTCACCTACCAAACAGCATCAAAAGCCTGACAATAGCCAACTAACATTTAAAAATAAATTAAAAGAATTTCTAGATGACAACTCCTTCTACTCATTGGCTGAATTTTTAGATATAAATTAAGGGAAAAAAACAAAAAACAACAACTTAAACATTAGTGTCATGCAATATTTTGTGTAATGTAATATCTTGTAGTGAAGGCAGAAGAGGATCAAGTAGGTAAAAAGACGAGGGCTACTAGAAATACTTGGCTAACAGAAGAAATATTGAATTTCATTGATGCAAGGAGAAAATATAAAAATGCAATAAATGAAGCAGGCAAAAAGGAATACAAACATCTCAAAAATGAGATCGACAGGAAGTGCAAAATGGCTAAGCGGGGATGGCTAGAGGACAAATGTAAGGATGTAGAGGCTTATCTCACTAGGGGTAAGATAGATACTGCTTACAGGAAAATTAAAGAGACCTTTGGGGAGAAGAGAACCACTTGTATGAATATCAAGATCTCAGATGGCAACCCAGTTCTAAGCAAAGAAGGGAAGGCAGAAAGGTGGAAGGAGAATATAGAGGGTTTATACAAGGGCGATGTACTTGAGGACAATATTATGGAAGTGGAAGAGGATGTAGATGAAGACGAAATGGGAGATACGATACTGCGAGAATAGTTTGACAGAGCACTGAAAGACCTGAGTCGAAAGAAGGCCCCGGGAGTAGACAACATTCCATTAGAACTACTGACGACCTTGGGAGAGCCAGTCCTGACAAAACTCTACCATCTGGTGAGCAAGATGTATGAGACTGGCGAAATACCCTCAGACTTCAAGAAGAATATAATAATTCCAATCCCAAAGAAAGCAGGTGTTGACACATGTGAAAATTACCGAACTATCAGAAATAAGTCACAGCTGCAAAATACTAACGCGAATTCTTTAGGAGACGAATGGAAAAACTGGTAGAAGCCGACCTCAGGGAAGATCAGTTTGGATTCCGTAGAAATGTTGGAACACGTGAGGCAATACTGACCCTACGACTTATCTTAGAAGCTAGATTAAGGAACGGCAAACCTACGTTTCTAGCATTTGTAGACTTAGAGAAAGCTTTTGACAATGTTGACTGGAATACTCTCTTTCAAATTCTGAAGGTGGCAGGGGTAAAATGCAGGGAGCGAAAGGGTATTTACAATTTGTACCGAAACCAGATGGCAGTTATAAGAGTCGAGGGACACGAAAGGGAAGCAGTGGTTGGGAAGGGAGTGAGACAGGGTTGTAGTCTCTCCCCGATGTTATTCGATCTGTATATTGAGCAAGCAGTAAAGAAAACAAAGGAAAACTTTGGAGTAGGTATTATAATCCATGGAGAAGAAATAAAACCTTTGAGGTTCGCCGATGACATCGTAATTCTCTCAGAGACAGCAAAGGACTTGGAAGAGCAGTTGAACGGAATGGATAGTGTCTTGAAAGGAGGATATAAGATGATCATCAACAAAAGCAAAACGAGGATAATGGAACGTAGTCGAATTAAGTCGGGTGATGCTGAGGGAATTAGATTAGGAATTGAGACACTTAAAGTAGTAAAGGAGTTTTGCTATTTGGGGAGCAAAATAACTGATGATGGTAAAAGTAGAGATGATATAAAAAATAGACTGGCAATGGCAAGGAAAGCGTTTCTGAAGAAGAGAAGTTTGTTAACATCGAGTATAGATTTAAGAGTCAGCAAGTCGTTCCTGAAAGTATATGTATGGAGTGTAGCCATGTATGGAAGTGAAACATGGACGGTAAATAGTTTAGACAATAAGAGAATAGAAGCTTTCGAAATGTGGTGCTACAGAAGAATGCTGAAGATTAGATGGGTAGATCACATAACTAATGAGGAAGTATAGAATCGGATTGTGGAGAAGAGAAGTTTGTGGCACAACTTGACCAGAGGAAGGGATCGGTTGGTAGGACATGTTCTGAGGCATCAAGGGATCACCAATTTAGTATTGGAGGGCAGCGTGGAGGGTAAAAATCGTAGAGGGAGACCAAGAGAAGAATACACCAAGCACATTCAGAAGGATGTAGGTTGCAGTAGCTAGTGGGAGATGAAGAAGGTTGCACAGGATAGAGTGGCATGGAGAGCTGCATCAAACCAGTCTCGGGACTGAAGACCACAACAACAATATCTTGTACAGATATATTAATCTGACACGTTCCACATCTTTACTTAGTGTCGTATTTATGATCTATGGAACAAATATTAATCTAATCTAATCTAATCTAGTGACACCAAAAGTGGTAACGTCGATCGAGGGGTGTCGTCGTGATCGTATTGAATGACATTGAGCGCTCACACGCACTGCTGGTAAATCCTGACAAAGGTAACGTTATTACAGTATTGCCAGATAGCAAATCTGTAACGTCCATTTACTGCCGGAAATATGGGCAGGACGAAATTTTGTGATAGACATTTCTGTATGGCCAGTACGTGAGAAACTGCGCTGCGAAGTTCGAATGGGGAGGAATATACACCACCCGCATTTACCAACAAAATGGTTCAAATGGGTCTCAGCACTTAGCTTCTGAGGTCATCAGTCGCCTAGAACTTAGAACTAGTTAAACCTAACTAACCTGAGGACATCACACACATCCATGCCCTAGGCGGGATTCGAACCTGCGACCGTAGCGTTCGCTCGGCTCCAGACTGTAGCGCCTAGAACCGCACGGCCATTCCGGCCGGCCATTTAACAACAAAAGTGCGGTCATTCTGGCACTATTCTGTGACTAGGAAATTTCCAACTAACTCCAGTCTCCATTCCATTCATCTGGCTGATTCCCCTTTGTGTACCACTTGCAACGTGATTGACACAGATGAACATCAATTTGTCTGTGGAAATGCAAATAATATATGGTTGTCAATCAGAAAAAAATTAGCAACTATGCAGAGAAAACCGCCGTATTTGATAGCGCCAACGTGCCTTTTATACCCGGAAGAAGAATTATACCCCACCTCGAAGAAAAATGCCGTCAACTGGTTGAAGGGACACGCGGTATTTTACCTGATGTCCAGTAAAGAAAGGTGCGAAGGAGATTTTTGGACCAGCACCACAACCTATTACGCATGAATAATTACTTTGATACATACGCCAACTTCTTCAGAAGAACCGTCATGTCAACTCCATTTTCGATGATGCTATTCAGAACATGAAGAAACGAGAGACAGTTTGATCTTTGGAAAACAAATACGATCAAGTGACGAACATCACTATCTGGTTTAGACTTGGATTTATTCTAAAATGTCAAGGAACCTGTAATTAATTTTAGTTTGTTTTATTACTTTTAAATGTCAGTTGAAAATTATGTACTACAGTGGACTGTTACGACCAATAAAGTACTTTAAAAAAATTGCTCCAGCACTAGGGAATTTAACATGTGAGGTCATCAGTCCCCTAGAACTTAGAACTACTTAAACCTAACTAACATACGGACACGACACACATCCATGGCCGAGGCAGGATTCGAACCTGCGACCGTAGCAGTCGCGCGCTTTCAGAGTGAAGCGCCTAGAACCACTCGGCCACCACAGCCGGCTATCACTCAACACTTCGTGACAATATATACTTAGTTGTGTTTCATAAGAACGATGTTTTCTAAATCCGTGTTGACTGTGTGTCAATAGGCCGTTCTCTTCGAGACAATTCATAAAGTTTGAACACAGTTTATGTTCGAAAATGCTGCTCCATATGGACGTTAATTATGGGAGCCGGTAATTTAATGCATTACTCCTACTGCCTTTGTCGAATATTGGTGTAACTGTGCAATAATGCAGTCCTAGCGTAAGGATTTATCGTAATTGTGGTAAATCATTCTTAAATAAGCAGCTAATCCATCAGCATGCTCTGAAAGGAACCTAATTTGTAGACAGTCTGGACCGTGGACAGGGAAACTTGCTTTTATTAAATTACGTAAGTTGCTTCACTTCTGTCGCGCGGGATTAGCCGAGCGGTCTCAGACGCTGCAGTCATGGACTGTGCGGCTGGTCCCGGCGGAGGTTCGAGTCCTCCCTCGGGCATGGGTGTATGTGTGTTTGTCCTTAGGATAATTTAGGTTAAGTAGGGTGTAAGCTTAGGGACTGATGACCTTAGCAGTTAAGTCCCATAAGATTTCACACACAACATTTTGCTTCACTTCTCCGAGAATGTCTACTTCTAAGTTACTCCTGTTGCAGCAGTTCTTGATTGGAAATCTAGCATATTTACTTCGTTACTTGGGTGAAGCAATTTGCGAAAGCTGTGTTTAGTAACGATGTTTTAGCAGCACTTTCGTCGACAGTATTTCCATTCCCACCGCGCAGCTGAGGCAGGTATGCCACTAGCACACTTTACGTACGACCAGAATCTATTTCGATTTTCTGCCAGGTTTCGACACACAGTTTCGCTGTATCTCCCACTGCAGTCCACGCTAAATTTCGAGCTTCTGTAAAAGATGGCCAGTCTTGGGAGTTTTGCGTCCGTTTAAATTTGGCGTGCTTTTTTTGTTGTTTCTGCGACAGTGAAAACGGTCTATTGACACACAGTCGACGCGGATTTAGAAGACATCGTTCTTGTGAAACACAACTAGCTTTTTACTGGCACGAAGTGTGGATTACAATTGAGGAGGGATCTCAAATAGATTACGTATTTATTGATTTCCGGAAGACTTTTGACACTGTATCACGCAAGCGGGTTGTAGTGAAATTGCGTGCTTATGGAATATCGTCTCAGGTATTCATGATTTCTTGTCAGAGAGGTAAAAAGTTCAGCCGCTGCATTCCAAGTTCTTTAACGGCGGATGCTGAAATGATGATGAAGAACACACAACACCCACTCATCACAAGGCAGAAAGAAATCCCTGACCCCGCCGGGAATCGAACGCGTGACCCCGTGCGCGGGAAGTGAGAACGCTACCGAAAGACCACGAGCCGCGGAGAAAGTTCGTTGTAACCGAGGGAAAGTCATTGAGTACAACAGACGTGACTTCTGGCGTTCCCCAATGCAATGTTGTGGGTCCTCTGCTGTTCCTTATCTGCATTACTGGTCATTAGAGTTGCTACATCAAGAAGAACTGTAGATGATAAACGGGTAGTCATTGGACAAATATATTATAGAAGAACTGGCATGTGATTACATTTTCACGCAATTTGCGTGCATAGATCTTGAGAAATCAGTACCCAGAATAACCACCTCTGGCTGTAATAAAGGCCTTGATACGCCTGGGCATTGAGTCAAACAGAGCTCGGATGGCGTGTACAGGTACAGCTGCTCATGCAGCTTCAACACGATACCACAGTTCATCAAGAGTAGTGACTGGCGTATTGTGACGAGCCAGTTGCTCGGCCACCATTGACCAGGCGTTTTCAATTGGTGAGAGATCTGGAGAATGTGCTGGCCAGGGCAGCAGTCGAACATTTTCTGTATCCAGAATGGCCCGTACAGGACCTGCAACATACGGGCGTGCATTATCCTGCTGAAATGTAGGGTTTTGCAGGGATCGAATGCAGGGTAGAGCCACGGATCGTAACACATCTGAAATGTAACGTCCACTATTCAAAGAGCCGCCAGTGGGAACAAGAGGTGACCGAGACGTGTAACCGATGGCACCCCATACCATCACGCCGGGTGATACGCCAGTATGGCGATGACGAATACACGCTTCCAATGTGCGTTCACCGCGATGTCGCCAAACACGGATGCGACCATCGTGATGCTGTAAATAGAATCTGGATGCATCCGAAAAAAAGACCTTTTGCCATTCGTGCACCCAGGTACATGGACAAATACACCATCGCAGGCGCTCCTGACTGTGATGCAGCGTCAAGGGTAACCGCAGCCACGGTCTCCGAGCTGATAATCCGTGCTGCTGCAAACGTCGTCGAACTGTTCGTGCAGATGGTTGTTGTCTTGCAAACGTCCCCATCTGTTGACTCAGGGATCGAGACGTGGCTGCACGATCCGTTACAGCCACGCGGATAAGATGCCTGTCATCTCGACTGCTAGTGATACGAGGCCGTTGGGATCCAGCACGGCGTTCCGTATTACCCTCCTGAACCCACCGATTCCATATTCAGCTAACAGTCATTGGATCTCGGCCAACGCGAGCAGCAATGTCGCGATACGATAAACCGCAATCGTCATAGGCTACAATCCGACATTTATCAGTCGGAAACGTGATGGTACGCATTTTTCCCCCTTACACGAGGCATCACAACAGCGTTTCACCAGGCAACACCGGTCAACTGCTCTTTGTGTATGAGAAATCGGTAGGAAACTTTCCTGATGTCAGCACGTTGTAGGTGTCGCCACCGGGGCCGACCTTGTGTGAATGCTCTGAAAAGCTAATCATCTGCATATCACAGCATCTTCTTCCTGTCGGTTAAATTTCGCATCTGCAGCACGTTATCTTCGTGGTGTAGCAGTTTTATTGGCCAGTAGTGTATATAAACGATTTAGGAGACAATCTGAGCAGCCGTCTTAGCTTTTTTTGCAGATCATGGTGTCGTTTATCAAAATGGTTCAAATGACTGCGACTTAACTTTGGAGGTCATCAGCCACCTAGAACTTAGAACTACCTGAACCTAACTAACCTAAGGACATCACACACATCCATGCCCGAGGCAGGATTCGAACCTGCGTCCGTAACAGCAGCACGGTTCCGGAATGAAGCGCCTAGAACCGCTCGGCCACAAACACCCGGCGTGAAGTACCCATGTGCGAATTTTTCTTCACCCTGTATATGTGTGTGTTGTGAGCGAACGGGTGCTGTTCTGTCATTCTGTGCAACGGATTAATCTGAGATGTACCCTTTACCCTGTGGCAATTCACACCCTCACACTAATACAGAAGTCAGACAGACGCTCCTAACGTTCTAAAGCGAAATGCCTGAAAAACTTTCAGCAATAAATACCTTCTGGAGTCGTCCGTTGTAAGGAAATGGCACAAAAAATTCACAAAATGTCTTATGTAACTGTGGGGATACTTGGGTACTGCAGTAGTGCTAGGTAGTGTAAGAAAAATATGAAACTAACGTAAATTATTATTTATTTTGATTGCACAAATTCTGAGAAATCACAATGGCACTTTTAGTTATAATCTGAACAAGTTATTTCCTGGTTCTTCTTGGAATGTGAAGCTACCTCTCAACGATAGGATTCGCTAATGAAATTGCTATTGTTATTGACTTGGCAGAATGGCTTAGGGCCGCCCCTACTCAATTTTAATAATTATCCGTTAGAATGTTGCTAGGTATGGTCGAGGCTGTCGCGTGTGAAATGCGGTGAAGTGTACAGTTGTGGGGGAAATATGGGGCTCGCAAGAGCTGTAGCGCACAATACCGTAAGCTGCGATGACTGCTGTCTGCGCCACTCGCTGCTGACAAATAAGATAACTCTCGTTCTATCTGCATTGACCTTCGGCAATCAAACTCTCCCTACGCCTTGATGAACTCAAGGATACGTATTCGCCCCTTGTCTATTGGCGTAGTACACCAGTCACCGCAGTCCACCGCAATGCCACTCAAAAATTCGCTCGCAGGCGTTTAACTATAACTCTGTCCGTACATACCGCACAATAAGTGTGTCGGCCAACACAGTGAACAACGCTTAATCGCAAGGACTCAGTATAGAGTCGCACTCCGACTCGCTCTCGACAGAGGTGCTCTCCCAGTGAAGTACTGAGGAGAGACTTGTTGCTCACTCTTTGAGCACACGTACGAGCGCTCACGCTCTCGTTACGTGTGCTCGCTCCAAGAGCGACAAAAGAACGGCCCCTCTCCACACCAGACGGTCTCTTCCATTACTCCTTCAGTTCAAGGCGCCAGGAATATCGTCTGCCAATCAGCATTGCTCTTCTAAAACGGGAGAATGACGTTTCGTTTAAGGCGACCAATCCGGAAATCTGTAGCATCGGCGTTTGGCGTTTGCTGTCTCCCTGTGAAAACCTCAGACACTGTGTGGTATGTTTGTAAAGAATGCGTAGGCTGGGCGCTCCCACACAATTTGCTTTTAAGCCGAACACGGGGTCGTTCTCCCTTTCACCTGGGCAAACGCTGCCTGCTCTACGGGTGGTCGCCAGCCGACGTAGATGGGTTGACTCGTCCTCTGAAGGGACCGGCCTCCTGGCGTGTGTCTGCCTCTCCCGAACTAAAAACTTTTGTGACCGTCATGTCTCGAATGTGTGTGTGTACGCCAGCCTCGAGTATTTCAACCTCGGTGCGCGTTCACAGGAATTCATAACACTGACTTTATCTTATCGAGTTTGGGTTCGAATGGAGCGTCTTGATGTACGGAATATGAGGGTGGAATATGTAAGCAATGAAGGTCAGGAGACCATGGCGTCTTACAGTGAGTGTGTGTGTGTGTGTCAGAGAGAGAGAGTGCAAGACGTGGGGGCAGAGGGCAGAAGTCGGCCAGCTGGCAGCATCCCACGGCCGGCCTGGCGCGCTCGCCTCGCCCCGGCTTATCTTATCGGCCCGCGCAGGCCACGGTCGGGAGCGCCGTACAGCAACGCCACAACTGCTCCCCGCAGACGCCGCCATTTTCGCGACCGCGCCGCGCCCACAGAACTTCATTCAGCCAGCAGCTACCGGCTTCTCCAAACATCCGACCACTCGTCTCTGGCCACAGCACCGGCACTCGAACAGCAGACGTCGCGACCGAATTTCCTTCGCGTGTTTCTTCTTCTCCCTGTTTTCCTCACAGTGTGACGATTATTGAACTATATGAAATAAAATGGAAACCCAGTTCTAACCAAAGAAGGGAAAGCAGAAAGATGGAAGGAGTATATAGGTGGCCTATACAAGGGCGATGTACTTCAGGGCAATATTATGGAAATGGAAGACAATGTAGATGAAGATGAAATGGGAGATACGATACTGTGTGAAGAGTTTGTCAGAGTACTGAAAGACCTGACCCGAAACAAGGCCCCGGGAGTAGACAACATTCCATTAGAACTACTGACGGCCTTGGGAGAGCCAGTCCTGACAAAAGTCTACAATCTGTTGAGCAAGATGTATGAGAGACACGAAATACCCTCAGACATAAACAAGAATATAATAATTCCCATCCCAAAGATGCCAGGTGTTGACAGATGTGAAAATTACCGAACTATCAGTTTAATAAGTCACAGCTGCAAAATACTAACGCGAGTTCTTTACAGACGAATGGAAAAACTAGTAGAAGCCGACCTTGGGGAAGATCAGTTTGGATTCTGCAGAAATGTTGGAACACGTGAGACGAAAGACCCTACAACTTATCTTAGAAGAAAGATTAAGGAAAGGCAAACCTACGTTTCTAGCATTTGTAGACTTGGAGAAAGCTTTTGACAATGTTGACTGGAATACTTTCTTTCAAATTCTGAAGGTGGCAAGGGTAAAATACAGGGAGCGAAAGGCTATTTACAACTTGTTCAAAAACCAGATGGCAGTTATAAGATCCGAGGGACATGAAAGGGAAGCAGTGGTTGGGAAGGGAGTAAGACAAGGTTGTAGCCTCTACCCAAAGTTATTCAATCTGTATATTGAGAAAGCAGTGAAGAAAACAAAAGAAAAATTCGGAGTAGGTATTAAAATCCATAGAGAAGAAATAAAAAACTTTGAGGTTCGCCGATGACATTGTAATTCTGTCAGAGACAGCAAAGGACTTGGAAGAGCAGTTGAATGGAATGGACAGTGTCTTGAAAGGAGGATATAAGATGAACAACAAAAGCAAAACGAGGATAATGGAATGTAGTCCAATTAAGTCGGGTGATGCTGAGGGAATTAGATTAGGAAATGAGACACTTAAGGTAGTAAAGGAGTTTTGTTATTTGGGGAGCAAAATAACTGATGATGGTCGAAGTAGAGAGGATATGAAATGTAGACTGGCAATGGCAAGGAAAGCGTTTCTGAAGAAGAAAAATTTGTTCACATCGAGTATTGATTTAAGTGTCAGGAAGTTGTTTCTGAAAGTATTTGTATGGAGTGCAGACTTGTATGTAAGTCAAACATGGACGATAAATAGTTTAGACAAGAAGAGAATAGAAGCTTTAGAAATGTGGTGCTACAGAAGAATGCTGAAGATCATATGGTTATATCATGTAACGTATGTGGACGTAATCAATAGAGTTGGCGAGAAGAGGTATTTCTGGCGAAACTAAAGGAAGGGATCAGTTAGTAGGCCACGTTTTGAGGAATCAAGGGATCAGCTATTTAGTGGTGGAGAGCAGTGTGGATGGTAAGAATCGTAGAGGGAGACCAAGAGATGAACACACTAAACAGATTCAGAAGGATGTAGGGCTGCAGTAGGTACAGGGAGATGAAGAAGCTTGCACAGGATAGAGTAGCATGGAGAGCTGCATCAAACCAGCCTCAGGACTGAAGACCACAACAACAACAACAACAACAACAACATGAAATAAAATCGTCATAACTTCTGAACGGTTTGCGTTAGCTCTTTCTAACTGCACCGTTGGCCGCGGGGCACGATGGCCATTTTTATGTGCATGCACATGTTGTCGGCCATGTGCACGTGAAAATGTATTTATTAGTATCTTCTGTGCAAACGAATCGTATTTTTGTTTTCATTAAATTTTATTTTATTTCGGATACACGATATTTTCAGTCTAAATTACTTGGGGTAATCTGGTTGGTGATATTAGTAGTACCGCGAGTTCAGAAGTGCTCGAGATGATCTGATTGGCTGCTTAATATACTAGCCGATAGGAATTCATTTCCCGGGCGTTTGAGTTGCGCTCTGTGCCTCAGATCTAGAAGTCGATATAGTCGCTTGGGATGCACGTTCTAGGAAACAACTGTGTTAAATCGCATTGATCAGGCTAGAAGCAAAATAAAGAAATTTGCGAGTTTGATTGGTTCTTTCGTGTCGTTGACGAAAACCGACTACAGTGTTCAGTATTTTCCGAAGTTTGAGCTCTGCGAGTGATTTATTTTTGGAGGTATTGGCATGTGGACGATGTATACAAACTCTGCGAGGCGTGTTTCGTGCACATTACGAGACAATATGGCGCGCACTCCTTTACTGAACGACTGAGTGTGTCAACTCGCAAGTAGTCGTAGATCTGCGACTGTTTTTGGACGTTCAAAATATCTGCTCGGATTAAATATCTTTTGGCTGCTTTTCGGTGTGATTTTGTTACACAGACAGTCACTAATACAGCATAACAGATGTCGGGGTGTTAAATACGGACTCGATAGCCATTTTCCTTCTTTTTAAAAAGCAATAAACCAAGTAAAAGGAAATTTTTGACAGTTTTTTCAAATGAATCATGCAAGTATCTTGATAGTTTAACTTCCAGCAGCAACTTGCGGACTGGAGTTGTGTGGTCTTTGCGTGGTAGATGTTCACTCGAATTTTCTCCAACGCTGCCTTGGTAGGTTAAACCAGTACTTACCTTCGTAGAGTTACGGGGCAATCTGAAGCCTATCCAGATAGGTGGAGATAGCGAGTGATTGTGCAATGAAAAGCATGCTGGTAGACCTCCTTAATTCATATAATCTTATGCAAACCCTATTCTTTCCAACAAGAGTGCAAGGGAACAGTAGAACAACCATAGACAACATTTTTGTTCATTCCTCATTACTAGAAGGGCATTCTGTTAGCAAAAAGGTGAATGGCCTTTCAGACCATGATGCACAAATTTTAACTCTAAACAATTTTTGTGCTGCAACACGTGTTAAATATAGTCGTCAGCTGTTTAGGAAAGCTGATCCAGTAGCTGTAGATACCTTTGTAAACCTTATCAAGGAACAAGAGTGACAAGACGTTTATAGCGCTGATACAGCAGACGATAAATATAATGCTTTTCTCAAGACTTTTCTCGTGCTCTTTGAAAGTTGCTTTCCGTTAGAACGTTCAAAACAGGGTACTAACACAAACAGGCAGCCTGGGTGGCTGACTAGAGGGATAAGAATATCTTGTAGAACAAAGTGGCAATTAATTATATCAATACGTTAGAAACACTCAGAATCTACATGCAGCAGCCCATTACAAAAGGTATTGTAAGGTGCTTAAAAATGTTATTAGGAAGGCAAAAAGTATGTGGTATGCAGATAGAATAACTAAGTCTCAGGATAAAATCAAAACCATATGGTCAGTCGTAAAGGAAGTGGCTGGTCTGCAGAGACAGGTCGAGGATATAGAATCAGTGCGTAGTGGCAATGTTCGTGTTACTGATAAGTCGCATATATGTACAGTATTTAATAACCACTTTCTGAGTATAGGAGGTGAACTAAATGGAAACCTAGTCCCAACAGGGAATCATATAGTGCTCGTAGAAAAAAGTGTTCCGAGACTGTTACCTGAAATGCTCCTCCACGATACTGACAAGAGGGAGATTGAGTTAATAATTAAATCACTAAAGACCAAGAACTCTCATGAATATGGCGGGGTATCTAGCAGAATACTGAAGTATTGTTCTATGTATGTTAGCCCAGTACTTGGCCATATCTGTAACTTTTCCTTTAGGAGTGGTCGGTTTCCTGACCGATTAAAGTACTCGGTAGAAACGCCAGTTTATAAAAAGGGAGACAGGGATAATGTTGACAATAATAGACCTATTTCTATGCCATCAGTGTTTGCTAAAGTTATCGAGAAGGTTGTATATACAATGTTACTGGAGCACTTAAATTCACATAATTTGCTGTCAAATGTTCTGTTTGGTTTTAGAAATGGTTTAACAACTGAAAATGCTGTATTCTCTTCCCTCTGTGACGTTTTGGAGGGATTAAATAAATGATTGCGAACACTAGGTGTTTTCTTTGATTTGTGTTGACCACAAAATATTACTGCAGAAGTTGGACCATTATGGAGAAAGGAGAGTAGCTTACAATTGGTTCGCCTCTTACTCTAAGAACAGAAAGCAGAAGGTAATTCTCCGCAATATTGAGAGTGGTAGTGATGTTCAGTCCCAATGGGACACTGTTAAGTGGGGCGTTCCCCAAGGGTCGGTGCTGGGGCCACTGCTGTTTCTTATGTATATAAATGATATGCCTTCTAGTATTGAAAAATATTTCTGTTTGCTGATGACACCAGCTTGGTAGTGAAGGATCTTGTGTGTAATGTTGAAACAGTATCAAATAATGTAGTTCATGAAATACGTTCGTGGCTTGTGGTAAATAATTAGATGCTAAATCACAGTAAGACTCAGAGTTTACAGTTTCTAAATCACAATTCAACAAGAACTGATATTTTAATCAGACAGAATGGGCATATTATAAGCGAGACGGAACAGTTCAAGTTCCTAGGCGTTCGGATAGATAGAAGGCTGTTGTGGAAAGCCCACGTCCAGGCTCTGGTTCAGAAACTAAATGGTGCTTTATTTACCATTAGAACAGTATCTGAAATAAGTGACACTTCAACACGAATAGTAGTATACTTCGCATATTTTCATACGCTTATGTCATATGGTATTATTTTTTGGGGTAATTCTTCTGATTCAAAAAGGGTGTTTTTGGCTCAAAAACGGGCTGTTCGAGCTATGTGTGGTGTAAGTTCGAGAACCTCTTGTAGACCTGTATTCAATAGTTAGGGAATTCTGACATTGCCCTCACAGTATATATTTTCTTTAATGTCGTTTGTTGTTAGCAATATTAGCCTATTCCCAAGAGTTAGCAGCTTTCACTCAGTTAATACTAGGCAGAAATCAAATTTGCATTTGGAATGCACTTCCTTGACTCTTGTGCAGAGAGGAGTGCAGTATTCTGCTGCATCCATTTTCAATAAGCTACCACAAGAACTCAAAAATCTTAACAGTAGCCCAAACTCTTTTAAGTCTAAACTGAAGAGTTTCCTCACGGCTCACTCCTTCTAGTCTGTGGAGGAGCTCCTGGAAGAGCTGAAAAATTAAGCAAATTCCAGTGTTACATTGTTGATTTTCTTTATTTAAACTTAAGACTTGTCATCTGAATATGTTTTTTTTTTTGTATTTCATTTTATCTGTTTCTACTATCGTGTTATAATTTCATGTATTGACTCGTTCCATGACCATGGAGACTTCTCCTTGATTTGGTCCCACGGAACATGAAATAAATAAATAAAATAAATAGAGAGCGACACGCCCCGCCACAACAATATCTAAGCGTGGTGCAGGAAGTGGCAACTGACCTTTAACGTAAGCAAATGTAACGTATTGCAAACACAAAAACAGAAGACTCTTTTTGGTGTGATTACGCCATTTGTAGTGGGACGCGAGATTGAAGCGTCACCCATCCACCAGTGTCAGCCAAGTTTGCAGGTTAATATAAGTTTGATTTAGTGTTTTGTTTATGTATTTTGTAACATTTGTAATGTTTGTGAATTATGTAAAGTTTTGTATTTATTTTTATGTTTCATGTACGGAGAGGGTGGCGCAACGAACGGAGACAGCATCTTCACTGCCGGACCAGAGAGAAAATTGCTGGCCACAATACGTCACCGGTCGACAGCCAAAGAGCAACAGAAGATCCTGAGACCGAGTTGTTGCGTCGTGCTTCTAAAAACTGGAACACTAAAAATTTGTAATGTTTCTACAACAATGACGTCATAGAAAGTTTAATCATGTTGTAAATGTTCAGTCCTATCTTGTCAAGGCTTAGGTTCACATCTACATGTAGTTTTTTTTGTATTTTGGGTCATCAGTCTACTGACTGGTTTGATGCGGCCCGCCACGAATTCCTCCCCTGTGCTAACCTCTTCATCTCAGAGTAGCACTTGCAACCTACGTCCTCAATTATTTGCTTGACGTATTCCAATCTCTGTCTTCCCCTACAGTTTTTGCCCTCTACAGCTCCCTCTAGTACCATCGAAGTCATTCCCTCATGTCTTAGCGGATGTCCTATCATCCTGTCCCTTCTCCTTACCAGTGTTTTCCACATATTCCTTTCCTCTCCGATTCTGCGTAGAACCTCCTCATTCCTTATCTTATCAGTCCACCCAATTTTCAACATTCGTCTATAGCACCACATCTCAAATGCTTCGATTCTCTTCTGTTCCGGTTTTCCCACAGTCCATGTTTCGCTACCATACAACGCTGTACTCCAGACGTACATCCTCATAAATTTCTTCCTCAAATTAAGGCCGGTATTTGATATTAGTAGACTTCCCTTGGCCAGAAATACCTTTTTTGCCATAGCGAGTCTGTTTTTCATGTCCTCCTTGCTCCGTCCGTCATTGCTTATTGCACTGCCTAGGTAGCAGAATTCCTTAACTTCATTGACTTCGTGACCATCAATCCTGATGTTAAGTTTCTCACTGTTCTCATTTCTACTACTTCTCATTACCTTCGTCTTTCTCTGATTTACTCTCAACCCATACTGTGTACTCATTAGACTGTTCATTCTGTTCAGCAGATCATTTAATTCTTCTTCACTTTCATTCAGGATAGCAATGTCATCAGCGAATCTTATCATTGATATCCTTTCACCTTGTATTTTAATTCCACTCCTGAACCTTTCTTTTATTTCCATCATTGCTTCCTCGATGTACAGATTGAAGAGTAGGGGCGAAAGGCTACAGCCTTGTCTTACACCCTTCTTAATACGAGCACTTCGTTCTTGATCGTCCACTCTTATTATTCCCTCTTGGTTGTTGTACATATTGTATATGACCCGTCTCTCCCTGTAGCTTACCCCTATTTTTTTCAGAATCTCGAACAGCTTGCACCATTTTATATTGTCGAACGCTTTTTCCAGGTCGACAAATCCTATGAACGGGTCTTGAATTTTCTTTAGCCTTGCTTCCATTATTAGCCGTAACGTCAGAATGGCCTCTCTCGTGCCTTTACTTTTCCTAAAGCCAAACTGATCGTCACCTAGCGCATTCTCAATTTCCTTCTCCATTCTTCTGTATATTATTCTTGTAAGCAGCTTCGATGCATGAGCTGTTAAGCTGATTGTGCGATAATTCTCGCACTTGTCAGCTCTTGCCGTCTTCGGAATTGTGTGGATGATGCTTTTCCGAAAGTCAGATGGTATGTCGCCAGACTCATATATTCTACACACCAACGTGAATAGTCGTTTTGTTGCCACTTCCCCTAATGATTTTAGAAATTCTGATGGAATGTTATCTATCCCTTCTGCCTTATTTGACCGTAAGTCCTCCAAAGCTCTTTTAAATTCCGATTCTAATACTGGATCCCCTATCTCTTCTAAATCGACTCCAGTTTCTTCTTCTATCACATCACATGTAGTATATATGAAGATAAAAAAAATAGTGTATACTGCAAAAGTTTAAATACGTGTTCCGAGAATTTATTTATAAGGAATATATTCAGGATGAAGTATTACTGATTTATTTGACAAGATTATTAATTTTTGACAACGTTCATCGCCAGTTTGAGTCTTAAAAGCTTATTCAATGTGGCTTTAATTTTTATTAAAGCAGATAACTTGCATTAATATAATTTTCTGAGAAGAAACAAACGACATCTAAATTGAAAAAAGTTTGCGCAAAACCAATTGGACTGTGTGATGCAATTCTGCGCGTAAGACTCGAATGATGATGTTTTAATTACAGTTTCGTTCAAGAACCATTCAGCGACAACTTTAAAAGAATTTAAATAATTTTGAAGTGTTTTGTAACTGACGTAGGTGACGAAGTCTGCACATGGTCATATGACAAAAGAAAATCTTTAATACAAAACTTACGTCGTTACACTACACATTGCAGAACAATCACTGGAGCGATTACTTCCACAATATACTGGGACTACGCGCATGGAGAAGTTTTAAGTGGAAGGACCACAAAAAATTAATCGCGGCTCAGACTGAAATTTATTCTAAAAATCCTAAAGAAATGCAGCCCATGAACAAAGTAATTAGCTTACAAAACGATCGTTCGAGCAATAGCTGAATATTTCTTGTCAGTGTCGCATCTGTCCCAGATAAGACTGATAGAGAATATCCAAAGAAGGCCAGCATGTTTCGTCACAGATTTACTTAGTGAGCACTGAAGCGTCACCGAGACGCTCAGATAACTCCACTGGCGGACGCTACAGGAGAGGCTTTCTGCATCACGTTATGGTCTATTGTTAAGGTTCCGACAGCGTACGTCCGCAAGAGAGTAAACCAAGTACATCGCTTCCTTCTACGTACAGCGTGACAGTTACTGAACTATATGAAATGAAATCGTCGCAACTTCTGAGCGGTTAGCGCTACGACGTTCGGCCATTTCCACGGTATCTACATCTACATCTACATCCGTACTCCGCAAGCCACCTGACGGTGTGTGGCGGAGGGTACCCTGAGTACCTCTATCGGTTCTCCCTTCTATTCCAGTCTCGTATTGTACGTGGAAAGAAGGATTGTCGGTATGCTTCTGTGTGGGCTCTAATCTCTCTGATTTTATCCTCATGGTCTCTTCGCGAGATATACGTAGGAGGGAGCAATATACTGCTTGACTCTTCGGTGAAGGTATGTTCTCGAAACTTCAACAAAAGCCCGTACCGAGCTACTGAGCGTGTCTCCTGCAGAGTCTTCCACTGGAGTTTATCTATCATCTCCGTAACGCTTTCGCAATTACTAAATGATCCTGTAACGAAGCGCGCTGCTCTCCGTTGGATCTTCTCTATCTCTTCTATCAACCCTACCTGGTGCGGATCCCACACTGCTGAGCAGTATTCGAGCATTGGGCGAACAAGCGTACTGTAACCTACTTCCTTTGTTGTCGGATTGCATTTCCTTAGGATTCTTCCAATGAATCTCAGTCTGGCATCTGCTTTACCGACGATCAACTTTATATGATCATTCCATTTTAAATCACTCCTAATGCGTACTCCCAGATAATTTATGGAATTAACTGCTTCCAGTTGCTGACCTGCTATTTTGTAGCTAAATGATAAGGGATCTGTCTATGTATTCGCATCACATTACACTTGTCTACATTGAGATTCAATTGCCATTCCGTGCACCATGCGTCAATTCGCTGCAGATCCTCCTGCATTTCAGTACAATTTTCCATTGTTGCAACCTCTCGATACACCACAGCATCATCTGCAAAAAGCCTCAGTGAACTTCGGATGTCATCCACCAGGTCATTTATGTATATTGTGAATAGCAACGGTCCTACGACACTCCCCTGCGGCACACCTGAAATCACTCTTACTTCGGAAGACTTCTCTCCATTGAGAATGACGTGCTGCGTTCTGTTATCTAGGAACTCCTCAATCCAATCACACAATTGATCTGATAGTCCGTATGCTCTTACTTTGTTCATTAAACGACTATGGGGAACTGTGTCAAACGCCTTGCGGAAGTCAAGAAACACGGCATCTACCTGTGAACCCGTGTCTAAGGCCCTCTGAGTCTCGTGGACGAATAGCGCGAGCTGGGTTTCACACGATCGTCTTTTTCGAAACCCATGCCTGAGCTGTAGCGCTTGTGAAAGCCTACTGTACGAGCAATAACAGCCCAACTGCGGCTCACAGCAAGTTTGCGTCCGAGCTCAAGCTGAAGACAATCGGCCCACGTGCGCTAACAATCACGAGTTTTGATTCGCAAGTTTGAGAGAACGGGTAGCGTTGGTGATGACACTGTTCCCAACGTTGGCCGTCCAAAATGGGTGAAACCGGCTGAAAACTTCCAGAAGACACGCGCTGTGTTTCAAACCAGCCCCAGGAAATCGATCGGACGAGCTGCTCAACACGCGGGAATCAACAGGGAGACACCGTGACAAACTGTTATTGAAGACCTGCATCTCTTCCCATGTTGTTGTTATTGTGGTCTTCAGTCCTGAGACTGGTTTGATGCAGCTCTCCATGCTACTCTATCCTGTGCAAGCCTCTTCATCTCTCAGTACCTACCGCAACCTACATCCTTCTGAATCCGATTAGTGTATTCATCTCTCGGTCTCCCTCTACGATTTTTACCCTCCACACTGCCCTCCAATACTAAATCGGAGATTCCTTGATGCCTCAGAACATGGCCTACCAAGCGATCCCTTCTCCTGGTCAAGTTGTGCCACAAACTCCTCTCCTCCCCAACCCTATTCAATACCTCGTCATTATTTATGTGATCTACCCATCTAATCTTCAGCATTCCTCTGTAGCACCACATTTCGAAACTTTCTATTCCCCATAGAAAATTCAAACCTAGTCACTAAGCCCCAGGTCCATGGAACAGCGGTTGTGTTTCGCCAACACTATTGTCCACACAATCGACGGACAGCACTCTGAAGTGAATATGGTTTGGCTCAGCGACGAAGCGCACTTTCATTTGGATGGGTTCGTCAATACGCAAAATTGGCGCATTTTGGGGGACAATGACAATTGGCATTTAGCGACAGAGAAGTCTATTCACCCTCAACAGGTCACTGTGTGATACGCAATGTCCAGTCACGGAATAATCGGTGCTATATTTCCCGAAGGCACGGCGACTACCGAACGCTACATGAAGGTTTTGGAAGATGATTTCATCCCCATTATCCAAAGTTGCCCTTATTTCGACAAGATGTGGTTAATACAAGACAGAGCTCAACCCCATCGAAGCAGGAGAGCGTTTGATGTCCTGGAGGAGCACTTTGGGGGTTCCCAGAGGCCACTGGTGTGGGCCTCGCTTGGCCGCCATATTCTCCGGATCTGAACACGTGTGACTCCTTTTTGTGTGGCTATGTTCAAGACAAGGCGTACAGAAATAACCCCAAAACCATTGCAGATATGAAAAAAACCATTCAGGAAGTCATTGAGAGCATCGTTGTTCCGACACTTCAGCGGCTCATACAGAATTTTGCTGTTTGTCTGCGCCACATCATCGCCAATGATGGCAGGCATATCGAACACGTCATAACGTAAATCCGAATATCTGTCGTGGCGTTTATATGTTGCATAAAGTATGTGCACGCCGCATTGTGTAACTAATTTATATTTCAGTTTACGTTTCTGTAACTAATTTACGGTTTCGTTCACACAAAACCTGCAACCCAGTAGATCTCGCTAAAAGCCCGTGGGGATAAGATTAGAGAGACGTGAGCCCGCACAGAAGATAACCAGCAATAGCTCTTCCCGCGCCTCAAATGGTTCAAATAGCTCTGAGCACTATGGCACTTAACATCTGAGGTCATCAGTGCCCTAGAACTTAGAACTACTTAAACCTAACCAACCTAAGGACATCACTCACATCCATGCCCGAGGCAGGATTCGAACCTACGCGTAGAACCGCTCGGCCACTCAGGCCGGCCCGCGAATCAAACGCGAGTGGAACAGGAAGAGGGATGAGTGACATCGGTTCACAAACGAACGTTCGCCACACATTGTTAGGTGCAGTGTGGAGTATACAGTGTGGTCCATTGATCGAGGCCGGGCCAAATATCTCACGAAATAAGCGTCAGACGAAAAAACTACAGAGAACGAAACTCGTCTAGCTTGAAGGGGGAAACCAGATGGCGCTATGGTTGGCCCGCTAGATGGCGCTGCCATAGGTCAAACGGATATCATATAGGAAACCCCATTTTTATATCATATTCCTGTAGTACGTAAAGAAATATGAATCTTTTAGTTGGACCACTTTTTTCGCTTTGTGATACATGGCACTGCAATAGTCGCAAACATAAGGCTCATAATTTTAGTGATCAGTTGGAAACAGGTAGATTTTTTAAATTAAAATGCAGAAGGTAGGAACCTTTGCACATTTTATTTCCGTTGTTCCGATGTGATACATGGACCTTTGTGAACTTATCATTTCTTAGAACGCATGCTGTTACAGCGTGATTTCCTGTAAAAACCACATTAATGCAATAAGTGCTCAAAATGATGTCCGTCAACCTCAATGCATTTGGCAATACGTGTTACGACATTCCTCTCAACAGCGAGTAGTTCGCCTTCCGTAATGTTCGCACATGCATTGACAATGCGCTGACGCATGTTGTCAGGCGTTGTCGGTGGATCACGATAGCAAATATCCTTCAACTTTCCCCACAGAAAGAAATCCACCTGTCATGAAATATATTCAATACCGCTTCTACTGCAAGCGAGCTATATGCCGGACATCCATCGTGTTGGAAGTACATCGCCATTCTGTCATGCAGTGAAACATCTTGTAGTAACATCGGTAGAACAGTACGTAGGAAATCAGCATACATTGCACCATTTAGATTGCCACCGATAAAATTGGAGCTAATTGTCCTTCCTCCAATAATGCGGCACCATACATTAAGCCGCCAAGGTCGCTGATGTTCCACTTATCGCAGCCATCGTGGATTTTCCGCTGCCCAATAGTGCATATTATGCCGGTTTACGTTACCGCTGTTGGTGAATGACGCTTCGTCGCTAAACAGAACGCGTGCAATAAATGTCATTGTCCCGTAATTTCTCTTGTGCCCAGTGGCAGAACTGCACACGACCTTCAAAGTCGTCGCCATGCACTTCCTGGTGCATAGAAATATGGTACGGGTGCAGTTGATGTTGATGTAGCATTCTCAACATTGACGTTTTTGACATTCCCGATTCTCGCGCAGTTTGTCTGCTAGTAATGTGCGGATTAGCCGCGACAGCAGCTAAAACACCTACTTGGGCATCATCATTTGTTGCAGGTCGTGGTTGACGTTTCACATGTGGCTGAACACTTCCTGTTTCCTTAAATAACGTAACTATCCGGCGAACGGTCCGGACACTTGGATGATGTCGTCCAGGATACCGAGCAGCATACACAGCACACGCCCGTTGGGCATTTTGATCACAATAGCCATACATCGACACGATATCGACCTTTTCCGCAATTGGTAAACGGTGCATTTTAACACGGATAATGTATCACGAAGCAAATACCGCCCGCACTGGCGGAATGTTACGTGATACCACGTACTTATACGTTTGTGACTATTACAGCGCCATCTATCACAATGCGAAGAAAGTGGTCCAACTAAAACATTCATATATCTTTACGTACTACACGAATATGTAATAAAAATGGGGATTCCTACTTTAAAAAACGCAGTTGATATCCGATTGACCTATGGCAGCGCCATCCAGCGGGCCAACCACACGCCGTGTGGTTTCCCTCTTCACGCTAGAGAAGTTTCGTGCTTTGTAATTTTTTGGTTTGATGCTTATTTTGTGAGATAATTGGCCCAGTCACTATCAGTGGACCACCCTGTAGATGTAGATGGAGAGCGTTATCATGCTGGAAGATGCCACAGCTGCGAAGTATATCAAGAAGCAGATAAGTGTGGGAGTTAACTGGTGTCGCGTGCAAAAGCTGAACTCGAAGATGTAGGCATCAGTATATACTTCTAGAAACAACGAAACAGTCGAACGTCACAAGGCACGTCTTCCACGTAAGGCTGCTACCTGCATCTACCTAGCATGTGTTACATGACATGTGTGTTTACGAACAACGGAAATGTTAAAAAAATGGTTGAAATGGCTCTGAGCACTATGGGACTCAACATCTTAGGTCATAAGTCCCCTAGAACTTAGAACTACTTAAACCTAACTAACCTAAGGACATCACACACATCCATGCCCGAGGCAGGATTCGAGCCTGCGACCTTAGCAGCAGCGCGGTTCCAAACTGAAATGCCTAGAACCGCTCGGCCACAGTGGCCGGCGAACGGAAATGCGTGACAGTTATTCTGCCACAATAACGTCACTTAGCACGCTTCACAAAAGGTAGCTTGTATGCGTCCTGAAGATAAACAAAATGTGTCGAAACAGGCTGCGATTACTATCTAGTACACCAACATTATAGTGGGTGATTTTCCCAAAATAACACTACAGATTAACTACGGCAGGTTTTCTGGCTGATGGCGAGTTAAGAGAAAGTGATTTCGCCGAAACTGGGCCATAGATCAGTGCCGTCAGATAACCACCGGTGAGACACCTGTAGGCGCGATAAAAAAACACATTCCTCTCTTTAGCGGTACCACTTTACGATACGTGTGTTACAGATAACACGCCGTATACCGTTTCACGTTCCACGGACTTTCCAGATTAGGTGTAGAAAATGAGACTTTCATTTTCTTCGCTGCGCGGGGTAGCCACGTGGTTTGGGCCGCCTGATTACGGTTCGAACGACCCCCCCCCCCCCCCTCACTCCAGTCGGAGGTTCGAGTCCTCCCTCGGGCATGGGTGTGTGGTGTTGTCTTTAGCATAAGTTAGCTTAAGTTACATCAATTAGTGTGTAAGCCTAGGGACCGATTACGTCAGCAGTTTGGTCCCATAGAACCCTACCACAAATTTCCAATTTCATTTTCGTCCACAGCTACTCTTTCATGGAAATAATCGGTAACTCACCTCACATACACAATAGTACTTGCTGGACATCAACACTGAGGCGAATTATTTGCAGAGGACTGGAAAAACTGGTAGAAGCCACCTCAGGAAAGATCAGTTTGAGTTGGGGAGAAATGGCGGAACACGCGAAACGGTGTTAACCCAACGACTTACCTTACAAGGGAACCTCCCCATCACACCCCCCTCAGATTTCGTTACAAGTTGGCACAGTGGATAGGCCTTGAAAAACTGAACACACATCAATCGAGAAAACAGGAAGAAGTTGTGTGGCACTATGAAAAAAAAAAGCAAAATATACAAACTGAGTAGTCCATGCGCAAGATAGGTAACATCAAAGATATTGTGAGCTTAGGAGTGCCGTGGTCCCGTGGTTAGCGTGAGCAGAAGTATTCCCTCGAGTGAAAAGTTTAATTTCTTATTTTGATGCGAGGTAACTGCGCAGTAGTATGGGGACGTTAAAAACATATGTTTTGACAGAGCACAGGGAAAACTGTGCGACTGTGAAACTGTTGCATTAATTTCTTGCAGTTTATGTGACAAACTCTTATGTTTTCATCACTTTTTGGGAGTGATTATCACATCCACAAGAAAACTTAAATCGGGCAAGGTACAAGAATCTTTTCACCCATTCGCCAAGTGTACAAGTTAGGTGGGTCGACAACATATTCCTGTCATGTGACGCACATGCCGTCACCAGTGTCGTATAGAATATATCAGACGTGTTTTCCTGTGGAGGAATCGGTCGACCAATGACCTTGAGATCAAATGTTTTCGGTTTCCATTGGAGAGGCACGTCCTTTCGTCTACTAATCGCACGGTTTTGCTGTGCGCTCGCAAAACACAGACAGTAAACTCATTTCAGTGAACAGAAACGTCAATGAACGAAAGGGGAGATCATAAGTTTGCGAAAACAAAGAAAGGGAACTTTTCACTCTAGGGAAGACTTGAACCAAGGACCTCTCTTCCCGCAGCTGCTCTCGCTAACAACGGGACCACGGCGCTCCAGGGCTTATAATGTCCTTGATGTTGCCTATCTTTCGCATGGACTACTCAGTTTGTATACTTTGCTTATTTTTTTCATAGTTCCACACAACTTCTTCCTGTTTTCTCGATTGATCTATGTTCGGTTTTTCAAGGCCTATCCACTGTGGCAACTTATAACTGAATCTGAGGGGGTGCGATGGAGAGGTTCCCTTGCTAAAAAACAGGTTTTAAAAAATTCAAACATACCTTAACAACACTTCTAGATTAAGATAAATCTTTTGACGATGTTAGCGGCAATATGGTCTTAAATTCTGAAGATAAAAGGAATAAGTAAATACAGATGGCGAAAAGTTGTACGGAACTTGTGCAGAAACCAGACGGCTGTTATAAAGAGTTGAGAAGGGAGTGAGACAGGGTTGTAGCCTATCCCTGGTGCTATTCAATCTGTATCCTGAGCAAGCATTCAAGGAAACCAAGGAGGAATTTGGAAACGGAATTAAAGTTCACGGAAAGAAATAAAAACTTTGCCGATGACCTTGTAATTCTATCACAGGCAGCAAAATACCTGGAGGAGCAGTTGATAGAAATTCCAGTGTCTTGGAAGGAATTTATGAGATGAATGTCAACAGAAGAATATCGAGGGACGAACTAAATCACAAGATGCTAGTGGAATTGGACTTGAAATCACACACTAAAAGCAGTAGATGTGTTTTGCTACTTCGGCAGCAAAGTAATTGATGATGGCTTTAAAAGAGAACATATAAAATTTAGACTAACATTAGCAACAAAAGTATTTATGAGAAAAAGTACTTCCTTACCATTAAGTTTCAGTATTTGGAAGTCTTTTATGAAACTAATTTTATGAATTGTAGGCATGATTGGAAGGGAAACATGGGCGATAAACAGTTTAGACAAGGACAGAACAGATGCTTTTGAAATGTGGTACCGCTGAAGAATATTATCATTAGATGGGTAGATCACATAACTAATGAGGAGGTAGTGAATAGAACCGGCAAGACGAAAACTCTGTGGCACAACTTGACTAGAAGAAGGGATCGATTGGCAGGACACGTTCTGAGGCATCAAAAGACCACCACTTTAGTGTTACACAGAAGTGTGGGGGGTAAAACTAGTACATCTACATCTACATGACTACTCTGCAATTCACATTTAAGTGCTTGGCAGAGGGTTCATCGAACCACAATCATACTATCTCTCTACTGTTCCACTCCCGAACAGCGAGCGGGAAAAACGAACACCTAAACCTTTCTGTTCGAGCTCTGATTTCTCTTATTTTATTTTGATGATCATTCCTACCTATGTAGGTTGGGCTCAACAAAATATTTTCACATTCGGAAGAGAAATTTGGTGACTGAAATTTCGTAAAAAGGTCTCGCCGCGACGAAAAACGTCTTTGCTGTAATGACTTCCATCCCAACTCGTGTATCATATCTGCCACACTCTCTCCCTAATAACGTGATAATACGAAACGAGCTGCCCTTTTCTGCACCCTTTCAATGTCTTCCGTCAATCCCACCTGGTAAGGATCCCACACCGCGCAGCGGTATTCTAACAGAGGACGAACGAGCGTAGTGTAAGCTGTCTCTTTAGTGGACTTGTTGCATCTTCCAAGTGTCCTGCCAATGAAACGCAACCTTTGGCTCACCTTCCCCACAGTATTATCTATGTGGTCTTTCCAACTGAAGTTGTTCGTAATTTTAACACCCAGGTACTTAGTTGAATTGACAGCCTTGAGAATTGTACTATTTATCGAGTAATCGAATTCCAACGGATTTCTTTTGGAACTCGTGTGGATCACCTCACACTTTTCGTTATTTAGCGTCAACTGCCACCTGACACACCATACAGCGATCTTTTCTAAATCGCTTTGCAACTGATACTGGTCTTCGGATGACCTTACTAGACGGTAAATTACAGCATCATCTGCGAACAACCGAAGAGAACTGCTCAGATTGTCACCCAGGTCATTTATATAGATCAGGAACAGCAGAGGTCCCAGGACGCTTCCCCGGGGAACACCTGATATCACTTCAGTTTTACTCGACGATTTGCCGTCTATTACTACGAACTGCGACCTTCACGACAGGAAATCACGAATCCAGTCGCACAACTGAGACGATACCCCATAGGCCCGCAGCTTGATTAGAAGTCGCTTGTGAGGAACGGTGTCAAAAACTTTCCGGAAATCTAGAAATACGGAATCAACTTGAGATCCCCTATCGATAGCGGCCATTACTTCGTGCGAATAAAGAGCTAGCTGCGTTGCACAAGAGCGATGTTTTCTGAAGCCATGCTGATTACGTGTCAATAGATCGTTCCCTTCGAGGTGATTCATAATGTTTGAATACAGTATATGCTCCAAAACCCTACTGCAAACCGACGTCTTGAACACTGGTGCGACCTGCGCAATTTTCCACAGGCACAGATCTATCGGTGAGCGAGCGGTTGTATATGAGTGCTAAGTAAGGAGCTATTGTATCAGCGTAATCTGAAAGGAACCTAATCGGTATACAATCTGGACCTGAAGACTTGCCCGTATCAAGCGATTTGACTTGCTTCCCAACCCCTAAGGTATCTACTTCTAAGAAACTCGTGCTAGCAGATGTTCGTGTTTCAAATTCTGGAATATTCCATTCGTCTTCCCTGGTGAAGGAATTTCGGAAAACTGCGTCCAATAACTCCGCTTTAGCGGCACAGCCGCCGGTAACAGTACCATCGGCACTGCGCAGCGAAGGTATTGACTGCGTCTTGCCGCTTGTGTACTTTACATACGGCCAGAATTTCTTCGGATTTTCTACCAAATTTCGAGACAATGTTCCGTTGTGGAACCTATTAAAGGCATCTCGCATCGAAGTACGTGCCAAATTTCGCGCGTCTGTAAATTTTAGCCCATCTTCGGGATTTCGCGTTCTTCTGAACTTCGCATGCTTTTTCCGTTGCCTCTGCAACAGCGTTCGGACCTTTTTTGTGTACCACGGGGGGTCCGTTCCATCTCTTACCAATTTATGAGGTATGAATCTCTCAATTGCTGTTGCTACTATATCTTTGAATTTGAGCCACATCTCGTCTACATTCGCATAGTCATTTCGGAAGGAATGGAAATTGTCTTTTAGGAAGGCTTCTAGTGACACTTAATCCGCTTTTTTAAATAAAATTATTTTGCGTTTGTTTCTGATGGATTTGGAAGAAATGGTATTGAGGCTAGTTACAACGACCTTGTGATCACTAATCCCTGTATCAGTCATGATGCTCTCTGTCAGCTCTGGATTGTTTGTGGCCAAGAGGTCAAGGGTGTTTTCGCAACCATTTACAATTCGCGTGGGTTCGTGGACTAACTGCTCGAAATAATTTTCGGAGGATGCATTTAGGACAATCTCGGAAGACGTTTTCTGCCTACCACCGGTTTTTAACAAGTAATTTTGCCAACATACCGAGGGTAGGTTGAGGTCCCCACCAACTATAACCGTATGAGTGGGGTATTTATTTGTTACGAGACTCAAAACTTTCTCTGAACTGTTCCGCAACTGTATAATCGGAGTCTGGGGGTCGGTAGTAGAGGGAGACCAAGAGGTGAACACAGTAAACGATTCAGAAGGATGTAGACTGCCGTAATTATTGGGAGATGAAGAGGTTCGAACAGGAAAGGGTAGCATGGAGAGCTGCATCAAACCAGTCTCTGGACTGAAGACCACAATAACAACAACAACAACAATAACAACCTAGAATCATTATGAATAAAAAGAACTGCCAATGATTGGTTCCGATCATACACTATGTGATCAAAAGTATCCGGACACCCCCTAAAACATACGTTTTTCATATTAGGTGCATTGTGCTGCCACCTACTGCCAGGTACTTCATATCAGCGACCTCAGTAGTCATTAGACATCGTGAGAGAGCAGAATGGAGCGCTCTGTGGAACTCTTGGACTTCGAACGTGGTTAGGTGATTGGATGTCACTTGTGTCATACGTCTGGATACTTGATTTCCACACTCGTAAACATCCCTAGGTCAACTGTTCCCGATGTGATAGTGAAGTGGAAACGTGAAGGGACACGTACAGCACAAAAGCGTACAGGCCGACCTTGTCTGTTGGATGACAGAGACCGTCGACAGTTCAAGAGGGTCGTAATGTGTAATAGGCAGACGTCTATCCAGACCATCACACAGGAATTCCAAACTGCATCAGGATCCACCGCAAGTACTATGACAGTTAGGCTCTCATAAGCCACTCATCATGCTGGTATATGCCAAACGTCGCCTCGCTTGGTTTAAGGAGCGTAAACATTGGACGATTGAACAGTGCAAAACCGTTGTGTGGTGTGACGAATCATGGTAGACTACATAAACTGGGGATCCGATGGCAGGGTGTGGGTATGGCGAATGCCCGGTGAACGTCATCTGCCTGCGTGTGTAGTGCCAATAGTAAAATTTGGAGGCGGTGGTGTTATGGTGTTGTGTATTTCATGCAGGGCGCTTGCACCCCTTGTTGTTTTGCATGGCACTGTGACATCACGTGCTTACATTGATGTTTTCAATATCTTTTTGCTTCCCACTGTTGAAGAGCAATTCGGGGATGGCAATTGCACCTTTCAACATAATCGAGCACCTGTTGATAATGCACGTCCTGTGGCGGAGTGGTTACACGACAACAATGGACTGGCCTGCACAGAGCCCTGACCTGAATCCTGTAGAACACCTCTAGGATGTTTTCGTGGCAGACCTCACCGACCGACATCGATACCTCTCCCCAGTGCAGCACTCCGTGCAGAATGGGCTGCCATTCCCCAAGAAACCTTCCAGCACCTGACTGAACGTATGCCTGCGAGAGTGGAAGCTGCATCAAGGCTAAGGATGGGTCAACACCATATTGAATTCCAGCATTACCGACGAATTTTGTTCTTGTAGTAATTCATTTATTTTGTTATTTTCTTTTGAGCTCTCATATTAACGCCAGTCTGATTGAAGTATTTGCCCACAAATTGATTTTAATACATCGAAACAAAAGCAAATAACATCTCTGAGGCAAGAAGGCCTATGTCGAGATCTTTGTAACAAGCAATAGTTGTATAGCACATTCTGGACGCTGGCAAAGTTTCGCTGCCACAGTGTAAATGCACACAGATGTGTAAAGTGTATGAAGTGATGTACCAACTGAGAATCAACATGAAAGCAAACAGGTGGGCCGAAAAAAAATTAAAGCATGTTGCATCTCCTCGTCACAGAGTCAGCACTCAGAATTATGCTAGAAATAGATACGTAACTTCCGGAAAACGATCTGAAGATGAACCTGAAAAGGTTGCAAAACCGGTTCATAGAATAATAAACAACTGTTAAAAGAAAGTGACTTATTGCAGTTTTATGTATTTACATTTCGTAGAGATCTTCGATGCGGTGTATTACCGTACTTAAGCTTGTCATGTGGCAGCAAGTGTATAACTTGTCAAGCACTGAATGAAGTAGGCCACGTATACAACAGTTGTTGAAACCATTCTTGAATACCATTCGAGGGTTTGGGATCCGCTCGGGGTCTGATTAAAGGAAGACGTCGAAGCAATTCAGAGGCGAGATGCTAGACTTGTTACCGGTGATTCGAACACCACCTAAGTGTTTGGGTCATGCTTCGTACGCAAACGAGAATCCCAGGAAGGAAGAACACATTGTTTCCGCAGAACAGAATTGAGAAAATATAGACAACTGGCATCTGCAGCTGACTGCAGAACGATTCTACAGCAGGCGATGTACGTGTCGCATAAGGACTGCGAAGAGGGGATAAGAGAAATTTGGACTCACTAGGAGGCATATAGACAGTCGTTTTTTTTTCCTCTCGCTCTGTTTCCGACGGTAATGGCTGGTAGCGGTAGAACAGTGGTAGTCAACTTTTTCTAGCTATCACCCACTTTTGTATCTCTGTTAACAGTTCTACGGTAAAGGCGATTTACAAAGTATGAAAGTTACTTTGTGTTACAAAATCTATTAAGCCGAGTTCCAAGCATATAATAACAATTACTTACGATATACACTCCTGGAAATTGAAATAGGAACACCGTGAATTCATTGTCCCAGGAAGAGGAAACTTTATTGACACATTCCTGGGGTCAGATACATCGCATGATCACACTGACAGAACCACAGGCACATAGACACAGGCAACAGAGCATCCACAATGTCGGCACTAGTACAGTGTATATCCACCTTTCGCAGCAATGCAGGCTGCTATTCTCCCATGGAGACGATCGTAGAGATGCTGGATGTAGTCCTGTGGAACGGCTTGCCATGCCATTTCCACCTGGCGCCTCAGTTGGACCAGCGTTCGTGCTGGACGTGCAGACAGCGTGAGACGACGCTTCATCCAGACCAAAACATTCTCAATTGGGGACAGATCCGGAGATCTTGCTGGCCAGGGTAGTTGACTTACACCTTCTAGAGAACGTCGGGTGGCACGGGATACATGCGGACGTGCATTGTCCTGTTGGAACAGCAAGTTTCCTTGCCGGTCTAGGAATGGTAGAACGATGGGTTCTATAACGGTTTGGATGTACCGTGCACTATTCAGTGTCCCCTCGACGATCACCAGAGGTGTACGGCCAGTGTAGGAGATCGCTCCCCACACCATGATGCCGGGTGTTGGCCCTGTGTGCCTCGGTCGTATGCAGTCCTGATTGTGGCGCTCACCTGCACGGCGCCAAACACGCATACGACCATCATTGGCACCGAGGCAGAAGCGACTCTCATCGCTGAAGACGACACGTCTTCATTCGTCCCTCCATTCACGCCTGTCGCGACACCACTGGAGGCGGGCTGCACGATGTTGGGGCGTGAGCGGAAGACGGCCTAACGGTGTGCGGGACCGTAGCCCAGCTTCATGGAGACGGTTGCGAATGGTCCTCTCCGATACCCCAGGAGCAACAGTGTCCCTAATTTGCTGGGAAGTGGCGGTGCGGTTCCCTACGGCACTGCGTAGGATCCTACGGTCTTGGCGTGCATCCGTGCGTCGCTGCGGTCCGGTCCCAGGTCGACGGGCACGTGCACCTTCCGCCGACCACTGGCGACAACATCGATGTACTGTGGAGACCTCACGCCCCACGTGTTGAGCAATTCGGCGGTACGTCCACCCGGCCTCCCGCATGCCCACTATACGCCCTCGCTCAAAGTCCGTCAACTGCACATACGGTTCACGTCCACGCTGTCGCGGCATGCTACCAGTGTTAAAGACTGCGATGGAGCTCCGTATGCCACGGCAAACTGGCTGACACTGACGGCGGCGGTGCACAAATGCTGCGCAGCTAGCGCCATTCGACGGCCAACACCGCGGTTCCTGGTGTGTCCGCTGTGCCGTGCGTGTGATCATTGCTTGTACAGCCCTCTCGCAGTGTCCGGAGCAAGTATGGTGGGTCTGACACACCGGTGTCAATGTGTTCTTTTTTCCATTTCCAGGAGTGTAGTTTACGTTAAAATCTTTCGAAAACGTCAATATCACTAACCCCTGACGGGCTTACCGCTATAACGACATATTAGTAATTTTCTCGTTTTTCTTGTCTTGATAAAACAATTTTATTTTAGGGCAAATATAACATACGGGGTGTTCGAAAAGTCTCCGTAGGCCGGCCGCGGTGGCCGAGCGGTTCTACGCCCTACATTCTGGAACCACGCAACCGCTACGGTCGGAGGTTCAAATCCTGCCTCGGGCATGGATGTGTATGATGTCCTTAGGTTAGTTAGGTTTAAGTAGTTCTAAGTTCTAGGGGACTGATGACCTTAGAAGTTAAGTCCCATAGTGCTCAGAGCCACTTTTTTTCTCCCCCCGCAGTGCCGTATGATTGTTCGCCTGCCTGGGTCACTTCCCTTCAAGTGGACTCTCCGAACATTCCACTGTTTCGTTTATCTCAGCCAGCGGCAGTGCTATCGTAAGAGCGTCGTTACGTGTTGACTTGAACGTATTAGTTTGGTTCCTTTGTTCGTTTTGCCACTGTTAAAATGCTAACCATTGAAGAACGTGTGTTTTTAGTCAAACAAGTGTTCAAAGCCGGCGGTAAATACACAGTTTCAGGTCGTCAAAGATTTAATTCAGTTTTCCCAGAGACAACACTCCCACATTCAGATACTGTGCGAGATTTGGTTAACAAACTTCGAAGAGCGGGTTCAGTGACAGATGCACCGAGAAGTGACCGTCCTAGCGCTTTGTCTGAGGACAAACTACTCGATATTTCCGGTAAAATGCCCACGAGTCCCAACAAGTCAGTCAGAAAACTCGCCCAGGAAATCGATGGTACTGTCGGAACGGCCCACACAGCTGTAAGGAAAAAATTAGAACTTTCCGCATACGGAGTGACAGTCGTGCAAGAACTGAAAAATACTGATCATGGCAACAGACTGCATTATTGGGAATGGTTCAAAAATTTCGTTCAACAAAATGGAACGGATATTCTTAATGAAATGTTTTTCACTGATGAGGCGTGGTTTCATTTATCCGAGTACACGAAAATTCCCGTATGTAGAGCAGTGCAAATCCGTTGTGTATTCACGAGGAACCACTTCATTCTGTGAAAATAGGAGTTTGGATTGTAATTTTCTAGACGTCGCTGGGTCCCATATTTTTCAGCGAAACAATAAATGCACAACGATACTGCAGTGATATTCTGTACCCATTCGTAGGAGAACTCGTGTTAAGTGAAACACTGAACGGTTATTTTCAACAATATGGTGCAACCGCGCATACAACTCGCGTTTCAATGTCATGCTAGTTGATGATAATTTCGCAGCGACTTTCACCTCCACGATCGCCTGACCTAACACCACCCGACTTTTTCTTCTGGGGTGCAGCGAAAGGAACTGTCTATGAAAACCGTCCAAAACCCATCGATGAATTGAAAACTGCAATATCCACTTTCACTGCTTCTGTTACAGAAGAAATGTTACAGCTTGTAACATGATTAGACGAATTGAATCGTGTATCCAACAACGGGAGGGGGGGGGGGGGGGAGCGCAACATTTAATGTGAACATTTGTAAATAAAAATTTATATTCAATAAATTAATAACTTGTACTTCACTAATTTTCATTTCGGTATATTCACTGTGGCATACGGCACTTGAGATCTTTTTAACACCCCGTATAATATAATATAATAGTTGAACTAAAGAAACACACGCGACACATTCAGTCACACGCGACACATTCAGTCATAATCCGAAAAGTCTGGAGTAATCAGTTTGGAAAACGTTATCGTTGTGAAACTAAATCCGTCTTTGGTCTGTCCTACTTCACTTGTTCGTCCCTCTTCACTTGTCCTCCAACTAGCTGCTTTCTTACGAAGCCCGTTTTCCTAGAGCGAGTAGTATTGGCGCATGTGAGAGGTTCGAAGCAGACACGGTCCTGAAAATAAGAAACAAACCCAGTTATTCCCGCAACTTCCAATACTTCGTGCAAAATAAACACTTCTATTCATCGTGTGTTTAACTCTCCAGCTATAGAGTTAAACCTTGGTAGGCACCAGGTTAACCACTATCGTGGTAAAAGGTACCCTCCGCTATGCACCGTATGGTGGCTTGGTGAGTATCGATGTAGGTGTAGAGGTAGCTGTACTAAAACAAATGTACAGCAGCTGCCATAAAAAATAAGATAACTATTTTGTTGTGTGTAGCTTTTTCACAAAGTTTATACAGTTTGTAATTTATTTAGCACATTAATACACTCCTGGAAATGGAAAAAAGAACACACTGACACAGGTGTGTCAGCCCCACCATACTTGCTCCGGACACTGCGAGAGGGCTGTACAAGCAATGATCACACGCACGGCACAGCGGACACACCAGGAACCGCGGTGTTGGCCGTCGAATGGCGCTAGCTGCGCAGCATTTGTGCACCGCCGCCGTCAGTGTCAGCCAGTTTGCCGTGGCATACGGAGCTCCATCGCAGTCTTTAACACTGGTAGCATGCCGCGACAGCGTGGACGTGAACCGTATGTGCAGTTGACGGACTTTGAGCGAGGGCGTATAGTGGGCATGCGGGAGGCCGGGTGGACGTACCGCCGAATTGCTCAACACGTGGGGCGTGAGGTCTCCACAGTACATCGATGTTGTCGCCAGTGGTCGGCGGAAGGTGCACGTGCCCGTCGACCTGGGACCGGACCGTAGAGACGCACGGATGCACGCCAAGACCGTAGGATCCTACGCAGTGCTGTAGGGGACCGCACCGCCACTTCCCAGCAAATTAGGGACACTGTTGCTCCTGGGGTATCGGCGAGGACCATTCGCAACCGTCTCCATGAAGCTGGGCTACGGTCCCGCACACCGTTAGGCCGTCTTCCGCTCACGCCCCAACATCGTGCAGCCCGCCTCCAGTGGTGTCGCGACAGGCGTGAATGGAGGGACGAATGGAGACGTGTCGTCTTCAGCGATGAGAGTCGCTTCTGCCTCGGTGCCAATGATGGTCGTATGCGTGTTTGGCGCCGTGCAGGTGAGAGCCATAATCAGGACTGCATACGACCGAGGCACACAGGGCCAACACCCGGCATCATGGTGTGGGGAGCGATCTCCTACACTGGCCGTACACCTATGGTGATCGTCGAGGAGACACTGAATAGTGCACCATAGATCCAAACCGTCATCTAACCCATCGTTCTACCATTCCTAGACCGGCAAGGGAACTTGCTGTTCCAACAGGACAATGCACGTCCGCATGTATCCCATGCCACCCAACGTGCTCTAGAAGGTGTAAGTCAACTACCCTGGCCAGCAAGATCTCCGGATCTGTCCCCCATTGAGCATGTTTGGGACTGGATGAAGCGTCGTCTCACGCGGTCTGCACGCCCAGCACGAACGCTGGTCCAACTGAGGCGCCAGGTGGAAATGGCATGGCAAGCCGTTCCACAGGACTACATCCAGCATCTCTACGATCGTCTCCATGGGAGAATAGCAGCCTGCATTGCTGCGAAAGGTGGATACACACTGTACTAGTGCCGACATTGTGCATGCTCTGTTGCCTGTGTCTATGTGCCTGTGGTTCTGTCAGTGTGATCATGTGATGTATCTGACCCCAGGAATGTGTCAATAAAGTTTCCCCTTCCTGGGACAATGAATTCACGGTGTTCTTATTTCAATTTCCAGGAGTGTATATTTAACTCCTAGCCGTTTCCGCCAATACGTCTATATTGACATGGATAATCTGCAAATCACATTTAAGTGCCTGGCAGAGGGTTCATCGGAAACACCTTCACAATTCTGTATTATTCTAATGTCGCATATCGCGCGGAAAGAATGAACACCTATATCTTTCCGTACGAGCTCTGATTTCCCTTATTTTATCGTGGTGATCGTTCCTCCCTATGTAGGTTGGTGTCAACAAAATATTTTCGCATTCGGAGGGGAAAGTTGGTGATTGGAATTTCGTGAGAAGATCCCGTCGTAACGAAAAGCGCCTTTCCTTTAACGATTTCCAGCCCAAATCCTGTCTCATTTCTGCGACACTATCTCCCATATTTCGCGATAATACAAAACGTGCTGCCCTTCTCTGAACTTTTTCGATGTACTCCGTCAGTCCTCTCTGGTAAGGATCCCACACCGCGCAGCAGTATTCTAAAAGAGGACGGACAAGCGTAGTGTAGGCAGTCTCCTTAGGTCTGTTACATTTTCCAAGTGTCCTGCCAATAAAACGCAGACTTTGGTTAGCCTTCCTCACAACATTTTGTATGTATTCCTTCCAATTTAAGTTGTTCGTAATTGTAATTACTAGGTATTTAGTGGAATTTACGGCTTCTAGATTAGACTGATTTATCGTGTAACCGAACTCTAACGAATTCCTTTTAGCACTCACGTGGATCACCTCACACTTTTCGTTATTTAGGGTCATCTGCCACTTTTCGCACCATAGAGATATTTTTTCTAAATAGTTTTGCAGTTTGTTTTGATCTACTGATGGCTTTATTATTCGATAAACGACAGTGTCATAGGCAAATAACCGACGACGGCTGCTCAGATTGCCTCCCAAATCGTTTATGCAGCTCATTTATATGATTTCTTATTCAATAATGCTTTATTTTATTAAACCTATAAAATGTACTAGTCCTGCATAGAAAAGGTTAGTGAAAAGTAGCCCTACCTGCGAAGGGGGGAGGGGAAGGATCGCCTAGGAATGGGTCTGAACGGTACGAACTACAGGCTGTATCAAAAAGAATCACCCGATTTTAAAAAAAATCAGAACTATGTTGTTTGAGATATCTGCGTGAACAATGTACTGTTGGAAAGAGCAGACTCTCGAGTTTTACATGATTCCCGCTAGGTAGCAGCAGTTTGCGTCCACTTTAGTTCTAGTAGAAACGGTGTCGGGAAAACAGAAAGCGTTGTGTGTTCTACGTTTTGCAGAGTGCAGGTCAGCAATAACTGTTCAGCGTGACTTTCGTACTAGGTATGTTTCAGATCCTCCTACAGTACAGAGCATCAGACGATGAGGCGAACAATTTCGAGGAACGGGTTGTCTGTTTAAAGGCAAACCGCCGGGCCGTTCCCGAGTGTGTGACACACACGACGAAAGCATCCGCCATAGCTCCACAAGGAATCGGCAGAAATCCGTTCGCCGTGCAGCTCGACAGCTCAACGTGCCCCCATGTGCGTCTGCCGTGTGTTGCGTCAACATTTACACATTAGATCACACAAAATTCAGCCACTGCAAGCTCTTCGTGAAAGCAAAAAACAACGACGTGTGGAGTTCTGTAATTTGTCAAGATGGAGGATGACAGTTTCCTCCCACGCTTAGTGGTTAGTGACGAGGCAAAGTTCCATTTAAACGGTGAAGTGAAAAAAAATGGTAGAAATGGCTCTGAGCACTATGGGGCTTAACATCTGAGGTCATCAGTCCCCTAGAACTTAGAACTACTTAAACCTAACTAACCTAAGGGCATCACACACAACCATGCCCGAAGCAGGACTCGAACCTGCGACCGTAGCGGTCGCGCGGGTGCAGATTGAAGCGCCTAGAACCGCTCCGCCATGGTAAGTTGAACCGTGATAATATGAGAATATGGGGTACGGAACAACCACAGGAAGTTGTACAACATGAAAGGGGCTCTCCAAAATTTAATGTGATTTGTGCAGTTTCGCGGGAGAAGTGTACGGTCCATTTTTCTTTGCCGAGAACACTGCTACAGGAAGCACATATCTCGATATACTTGAGAACTTTTCCCAAAGTTGGAGCCATTTGAACGACTTTATTCACCAACTGGATGGGGAATCGTCACACTGGCATCTGGAAGCGGGGGAATTTTTAAATCAAAGGATTAGTGAACGTTCGGTCACACTGGACCTAATGATTCAGCCCTACATTACTGGCCTCCAAGATCACCGGACCTGACGGTACGTGATTATTTCTGGTGGGAGTTTATAAAAGACTGTTTATGCGCCTCTGTTACCAACAACAATGAACCGAGACATCGCGTAACAGCAGATGTGTACCTCGAGACAAATTCACTGCACTGTGGGAACAATTAGAATACCGCATTAACGTATGCTGTCCATCTCAAGGGTGGCATATTGCGCACTTAGGAAAAGATTCGAAGAAAAACTTTCTGAGTTTCCCGTTCACCAAAAACCAAAATTCATTGCATATGTTTGTTAGTTTCAGAAATATTGACGTGCCAAATCGGATGACTCTTTTTGATACACCCTGTACTCTCTCCCATGCGCTTTGCAGGGGTACATGTTTATGTAGAGGTAGATATGCATCCTCATAATTAGTCGCATAAACGAGAACACAACGCCTGCCGCGGTGGCCGAGCAGTTCTAGGCGCTTCAGTCCGGAACCGCGCGACTGCCATGGTCGCAGGTTCGAATCCTGCCTCGGGCATCGATGTGTGTGATGTCCTTAGGTTAGTTGGGTTAAAGTAGTTCTAAGTAAGGAGACTGATGACCTCAGATGTCCCATAGTGCTCAGAGCCATTGGAGCCGTTTTGAGGAAGTTCGCCTCATCTTCACGTCGCCGCTAGCAGTACACAAAACTTCCGTTAGTTGCCTTCTTTACTTACATTGTTGATCCGAGTTGCCTTTTGCCTTTGGGCTTTGTGAAAAAATCCCTAACGTAAAGCTCCTAATAACCAGCGTGAAAACGCTAGCCTTTCTTCATATTATGTTGGTCGTCCGTGATTAGTGTTCCGCCGGCCGGGGTGGCCGAGCGGTTCTAGGCGCTTCAGTCTGGAACCGCGCGACCGCTACGGTCGCAGGTTCGAATTCTGCCTCGGGCATGAATGTATGCGATGTCCTTAGGTTAGTTAGGTTTAAGTAGTTCTAAGTTCTAGGGGACTGATAACCTCAGATGTTGAGTCCCATAGTGCTCAGAGCCATTTGAACCGCGAGAACACAACACTCCAAACTGCGAGAAGGTTGTGGCCTCCTGTGAGGGGAGTAATCCAGTCTAAGGCCTAGTCTGTAGCAGAACGAACACAAGCGAACATGCAGTAGGCGAGCGGGTGCGAAGTGCATTCGGTCCTGTTTGGCTCGCATTCGCCAGTGTTCAGTCGTGTTCGGCTGATTGTACATCTCTCAGCAAACCATCAAAGGAAGTTCGCCTCATATTCACTTCGCCTGCTAGCTTTACACAGAACTTTTGGCCGCGCGGGATTAGCCGAGCGGTCTGGGGCGCTGCAGTCATGGACTGTGCGGCTGGTCCCGGCGGAGGTTCGAGTCCTCCCTCGGGCATGGCTTTGTGTGTGTCTGTCCTTAGGATAATTTAGGTTAAGTATTGTGTAAGCTTAGGGACTGATGAATAATCACGGTCGACCAACACAATAGGAGGAAAGGCTAAGCATTACAATTCGGTTATCAGCAACTTTATGTTAGTGATTGTTTCACAATGCCCAAAGGCAACACGTATCAACAATGGAGAAGACAGGTGACGAATGTTTTGTTCAAAAAATGTGTGTGAAATCTTATGGGACTAGTGTTCTGCATTTAAATTTCCTCCTCTACTGTAATGATAAGGCAGGAAAAAGCGTCAACCGAAATAGACTCCTGGAAATGGAAAAAGGAACACATTGACACCGGTGTGTCAGACCCACCATACTTGCTCCGGACACTGCGAGAGGGCTGTACAAGCAATGATCACACGCACGGCACAGCGGACACACCAGGAACCGCGGTGTTGGCCGTCGAATGGCGCTAGCTGCGCAGCATTTGTGCACCGCCGCCGTCAGTGTCAGCCAGTTTGCCGTGGCATACGGAGCTCCTCCGCAGTCTTTAACACTGGTAGCATGCCGCGACAGCGTGGACGTGAACCGTATGTGCAGTTGACGGACTTTGAGCGAGGGCGTATAGTGGGCATGCGGGAGGCCGGGTGGACGTACCGCCGAATTGCTCAACACGTGGGGCGTGAGGTCTCCACAGTACATCGATGTTGTCGCCAGTGGTCGGCGGAAGGTGCACGTGCCCGTCGACCTGGAACCGGACCTCAGCGACGCCAAGACCGTAGGATCCTACGCAGTGCCGTAGGGGACCGCACCGCCACTTCCCAGCAAATTAGGGACACTGTTGCTCCTGGGGTATCTGCGAGGACCATTCGCAACCGTCTCCATGAAGCTGGGCTACGGTCCCGCACACCGTTAGGCCGTCTTCCGCTCACGCCCCAACATCGTGCAGCCCGCCTGCAGTGGTGTCGCGACAGGCGTGAATGGAGGGACGAATGGAGACGTGTGGTCTTCAGCGATGAGAGTCGCTTCTGCCTCGGTGCCAATGATGGTGGTATGCGTGTTTGGCGCCGTGCAGGTGAGCGCCACAATCAGGACTGCATACGACCGAGGCACACAGGGCCAACACCCGGCATCGTGGTGTGGGGAGCGATCTCCTACACTGGCCGTACACCTCTGGTGATCGTCGAGGGGACACTGAATAGTGCACGGTACATCCAAACCGTCATCGAACCATTCGTTCTACCATTCCTAGACCGGCAAAGGAACTTGCTGTTCCAACAGGACAATGCACGTCCGCATGTATTCCGTGCCACCCAACGTGCTCTAGAAGGTGTAAGTCAACTACCCTGGCCAGCAAGATCTCCGGATCTGTCCCCCATTGAGCATGTTTGGGACTGGATAAAGCGTCGTCTCACGCGGTCTGCACGTCCAGGACGAACGCTGGTCCAACTGAGGCGCCAGGTGGAAATGGCATTGCAAGCCGTTCCACAGGACTACATCCAGCATCTCTACGATCGTGTCCACGGGAGAATAGCAGCCTGCATTGCTGCGAAAGGTGGATATACACTGTACTAGTGCCGACATTGTGCATGCTCTGTTGCCTGTGTCTATGTGCCTGTGGTTCTGTCAGTGTGATCATGTGACGTATCTGACCCCAGGAATGTGTCAATAAAGTTTCCCCTTCGTGGGACAATGAATTCACGGTGTTCTGATTTCAATTTCCAGGAGTGTATTTGCCAGCTTCTCGAGTAACGTTATCAAATCTGCAGCCGCAACTTAATGCCAAGTGCAATGTATCCTCATATTTCACACTTAACGCACAAACTGAGAGACCTGTTTCTTCTTTCCCTACACCATTCTGCTTATTTCGTCAAAAATATTGTGTCCGCCGAGCAAAATAATCCTTTCCGAACAGCAGGGTTTTGCAAGGTGGCCGTAACCACATAGCGTTGTTTCCTGTCTGACGATTATTGGCGCCAGAAAGCAGTAAGCCCGCGCGAGCCCGTGTTCTCCACCGTATTCCTCTAGTGTGAATACTTGTTCACAGACAGCAGCGAATGTTAGCGAACACTGGCGAATTGTCTGCGCAGACTAATTCTCTTTGTGTTCGCTTCCGTTCGCTGCTGTCTGTGCCCGGCTTTACAAAGCCATCTGCACAGTGACGTGATGGTGACGTCACTTGCGCGCGATATAAAAAGACGGCGAACATCTGCGATTAGCTGTCTCATCATCCCGTTATGATTCACTCTCGCTGTTCGCTTGTTTCTCGATGACGTCATATGCGTGTCCTTTCTCTCTCTGCGCCTTGTTTGCCCACCTCCCCGGCGCCATCATTCTCTCTCTCTCTCTCTCTCTCTCTCTCTCTCTCTCTCTCTCTCTCTCTCTCCCTCTCCGGAATGAAGCGCCTAGAGCCGCTCGGCCACATCGGCCGGACCCCACACTATGAATCCGTATTTAGCACTACGACAATCTAACGTAAACGATCAATAGGCTGCTTTTACAGTGTCCGATGGGGAGTATTTTGTACAAATACTCGCCATTTTTTGCCCTCTTACATTTGTGTACTGAGCAAGTAAACAAACACTTGACCTTGTGCAGGATCAGTCAGAAAGAACTTTCATATTTGCAATATAGAATTTTATTGCGATAATTTACGTTATTAGTAGGGGTGTCATTTTGTAAAAAGCAACCTCTAGTTTGATTCACATACGGCCTTGGGAAAGCCAGTCCTGACAAAATTCTACCATTTGGTGAGCAAGATGTATGCGACAGGCTAAATACCCTCAGACTTCAAGAAGAATATAATAATTCCAATCGAAAAGAAAGCAGGTGTTGACAGATGTGAAAATTACAGAACTATCACTTTGATAAGTCACGGATGCAAAATACTAACGCAATTCTTTACAGACGACTGGAAAAACTGGTAGAAGCCGATCTCCGGGAAGAATGGAAAAATTGTAGAAGCCAACCTCGGGAAAGGTCAGTTTGGATTCCGTAGAAATTTTGGAACACGTGAGGCAATACTGATCCTACGACTTATTTTAGAAGGTAGATTAAGGAAAGGCAGACCTACGTTTCTAGCAATTGTAGACTTAGAGAAAGCTTTTGACAATGTTGACTGGAATACTCTCTTTCGAATTCTCGAAGGGGTAAAATACAGGAAGCGAAAGGCTATTTACAATTTGTACAGAAACCAGATGGCAGTTATAAGAGTCGAGGGACATGAATGGGAAGCAGTGGTCGGGAAGGGAGTGAGACAGGGTTGTAGCCTCTCCCCTATGTTATTCAATCTGTATATTGAGAAAGCAGTAAAGGAAACAAAAGAAAAGTTCGGAGTAGGTATTAAAATGCATGAAGAAGAAATAAACACTGAGGTTCGCCGATGACATTGCAATTCTGTCAGAGACAGCAAAGGACTTGGAAGAGCAGTTGAACGGAATGGACAGTGTCTTGTAAGGAGCTTATAAGATGAACATCAACAAAAGCAAAACTAGGATAAAGGAATGTAGTCGAATTAGGTCGGGTGATGCTGAGGGAATTAGATTAGTAAATGAGGCACTTAAATTAGTAAGAGAGTTTTGCTATTTGTGGAGCAAAATAACTGATGATGGTCGAAGTAGAGAGGATACAAAATGCAGACTGGCAATGGCAAGGAAAGCGTTTCTGAAGAATAGATATTTGTTAACGTCGAGTATAGATTTAAGTGTCACGAAGTCTTTTCTGAAAGTATTTGTATGGAGTGTAGCGATGTATGGAAGTGAAACATGGACGATAACAAGTTTGGACAAGAAGAGAATAGAAGCTTTCGAAATGTGGTGCTACAGTAGAATTCTGAAGATCAGATGGGTAGCTCACATAACTAATGAGGAAGTAGTCAGCCAGTTTGCCGTGCCATACGGAGCTCCATCGCAGTCTTTAACACTGGTAGCATGCCGCGACAGCGTGGACGTGAACCGTTTGTGCAGTTGACAGACTTTGAGCGAGGGCGTATAGTGTGCATGCGGGAGGCCGGGTGGACGTACCGCCGAATTGCTCAACACGTGGGGCGTGAGGTCTCCACAGTACATCGATGTTGTCGCCAGTGGTCGGCGGAAGGTGCACGTGCCCGTCGACCTGGGATGCACGCCAACACCGTAGGATCCTACGCAGTGCTGTAGGGGACCGCACCGCCACTTCCCAGCAAATTAGGGACACTGTTGCTCCTGGGGTATCGGCGAGGACCATTCGCAACCGTCTCCATGAAGCTGGGCTACGGTCCCGCACACCGTTAGGCCGTCTTCCGCTCACGCCCCAACATAGTGCAGCCCGCCTCCAGTGGTGTTGCGACAGGCGTGAATGGAGGCACGAATGGAGACGTGTCGTCTTCAGCGATGAGAGTCGCTTCTGCCTCGGTGCCAATGATGGTCGTATGCGTGTTTGGCGCCGTGCTTGTGAGCGCCACAATCAGGACTGCATACGACCGAGGCACACAGGGCCAACACCCGGCATCGTGGTGTGGGGGAGCGATCTCCTACACTGGCCGTACACCTCTGGTGATCGTTGAGGGGACACTGAACAGTGCACGGTACATCCAAACCGTCATCGAACCCATCGTTCTACCATTCCTAGACCGGCAAGGGAACTTGCTGTTCCAACAGGACAATGCACGTCCGCATGTATCCCGTGCCACCCAACGTGCTCTAGAAGGTGTAAGTCAACTACCCTGGCCAGCAAGATCTCCGGATCTGTCCCCCATCGAGCATGTTTGGGACTGGATGAAGCGTCTTCTCACGCGGTCTGCACGTCCAGCACGAACGCTGGTCCAACTGAGGCGCCAGGTGGAAATGGCATGGCAAGCCGTTCCACAGGACTACATCCAGCATCTCTACGATCGTCTCCATTGGAGAATAGCAGCCTGCATTGCTGCGAAAGGTGGATATACACTGTACTAGTGCCGACATTGTGCATACTCTGTCGCCTGTGTCTATGTGCCTGTGGTTCTGTCAGTGTGATCATGTGATGTATCTGACCCCAGGAATGTGTCAATAAAGTTTCCCCTTCCTGGGACAATGAATTCACGGTGTTCTTATTTCAATTTCCAGGAGTGTAGTTCGATGAACCCTCTGCCAGGCACTTAAGTGTGAACTGCAGAGTAGCCATATAGATGTAGATGACCGAGGAGGGATGGTTTACTACCAGCAAGTCTGTGGACCACCTCATTTCCTCGATAATCGCACCCCAGGTCGTTTTATTGGCCGTGAAAGGATTGTCGCATGATTACCTCTTCCCCCAGACATGACGCCACTGGATTTCTTTCTCTGCTGTTTCATTAAAGACCAAACTTTCTAGCTGACCTAGAAAATCGAGTCTCTCTGCCATTGCACAATTTACGCCCGTTTGCAGCGACCATTGTGGAAGAAACTGATTGCTGGTGCGATGTTTGTCGCATCACAAATGATAGTCACATCGAACCAAAATGACACTTTTATGTGAACCTTGAGGTCAAATCCAGAATGAGATTTTCACTCTGCAGCGGAGTGTGCGCTGATATGAAACTTCCTGGCAGATTAAAACTGTTTGCCGGACCGAGACTCGAACTCGGGACCTTTGCCTTTCGCGGGCAAGTGCTCTACCATCTTTTTTTATCTCATTTTGTTCGTTTTAGTTCGTTGCAATTGTTCGTGGCGGACGTCCCCTGACGCCCATTCAAGTTCATTATTGATCCATTCACTCAGTTCTTTTATTACAGAGGAAAGCTAGCCCTCTGACCGACCAAGCTGAGCTACCGTGGCGGCTACCATCTGAGCTATCCGAGCACGACTCACGCCCCGTCCTCACAGCTTTACTTCTGCCAGTACCTCGTCTCCTACCTCCCAAACTTTACAGAAGCTCTCCTGCGTCTCGGTCCGGCACAAAGTTTTAATCTGTCAGGAAGTTTCTTGAGGTTAAATGTTTTTTGTTCCAGTCTTTGATCAAAATATCACTTGCTTTGGCGATGACCGGTTTCAGTCCGTAACGACCATCTTCAGATCTGTTCAACACCATGTCCTAACGTGATAAAGCCGTAACGGCATCGTCAAAAAGCATAAATATACTCCGCACAGCATCGTCACATAGATCTAAAATAAGGTATAGAGCGCAGGCCACATCGTCCACACAGTCATTTATGTAACTGGCTACTCGTAATCGCCAAAGGAATTGACAATGTGGCAAAGACAGGAATAAAAAACATTTCACAGTATTGAATCAGTATTCATGTTCGCGACTACGCCGCAGCTCGAAAACTTGAGGTTGTTTGCTACAAAAAATGACACATCTACCGATTCTCTACCATATCTCAACAGATTTCTAAACTCCTGGAAATTGAAATAAGAACATCGTGAATTCATTGTCCCAGGAAGGGGAAACTTTATTGACACATTCCTGGGGTCAGATACATCACATGATCACACTGACAGAACCACAGGCAACAGAGCATGCACAATGTCGGCACTAGTACAGTGTATATCCACCTTTCGCAGCAATGCAGGCTGCTATTCTCCCATGGAGACGATCGTAGAGATGCTGGATGTAGTCCTGTGGAACGGCTTGCCATGCCATTTCCACCTGGCGCCTCAGTTGGACCAGCGTTCGTGCTGGACGTGCAGACCGCGTGAGACGACGCTTCATCCAGTCCCAAACATGCTCAATGGGGGACACATCCGGAGATCTTGCTGGCCAGGGTAGTTGACTTACACCTTCTAGAGCACGTTGGGTGGCACGGGATACATGCGGACGTGCATTGTCCTGTTGGAACAGCAAGTTCCCTTGCCGTTCTAGGAATGGTAGAACGATGGGTTCGATGACGGCTTGCATGTACCGTGCACTATTCAGTGTCCCCTCGACGATCACCAGAGGTGTACGGCCAGTGTAGGAGATCGCTCCCCACACCATGATGCCGGGTGTTGGCCCTGTGTGCCTCGGTCGTATGCAGTCCTGATTGTGGCGCTCACAAGCACGGCGCCAAACACGCATACGACCATCATTGGCACCGAGGCAGAAGCGACTCTCATCGCTGAAGACGACACGTCTCCATTCGTCCCTCCATTCACGCCTGTCGCGCCACCACTGGAGGCGGGCTGCACGATGTTGGGGCGTGAGCGGAAGACGGCCTAACGGTGTGCGGGACTGTAGCCCAGCTTCATGGAGACGGTTGCGAATGGTCCTCGCCGATACCCCAGGAGCAACAGTGTCCCTAATTTGCTGGGAAGTGGCGGTGCGGTCCCCTACGGCACTGCGTAGGATCCTACGGTCTTGGCGTGCATCCGTGCGTCGGGCACGTGCACCTTCCGCCGACCACTGGCGACAACATCGATGTACTGTGGAGACCTCACGCCCCACGTGTTGAGCAATTCGGCGGTACGTCCACCCGGCCTCCCGCATGCCCACTATACGCCCTCGCTCAAAGTCCGTCAACTGCACATACGGTTCACGTCCACGCTGTCGCGGCATGCTACCAGTGTTAAAGACTGCGATGGAGCTCCGTATGCCACGGCAAACTGGCTGACACTGACGGCGGCGGTGCACAAATGCCGCGCAGCTAGCGCCATTCGACGGCCAACACCGCGGTTCCTGGTGTGTCCGCTGTGCCGTGCTTGTGATCATTGCTTGTACAGCCCTCTCGCAGTGTCCGGAGCAAGTATGGTGGGTCTGACACACCGGTGTCAATGTGTTCTTTTTTCCATTTCCAGGAGTGTATATCATTCCGAAGTTGTAAATCACCCCATACGTGCGTGCACTCTCTAATCTCTCTTATAAGATAACCTCTCTTATAAGATAACCAGTGAACCTCTGAATCTTCAGAGGATGGATCTCCAATGTAGAAAACGGCTTCAAAGTTTTGACTGCGCTACAAATGAGCTGATGTGCAAATATTTGGTTTAAGAATATCAGCGAGGAAAGATTTGAAATTATGCGTAACGTTGGTTGGAAATTGGGTAATATTGTGCACCTTGAGGTAAGCGCCTTCCAGTCATATACACAGTTTCTCAGCTCTCCCTCTCAAATTTAGTGGTGAGATGGTCCATGGGATAGCCCGTCTCAAAAGCTGAACACGGATCAAGCATGAAAATGGTAAGGAGGCGTGCTGAATTGTAGAAAAAAGAAGCAAAACAGGGTCAACCGTCTAGACTCAACACGAGCATCATCGAGCGAGGTTGAATAGCAACTGCGTCATCGTTACATGGTGGAGGTGTTGCGCTGCGAACAATCTGCCTCGTGAAGCATTTTTTTTTTTCACAAAATTATGGACTGTCCAGCAGCTAACTCACATGACGATTCCTATATTGACATTTGTGTCTTTGTCGTGGTGTAACGTCCGTTGTTAACAGTGAGCTGCAACGAAGCGACTTTCACACGTACGTATACTGTATGATCAAAAGTATCCGGACACCCCCTAAAACATACGTTTTTCATATCAGGTGCTTTGTGCTGCCACCTACTGCCAGGTACTCTGTATCAGGGGCCTCAGTAGTCGACAGACATCTCGACAGAGCAGAATGGGCCGCTCCACGGAACTCACGGACTTCGAACGCGGCCAGGTGATTGGGTGTGTCATACGTCTGTACGCGAGAGTTCCACACTTCTAAACGTTCCTAGGTCCAGTGTTTCCGATACGAGAGTGAAGTGGAAAAGAGAAGGGACACGTACAGCACATAATGCAGGACGACCTCGTCTCTTGACTGACAGAGACCGCCGACAGTTGAAGAGGGTCGTAATGTGTGATAGGCAGACATCTATCCAGACCTTCACACAGGAATTCCAGACTGCATCAGGATCCACTGCAAGTACCATGGCAGTTAGGCGGGAGGTGAGAAAGCTTGGATTTCATGGTCGATCGGCTGCTCATAAGCCACACATCACGCCAGTAAATGCCAAACGATGCCTCGCTTGGTGTAAAGAGCGTAAACATTGGACGATTGAACAGTGGAAAAACGTTGTGTGGAGTGACGAATCACTATACACAATGTGGTGATCCGATGGCAGGGTGTGGGTATGGCGAATGCCCGGTGAACGTCATCTGCCAGCGTGTGTAGTGCCAACAGTAAAATTTGGAGGCTGTGGTGTTATGGCGTGGTCGTATTTCTCACGGAGGGGTCTTGCACCCCTTGTTGTTTTGCGAGGCACTATCACAGCACAGGCCTACATTACTTCACACTGTTGAAGAGCAGTGCGGAGGATGGCGATTCCAGCTTTCAACACGATCGAGCACCTTTTCATAATGCACGGCCTGTGGCGGAGTGGTTACACGACAACAATGGACTGGCCTGCACGGAGCCCTGACCTGAACCCAATAGAACACCTCTGGGATGTTTTGGAACGCCGACTTCGTGCCAGGCCTCACCGACCGACATCGATACCTCTCCTCAGTGCAGCACTCCGTGAACAATGGGCTGCCATTCCCCGAGAAACCTTCCAGCATCTGATTGAACGTATGCCTGCGAGAGTGGAAGCTGTCATCAAGGCTAAGGGTGGGCCAACACCATCTTGAAATCCAGCATTACCGATGGAGTGCGTCACGAACTTGTAATTTACTTTCAGCTAGGTGTCCGGATAGTTTTGATCACGTAGTGTACTTTCTATTTGTTCTACACAAGTGCCATACGTTATAACTCTTGCGTTTCGTTTTGCAAGTTTTGCCTGTTGAATTGCTTTGTTGTTCCCATTTCTGTGAGAGGTCTGTGCGAGATCTCGGCTGCTCTCGTCACTCATCACATTTATTTGCATTGGTAATATATTCTTACCAAGTTCAAATGGCTTTGAGGACTATGGGACTTAACTTCTGAGTTCATCAGTCCCCTAGAACGTAGAACTTCTTAAACCTAACTAACCTAAGGACATCACACACATCCATGCCCGAGGCAGCATTCGAACCTGCGACCGTAGCGGTCGCACGGTTCCGGACTGAAGCGCTTAGAACCGCTCGGTCACTGCGGCCGGCATTCTCACCACGTGACTCGTGTTCTTTAATCAGTGTGAGTGTATGGTGTGACTACAGAAGGACAACAATATCTAGACGGGAAGATCATAATTTTGTGAAAAACAGGGGCACAAGGGAATTCTGAACACGTATTTCCCACTTTGCAGTTCGACATGGTGACCACACAACGACAACACCGAGGTTTTGTAATTTTCTCGATGTGGCATATCTTGAGCTTGGACCGTACACTGTTACTATTCTGCCTTTTTTTTTAACAGTTCAATACACCTTCTCCCTGTTTTCATTATTGATCTGTGTTCAGTTTTTGACAGGGTAAGCGCTGGGCCATCTGTAAGCAGACTGTTTAGGTTTTTATGTTGGTAACGCCATGTAGTGCTCTGTATGAAAATCACTGGCTGCGCTGTGTGCAGTCTGTGGCTGGTTGGACTCATTGTTAGAAAATTCTCTATTGTAGTGTTGGTCAGATCGATGTGAACAGCGAGTAGCGTTGCGCAGTTGGAGGTGAGCCGCCAGAAGTGGTGGATGTGGGGAGAGAGATGGCGGAGTTTTGAGATGTTAATATGAGTGGACGATCTGGACGTGTGTCCGTGAGAAAGAGGAAATTTGTCAAACTGGATGTCACGAATATACATCCTGTGTCAGCTTCATCATCTCCCACTACCTACTGCAGCCTACATCCTTCTGAATGTGCTTAGTGTATTCATCTCTTGGTCTCCCTCTACGATTTTTACCCTCCACGCAGCCCTCCAATACTAAAATGGTGATCCCTTGATGCCTCAGAACATGTCCTACCAACCGATCCCTTCTTCTAGTCAAGTTGTGCCACAAACTCCTCTACTCCCCAATCCTATTCAATACCTCCTCATTCGTTATGTGATCTACCCATCTAATCTTCAGCATTCTTCTGTAGCACCACATTTCGAAACCTTCTATTCTCTTCTTGTCCAAACTATTTATCGTCCATGTTTCACTTCCATACATGGCTACACTCCATACAAATACTTTCAGAAATGACTTCCTGACAGTTACATCTGTACTCGATGTTAACAAATTTCTCTTCTTCAGAAACGCTATCCTTGCCATTGCCAGCCTACATCTTATATCCTCTCTACTTCGACCATCATCAGTTATTTTGCTCCCCAAATAGCAAAATTCCTTTACTACTTTAAGTGTCTCATTTTCTAATCTAATTCTCTCAGCATCACCTAACTTAATATGACTACATTCCATTATCTTCGTTTTGCTTTTGTTGATTTTCATCTTATATCCTCCTTTCAAGACACTGTCCATTCCATTCAGCTGCTCTTCCAAGTCCTTTGCTATCTGTGACAGAATTACAATGTCATCGGCGAACCTCAATGTTTTTATTTCTTCTCCATGGATTTTAATTCCTATTCCGAACTTTTCTTTTGTTTACTTTACTGCTTGCTCAATATACAGATTGAATAACATCTAGGAGAGGCTACAACCCTGTCTCACTCCCTTCCAAACAACTGCTTCCCTTTCATGTCCCTCGACTCTTATAACAGCCATCTGGTTTCTGCACAAATTGTAAATAGCCTTTCGCTCTCTGTATTTTACCCCTGCCGCCCTCAGAATTTGATAGATAATATTCAAGTCAACATTGTCAAAAGCTTTCTCTAAGTCTACAAATGGTAGAAACGTTGGTTTGCCCTTCCTTAATGTTTCTTCTAAGATAAGTCGTAGGGTCAGTATTGCCTCACGTGTTCCAGTATTTCTAGACAATACAAACTGATGTTCCCCGAGGTCGGCTTCTACTAGTTTTTCCATTCGTCTGTAAAGAATTCGCGTTAGTATTTTCCAGTTCTGAATTATTAAACTGATAGTTCGGTAATTTTCACATGTGTCAACACCTGCCTTTTTTGGGATTATCTCCTTATGTTTCAAAAATTCTGTAGACTGAAAAGCGGCGTACTAAGCTGCTGCCAGCTGGCCCCTCTTGGAGGGGTGGGTGGGGGGAGGGGGGGATCGGAATCCAATAAAGGAAAAGAAAAAAGAGGAGCTGTCATTTGTACTTCGGTGAATCATATGCAAATGTTTCAAACCTGATTACAGCCGCACAGCTGGAGTTAACAGACTGTGAATGCGTAATTGAAGTTGGGGCTAGACGCAAGGGACATTGGATTTTGGAAAGTGTTTGGGAATTCAATATTCCGAGATCCAAATTGTCAAAAGTGTGCCGAGAATATCAAATTTCAGTCATTACCTCTCACGACGGGACGTTGCAGTGGCCGACAGCCGTCACTGAGCGGTGGCGTTTGGACGGTGTTGTCAGTGATAACAGAAAAGCTACACTGCGTGAATTGCAGAACTCAATGTGAGGCGTGCGACGAACGTGACCTTAACAGTAGCATACCAATGGGTGTGGTCAGCAACTGGCCTGAACGCAGTTTTTAGGCTAAAACTTCTGTCATGTTCAGTAGTTTATTTAATAAATACGTGACGTTTATCGTAATTATAACTGCTACAATCGACAATAAGAACAGCTTTTGGTGGTGGTGGTTAGTGTTTAACGTCCCGTCGACAACGAGGTCATTAGAGACGGATTGGGAAGGAAATCGGCCGTGCCCTTTCAAAGGAACCATCCCAGCATTTGCCTGAAACGATTTAGGGAAATCACGGAAAACCTAAATCAGGATGGCCGGAGACGGGATTGAACCGTCGTCCTCCCGAATGAACAGCTTTTGGTTTACACTCATTGTTGAGTTAAAGCGATTGTTATAACTGAAGGCGTAGCAGTCAACCGGTAAACAGTGTGGTGAGTGGAAGGTAATATCTTTGTGGCATCTGACAGAACGTGCAAGAAGATGAAATTTACAGGTGAGGAAATTAGAAATTTGCTTGAGAGTTCGGACAATGAAATTAGTGGTGAACTATCCGAAAGCTCAAAGAGTTCTGGAAGAAAGAAGTACCGGAAAGATCTTGCTCATGAACTTCGTGAGCTCAATATGAAAAGACGCGCTCAAAAATGCTGTAGGCCTCAAAATACACTACAGCGTTTTCAACTTTTGGGTATGAGTGTAATCAAAATCAAGGTGCTGTGAGCAGCGGAAACAAGTTACGGAGCCGCGACGGAAAGTAACACGTGCAGCTGTGCATTATCTGCCAAAGAAAGCACGCTGTTACTTATGCGCCAGAAGCAAAGACTGTAAGTGCATGAGCCGGCCGCGGTGGTCTCGCGGTTCTAGGCGCGCAGTCCGGAACCGTGGGACTGCTACGGTCGCAGGTTCGAATCCTGCCTCGGGCATGGATGTGTGTGATGTCCTTAGGTTAGTTAGGTTTAAGTAGTTCTAAGTTCTAGGGGACTAATGACCACAGCAGTTGAGTCCCATAGTGCTCAGAGCCATTTGAACCATTTTGTAAGTGCATGAAGGCTTACACTTCTTGCAGGAAGTATATCTGCCCTGCACACACCAAGAAAGAAGAAGTAGTTCATATTGTAAAGTGTTCTGAATGTGAATCTGAGTAGTAACTGTGAAATTAATACAAATAAATGTAAAAAAAACTATTAATTTTTTTTACTAAAAATGCCGCAGAAACCCTTTCCCAGTAACAATAATCAACATTTTAATCTTCTAATCTGCCAAAATTATGGAAACAGATAAGTGATTTATGCCAGATAGAGAATGTGTGATGGTTGTGGGGTCAGTCGCTCACCCCTGCCATGGCGTTGGCCAGTGCAACATACAGCACTGGTGTGCAACTGTTAAGGACAGAGCAGCGGAATTTGACGTTTGCGGGTTATGACAGCAGGAGACCGACGTGAATGCCTTTACCAACAGCACGACAGCGCCTGCTGCGCCTCTTCTGGGCTCGTGAAAATCCCAGTTGGTACCTAGAGGACTGGGAAACTTGCCGGGTCAAGTGAGTGCCGATTTCGTTTGGTAAGAACCGATAGCAGGATTCGAGTGTGGCTTTGACCCACGAAGCCAGGCCGTTAGGAAGTCACAGTACAAGCTGGGGTGTCTCCATAATGGTGTGGGCTGTGCTGACATGTAATGGATTCGGTCCTCTGGTCCAACTGAACCGATCATTGACTGGAAGTATGTTTGGGTACTTGGACACAGTTTGCAGCCATTCAACGACGTAATATTTATGGGTGACAATGAGACATGTCAGCGGGGCACAACTAAAGATGGGCAAACTCGTCAATCTTCAAACTCGTCCATCCTTGGGAACTAATTCACTGGTGATGGCTCTTTCTAGGGAACAGTTCATTTTGACTCGTTCGCCGTTCATTTCAGTGCGCAGCTCGTGGTCGTGCAGTAGCGTTCTCGCTTCCCGCACCCGGGTTCCCGGGTTCGATTCCCGGCGGGGTCAGGGGTTTCCTCTGCCTCGTGATAACTGGGTGTTTTGTGATGTCCTTAGGTCAGTTAGGTTTAAGTAGTTCTAAGTTCTAGGGACTGATGACCATAGATGTTAAGTCCCATAGTGCTCAGAGCCATTTTGAACCGTTCATTTCTGCTTGGTATACGGTTCTTATAAAAAAAATTGGATATTAGTAGCATCGATGACTGAAGATGTGTAGACTGGCAATGGGAAGGAAAGCGTTTCTGAAGAAGAGAAATTTAACATCGAGTATAGTTTGGACAAAAAGAGAATAGAAGCTTTCGAAATGTGGTGCTACAGAAGAATGCTGAAGATTAGATGGGTAGATCACATAACTAATGAGGAGGCATTGAAAAGAATAGGGGAGGAGAGAAATTTGTGGCACGAGTAGAAGAAGGGATCGTTTGGCAGGACATATTCTGAGGCATCAAGCGATCATCAATTTAATAGTGGAGGGTAAAAATCGTAGAGGGAGACCAAGAGATGAATGCATTAAGCAGATTCAGAAAGATGTAGGTTGCAGTAGGTACTGGGAGATGATGAAGCCTACACAGACTGAGTAGAATGGAGAGCTGCATCAAACCAGTCTCTGGGCTGAAAACCACAACATGACTGAATATGGAAGGCGCCAAGAGGACGCACTTGCCTCCCCCCTGGGGTACAGAGTTTTTATTCGTAACAGAATTCGTGTTCACTTTTAAGTTACGTGATTCCTCAAAACCTCTCGTTTAGCCAACTGTAGCGTTATGTGGCTGATCGCAGTGAAATAATATAAGGTGGCGCACGAAAAACCCTGCCCCGAGTACAGACTGCTCACCAGTTACGCAGGGTTTGTTGACCGCTGCGAGCAGAACGCATAAGCATGCAATAATTAAGTAGTGAAGAAATAACAAATTAGCTAGTGCAAACAAGTTGGAAAGCATAGATGACGATTGGTGTGCGACAATGAGCAGTCTGGTACTCGGGGCCGATATTGCGTGCGCCACCGTCTACCACTGAAATGATATTGTAGCGGTTACCATATTCCCTTCAACAAAATGTAACACCACACACTCTATTACGGATCAACGGCCTTCATTCGTTTCTTAAGTCGGTCTGCTTTCCATAACAATGAACATGCTCTCTTACTTTGGATCAAAAAGGGACGGGAAATGGCCACTTGCGTGTGCCGTGCCGAATTCTTTTGCAGGTGTAATAAAAAATTCTTGCCTTTTTACAAGTTTTTCTTTTGCTCTTTATCGAAATAGTGAAATAATTGATATGCCGTTTTGTTACCTGAAAAGAGGTATGTATTACATAGCACGTAATTTTTATGTAATTTGCGTAGTTATAAAATACATTTTAATTACCGGTCAGCGACGCTGAATAGAATACGAAAAGAACCAGAAGTGCAGAGTTCGAAAGAGATTTGAAACAGATCTAGAATGGGCGTGCGCAGCGAACGAATAATTCGAGAGTGAACTATGAGCAGTTGGCAGCGTAACTTCGACGAGCGCCTACCGAGACCGAGACAAAGAGGCGAAGGGACCGAGGCTGGAACGAGACCGGCCGACGCGCCGTTCGGGAACGAGACCGAAGGTTTCCTGTTCGCGGAAAGTGTAAGTAGAAAGCGGCGACCGAAGTGAACTATGGAAGACCGTTCCTTGGAATTCGTTCCTCATTCGTTCCGTTCATCTTGATGAACCGTTCCTTTGGACCTGTTAGTTCGCGAACGACCCATCTCTAGGCACAACTGTACAGCGAGCGAGACGGCGCAGTGGTTAGCACACTGGACTCGCATTCGGGAGGACGACGGTTCAATCCCGTCTCCGGCCATCCTGATTTAGGTTTTCCGTGATTTCCCTAAATCGCTTCCGGCAAATGCCGGGATGGTTCCTTTGAAAGGGCACGGCCGACTTCCTTCCCCATCCTTCCCTAATACGATGATACCGATGAGCCAAATCAACCCAACCAAATCCCCCCCCCCCCCCCCCCCCCCCACACACACACACACGCAAATGTCCATAAGCGGTTTGAAGAACATTCTGGACAGTTGGAGCGCATGATCTGGCCACCTATATAGCCCATCTAACATTTCTGAGGCGTGATCGAGAGGTGAGCTCGTGTACAAAATCCTGTACCACAACACTTTCGCAATTATGGACGACTACAGAGGCAGCATGGCTCAGCATTTCTGCACGGGATTTCCAACAACCCGTTGAGTCCACGCCACACGGGGCTGCTGCAATACGCCGGGCAGAAAGTGATCCGACACGGTATTACGAGGTATCCCATGACATTTGTTACCTCATACTAATTGAATTCGAATGGCTGAACTGAAATTAAAGGACCTGTGGATTTCAAATGGTTCAAATGGCTATCAGCACTATGTGAGTTAACATCTGAGGTCATCAGTCCCCTAGAACTTAGAACTACTTAAACCTCACTAACCTAAGGACATCACACACATCCATGCCCGAGGCAGGATTCGAACCTGCGACCGTAGCGGTCGCGCGGTTCCAGACAGAAGCGCATAGAACCGCTCGGCCACACCGGCCGGCACCTGTGGAGTTGAAATCAACAAATTCGTAACGACATGAAATGAAATGCTTCTGAAAAACCGGAAATTTGAATTCGTGTCGCAGATGGGCACAAATTTCCATTACACGTGAAACACTTTTTAACTGTCTCTGCAAGTTAGTTTTGTTTCGGCCTCTTAAAAACGGCAATTACGTGTCACTAATCTGTAAGAATTAAAAATATGCCCTGTGCCTTACTTCTTTCTTTTTTATAATTCAATCCCTTTAGTATTTCTTTAGAGTTTATTTCTGTGTTTGGCACGTCGCTGTAAACGTGTCAGTATATGTTCCTTTCTTCATCTACATCTACATGTCTACTCTGCAAATCACATTTAAGTGCCTGGCAAAGGGTTCATCGAACCACCTTCACAATTCTCTATTATTCCAATCTGGTATAGCGCGCGGAAACAACTATCACCTATATCTCTCTGTACGAGCTCTGATTTCCCTTATTTTATCGTGATGATCGTTTCTCCCTGTGTAGGACGGTGTCAACAAAATATCTTCGCCTTCGGAGGAGAAAGTCGGCGATTGGAAATTCGTGAGAAGATTCCGTCGCAACGAAAAACGCCTTTCTTTTAACGATGTCCAGCGCAAATCCTGTATCTTTTCTGTGACACTCTCTCCAATATTTCGCGATAATACAAAACGTGTTGCCTTTGTACTCCGTCAGTCCTATCTGGTAAGGATCCCACACCGCGCAGCAGTATCCTAAAAGAGGACGGATAAGCGTAGTGTAGGCAGTCTCGTTAGCAGGTCTGTTACATTTTCTAAGTGTCTGCCAACAAAGCGCAGTCCTTAGTTAGCCTTCCCCACAACATTTTCCATGTGTTCCTTCCAATTTAAGTTGTTCGTAACTGTAATACCTAGGTTGTTGTTGTTGTGGTCTTCAGCCCTGAGACTGGTTTGATGCAGCTCTCCACGCTACTCTATCCTGTGCGAGCTTCTTCATCTCCCAGTACCTACTGCAACCTACATCCTTCTGAATCTGCTTACTGTATTCATCTCTTGGTCTCCCTCTACGATTTTTACCCTCCACGCTGCCCTCCAATACTAAACTGGTGATCCCTTCATTCCTCACAACATGTCCTACCAACCGATCTCTTCTAATGAAGCTGTGCCACAAGCTCCTCTTCTCCCCTATTCAATACCCCCTCATTAGTTACCTGATCTACCCATCTAATCTTCAGCATTCTTCTGTAGCACCACATTTCGAAAGCTTCTATTCTATTCTTGTCGAAACTATTCATTGTTCATGTTTCACTTCCATATATGGCTACACTCCATACACTCCTGACACGTAAATCTATACTCGATGTTAACAAATTTCTCTTCTTCAGAAACGCTTTCCTTGCCATTGCCAGTGTACATTTTATATCCTCTTTACTTCGACCATCATCAGTTATTTTGCTCCCCAAATAGCAAAACTCCTTTACTACTTTAAGTGTCTCATTTCCTAATCTAATTCCCTCAGCATCACCCGACTTCATTCGACTACATTCCATTATCCTCGTTTTGCTTTGTTGATGTTCATCTTATATCCTCCTTTCCAGACACTGTCCATTCCGTTCAACTGCTCTTCCAACACCTAGGTATTTAGTTGAATTTACGGCTTTTAGATTAGAGTGAGTTATCGTGTAACCGAAGTTTAACGAGTTCCTTTTAGCATTCATCTGGATGACCTCACACCTTTCGTTACCTAGGGTCAACTGACACCATTGAGATATCTTTTCTAAATCATTTTGCAGTCCGTTTTGATCTTCTGATGACTTCATTAGTCGATAAACGACAGAGTCATCTACAAACTGAAAGACGGCTACTCAGATTGTCTCCCAAATCGTTTATATAGATAAGGAACAGTCAAAGGGCCTTTAACAATGCCTTGGGGAACGCCAAAAATCACTTCTGTTGTACTCGATGACTTTCCGTCAGTTACTACGAACTGTGACCTCTCTGACAGGAAATCGCAGATGCAATCACATAACTGAGACGGTATTCCAAAGCGCACAATTTCACTACGAGCTGCTTTTTTAAAAAATTCTTTGTTGATCTCATTTTGTTCCATCTTGTTCGTTGTATATGATGGGGGGGGGGGGGGGGGGGGGGGGGGACGTCTCATGACAACCGTTCTTGTTGTTCGTTGAACAGTTCACTCAGTCTTTTTATTAGAGAGGGTAGCTAAACCCTCTGACCGAACACGCTGAGCTACCGTGCCGGCTGCTTCTGTGCTGCAGTGTCAAAAGCCTTTCGAAAATCCAGAAAAGCGGAATCGATCTGAATTCCCTTGTCAATAGCACTCAACCCTTCGTGCGAATACAGAGCTAGTTGTGTTTCACAGGAACGATGTTTTCTAAACCCATGTTGACTGTGTCTGAATAGACCGTTTTCTTCGAGGTAATTCATTATGTTCGAACACAATATTTGTTCTAAAATCGTGCTGCGTACCGACGTTAACGATATGGTCTACATCTACATCTACCTGACTACTCTGCAATTCACATTTAAGTGCTTGGCAGAGGGTTCATCGAACCACAATCATACTATCTCTCTACTATTCCACTCCCGAACAGCGCGCGGGAAAAACGAACACCTAAACCTTTCTGTTCGAGCTCTGATTTCTCTTATTTTATTTTGATGATCATTCGTACCTATGAAGGTTGCGCTCAACAAAATATTTTCGCATTCGGAAGAGAAAGTTGGTGACTGAAATTTCGTAAAAAGGTCTCGCCGCGACGAAAAACGTCTATGCTGTAATGACTTCCTTCCCAACTCGCGTACTATATCTGCCACACTCTCTCCCCTATTACGTGATAATACAAAACGAGCTGCCCTTTTTTGCAACCTTTCGATGTCCTCCGTCAATCCCACCTGGTAAGGATCCCACACGGCGCAGCAATATTCTAACAGAGGACGAACGAGTGTAGTGTACGCTGTCTCTTTAGTGGACTTGTTGCATCTTCTAAGTGTCCTGCCAATGAAACGCAACCTTTGGCTCGCCTTCCCGACAATATTATCTATGTGGTCCTTCCAACTGAAGTTGTTCGTAATTTTAACACCCAGGTACTTAGTTGAATTGACAACCTTGAGAATTGTACTATTTATCGAGTAATCGAATTCCAACGGATTTCTTTTGGAACTCATGTGGATCATCTCACACTTTTCGTTATTTAGCGTCAACTGCCACCTGACACACCATACAGCAATCTTTTCTAAATCGCTTTGCAACTGATACTGGTCTTCGGGTGACCTTACTAGACGGTAAATTACAGCATCATCTGCGAACAGTCAAAGAGAACTGCTCAGATTGTCACCCAGGTCATTTATATAGATCAGGAACAGTAGAGGTCCCAGGACGCTTCCCTGGGGAACACCTGATATCACTTCAGTTTTACTGGATGATTTGCCGTCTATTACTACGAACTGCGAGCTTCCTGACAGGAAATCACGAATCCAGTCGCACAACTGAGACGATACCCCATAGCTCCGCAGCTTGATTAGAAGTCGCTTGTGAGGTCCTGGAATTTAATGGATTACTCCTACCACCTTTCTTGAATATCGGTGTGACCTGAGCAACTTTCCAGTCTTTGAGTACGGATCTTTCGTATAGTGATCGGTTGTATATGATTGGTAAGTATGGAGCTAATGAATCAGCATGTTCCGAAAGGAACCTAATTGGTATACAGTCTGGACCAAAAGTCTGGCTGTTATTAAGTGATTTAAGTTGTTTTACAATTCGGAGGATATTCACGTCTAATGTTTAAATCCGCGTTTCTCGACCTTTTTTCCTTGGGGCACAGCAAGTTAAGTTTCAAACTTCGGCAATCTACATGTGATTTTTTTTCCTTCGAGCGAAAAAAGCAAACACATAAAATATATACAACACATTTTTTCATTGTTGTGAGTATAATTAAGCATAATGATGGACGATTTATTGCAATGTGGGCTACTCCAAGAAACGATCAGGCGGCAAATTTCTTTATGCTCTAGATATTTCACCTGCGAAAGATTACAAGATCTGAAAAATCTCGCGACGTATCCGACATGTATTCGTGGCATACCAATGTGTCAAGAGACGCTGGGTTATAAACGCTGGTGTAAATAAATACATTAAAATAATGTGTCGTTACTATTTTTAGCCATCTTACTATAACGGAGCTATCGTCCCTTTCATCTTCAATACTCTAAATATATATATTTTTTCCATAAGTAAAATAATAAATGCATCAAGCAAACACTGTTTAGCGACCAGAAAGACATTGACCAGCCTGATTGCCTTCGGTGCAACTGTGTTCGTTACAAAGATACGAAGAGCGTAGTTTTCCAAACAGCTCGCTGCATTTTTTTATCTGGTAACCCATTTCCTCTCCTCAAGACATGCTGAAGAAGGCACCACAGTGCAACTCTCAAGTGAACATGACGTTATCAAAAACCTGACACAAAATTCTGTACCACTGCACAGTGGAGGTACTTGGGGTAACGTAACTCGCCATCTTCCTGGAGTTGACACCAAACAAATGGAAATGCAAGGTAATGCACGCCGCTCATTGAGACAGTTGCCTTCCGCTGAAGGTTTAACGTGCACCGAGTGGAAGAATGTATTCAGCATTTGGACTTGCCGCTTGAGCACTTGTTTTTGCCACCAAATTCGACAGGTATTACAAAAATTTTGGGAATCAAAAATCCCAACGATTTTCTACTTTTATCAATATCGATACTGGCAAGATATCGATCCGAGGGATTTCAAAACCGTATCAAAATCACCACAGCAGTTCTTGACGAGCCCGGACATTCAAAAAGAAGCGATCAATGGGCTTCACTTTATATAATTAGAGAGAGAAGATCGCATTAAACATTTTTAGTTACTTACTTACAGTGGACAACAACTTACATTTTATGACTGTACGCAGTAATATCTTTCTGTTTTGCTTGTGACATCTGCTGGATGAAGTGCAAGTTGTAATAGCAAAAACATATTTCTCATTTGTTACAATTTACGTGTACTCTGAGACCTTGATTGTTGACAGATTTCATGATTCTAGACCAACCAGAAGTAATCTAAAGGTTTTGATTAATCATTAATGACCGTGTCTTTTAACTGCATTAACTTAGAAGCTTAAATTTTTGAATCGTCAAGCGACTATAGAGCTTAGTAAGCGACAGAAATTTCAACCTGACACGTGTATCCATTCGAGGGAAAAAAGAGGTCTTAAAAGGCGGATATACAGGGTGGTCCATTGATCGTGACAGGGCCAAATATCTCACAAAATAAGCGTCAAACGAAAAAACTACAAAGAACGAAACTCGTCTAGCTTGAAAAGGGAAGCCAGATGGCGCTATGGTTAGCCCGCTAGATGGCGCTGCCATCGGCCAAACGGATATCAACTGCGTTTTTTAAGAAATATCACTATCAATGGACCACTCTGTATAGCTTGTAGGATAACAACTGACAAAAATTTTTCTTCATATGACATCATTGCAAATTCATAATGTTCGGATTTTTTCCTTTACGTTTTTTGTGAAACCTTGCTTCTCGTCAAATTTCATGATTCTAGGTCACAATATGTATCTTATAGGTTTCAATGAGTGAGTTTACGTGTACCAAACATGTGACATAAATGACCGTATCTTAAATCTTTCCACCGCCAAGGAACCATAGACCTTAGCATTTGACGTGAAGTTGAGACGCCTACCTGCTGCTGAGAAAAATTGGTCGTAATAGACAGAGGGATAAAAAAAATAACAAAAATATTTGTCATGTGGTATAACTACAAATTAAGAATTCTTGGATTTTACTTTTCCTGTACTGTGAAACCTTGCGTCTTACCGAATTTCATGATTCTAGGTCAACGGGAAGTACCTTATAGATTCTGGTGAATGAGTTTGCGAGTATGAAAATGGACGTATTTTTTTATTGTATCGACATAGACGCGTTAAACTTATCACACCTATAGCGCACCATAGCCCCTTAGCCTGTGACATAAATTTGAACTTGCAGCGTTCCTGGGAAAAAGTGTTCGTAACAGTGGGACGGACAGCCAAATAGAGGAACAACATAACTCAAATGGCTCTAAGGACTATGGGACTTAACATATGACGTCATCAGTCCCCTACAACTTAGAACTACTTAAACCTATCTAACCTAAGGACAGCACACACATCCATGCCCGAGGCAGGATTCGAACCTCCGACCGTAGCAGCAGCGCGGTTCCGGACTGAAGCGCACAGAAACGCTCGGCCTAAACGGCCAGCAACGCTCAACAAAGTGATCTGATAAGGGTTCCGATTTTGCGTATTGTGATACGGAACTTGTACAAATGGTCGTATGTACAGGGTGTTTCAAAAATGACCGGTATATTTGAAACAGCAATAGAAACTAAACGAGCAGCGATAGAAATACACCGTTTGTTGCAATATGCTTGGGACAACAGTACATTTTCAGACGGACAAACTTTCGAAATTACAGTAGTTACAATTTTCAACAACAGATGGCGCTGCGGTCTGGGAAACTCTATAGTACGATATTTTCCACATATCCACCATGCGTAGCAATAATATGGCGTAGTCTCTGAATGAAATTACCCGAAACCTTTGACAACGTGTCTGGCGGAATGGTTTCACATTCAGATGAGATGTACTGCTTCAGCTGTTCAATTGTTTCTGGATTCTGGCGGTACACCTGGTCTTTCAAGTGTCCCCACAGAAAGAAGTCACAGGGGTTCATGTCTGGCGAATAGGGAGGCCAATCCACGCCGCCTCCTGTATGTTTCGGATAGCCAAAAGCAATCACACGATCATCGAAATATTCATTCAGGAAATTAAAGACGTCGGCCGTGCGATGTGGCCTGGCACCATCTTGCATAAACCACGAGGTGTTCGCAGTATCGTCTAAGGCAGTTTGTAACACCACAAATTCACGAAGAATGCCCAGATAGCGTGATGCAGTAATCGTTTCGGATCTGAAAAATGGGCCAATGATTCCTTTGGAAGAAATGGCGGCCCAGACCAGTACTTTTTGAGGATGCAGGGACGATGGGACTGCAACATGGGGCTTTTCGGTTCCCCATGTGCGCCGGTTCTGATTATTGACGAAGCCGTCCAGGTAAAAATAAGCTTCGTCAGTAAACCAAATGCTGCCCACATGCATATCGCCGTCATCAATCCTGTGCACTATATCGTTAGCGAATGTCTCTCGTGCAGCAATGGTAGCGGCGCTGAGGGGTTGCCGCGTTTGAATTTTGTATGGATAGAAGTGTAAGCTCTGGCGCATGAGACGATACGTGGACGTTAGCGTCATTTGGACCGCAGATGCAACACGGCGAACGGAAACCCGAGGCCGCTGTCGGATCACCTGCTGCACTAGCTGCGCGTTGCCCTCTGTGGTTGCCGTACGCGGTCGCCCTACCTTTCCAGCACGTTCATCCATCACGTTCCCAGTCTGTTGAAATTTTTCAAACAGATCCTTCATTGTATCGCTTTTCGGTCCTTTGATTACATTAAACCTCCGTTGAGAACTTGGTCTTGTTGCAACAACACTGTGTTCTAGGCGGTGGAATTCCAACACCAGAAAAATCCTCTGTTCTAAGGAATAAACCATGTTGTCCACAGCACACTTGCACGTTGTGAACAGCACACGCTTACAGCAGAAAGACGACGTACAGAATGGCGCACCCACAGCCTGCTTTGTCTTCTATATCTTTCACATCACTTGCACCGCCATCTGTTGTTGAAAATTGTAACTACTGTAATTTCGAAAGTTTGTCCGCCTGAAAATGTACTGTTGTCCCAAGCATATTGCAACAAACGGTGTATTTCTATCGCTGCTCGTTTAGTTTTTATTGCCGTTTCAAATATACCGGTCATTTTTGAAACACCCTGTATGTGGACTTGGGTATGCGTGTAAGTTGACATCTCCTCTTAAATTACTGGACCGATTACAGCCCAACTTGGTGCACACATCACTTAACGTTAGGCAACAACCGCTGCTCTGGGTGTAAAAACCACCTACCTATCACAGTTCAGTAATTATTATCCCATAAACAGTGAGATGCGTGAGATAGTGCCATGTTATCTGTGACGTTTAAATTTATTACGTCTGTGCTACTAAGGCCGGCATTACACTATCATAGTTCTTTGTCAAAGTTTATAAGTCAAATATCTATGTCAAAGAAATTTGATGGTGTAATAGCGAACTTTGTCAAATTTCGCCTGTTGTCAAATGGATATGATCATATAAGTTGTTCGCCTTTTGTTCAGTTCGATGTGAAATCTAACGGCGTGGAGCGCTGGCGTCGCTACAGCTATTTGATGTCTCCGTAGTGTGTTTGTAAACAAGGCTTCACAGTTGTTGTGTTCCTTCGGCTCCTTTATTTTTTTTTAATAAACTTCCTTCGACTTGGGTGCTGGTGAGCAAGGGGAACGGTGCATATTATTAATTGTGTTTTGATGGGCAGGTGGAATCTGCTGCAAGCGACTTCATGTCCACAATCACAGCTACATATCTGGAAAACATCCAGGTTGCTTTTCAGCAAAACCAAATACAGGATGTTGCCACACACTAAAAGAAAAAAATTCTTCCTTCTACTTTGTCTATTTTTGAGCTCTGGATGCCGGCCACAGTGGCCATGCGGTTCTAGGCGCTTCAGTTCGGAACCGCGGTCGCAGGTTCGAATACTGCCTCGGGCATGGATGTGTGTGATGTCCGTAGGTTAGCTAGGTTTAAGTAGTTCTATGTTCTTGGGGACTGATGACCTCAGATGTTAAGTCCCATAGTGCTCAGAGCCATTTGAACCATTTGACCTCTGGATACCACAAGTTAAAAAGCGCTTCATCTGTTTCTTACTTCTTATTAATTTTGTAGTTGTTGGAACACTGATTCCATCAAATTATACAAAAATAAAAATAGTTCTTGTTGTCCATATAGTGTATTAAGCATTTATTTACCTTCACTTATTCCCCCTTTAGTGCTTTATAAATCGATTCTGGAATCACTTTGGTTAATGTGCAATGTGATGAGTGATGTGTTGCAAAGTGGAGTAGCTCTGGCTTGTTTCAAGAAATCGCAGTGACACAGCTGATCCCACCCGCTAGTACGGGCTAAGGGATATTATATCCCCCCCCACGTGGGAGCGAAATTTTGTCTACAATGCTTCGGGAATGCACTCTGTACTAGCTGTGCACATTACAGTTAGCCTGTCTTTTGCATATACAGCATTTCTCAAGAGAGTATTCTGTTTTGTAATATGGAGCGGAAAACTGCAGTATTGTGCATTACGTTCAAATTTATTACTTTTTTGCTACTAACTCTATTTGCAACATATTTCGCAGACACTGCCCACATATGCCGCTGAATATACCTACGCAAATATATCATTGTACGACTCATACTTCAAGAGATATAACGTCATAAACACTGAAATGCGTGAATAATACGGCAGGATGCATTAAGTTTTAATGTGTTTATTCTTTACTGCTAAGAAGCTCAGTCGAGCCAATTTCTCTGCGCGATAGCAATGGATATGCTATCGAAGACAGTGCTGCCAAAGCAGATTTACTAAACACAGCCTTCCGAAATGCCTTCACAAAAGAAGACGAAGTAAATATTCCTGAATTCGAATCGAGAACACCTGCCAACATGACTAACGTAGAAGTAAATATCCTCGGAGTAGTGAAGCAACTCAAATCACTTAATAAAAGCAAGTCTTCTGGTCCAGACTGTATACCAATTAGGTTCCTTTCGGAGTAGCTCCATACTTAACAATCATATACAACCGTTCGCTCCACGAATTATCCGTACTCAAAGAGTGGAAAGTTGCACAATACACATCAATATTCAAGAAAGGTAGTAGCAGTACTCCACTAAATGAGAGGCCCATATAGTTAACGTCGATATGCAGCAGGATTTTGGAACATATATTATGTTCGAACATTATGAATTACATCGAAGGAAACGGTCTATTGACACACAGTCAACATGGGTTTAGAAAATATCGTTCCTGTGAAACACAACTAGCTCTTTATTCACATAAAGTGCTGAATGCTATTGACACGGGATTTCAGATCGATTCCGTATACCTGGATTTCCGGAAGGCTTTTGACACTGTACCACACTAGCAACTCTTAGTAAAATTGCGTGCTTATGCAATATCGTCTCAGTTATGTGACTGGATTTGCGATAGTCTGTCAGAGAGGTCACAGTTCGTAGTATCTGACGGAAAGTCATCGAGTACAACACAAGTGACTTCAGCCGTCCCCCAAGGTAGTGTTATAGGCCCTTATCTACAGGATGGTCCATTGATCGTGACCAGGCCAAATCTCAGGAAATAAACGTCAAACGAAAAAACTACATAACGAAACTTGTCTAGCTTGAAGGGGGAAACCAAATGGCGCTATGGTTGGCCTGTAGGTCAAACGGATATCAACTGCGTTTTTTTTTTTCAAATACGAACCCCCATTTTTATTAGATATTCGTGTAGTACGTAAAGAAATATGAATGCTTTAGTTGGACCACTTTTTTCGCTGTGTGTTAGATGGCGCTATAACTGTCAGAAACATATGGCTCACAATTTTAGACGAACAGTTGGTAACAGGTAGGTTTTTTTAAATTAAAATACAGAACGTAGGTACGCTTGAACATTTTATTTCGGTTGTTCCAATGTGATACATGTAATTTTTTGAACTTGTCATTTCTGAGAACGCATGCTGGTTCACCCTGATTACAGGTAAATACGACATTAATGCAATAAAAACTCAAAATGATGCTCGTCAACCTCAATGCATTTGGCAATACATGTAACGACATTCCTCTCAACAGCGAGTATTTCGCCTTCCGTAATGTTCGCACATGCATTGACAATGCACTGACGCCATGTTGTCAGGCGTTGTCGGTGCATCACGATAGCAAATATCCTTCTAATTTCCCCACAGAAAGAAATCCGGGGACGTAAGATCCGGTGAACGTGCGGGCCACGGTATGGTGCTTCGACGACCAATCTACCTGTCACGAAATATGGTGTTCAATACCGCTTCAACCGCACGCGAGCTATTTGCCGGACATCCATCGTGTTGGAAGTACATCGCCATTCTGTCTTGCAGTGAGACATCTTGTAGTAACGTCGGTAGAACATTACGTAGGAAATCAGCATTCATTGCACCATTTACATTGCCATCGATGAAATGGGGGCCAATTATCCTTCCTTCCATAATGACGCACCATACATTACCCGTCAAGATCGCTGATGTTCCACTTGTCGCAGCCATCGTGGATTTTCCGTTTCCCAATAGGGCAACATCAACAAGATATCGACCTTTTCCGCAATTGGTAAGCGATCCATTTGAACACGGTTAATGTATCACGAAGCAAATACCGTCCGCACTGGCGGAATGTTACGTGTTACCACGTACTTGTACGTTTGTGACTATTAGAGCGCCATCTATCACAAAGCGAACAAAGTGGTCCAACTAAAACATTCATATTTCTTTATGTACTACACGAATATGTAATAAAAATGGGGGTTCGTATTTGAAAAAAACGCAGTTGATATCCGTTTGACCGATGGCAGCGCCATCTAACGGGCCAACCATAGCGCCATCTGGGTTCCCCCTGCAAGCTAGACAAGTTTTGTTCTTTGTAGTTTTTTGTTTGACGCTTATTTAGTGAGATATTTCGCCCGGTCGCTATCAATGGACCACCCTCTATATAAACGATTTGGGAGACCATCTGAGCAGCCGTCTTCGGTTGTTTGCAGATAACACTGTCGTCTATCGACTAATAAAGTCATTAGGAGATGAAAACAAGCTGCAAAACGATTTAGAAAAAAATATCTAAATAGTGCGAAAAGTGGCAGTTGACCCTAACTAACGAAATGAGGTCATCCACATGAGTACTAAAAGGAACTAGTTAAACTTGTGTTAAACGATAAATCAGTCTAACCTAAAAGCCGCAAATTCAACTAAATGCCTAGGTATTACAATTACGAACAACTAAAATTGGAAAGATCACATAGAAAATGTTTTGGGGAAGACTAACCAAAGGCTGCGTTTTATTGGCAGGACACTTAGAAAATGTAACAGACCTACTAAGGAGAATGACAACACTACGCTTTCCCGTCCTCTTTTAGAATACTGCTGCGCGGTGTGGGATCCTTACCAGGTAAGACTGACAGAGTACATCGAAAAAGTTTAAAGAAAGGCAGCACGTTTTGTATTATCGCGAAATATGGGAGAGTGTCTCACAGAAATCATACAGGATTTGAGTTGGAAATCATTTAAAGAAAGGCGTTTCTCGTTGCGACGGAAACTTCCCACGAAATTCCAATCACCAACTTTCTCCTCCTAATGTGAAAATATTTTGTTGACGCCGACCTACATCGGTCGGAACGATCACCACGATAAAATAAGGGAAATCAGAGCTCGCACGGAAAGATATTTGTGTTCATTCTTTCCTCGCGTTATACGAGATTGGAATAATAGAAAATTGTGAAGGTTGTTCGATGAACCCTCTGCCAGGCACTTAAATGTGATGTGCAGAGTATCCATGTAGATGTAGACGTAGATGCGTAAATCTTTGACACGCGGCAGCGCTTTTGATAACTTTTGACTGTGTATTAAAAAAAAAATGGCTCTGAGCACTATGGGACTTAACATCTATGGTCATCAGTCCCCTAGAACTTAGAACTACTTAAACCTAACTAACCTAAGGACATCACAAACATCCATACCCGAGGCAGGATTCGAACCTGCGACCGTAGCGGTCGCGCGGTTGCAGACTGAAGCGCCTAGAACCGCACGGCCACACAGACCGGCGACTGTGTATTGCTAAAGACTTTACGCGAAAATACTAGCCATCTATAGAGCTAAGAAGAGGCGATGCCACACAGAAGGTTTCAAAATCGGGTTGTAGGAACGCGAAGCAACTGCGTCAAACGTACAAAAACTGTCTGTGATTATCTCTCAACGAGTCTACTTCTGGCATACATTTAAGGTAAAAAATAAACCAAAGTAAGATGTTAGTCTTGGTCACAGGTCAAAACTGTTTCTCTATTGCATACACGCTTCATTGAGCGTGTGATGTTGACGTATTAGCACACGAATACATAGGTGATCTTTCGTGGATTTCGGTTTAACACAAACAGTATTGCCGAGCGATACCAATGTAGCACACGGATAGAAAACGTGGACGAAGCCATATCACATCTCACAACAATCCAAGACAAAGGTACTACAATACGACTCACTATTGTATGCGAATTTTGGCTACGGCACAAGTCCAATGAAATCATCAATATGAGCTGTGCTACTGTGGTACAAATAAGTCTCATCACCACTTTCTCCTCTCCGCGTCTACCAAATAGCTTTTTATAATTGCACGATTGTAGTGCTCTTAGTGTATAGCACTACATATGGCAAACATAAACCCTTCTTTGAGTAAAATAATACAACAGATGTATAAAGATAAAATTTTCCAAGTGAAAGTTGGTAAAAAACCTTCACAGAAGTTTAGAACAAGCAAAGGCCTTTTACAGGGCTGTCCCATGTTACCATCATTATTTAAAACCTATATCGATACTAGCCTTAGAACATGGCCTCGTAAATGTGACAGTATGGGATTATAAATAACAGATGGAGTTTACCTACATCATTTATTATTTGCTGATGTTCAAGTAGTTGTAGCACAAGATGGGGACGTTGCTAACTATATGTGCAATCAACTAGCAGTACCATATAAAACTTGGGGTTTGAAGATTAATTACCAAAAAACAGAATACTTGACTAATGATTCAGATGAGCTATACATTAAAGGAAAGAAAATCAAAAAGATAAACGCTTTCCGTTTTTTGGGATTCATTTTAGAAATCGAAGGAAAATCAGGGTAAAAAATCAATTAAAAAAATTAGTAGCGGACGGAAGGCCATTGGGATGCTTAACGCAGTCTTATGGAGCAAGAATGTAACGAGCAGAACTAAAAAATTAATATACAGATCTGTATTAGAGAGTGTGGTTCTATAAGGAACGGAGACATGGACAATTAACTTGAAGCACATTAAAAAATTACAGGCTCTGGAGATGTACTTCTGGAGAAGATCGGCAACACTCTCCAGGAAAGAGAAGATAAGGAGCACCGAAATAATACGGAGAATGGAAATAAAAGAAAGAATATATGACGTAATGGATAGGAAGAAATTACAGTGGTACGGGCATTTACGAAGAATGGAGGAAGCTAGAATACCAAAATTGATACTGGAGTGGGAACCGGAGGGGAAGAAGAAGAAGAAGAAGAAGAAGAAGAAGACGAGCTATGAACACCTGGCTCCAAAATGTACAGCGCACAATGAGGAGAACACCTGGAGGAATATTTTGAAAATATAGTTTAAGAACTGTTATTCTTTGTATAGTAATTTGCGAGTAAATTATTATCTTGGAGATAAGCCTCTGTAGTGAGGAAAAGGTCAAAATAAAATAAAAAATATTCACGATTACATGGAAAGAAAATTTTTTCGATATTACGTTACCGGCACAAGTCTTTTTTGTTTTCGTTTCTGACAGGAAACTGCCAAAAATGAATACCCAGGTAATGCCGGGCTTGCCACCTGGTTAATAAATATGAGGTCCGCCTATTATGCAAAACACTAATTTTTTTCGTGTTTCAGCACCTCTGTGTCATCTTATTAGGTTTGCCTTATTCAAATCTATGAAATGTGAATATATTTTAAATGATAACTAGTCTACGAAATTTAAGCCTAACGACGGTTTTTGTCATTACCTTAATTTTACATTACTCGGTTACGCAGGACTATTATCACATTATCACGCACTGATGGCTTGTCATTTGCAACCAAATGGCGATAACGTGAATTTGGTTGACAAATTAATACATCACTTTATGATTAAATGTAATTTTCTCGTGTCAAGATATTTCGCGAATATATTTGCTATTACTGATGTTTTTCTTTGACACAGAGCCACGCACAAATAAAACATATTTTGCAGAATTTTGTTTGTAACTAACAATTTTTATTTCGCCAAAACACGGTATAAATGTAATGATTCTGTGCCCCACCCTAGTTGGCTTTCACTTTTACTCAAGCCACTTTGGCACCATCTTTGAAATATGTTTACCTTCTCTCTCTCTCTCTCTCTCTCTCTCTCTCTCTCTCTCTCTCTGTGTGTGGTTGTACACACATCTTTGAGGAGTTCCTTTAATCTGGCAAAGGGTGTGCCTTTGTATAGTGTAGTGTATTCACTTATAACCTCTTTTCCTTATGATACTGCCTTCTGGATGTGGAATTTTTCTCTACTGTTGGTTTATGGTATACGCTGTGGCTGAATCTAGTATTTTTCAGTCTGTTTCTATTGTAAAATTTTTAGTTTCGAAGTTTTTGCATTTAGTCCTATGTATACTGACTGCGTCGTGTTGCATGTAAGTTCACATAGGACTGATCTGAATGTAGCAGTATTACTCATCAATATGGAATATATGTCTGCATTTTCCTTGTTTTCAATTTGTTTAGTTTTTGCAGTGTACCCCGCGTAACCTCACTCTGTGCTAAGGGAGACAAAGTAGACTGTGTTACGTTTTTAATGACGTAATGTTTACGTGAATGGTACACTGTGATGCGTTTTTGAACAGGTCTTACAGAGAGGAAGTGGATTGCCGAATAAACAAACTTGGGCTGCTACTGTTGATTATCTTTGCAACGAACGAAATTATAAGGAAGGCAGACATGCTGGTTAATCTCCTCATTGTAGCTAAACAACATTTTCTTGATAAATTTTCATTTTCATAAATCGGACACTCTATTTCATAAAATAAGAGGCTAGTTTGATGTTCGACACTCCCTCCCCCGGTGAAGTCTTGGCTGATCTGTAGATAGCCTAAGTTTTAGGTTTGGTTGAATGGTGATAATGTGGTTTACAGCCAGCGGAGCTAAAAAATGTGAATGCCAAAGAAAGGCTGTGGTAACATACTGACCTATAGCGTATCCTAATGTTTACTTTAGCGGCATATTTCAAAAATTAAAACTGCTAGGTGTATTAGGTAACGGACAAGTCTCCGACTCGTATTTTCGTACCTGTTACGCAAACACATCGTATATGAACTACGAAAATTGCAGGGGAGGCCATGTACGTAATTTTTGGTAAATAACATATAATCTCATGATAAACAAATATCTGGAACTGTTTTGCCAGTCATTTGGAAATTTTCGCTGTGTGTGAGAGTAGCGATAAATGTACACTAAGATAAGATACAAGTTCGCCGAATGAAACAGGACAATAGGCAAGTATCTACAAATACGTCACTCGCTTGAAACAACTTCCCGTCGAAAGCATGCTCTTCAGCGATAAGCAGTCGACTATAAGCCAAACAAAAGACGTACACAAAATTCACTTACCTAAAATGGCGGCACCGTTGTTGACCGATGAGTTTCAGCTGTTGCGTACTTCGCCAAAACTCTTACGTCACCCATCCATCGGGAAAAACGCTTAACTGATAACACGCCCACTTAATCGCCGAACTCCGGAGATAGCACACAGAAAGGGACAGATCCAATAAAAGTTGTAAAGGGGCCCTGAGTTAGGTTTCACTGTCCACAGAAGTATGAGCAACTGAACACTCCTGTATTATAATACGTCCTCTTGTCTGCAACGAACAGTCCGACACATTTACTGCTTCAATGAGACACACTCTCCGATGCTATTCTCAGAATTTACGTAACTTTTCAGTCTATGACACGTGCAATTGCGAAGGTCAACAATACCGAGAACCAGTTTTATCTCTGTCTGTCAGTTCTCGGCTAATGAAACGGCGGCACGTCCCAGTTGAAACGAAAAGTTTCTTCTCACTGTCGATCAACAGCAAATGAAATGCAACGGTTATTCACATTCGTCGCCGGTGGCGAAGCAAACACTCGAATCACTTCAAATTGCGAAGAAATGCGACAGCATGTAGTCCATATTCCGGTTCCTTTTCTATGTTTTCTCGTCTTCATTGGATTGCGCTAGTTTACACTCGTTGTGCCATATTTGTCCTTGAAGTAATCTCTGAGACAGACGTTTCAACCGGATATTTGGGAACTTCTTCAGGCGCTTTGTTCATTGTCTTCTTGCCGCGAATAACTCGCAGACAGGGGTTATTTGTAGCGCGTCTATAAATATTCTACATAGAGCCCCGCACAGCAATGATGTGTTTGTTCATCTTCCGCAGTCGCTGCAAGAGCAGAGTCACATCCGTCGTGAAGAAACGCACACACTCACTCACACATACGTTACGAGCTCGGCGCGCAATATAATATGCGCTAGTCTGTTTCCAGAGTCAACACAACACTCGGGTGCCTAACCGTGTTTGGAAAGTCTCACAGAAAATATTATTTCCCGCGTCTGTGTATTTCTATGTCACTCGCGTTAGCAAGTCTCTTCGTAGAGCGAAAAGGCACAGCTGGGCGTAAGGAAAACAAAAAAAAATAGGGTGGGGGCACAAGAACGCCGGAACAAATGCGGCACGAAGCGCACTCCAAAAAGAAAACACGAAGTCGAGAAAGGGAGAACGCGGAAACAACGAAGAAGAGAGCCGGTGAGCGGTTAGAACACGCCGAGAGGAAGAAGCGGGTCACTTCCGTACCGCGGACGGAGGAGAAAGAGAGCGGGACGCGAAGAAAGAGAGAGAGAGCGAGCGAGTCGCGAAATCCGCCAGCGAATATTTTCGTATCGTTCGGTGGCTGTTGCGCGCGTGGCCCGAGCGGAGCGGCGCCGAAGTGTCGCGAAGTTGCCCGAGCGGAGCTCGCGACTCGACTGAGCGTCTTATCTCCGGCGGCATTCTACTGTCCCGGCAGTCGTAATCTGGCCGCGGCGCTGATAACACCAGGTGCGGCGCGCACGTGAGCGGATGGAGGAAAAGGGAGGGGGGGGGGGGGATTTGCGAGAGCAATAGGAGAAAGGAGGGGAGGGAGACGGGGAGAGGGAGTGGCGGTGGGATTACGGCCAGCTGGCAGATGCGCCGGCAAGCCACTTTCAGCGTAGGCATAATCGCTAGCTGCTGGCAAAGGCTCTCGCCGGGAGATACAATTCTCATTTTGTCGCCCGTAATAAGATTCTGCGTCGAAATCTGGCGAGTGGCCGCTTCAGCTACACGACAGCTTCATCTACGATGGAGACCTAGAAAATTTTTGAATGCCACGATTCTCAATACAAATGAAATTCGTGTATGTTTTCAGGGTCTTGTGGGGCGCTCACACGCTCAATATTTATTTTGCAAAAAATAAATAAATAAAAATAAGAAATAAAAAAATAATGGTGTCAATATATTGCGCGAACAGAGGGGCCACGAACAGCGCAATATTATTGCGCAATATCTACGCCCAGGATTCATCAATTAGAACTCTGCATCTATATCCATACTCTGCAAGCCACTGTGAAGAGCATGGCAGAGGGTACGTCCGTCTCTGCCAGTTTATTAGGGCCTTTTCCCGTTCAAGTATAGAGTGCAGGAAAAATGATTGAATGCCTCTGTACCTGATTTAGTTAATCTGAATTACATTCTAGAAGATAGGTTAACTCCCAGCAAAATAAATAAATAAATCTCATCAACCTCGTTTGGTTGCAGACGACAAGCTACCTTTAATAATTAACACACGAGTGACCCAGAAAATTCATGCACACTAAAGGTATTTACGAAAAGAAACGATCTGTTGTTTGAACTAAAAATGCTCACAATTTTATAATCATTTAACAAAAATATTCACATTGCAGAATAAATAAAAGCGAAAACCCACTGGTGATGGCACAGTGGTCACGAAATGTGCTTGGGTACTGAGAAAAACGATGTTTTGCATAACTGGTGGACCTCACATCCAACAATTTTAACTGCAAACACGGCCAATACAAGGAGCTGCAAATCAAAATGATGGATAAATCTACTCTCATCTTCACATTCCGTATCGGAGAGGGGGGGGGGGGTGTTTGTCATACCACGGTTGTCTAGAAAGTAAGTTCGTATCGGTCGCGAATGGAACCCATAGTGATAAGCAGAAATGCTTTCTTTGGAACAGTTAGCTACTACACCTGTCAGCTACTTCTCTGCATTCGTCGGACTTAGACATTACTTGTAGCGGTTTTCCTTTTTTTTGGTAATTTATTGGCCTTTGGAATTAACCATATAGCCAAAGAGATTATTAACTACAAATTTGGTTTACAACATCACGCACACAAAGCAAAAAAAAAAAATGGTTCAAATGGCTCTGAGCACTATGGGACTTAACATCTTAGGTCATCAGTCCCCTAGAACTTAGAACTACTTAAACCTAACTAACCTAAGGACATCACACAACACCCAGCCATCACGAGGCAGAGAAAATCCCTGACACCGCCGGGAATCGAACCCGGGCGTGGGAAGCGAGAACGCTACCGCACACAAAGCATAGGCATTAGAAAATATATAATTCCAGTTAAACTGTGTGGTATACTTCGTACATTCACACATTCAACACAAGCCATATGTCACAAATTCTCGCGCAGGACCTTTGCATCTGACTTATAACAAGACATTCGTTTCTTGCAGAAAATGGCATAACACCCAATTACAGAAACGCTAATTAACAACCCTTTGTTGTAACAGAAGTACGAAAATTAGTCATCTTGACGGTTACGGCCGATACTGACGACAAAATTTACACTTCTGACAGTTTGATCAGCAGGAATGTCATGTGAATAATAATATTTATCATGAAATATAGACTGAATGAAAGAATATGATAGAATACGCAACAAAAACATGAAAGAAAGAAATGCAAAATAATTAATAACGAAGGTTAAAGCACAGTTGGTAAATCGGTAAAAACATTTACCATAGCTGCATCGAAAATGAAGTTCGATGTGACTACAATGTAACTCAGAAATGGAAATGTTAGCTTCAGTTGCTATCTAGTCGCTCTCTAGTACTATTACAATAGCACCATGTACCTAAGCGCTAGTAGATTGTTTCAAACAAATCGCAAGTTTTAAAGTTTTGCGATACAGACTGAAGTATTATTTAGAAGTCATACAGGGTGTTTCAAAAATGACCGGTATATTTGAAACGGCAATAAAAACTAAACGAGCAGCGATAGAAATACACCGTTTGTTGCAATATGCTTGGGACAACAGTACATTTTCAGACGGACAAACTTTCGAAATTACAGTAGTTACAATTTTCAACAACAGATGGCGCTGCGGTCTGGGAAACTCTATAGTACGAAATTTTCCACATATCCACCATGCGTAGCAATAATATCGCGTAGTCTCTGAATGAAATTACCCGAAACCTTCGACAACGTGTCTGGCGGAATGGCTTCACATGCAGATGAGATGTACTGCTTCAGCTGTTCAATTGTTTCTGGATTCTGCCGGTACACCTGGTCTTTCAAGTGTCCCCACAGACAAAAGTCACAGGGGTTCATGTCTGGCGAATAGGGAGGCCAATCCACGCCGCCTCCTGTATGTTTCGGATAGCCCAAAGCAATCACACGATCATCGAAATATTCATTCAGGAAATTAAAGACGTCGGCCGTGCGATGTGGCCGGGCACCATCTTGCATAAACCACGAGGTGTTCGCAGTGTCGTCTAAGACAGTTTGTACCGCCACAAATTCACGAAGAATGTCCAGATAGTGTGATGCAGTAATCGTTTCGGATCTGAAAAATGGGCCAATGATTCCTTTGGAAGAAATGGCGGCCCAGACCAGAACTTTTTGAGGATGCAGGGACGATGGGACTGCAACATGGGGCTTTTCGGTTCCCCATATGCGCCAGTTCTGTTTATTGACGAAGCCGTCCAGGTAAAAATAAGCTTCGTCAGTAAACCAAATGCTGCCCACATGCATATCGCCGTCATCAATCCTGTGCACTATATCGTTAGCGAATGTCTCTCGTGCAGCAATGGTACCGGCGCTGAGGGGTTGCCGCGTTTGAATTTTGTATGGATAGAGGTGTAAACTCTGGCGCATGAGACGATATGTGGACGTTGGCGTCATTTGGACCGCAGCTGCAACACGGTGAACGGAAACCTGAGGCCGCTGTTGGATCACCTGCTGCACTAGCTGCGCATTGCCCTCTGTGGTTGCCGTACACGGTCGCCCTACCTTTCCAGCACGTTCATCCATCACGTTCCCAGTCTGTTGAAATTTTTCAAACAGATCCTTCATTGTATCGCTTTTCGGTCCTTTGATTACATTAAACCTCCGTTGAAAACTTGGTCTTGTTGCAACAACACTGTGTTCTAGGCGGTGGAATTCCAACACCAGAAAAATCCTCTGTTCTAAGGAATAAACCATGTTGTCCACAGCACACTTGCACGTTGCGAACAGCACACGCTTACAGCAGAAAGACGACGTACAGAATGGCGCACCCACAGACTGCGTTGTCTTCTATATCTTTCACATCACTTGCAGCGCCATCTGTTGTTGACAATTGTAACTACTGTAATTTCGAAAGTTTGTCCGCCTGAAAATGTACTGTTGTCCCAAGCATATTGCAACAAACGGTGTATTTCTATCGCTGCTCGTTTAGTTTATATTGCCTTTTCAAATATACCGGTCATTTTTGAAACACACTGTATGTGTGTGTGTGTGTGTGAAATCTTGTGGGACTTAACTGCTAAGGTCATCAGTCCCTAAGCTTACACACTGCCTAACCTAAATTATCCTAAGAGTCAAACACACACACCTATGCCCGAGAGAGGACTCGAACCTCCGCCGGGATCAGCCGCACAGTCTATGACTGCAGCGCCTGAGACCGCTCGGCTAATCCCGCGCGGCTCAGAAGTCATACTAAAGCAAAGTCATCTTTACCGTTGGCTAGATAACGGGATACGGAGATTCGCGACGAAATTAAATCGTGTGACGGTTGTGATGGGACTTTAGCCTTCGTAATGTTGAATAAGCACGGACATTCAAGGACACGGAAAAGGAAAGATCGCCGACAGAAAAACAATTATTAGTCTCGAGAAGGTAACAGACAATTGCGCCGTGTTGTCAGAAGTTGTCGTCAATGACAGGATTACTGATGCAAACGGAAGCAATTCCCTGAGTGAGAAATCGGTGTGCCTGCTCAGCTTAGGAACAATGAAATTGGATTCAAATTTTAATTCTTCCTGTCGCCTATATAATTGAATAGACATTATCGTGTGTATTAGATAAAATTAATTGACTATTAGCATATTATCAAGTGAAAAGTGAATTCATGAATAATTAACAGTGAACAGTCATCGGTTTGTCCCAAGATTACGACGCATTCTGCACATTGCTTAAGTACACGTTATCTCTGGATTTAAATTGTTCAAATGGCTCTGAGCACTATGGGACTTAACATCTGAGGTCATCAGTTCCCTAGAACTTAGAACTACTTAAACCTAACAAACCTAAGGACATCGCACACATCCATGCCCGAGGCAGGATTCGAACCTGCGACCGTAGCAACAGCGCGGTTCCGAACTGTAGCGCCTAGAACCGCTCGGCCACACCGACCGGCTCTGGAATTACGTCGTTTGAGGAATTTGAGCGATGTAGGAGGAAGCAATATGCAGGTACATTAAAAAAAAATTGTTGAACGTAGGCCTGTAACTGCTAATGTAAAAAATAAGCCAGGCCTAACAATTATACATCCGGGGCTTGTAATATTTGTGTCGAATGAAATGGCTATAGATGATGAAGCTCTCTTGTCGCAACTTAATGTTGTTCACACTAATTGCTATATCCGTCGTTGTCTGTCTGTGAAGTCCGAAATGGATTTTTAAAAAATCGTAATCATTAGTTTTTCTGTAAATGTATGTCATATCTACCGATATCTGTCCCATTCGAGTAATTACTTCGTGGCGCATTTACTCTTTTTTTTTATTTTTTTTATTTCCTCCTCCTCCTCTTCACGGATGGATCAGTTAGTACCACGCGTAATCAACATTTGTTGGCCTTCCTTTTCGCCCAGTATTCCTTCATAAGCAACGAATGGGCTAGCTTTCGTTGCGTAGACCACGTATGTCGGTTAGTTTTATCTCTCTTCTTCCTCAAAACGTCTTGTGTTTGTGATTTATATGATTTCATTTTTGTCATGTAGATTTGGAGATCCCAATTCCCTCAGGTATTTTTCCGTTTGTTTCTACAAGTTCGGTTTTGTAGTTTTGTTCTTTAAAAATGTATGGATTTTGTGTGTTAATCTGTTTGAGTCTATTCTTTGTAAATGTCCCATGAATTGGATTCTTCTCATGCGTATTGTATGGGGATGTTTTTATATATTTTTGCATTGGGTTTTGGATAATGCACACCACCTTTAGTTCTTGGTCAGAGGATTTCCCTCATAATTTTACGTTCTTTCACTTTTAATTCGCCTTTTAGTGTTATGTGTTGAAGGTTTAGTGTCTCAGGTGCGTAGAGAGCTTCGAGTTTAATTACTGTTGTGTAGTGTCGTATTTTACAGTTCCACAAGAGACTCTTTTTGTTGTAAATGTTTGTTGTTGATTGAAACGCCGTCTCCATTTTCTGGACTCTTCATCTGACAGATTTCTTTTCATTACAATTTTCTGCAATACATTCACCTAAATATATAAATTATTCTACTCCAGAGATGTAGTTATTGCCAACTTTGAGATCGGAAGGTGCAGTTCATGTATTTTTTATTTATTTTATTCCTTTTTTTTGTCGTAGGAATTACATTTACGAACAACTTAAAGTGGAACGGTTACGTAAATAGTGTTATGGGTAGGCCAAACGAAGACTGCTTCTGTTAGCTTAGTACTAAGAAGACGTAACAAATCTACTAAAGAGACTGCCTCCCTCTTCTGGAGTATCGCTGCCCGGTTTGGGATCCTTACTAGATAGGATTGACGCAATTCATCAAGAAAGCAGCCCCTTTTGTATTATCGCGAAAAATGGGAGAGCGTGTCACGAATATAAAACGCAAGTTGGGGTGGCAGTCATGAAAACAAAGGCGTTTTTCGCTGCGACGAGATGTTTGAATCACCAACTTTCTCCCTCGAACGCGAAAATATTTTCGTTACTACCACCTGCATAAAGAGAAATGACCCTCGTGATAGAATAAGAGAAATCAGAGCTCTCACTAGAAGATTGAAGTGTTCATTTTTGCCACGCGGTAAAATCGCAGCAGGCAAATGCGGAGGTGGTTTCTTTGCAAGAGCACCGCCGACTTCCTTCCCCATCTTTGACACAATCCGAGTTTGTGTTCCATCTGTAATGACCTTGATGTCGACGGGACGTGTGAAGGCGTTGCTAATTACGCATATAAATTTTTTTTCGTGATTTTCTTTAGATTTCTATTCTTTTTCTTTTGTTTATATGGGCATTTCTAATTGTGATTATGTAATATTATACTGTGGTTTTTAAATGTAAAGATCTGCTTTGCACCTGTGGTAAAGTTTGTAAAGTTGTCTTTTGTAATATTATTAATTGTGAAAAATGCGCCGGCCGCGGTGGTCTCGCGGTTCTAGGCGCGCAGTCCGGAACCGTGCGACTGCTACGGTCGCAGGTTCGAATCCTGCCTCGGGCATGGATGTGTGTGATGTCCTTAGGTCAGTTAGGTTTAAGTTGTTCTAAGTTCTAGGGGACTGATGACCACAGCAGTTAAGTCCCATAGTGCTCAGAGCCATTTTTTTGTGAAATATGCAGTCAATAACATTTATAAAGATTTATGTAATTTGCGATAACGATATAACATCTATAGACAGGGGACAGCGATAGTGATATAGATAGTCGAAAGTTGGTTGTGTAGTAGAGTGGATGGTGGATGGTGTGTCTGTGAAGCGTGCGCGGAAAAATAGTACTGTGTTTTATGATGAGCATACGTAATTGTATGGACAGTAATACCGAACTATCAGATTGTTAATTCTCTTTACCACTGCGGAATGTAATGCCATCGCCATCGAACTTTAAGAGCAAATAAACCGGACTGTGAAAGTACCGCTAACAATAACTTTGTTGTGGCCGAGACGAACAGTGCTTTTATGCGAATGAACTTTGGTGGTATTGGTTTTGGGTGGTGAAACTGTAGTCTATCACATTCTATCAAGCCATGAAAGTGAGGACTTTAATTAACTGTGCAATATAAATGACTTTCAGTGACGTTGTCGAAGTTTGGAGTGCGAGAACAGAGTGGACATTGTTTACGGTGTGCTTCACACCCAAGAACAGTTCTATGAACTGTGTATTTGTGGCTAAGACTGTATCAATGTGACGAGCTGTGTGATTATGGACGATAGCGTCACCGACAGTGCAGAAAGTGTAATGTACTTTGAAAGAGAGGACGTGTCAACAACGTTCGTATACCGGCGTCTTGTGGTTTGTTAATCACCACGGCGTTAACGGTACAGCTGTGCCGGAACTTTATTTGCGTTTCGCCGGAGAAGCTTAACCTGCGGGACTGCCTGTATGCTGCTCTCATCATTGTAACCCGCCTACATCGTGCTGCCCAACGCAACGCTTCATATGCAACAAAAAGTTAAGGGATTTCGCCGAACGCTATCCCCTGACCTAGAAACGTTCTTTCTCTATTAAAAGTATAAGAATTACAGACTCTATTAAAATAAATTCTTTGTTTAGTTTATGTTTGCTTTCTGCCAAGGAAAATAAAATTATAATCAGTGAATTAAAAGTTGCCTGGCAGTCATTGTTGAAACACCAGTAAATATCGTCCTCTCATTAGAACTAATTCTCTTAGCATGTCAAAATTATTGTAGTTATCTTATGTAGTTTTATGTATTGTTATGAGACTACATATATGACAGTGACTAATAAGAATATTTTGTCGCGAAATATGGCTTCGCGCGAAAATTACGGCGACCGCCATAATTGATTGCGTTCTGACCAGTAACATAAAAGCTGCTATTCCCGTATTGGTGCATTTCCTGACGTGACCGTGAATTATAAATGTCAGCCGTCAAATCACGTAGGGACTGTTTGCCCAGTAATAAAAGTTTTTGGTATTGTATTGCTACGAGTCGTAGCATTAAGAGACACCGTTTATACTCAAAAGTGGGCAGATGTATGGTGAACCCCCTAGTGTTCATGCAATTATTAAGAGTATTGTGTGTGATTCACGAAATTTTGTCACTTTTTCTAATTCCTTTCAGATATTGTCTTAGATGTCTTTGAAGTTTCAGAGAATATATACACAATTTTGTCGATTCAGGTTAATTTCAGACCAGTTGCTCGTGAATGTTAAGAGTTTTCATTTCATGAACAAAGTGGGATCATGACCAATTGAGAAGTATAAGAAAGAGTGTGGTTTCCCAACTAGAATTTTGGATGACTTCACAGTTCAGATTTTGATAATTATTTTTCCTGTGGGTTGAGGTCATCACAGACGTTAAACCCATTCCTTCCTTCCTTGCTTTTTGTCACGTGGCAGACGAGACGGGAACGGTAGAGAAATAGTATGTCGTATCAGTTCTTTCGGACATGTCAGCGTATCTGACTACTAAGCATGAGACCCTGGTTCGAATCCCTGTCCGGTAAAAATTTTCAACTTTCCCCATTGATTTGAATCAATCGCAGCCAAAATCCGCAATTCATTTGTGTCGTAAGTAGCCTGAGAGCTGTTCGATACACCCTTTGTAAAAACAAAAAAAAAACTTTAATCAAGATATTCATATTCCTAATCCACAAAAAGCTTTGTACGTATGTATTGTATTCTATTGCTGTATTCTAGCAAGAAGGTGAATCCTACTAATTCGTTATCAACTGAGAGTGACAGTTACTGAACTATATGAAAAAAAAACGTAGATTAGTTACAAAGTACGTCATGCACACATTTTATTCAACATGTAAACGTCACTACAGATATTCAGATTTAGGTTATGTCACGTTCGGTATGTCTGCAGTCATTGGCGATGATGTGGTGCAGACGAATAGCGAAATTCGGCATGACCCGCTAAACTTTCGTAATATCGGTGCCGTCGATGACCTATTGAATGGCTGTTTTCAGCACGGCAGTGGTTTTGGGCCAAACAATCCTGTCGGACGAACATCCGCAACTGAGCACTATACCACAGGTTTAAAACACCGTTACAGTTAAGCTGCTTTTATTTAGAAGACGTCCGGTTTCGGGCACTTAAATGCCCATCTTCTGGTGTTATTAGTTCGTGCTGTGACCCCGAGCGATGCGGTGGACTAGTATAAGACGAGCCTACACAGGGTGTTACAAAAAGGTACGGCCAAACTTCCAGGAAACATTCCTCACACACAAAAAAAGAAAATATGTTATGGGAACATGTGTCCGGAAACGCTTACTTTCCATGTTAGAGCTCATTTTATTACTTCTCTTCAAATCACATTAATCATGGAATGGAAACACACAGCAACAGAACTTACCAGCGTGACTTCCAACACTTTTTTACAGGAAATGTTCAAAATGTCCTCCGTTAGGGAGGATACATGGATCCACCCTCAGTCGCACGGAATCCCTGATGCGCTGATGCAGCGCTGGAGAATGGCGTATTGTATCACAGCCGTCCACAATACGAACACGAAGAGTCTCTACATTTGGTACCGGGGTTGCGTAGACAAGACCTTTCAAATGCCCCCATAACTGAAAGTCAAGAGGGTTGAGGTCAGGAGAGCGTGGAGGCCACAGAATTGGTCCGCCTCTACCAATCCGTCGGGCACCTAATCTGTTGTTGAGAAGCGTACGAACACTTCGACTGAAATGTGCAGGAGCTCCATCGTGCATAAACCACATGTTGTGTAAAGGCACATGTTCTAGCAGCACAGGTAGAGTATCGCGTATGAAATCGTGATAACGTGCTCCATTGAGCGTAGGTGGAAGAATATGGGGACCAAAAGAGACATCACCAACAATAACTGCCCAAACGTTCACAGAAATCTGTGTTGATGATGTGATTGCACAATTGCGTGTGGATTATCGTCAGCACACATGTTGACTGTGAAAATTTACAATTTGATCACGTTGGAATGAAGCCTCATCCGTAAAGAGAACATTTGCACTGAAATGAGGATTGACACATTGTCGGATGAACCATTCGCAGAAGTGTACCCGTGGAGGCCAATCTGCTGCTGATAGTGCCTGCACACGCTGTACATGGTACGGAAACAACTGGTTCTCCCGTAGCACTCTCCATACAGTGACGTGGTCAACGTTACCTCGTACAGCAGCAACTTCTCTGACGCTGACATTAGGGTTATCGTCAACTGAACGAAGAATTGCCTCGTCCATTGCAGGTGTCCTCGTCGTTTTAGGTCTTCCCCAGTCACGAGTCATAGGCTGGTATGTTCCGTGCTCCCTAAGACTCAGATCAATTGCTTCGAAAGTCTTCCTGTCGCGACACCTTCGTTCTGGAAATCTGTCTCTATACAAACGTACCACGCCACGGCTATTGCCCCGTGCTAATCCGTACATCGAATGGGTATCTGCCAACTCCGCATTTGTAAACATTGCACTGGCTGCAAAACCACGTTCGTGATGAACACTAACCTGTTGATGCTACGTACTGATATGCTCGATGCTAGCACTGTAGAGCAATGAGTCGCATGTCAACACAAGCACCGAAGTCAACATTACCTTCCTTCAATTGGGCCAACAGGCGGTGAATCGAGGAAGTACAGTACATACGAAACTAAAATGATCTCTAACATGGAAATTAATCGTTTCCGCACACCTGTCCACATAACATCTTCCCTTTATTTATGTGTGAGGAATGTTTCCTGAAAGTTTGGCCGTACTTTTTTGTAACACCCTGTATTACCAGCGAGCCGGTCCTGTTCTAAATAAAGTAACCTTACGACTGTAGCGGTATTTTCAATGGTTTCGGGATTGTTGCTGTAGACCTTGTCTTTAATGAAACCCCACAAAAAGGAGTCGCATGTGTCCAGACCCGGAGAATCTGAAGGCCAATCGACGCCCATGCCAGTGGCCTCTGGGACAGAATGCGGTCCCCAGCATCCTCCTCCAGGATATCAAACGCTCTCGTGCTTCGATGAGGTGGAGCCCCGTCTTGCGAGAACCACATCTTGTGGAAATCAGGGTCACTTATGATAGTGGGGAAGAACTCATCTTCCATAACCTTCACGTACCGTTCGACAGTCACCGTGTCATCGAGTAATATCGCACCAATTGTTCCGTGACTGGATATAGCGCATCACACAGTCACCCGATGAGGGTGAAGAGACTTCGCCGGCCGGGGTGGCCGTGCGGTTCTAGGCGCTTCAGTCTGGAACCGCGAGACCGCTACAGTCGCAGGTTCGAATCCTGCCTCGGGCATGGATGTGTGTGTTGTCCTTAGGTTAGTTAGGTTTAAGTAGTTCTGAGTTCTAGGGGACTGATGACCTAAGAGCCACTTGAACCATTTTTTGTAACGGTAACTGTTGGTGTCAAAATTCAAATGCGAGAATACAAACAAAACACAAATGAACACCGTCCGAACAGCCCTCGAAGATCCAACAGCACCGACCGACCGCCGTGTCATCCTTATCCCTGTGCGTCGCCGGATACAGGTACAGAGGGGGGAGGGGGGAGGGCATGCGTTCAGCACACAGCTCTCCCAGCAATTTTCAGTTTTCGTTACCGGCGTCGCTTCTTCTCAGTGAAGTAGCTCCTCAAATAGCCTCAAGAGGCCTCCGTGCACCCCGCTTGCCACCAGGGCTTGAGGCTGGCCGTGGTGGCTGAGCGGTTCTAGGCGCTACAGTCTGGAACCGCGAGACCGCTACAGTCGCAGGTTCGAATCCTGCCTCTGGCACGGATGTGTGTGATGTCCTTAGGTAGGTTAGGTTTAAGTAGTTCTACGTTCTACGGGACTGATGACCACAGATGTCAATTCCCATAGTGCTCAGAGCCATTTGAACCATTTTTTGAAGACCTCTCGATCGCGAAATGCGCTGATTTCCCTTATTAAAGAGCCCATCCAAATAAAATTGGGCTTCATCGCTAAACCAAACCATGCATTCGCATACTAACTCCCATCATACCCCGCGGCCAATGGTGCAGCTTGAACGTCCTAACACAAACCGTTCAGAAGCTATGACAATTTTATTTCGTATAGTTAAAAAATTGTCACACTGTATTTAGCCCGAGCGCAGTATAAAGGACCAGGTAGAAACAAGTTACAGGTGTTCACCAACTGTCTACAATAAATTATGGTTGTCAGTAAGGGAAACCACCATGGTGAAAGGTTAAGATATACCAGAGTTTTGGATATATCGCCGGCTGTTGTGGCCGAGCGGTTCTAGGCGCTACAATCTGGAACCACTCGGCTTCTACGGTCGCAGGTTCGAATCCTGTCTCGGGCATGGATGTATATGATGCCCTTAGGTTGACAGGTCCCCTTAGAAAAATTATAAATGACTGTGCTTAAACCGACACTCAATATTTTTAGCGTAACGCAGTCTGACTTTCAATAAACCCTACAAAAGAATGGCCCTGACTAACATTAACCTATACGTTTCACAAATCACTTACCTCACCAAAAATCTTCGTTACTCAAACTACTGCAATACAGCGAGCGCCACTACTGGCAGCTACATAAAAGGTTCAAACTACTGAAGGCACTAACTACTAATAGGCATAGTTAGCGAATGAAAGATTTTGATAGAGAACAAACAATGTGTTTACCTTAATAGTGTTCAAAAGTCATAATATATATACCAGTTCATGACATCCAATCTTACAAATTTACTGTATCTGATGGACACACGTCCAGATCGTCCGCTCTCAAAACTCCGCCATCTCTCTCCCCACATCCACCACTGCTGGCGGCTCACCTCCAACTGCGCAACGCTACGCGCTGTTAACAGCCAACAGCCCAACACTACAATAGCAAATATTCCAACAATGCCACCCAGCAACAGACTGCACACAGCACAATCAGTGGTTTTCATATAGAGCGCTACACGGCGTTACCAACATAAACACCTAAACAGCCTACTTACAAGGTTAATGAGGTTTAAGTAGTTCTAAGTTCTAGGGGACTGATGACCTCAGATGTTAAGTCCCATAGTGCTCAGAGCCATTGGAACCGTTCATATATATCACAATGTGCATTACGGCATCAGCTGCATTAGGTGTTGTGACCTGGTGTCCTGATCAGAGCTAATTTCAAAATGTATTAAAAAAGATTAATTCGTCACGTCCTGAGCTATCGACCAACGTGATTTCCCTTTCCGATAACTGTTTCCCAGTATTTTTCGTAGCTCCAAAGATAGTTGTTCAAACAATTGATATCAATTATCTCTATGGCTTTTTTTTGCGTTGCTATCAAGACAAATAAATATCTTCTGAACTATCACGGTTCACGTGTCCCCTTCAACGTGTGAACATGCCGTACTATCGCTGTCTACCTCGGTGCAGTATCGATAGTCGCCTCTCGAGAGAGAGCGCAGAGTAATTCCTGGAGGACAAGTTACTTTCTCCCGACTCTTAATGGAAAGCGGCGTTGTAATGACGCTGCATATTTGTTGACTGGATTCGAGTTCTCGTTCTACTCGCAGCAATTTAATTTCTGCCGGCATCTGTGACCGAGTGGTTCAATGCGCTTCAGTCCGGAACCGCACTGCTGCTACGGTCGCAGGTTCGAATCCTGCCTCGGGCAGGATTGTGTGCGATGGTCTTAGGTTAGTTAGGTTTAAGTTGTTCTGTGTCTAGGGAACTGATGAGAACTGATGACCTCAGATTTTTAGTCCCATAATGCTTGGAGCCATTTGATTTTTTGAATTTAATATCTCATTTTTTGAAACTTCCTAGCAGATTAAAACTGTATGCCGGTCCGAGACGCAAACTCGGGACCTTTGCCTTTCGCGGGCCAGTGCTCTACCAACTGAGCTACCCAAGCACAACTCACGGCCCGTCCTCACAGCTTTACTTCCGCCAGTACCTCGTCTCCTACCTTCCAAATTTACAGAAGCTCTCCTGCGTACCTTGCAGAACTATCACTCCTGAAAGAAAGGATATTGCAGAGACATGGCATAGCCACAGCCTGGGGGATGTTCCCAGAATGAGATTTTCACTCTGCAGCAGAGTGTGCGCTGATATGAAACTTCCTGGTAGATTAAAACTGTGTGCCCGACCGAGACTCGAACTCGGGACCTTCGCCTTTTGCGGGCAAGTGCTCTACCAAGGTCCCGAGTTCGAGTCTCGGTCGGGCATACAGTTTTAATCTGCCAGGAAGTTTCATGTCAGCGCACACTCTGCTGCAGAGTGAAAACCTCATTCTGATCTCATTTTTTAATCACAGTAAAGTCACAAAATCGAAGAAACTCACTCCCGGAACAGACTACTCTGATGTGTAAATAACATAGAACACTGCAGAACATTATTCTTTTACATTGAAAGCTATCCGTTTAAGTTCATTATAGTGAAAGTGGGTCTATAATTCTGATTATGTTTTTAATGTTAAATTATCTCATATAGGCTAAACTTTGCGCTTTCTGTTTTGAATGGTGCTTAGGCTGATAACTTGTGTAATGGTAACGCCGGCCGGAGTGGCAGAGCGGTTCTAGGCGCTGCAGTCTGGAACCGCGAGACCGCTACAGTCGCAGGTTCGAATCCTGCCTCGGACATGGATGTGTCTGATGTACTTAGGTTAGTTAGGTTTAAGTAGTTCTTGGGGACTGATGACCTAAGAGCCACTTGAACCATTTTTTTGTAACGGTAACTGTTCGTGTCAAAATTCAAATGCGAGAATACAAACAAAACACAAATGAACACCGTCCGAACAGGCCTTGAAGATCCAACAGCACCGACCGACCGCCGTGTCATCCTTATCCTTATGCGTCACCGGATACAGGTACAGAGGGGGGAGGGCATGCGTTCAGCACACAGCTCTCCCAGCAATTTTCAGTTTTCGTTACCGGCGTCGCTGCTTCTCAGTGAAGTAGCTCCTCAAATAGCCTCAAGAGGCCTCAGTGCACGCTTGCCACCAGGGCTGGGGGCCGGCCGTGGTGGCCGAGCGGTTCTAGGCGCTACAGTCTGGAACCGCGAGACCACTACAGTCGCAGGTTCGAATCCTGCCTCGGGCATGGATGTGTGTGTTGTCCTTAGGGTAGTTAGGTTTAAGTAGTTCTGAGTTCTAGGGGACTCATGACCTAAGAGCCACTTGAACCATTTTGTTTGTAACGGTAACTGTTGGTGTCAAAATTCAAATGCGAGAATACAAACAAAACACAAATGAACACTGTCCGAACAGGCCTTGAAGATTCAACAGCACCGACCGACCGCCGTGTCATCCTTATCCCTATGCGTCACCGGATACAGGTACAGAGGGGGGAGGGGGGAGGGCATGCGTTCAGCACACAGCTCTCCCAGCAATTTTCAGTTTTCGTTACCGGCGTCGCTGCTTCTCAGTGAAGTAGCTCCTCAAATAGCCTCAAGAGGCCTCAGTGCATCCCGCTTGCCACCAGGGCTGGGGGCCGGCCGTGGTGGCCGAGCGGTTATAGGCGCTTCAGTCTGGAACCGCGAGACCGCTACAGTCGCAGGTTCGAATCCTGCCTCGGGCATGGATGTGTGTGATGTCCTTAGGTCAGTTAGGGTTAAGTAGTTCTAAGTTCTAGGGACTGATGACCTCAGAAGTTAAGTCCCATAGTGCTGAGAGTCATTTGAACCATTTAAACCAGGGCATGGGGAAATTGGGCGGTGACCCATTATAATGGTACTTGAATTACGTAACCGTTACGGCAGCTGTCCTGAACCTCTCGATACCAGCTATATTCTACTGTGTTTCTGTGAAGTAGTTATCATATTTCTGGGATAACATTCAGATTTGATTTCATTAATGTAGAGGTACTTTGATACATCGATATGTTTATATTGCAATGATGTTATTCTTATGGGTATTCTGTCTTTTGTCACTGTGACCTTTGACGTACTTGTAACTCTGATTTTTGGGCGCGTAAGCGGTTATTAATTAGTTGTTAGAGAGTCGGACCTCGAAAAAGTCAAGTCTTGGACTTCATGTTGAAAAGACGCATATTGCAGTCAGCTTATAAAATGTGAACTGTAAGAGTGAGGAAGATGTTTTCAAGTATGTTTTGTATTGTGATGTTATGTTTTGTGTGTTACGTGATACTGCTAGAAAAGCAATAAAAAGAAAGTGTAACTTAAATTCGGAGTGCTGATTATTTTTTTACATCACCATTGTGCTAACTTTCAAAGGTTTAATCTTCATGAATGGTTTGTGAAACAATTCTATAAAACTTTTGAATATAGCAGAATAAAACCTAGGCCTCTTTGCATCCGAGCTTCGAATCATCACCACCTAGATTTTCGACGATTGAGCCATGATTTTACAACGAGACCAGCGTGGGAAACACGGAAAGATGAGTGCCTAGTTTATTCATTATTGCATGAAATGACTTTATTAACTGTGTTCTAATGACACCCGCCACATAATAACTTTGTTGTTGCCTGAAAATGCAGTATTCAGCAGCGTGAGCAACACCACAATCATTATTAATGTTTGACCTTTGTTGTGGTAGGGTTGTTAGACCATCCAAGTGGTAACCAAGCCCGGCAGCTCTTAACTTCGGTGATCTGACGGGAACCTGTGGTACCACTGTGGCAAGGCCGTCAGCAAATGCGATAATGCATAGAGAAATCTGACAACGAGAATTCTAATAAAATCGTGCCCTGCCTGAAACTACTGTTATCACAAAATCCGAAAATGAAATGTGACGAAAAACTGGTTACTTTGAAACTAAAGTTGGTTCTGTGAAATTTAATTAAAGAAATAATTTCTTTTCTACACTATTTGGCTCACCTGAGCACTGGATGACACCGTGCAAACCGCTCTAGTAGCTACAAAAAAAATGGTTCAAATGGCTCTGAGCCCTTGGGACTTAACATCTGAACTACACTCCTGGAAATGGAAAAAAGAACACATTGACACCGGTGTGTCAGACCCACCATACTTGCTCCGGACAGTGCGAGAGGGCTGTACAAGCAATGATCACACGCACGGCACAGCGGACACACCAGGAACCGCGGTGTTGGCCGTCGAATGGCGCTAGCTGCGCAGCATTTGTGCACCGCCGCCGTCAATGTCAGCCAGTTTGCCGTGGCATACGGAGCTCCATCGCAGTCTTTAACACTGGTAGCATGCCGCGACAGCGTGGACGTGAACCGTATGTGCAATTGACGGACTTTGAGCGAGGGCGTATAGTGGGCATGCGGGAGGCCGGGTGGACGTACCGCCGAATTGCTCAACACGTGGGGCGTGAGGTCTCCACAGTACATCGATGTTGTCGCCAGTGGTCGGCGGAAGCTGCACGTGCCCGTCGACCTGGGACCGGACCGCAGCGACGCACGGATGCACGCCAAGACCGTAGGATCCTACGCAGTGCCGTAGGGGACCGCACCGCCACTTCCCAGCAAATTAGGGACACTGTTGCTCCTGGGGTATCGGCGAGGACCATTCCCAACCGTCTCCATGAAGCTGGGCTACGGTCCCGCACACCGTTAGGCCGTCTTCCGCTCACGCCCCAACATCGTGCAGCCCGCTTCCAGTGGTGTCGCGACAGGCGTGAATGGAGGGACGAATGGAGACGTGTCGTCTTCAGCGATGAGAGTCGCTTCTGCCTCGGTGCCAATGATGGTCGTATGCGTGTTTGGCGCCGTGCAGGTGAGCGCCACAATCAGGGCTGCATACGACCGAGGCACACAGGGCCAACACCCGGCATCATGGTGTGGGGAGCGATCTCCTACACTGGCCGTACACCTCTGGTGATCGTCGAGGGGACACTGAATAGTGCACGGTACATCCAAACCGTCATCGAACCCATCGTTCTACCATTCCTAGAGCGGCAAGGGAACTTGCTGTTCCAACAGGACAATGCACGTCCGCATGTATCCCGTGCCACCCGACGTGCTCTAGAAGGTGTAAGTCAACTACCCTGGCCAGCAAGATCTCCGGATCTGTCCCCCATTGAGCATGTTTGGGACTGGATGAAGCGTCGTCTTACGCGGTCTGCACGTCCAGCACGAACGCTGGTCCAACTGAGGCGCCAGGTGGAAATGGCATGGCAAGCCGTTCCACAGGACTACATCCAGCATCTCTACGATCGTCTCCATGGGAGAATAGCAGCCTGCATTGTTGCGAAAGGTCGATATACACTGTACTAGTGCCGACATTATGCATGCTCTGTTGCCTGTGTCTATGTGCCTGTGGTTCTGTCATTGTGATCATGTGATGTATCTGACCCCAGGAATGTGTCAATAAAGTTTCCCCTTCCTGGGACAATGAATTCACGGTGTTCTTATTTCAGTTTCCAGGAGTGTACTTAAACCTAACTAGCCTAAGGACGACACACACATCCATGCCCAAGGCGGGATTCGAACCTGCAACCGTAGTGGTCGCGCGGTTCCAAACTGAAGCTTCTAGAACCGCTCGGCCACTACGGCCGGCTCACGTAGCTATAGCACGTGGCGATAACACAGCTGCAAAATCTAACTACTGAGATATTGAAACGTGCACTGCGTTCTCTAAAGACATTCCTGTCATATTAAGTTCATAATTCTTGATTACGGTTTTTAATGAATTGAGACTTAGTTGACTTTTGGGATGTCGCCAATGGCTCCGAGTTACATTACATCAATAGCAATCTCGTATCATTTGACTTAACAACATTTAATAAAACTTTAATTACAGTTAGGCTTCCTCTGAAATCACGCAACTACAATCCATAAATTACAAAAATAAAATTAAACTTTACAGGTATAATCTTTCCTTAATCAAAATTCTTAAATTTAATTCTTAAAGGCAGTTCTTTTTCACTGATCGATAAATCCCAATAAAAAAATGAAAATTGAAAAGATTCCTGATCTGGATGTCTAACGAACCAAAAATGCTGAATTATCAAACCGCTGCCGAAAAAAAAAAACCCTTGATCATTACCTCTCATCCATTCTTCACGAAGAGTGCATCGCACCAATCTAAAAATCGATTCTTTTTCTCTCCACAATATATCATTCATTAATCCGTAATATAATACCCAATAATCTCCGCTGTTTGTTGCTTACTGCTACTAAACCATTACTCGCCTGTTCACATGTAACAGCAAAGCTCATCTGTCTGTCTTCTCTCCTCTCCTTGCGATCAACAGATAAATCTGGTGCGCATCTTTGCAGAGCAAAGATCACCTCTGACTCATCTCTGTATGGCGTAGCGTCTCTGCCGAGGCAGCGCGTGCATCTCAAGGCCGAGTTAATACACGCAACAGAGGTGTCACTACTGCTAATGGCTCTCTGCAGTTTCATGTGTGAACTCCCAGTTTTTACTGGCGCAACTTAACACACGAAATTTTGTCACGACACAAAAGGTTCAGCTTGGTTGTACATAGTTGCGCCACTTTCCTACCACCACTGCTCCCTGGCGGCAGTATTGCGAAACATTAATTATCGTAATTGCTGCTGTACTCAATTCGATGTGACTATTCTCTTAATTTTTTTCTGAAAAACGTGAAAACAATGGTCGGCAGCTTCTAGAACTATAAGGTCAGCAAGCTATGTTTGACTTTCTGCGGCAATGTGTCTTGTGTGTTTGTGTGTGTGTGTGTGTGTGTGTGTGTGTGTGTGTGTGCGAGCAATATTTTCAAACATATCCCATATAAATAAATAAACTTAATATTGTTGTTGTTGTTGTTGTTGTTGTTGTTGCGGTCTTCAGTCCTGAGACTTGTTTGATGCAGCTCTCCATGCTACTCTATCCTCTGCGAGCTTCTTCATCTCCCAGTACCTACTGCAACCTACATCCTTCTGAATCTGCTTAGTGTATTCATCCCTTGGTCTCCCTCTACGATTTTTACCCTCCATGCTGCCCTCCAATGCTAAATTTGTGATCCCTCGATGTCTCAGAACATGTCCTACCAACCGATCCCTTCTTCTAGTTGAATTGTGCCACAAACTCCTCTTCTCCCCAATTCCATTCAATACCTCCTCATTAGTTATGTGATCTACCCATCTAATCTTCAGCATTCTTCTGTAGCACAACATTTCGAAAGCTTCTATTCTCTTCTTGTCCAAACTAGTTATCGTCCATGTTTCACTTCCACACATGGCTACACTCCATACAAATACTTTCAGAAACGTCTTCCCGACACTTAAACCTATACTTGATGTTAACAAATTTCTCTTCTTCAGAAACGCTTTCATTGCCATTGCCAGTCTACGTTTTATATCCTCTCTACTTTGACCATCATCAGTTATTTTGCTCCCTAAATATCAAAACTCATTTACTACTTTAAGCGTCTCATTTCCTAATCTAATTCCCTCAGCATCACCTGACTTAATTAGACTACATCCCATTATCCTCGTTTTGCTTTTCTTAATGTTCATCTTATATCCTGCTTTCAAGACGCTATCCATTGTGTTGAACTGCTCTTCCAAGTCCTTTGCTGTCTCTGATGGAATTACAATGTTTTCATTTCTTCTCCATGGATGTTAATACCTATTCCGAATGGTTCTTTTGTTTCTTTCACTGCTTGTATGTAACCAAAAAAGCGTGTCGTATAAACTTCGTAATTTGTGAGACCAAATTGTAGGTTATTTGCAGGAGATAGCTCCAGAGTGTGATGTAGCAGACTAAAAGTTAGTAATTCAAATTGTCTATATCAACGAATACAATAAGATTCCAAAATCTTGGAAGAGTAGCGTAGATGATATTTACAAGCCAACTGTTAGATAGTTTGCCTTTGCAGGCAGCATTTTCATCTCTGAATGTTATTTTTTTTAATGTGTTTGTTTCCCTTGATTTATTCCTGTGCAAAAAATCTTTTCGGATCCAGCATGTGGGTTTCACTTTTAGTTGTATCTAACTGTTGTCACAGCTGTAAGACCATAACCTGCGGTACAACATTCGTACCCACCCATATAATTTCAGTTGACACCATATTGAAAGCTGAGCAGTGACGTTGAATTTGTAGCATGTTGTGTGAACGGTAGCTCACGATGCCACTACAGCAAGCCACAAGCTGTGGCGCCACATTAAATGCGTGTGTGAACCCAGCTTGAGCAATTCAGACGTTACGAGCGCGATTCCAGACATCCAAAACAAGAAAAATCCCTACAAAAACGTACACACGTACATTTCAACATTAATAAAAAAAAAGTGGCACAAAATTTTACAGGAAGTGAAACTGATTCCTTCAGCTTCGGAATTCCACGTCGCCGACCCTTACACCACGGTCAATAAATACAGTTTTCAACAGCAGTATCTGCCACATTAGACCCTCGTGAAGATTTTTAATTATAATGTGTATACATAAACATACAGTTACAGATGTCCCCGTTCGTAGCCGCTAATTATAACAACATGTTTCCTTTTGTGCAGCTACAGGGTGTTTCAAAAATGACCGGTATATTTGAAACGGCAATAAAAACTAAACGAGCAGCGATAGAAGTACACCGTTTGTTGCAATATGCTTGGGACAACAGTACACTTTCTGGCCGACAAACTTTCGAAATTACAGTAGTTACAATTTTCAACAACAGATGGCGCTGCAAGTGATGTGAAAGATACAGAAGACAACGCAGTCTGTGGATGCGCCATTCTGTACGTCGTCTTTCTGCTGTAAGCGTGTGCTGTTCACAACGTGAAAGTGTGCTGTGGACAACATGGTTTATTCCTTAGAACAGAGGATTTTTCTGCTGTTGGAATTCCACCGCCTAGAACACAGGGTTGTTGCAACAAGACGAAGTTTTCAACGGAGGTTTAATGTAACCAAAGGACCGAAAAGCGATACAATAAAGGATCTGTTTGAAAAATTTCACGGACTGGGAATGTGACGGATGAACGTGCTGGAAAGGTAGGGCGACCGCGTACAGCAACCACAGAGGGCAACGCGCAGCTAGTGCAGCAGGTGATCCAACAGCGGCCTCGGGTTTCCGTTCGCCGTGTTGCAGCTGCGGTCCAAATAACGCCAACGTCCACGTATCGTCTCATGCGCCAGAGTTTACACCTCTATCCATACAAAATTCAAATGCGGCAACCCCTCAGCGCCGCTACCATTGCTGCACGAGAGACATTCGCTAACGATATAGTGCACAGGATTGATGACGGCGATATGCATGTGGACAGCATTTGGTTTACTGACGAAGCTTATTTTTACCTGGACGCCTTCGTCAATAAACAGAACTGGCGCATATGGGGAACCGAAAAGCCCCATGTTGCACTCCCATCGTCCCTGCATCCTCAAAAAGTACTGGTCTGGGCCGCCATTTCTTCCAAAGGAATCATTGGCCCATTTTTCAGATCCGAAACGATTACTGCATCACGCTATCTGGACATTCATCGTGAATTTGTGGCGGTACAAACTGCCTTAGACGACACTGCTTACACCTCGTGGGTTTATGCAAGATGGTGCCCGGCCACATCGCACAGCCGACGTCTTTAATTTCCTGAATGAATATTTCGATGATCGTGTGATTGCTTTGGGCTATCCGAAACATACAGGAGGCGGCGTGGATTGGCCTCCCTATTCGCCAGACATGAACCCCTGTGACTGCTTTCTGTGGGGACACTTGAAAGACCAGGTGTACCGCCAGAATCCAGAAACAATTGAACAGCTGAAGCAGTACATCTCATCTGCATTTGAAGCCATTCCGCCAGACAACGTGTCAAAGGTTTCGGGTAATTTCATTCTGAGACTACGCCATATTATTGCTACGCATGGTGGATATGTGGAAAATATCGTACTACAGAGTTTCCCAGACCGCAGCGCCATCTGTTGTTGAAAATTGTAACTACCGTAATTTCGAAAGTTTGTCTGCCTGAAAATGTACTGTTGTCCCAAGCATATTGCAACAAACGGTGTATTTCTATCGCTGCTCGTTTAGTTTTTATTGCCGTTGCAAATATACCGGTCATTTTTGAAACTCCCTGTATAATCAGCGGTGGGAAGATATTTGCGAACGGCGACCGTGTGCGGCCTTTTCTTGTTGGATCGTCTGATCGGTCGGAAGTTGCATTGCAGAGGAGAGTATATGCCTATTCAAAATATAATTATTTTTGAATAGCTCAACATGAATGGACCGTTGTTTATCATGCAATTACCAGTAGAATATGGCGCGGAGAAAATATTTCGGCGCATGCAATTTCCGTCCGATTTCGACGAAAGAGTTCGTGACCGTGAACTATCTATTTGGCAGGAACATAAAGAAAATTAAATAACTTCATGGAGGAGTGAGACATAGCTTATATATTAAATAAATAGTCCATACACCAGTTCCATTTAACTCTGAATTTATGGCAATTAATAGATGAACTTACACTGCAACGAAAGATTTAACATGGATGCCGTTTTGCCTGGCACTTCTCTTCTCGTAATAAAAATAATTCCTTTGACGTTTTCATATACACGTCGCACAATAAATCTACCTCTACGCAGTATTGCACTTTTACTTTACACTAAAATAATATTATTTTTAACGATAATAATACATGCGCATCCGACACAAGTTACAGGAGACAAGAGAAGAATGAGTAACTGTTCATCGAGAATATCTCGTACTAAAAAAAAGGTGTAAAATGTTTTTCTTCTGTTCGTTTTTGGCGCCGCGGTTTTCAAAGTCAATAACTCACTGCATCTCTGACGGCGCTTCGACAATAAACAAGTTACGTCACAGCTCGTTCACCTTTTACATTCTCGGAACATTATTTGCTAACTGTATCTGTTGCCGAGCGACTGCTCGATTAGTGAATGATTTAAAATGATAAGGCAATCACATAATGTTACAACTTGCATAAATAAGTCTTCAATGAATCGTTGCCTTGAAATGGCGAACTGTCATAAAACGCAAGTTAAATACGATAACAACGAACTAAGACGAAATGCAATATGCAGTCCATAGTTCTTCGTTTGTCGACTGCTATCGATTTTTATGGAAGATGAGTCATTTTGAGGTCGATTCCCAATGACAACTGGGCGAAAGTAGCTTCTCCCCACGGCTAGATAGTTACTATTTTACAATGTTTGTTTTTTACTCACATCTTGAGGACGTTGGATAGTACACCGTATATCACAGACACTGGCGGGAATCACGGCATCTAAACGGATGCAGTACGTGGACAGACGGTGCCATGTAGAGCTTTGGGTCAGTCCGGAAAGCGTGCTCGAATAATTCAAGTGGATTGAGATGCGGTTGCTTGTTTTGGAGACGAATTACAAACGGAATCTTCTTTAAAAATTTCGAGAAGACACGACTGGATGTTCCACCATCCGAAGGCACGAGCGACTGCTGGAATTCTGGTGAGAAATAGTAATATTATATTAATATTAATATTAATAATGATAAATACTTTCGCAAAGAAATAAAGAAATAAGGACCTCCGTAAACCAAATTATAGGGTAAAACACTCAAAATGTTTGTTTCCGTAAACCAGATGGGAATTTAGCATCAAGCGATGAAGAAAACTGTGAAGTACTAGCCGAATATTTTGAGACACTACTAAACTGTCCAGAACCAACAGAAATCTTCCAAACATCCAACATCAAAGGTCCGCCACAAAAAAATATTCTACATCACCAACAGAAGAACAAACTGGAATGGATATGCCGTGTGACGAGGGCCTTCCGTCGGGTAGACCGCTCGCCTGGTGCAAGTCTTTCGATTTGACGCCACTTGGGCGACTTGCGCGTCGATGGGGATGAAATGATGATGATTAGGACAACACAACACCCAGTCCCTGAGCGGAAGAAAATCTCCGACCCAGCCGGGAATCGAACCCGGGCCGTTAGGTATGACATTTGTCGCGCTGGCCACTCAGCTACCAGAGGCGGACAGAAGTAGAAATTATCAAACGCATAAAGAAACTCGAAAATAACAAAGCCTCTGGGGAGGATGGAATTTTAACCGAATTTCTCAAAAGTCTAGGGGCCTAATTCAAGAAAGGAGCTGGTAAGAAATGTTCAAAATATAGGGGTCACCGAATATATCCCAGATTGGAACCGTGCCTTAATACACCCATTACGTAAAAAAGGGGACAAACATGACGTGAATAATTACAGAGGAATTTCTCTACTTCCTGTCACGTATAAGATATTATCAGCTTGTATTCTTGAAGGAGCACAACAACTGCTAGAACCCAAACTATCAGATTTCCAAGCTGGTTTCAGGCCAAACGGATCGTGCTCAGAGAAAATTAATCACAAGAATAAGGAAGAAGTGAGGGAAGCCTGAATTATATGACTTCACTTCAAAAAAGGCCTATACTTGAAGGATGGGATCGGAACACACAGAAAATCATTCAGCAGACATTAACAAATACAACATCCAAAGTGAAATTTGTGGGAAAACTTTCAAAACCATTCGAGATAAAAAGAGAGGTTAGACAAGATGATAGATTACCGCCTTTCTTGTTGTATGTAATTCTAGACCGAGTCATGGAAGAATGGGAAAAGAAACTTGAAGAAGAAAACCGATGGAAACCAATTTCATAAGGAACCAAACAAAAACGTGCGAATCCCGTACTCTGCCTTTGCGGACGATCTCACAATAATGAGAGATTCTTGTGATATGGCTACAATACAGATAGAAAATCTAACAGAATGCGCAGAGAAAGTCGGCCTGCAGATATCATTTGAAAAGACGGTGTTAACAATAACAAATTTAGAAATTTTCAAATTGCAGACAAAATATGGAGAAATTAACGGAGTATCCCCCTTTAAATATCTAATAGAAATTTTCTCTGAAAAATATGCACAACAAGAAACAATACAAAAAGCTCATAAAAGCTTAGGATTAGTGTAAAACCTCTATAATAAATATGCTTATCTTTAAATGTCAAAATTACTTATTACAAAACAGCAGCGAGCGAGGTGGCGCAGTGGTTAGCACACTGGACTCGCATTCGGGAGGATGACGGTTCAATCCCGTCTCCAGCCATCCTGATTTAGGTTTTCCGTGATTTCCCTAAATCGCTCCAGGCAAATGCTGGGATGGTTCCTTTGAAAGGACACGGCCGACTTCCTTCCCTAATCTGATGAGACCGATGAACTCGCTGCGTGGTCTCTTCCCACAAACAATCAACCAAACAAAACAGCAATTAAACCATCAATTTTAAATGCCAGCGAAACCGAAAGCGCCATCTGTCGGACATGTTTCAACTTTTGTACTTTTTTTTTGTTCTAATAAAACCCCATGTCATTCCAAGCATGTCTGTCAAGTTTTACCTCTCTATCTACATTATTCCGTGGTTTATTAAGTTTTCAGATTTATACTGACTTTTTGATCACCAGGTATGCGTAAACCAGATGTAGTTTGAATTCAAAGAAATAGTATCGGCAGCAGTTGAGAGATTTGTAGCAAATAAATTAACAAACGACGGAGCTGATCCTCCTTGGTACACAAAACGGCTTAGAACACTGCTGCAGAAACAACGAAACAAACATGCCAAATTTAAACGGACGCAAGATTGGCGATCTTTAACAGAAACTCGAAATTTAGCGCGGATTTCAATGCGAAATGCTTATAATAGTTTCCACAGCGAAACGTTGTTTCGAAACTTGGGAAAAAGTCCTAAGAGATAGAGAAAGTTTTTTTTTTTTTTTTTTTCATCAGTCTACTGACTGGTTTGATGCGACCCGCCACGAATTCCTCCCCTGTGTGCTAACCTCTTCATCTCAGAGTAGCACTTGCAACCTACGTCCTCAATTATTTGCTTGACGTATTCCAATATCTGTCTTCCCCTACAGTTTTTGCCCTCTACAGCTCCCTCTAGTACCATGGAAGTCATTTCCTCATGTCTTAGCAGATGTCCTTTCATCCTGTCCCTTCCACATATTCCTTTCCTCTCCGATTCTGCGTAGAACCTCCTCATTCCTTACCTTATCAGTCCACCTAGTTTTCAACATTCGTCTATAGCACCACATCTCAAATGCTTCGATTCTCTTCTGTTCCGGTTTTCCCACAGTCCATGTTTCACTACCATACAATGCTGTACTCCAGACGTACATCCTCAGAAATTTCTTTCTCAAACTAAGGCCGGTATTTGATATTAGTAGACTTCTCTTGGCCAGAAATGCCTTTTATGCCATAGAGAGTCTGCTTTTGATGTCCTCCTTGCTCCGTCCGTCATTGGTTATTTTACTGCCTAGGTAGCAGAATTCCTTAACTTCATTGACTTCGTGACCATCAATCCTGATGTTAAGTTTCTCGCTGTTCTCATTTCTATTACTTCTCATTACCTTCGTCTTTCTCCGTTTTACTCTCAAAGCATACTGTGTGCTCATTAGACTGTTCATTCCGTTCAGCAGATCATTTAATTCTTCTTCACTTTCACTCAGGATAGCAATGTCATCAGCGAATCGTATCATTGATATCCTTTCACCTTGTACTTTAATTCCACTCCTGAACCTTTCTTTTATTTCCCTCATTGCTTCCTCGATGTACAGATTGAAGAGTAGGGGCGAAAGGCTACAGCCTTGTCTTACACCCTTCTTAATACGAGCACTTCGTTCTTGATCGTCCACTCTTATTATTCCCTCTTGGTTGTTGTACATATTGTGTATGACCCGTCTCTCCCTATAGCTTACCCCTACTTTTTTCAGAATCTCGAACAGCTTGCACCATTTTATATTGTCGAACGCTTTTTCCAGGTCGACAAACCCTATGAACGTGTCTTGATTTTTCTTTAGCCTTGCTTCCATTATTAGCCGTAACGTCAGAATTGCCTCTCTCGTGCCTTTACTTTTCCTAAAGCCAAACTGATCGTCACCTAGCGCATTCTCAATTTTCTTTTCCATTCTTCTGTATATTATTCTTGTAAGCAGCTTCGATGCATGAGCTGTTAAGCTGATTGTGCGATAATTCTCGCACTTGTCAGCTCTTGCCGTCTTCGGAATTGTGTGGATGATGCTTTTCCGAAAGTCAGATGGTATGTCGCCAGACTCATATATTCTACACACCAACGTGAATAGTCGTTTTGTTGCCACTTCCCCTAATGATTTTAGAAATTCTGATGGAATGTTATTTATCCTGTCTGCCTTATTTGACCATAAGTCCTCCAAAGCTCTTTTAAATTCCGATTCTAGTACTGAATCCCCTATCTCTTCTAAATCGACTCCTGTTTCTTCTTCTATCACATCAGACAAATCTTCACCCTCATAGAGGCTTTCAATGTATTCTTTCCACCTATCTGCTCTCTCCTCTGCATTTAACAGTGGACTCCCCGTTGCACTCTTAATGTTACCACCGTTGCTTTTAATGTCACCAAAGGTTGTTTTGACTTTCCTGTATGCTGAGTCTGTCCTTCAGACAATCATATCTTTTTCGATGTCTTCACATCCTGGTCGTATGTAACCTATGCTAGCCCCAAGACACAATCAATGCCTTGTCTGCTCGTTAGCAATAGAAATACGATACATGACAGTGCTGCCAAAGCAGAGTTACTAAACACAGCCAACCGAAATTCCTTAACCAAGGAACACGAAGTAAACATTCCAAAATTCGAATCAAGAACAGCTGCCAACATGAGTAACGTAGAAGTAAATATCCTCGGAGCAGTGAAGCAACTTAAATCACTTAATAAAAGCAAGTCTTCTGGTACAGATTGTATACCAGTAAAGTTTTTTTCAGACTCGGCTAATGCAATAGCTCCATAGTTAACACTCATATGCAACCGTTCGCTCGACGAAAGTTGCACAGGTCACGGCAACATTCAAGAAAGGCAGCAGGGGTAAACCACTAAAATACGAGGCCATATCTTTAAAGTCGATATGCATAGCATTTTGGAACATGTGTCGTGTTCGAACGTTATGAATTACCTCATTGAGAACGGTGTATTGACACGCAGTCAACAAGCATTTAGAAAACATTGTTCTTGTGAAACAGCACTAGCTCTTTACTCACGCGAAATGTCGAGTGCTATCGACATAGGATTTCAGATTGATGCCGAATTTCTAGGTTTCCAAAAGGCTTTTGACACTGTACCTCACAAGCGGCTTGTAGTCAAACTGCATACTTACGAAATACCGTGTCAGTTATGCGACTGGATTCTTGATTTCCTGTCAAAGATATCAGAGTTCGTAGTAACTGACGGAAAGTCATCGAGTAAAGCACAATTTATTTCAGCAGTTCCCCAAGATTATGTTATAGGTCCTCCGTTGTTCCTTATCTATTGTATATAAACGATTTGGGACACAATTTGAAGAGCCGTTTTAGGTTATTATCAAATGATGCCATCGTTTACCGTCTAGTAAGCTGAGCAGAAGATCAAAACAAATGGCAAAAGATTTAGAAAAGCTATCTGAATGGTGCGAAAATTGGCAATTGACCTTCAATAATGAAAAGTGTAACATGATCCACATTAGTGCTAAAAGGAATCCGTTAAACTTCGTTTACAAGATAAATCAGTCAAATATCAACGCCGCAAATTCAAATACATAACTAGGAGTTATGAACAATTTAAACTGGAAGCAATAAGTAGAAAATGTGAGGAAGGCAAACCAGAGACTGCGTCTTATTGGGAGAACATTTAGAAAATATTAAACTTCCTGTGCCGGACCGAGACTCGAACTCGGGACCTTGGCCTTTCGCGGGCAAGTGCTCTACCAACTGAGCTACCGAAGCACGACTCACGCCCGGTACTCACAGCTTTACTTCTGCCAGTACCTCGTCTCCTACCTTCCAAACTTCACAGAAGCTCTCCTGTGAACGTTGCAGAACTAGCACTCCTGAAAGAAAGGATACTGCGGAGACATGACTTAGCCACAGCCTGGGGGATGTTTGCAGAATGAGATTTTCACTCTGCATCGGAGTGTGCGCTGATATGAAACTTCCTGGCAGATTAAAACTGTGTGCCAGACCGAGACTCAAACTCGGGACCTTTGCCTTTCGCGGGCAAGTGCTCTACCATCTGAGCTACCCAAGCACGACTCTCGCCCCTTCCTCACAGATTTACTTCTGCCAGTATCTCGTCTCCTACCTTCCACACTCCTGCTTTTGCGAACCTGCCAGGAAGTTTCATATCAGCGCACACTCTGCTGCAGAGTGAAAATCTCATTCTGGGAACATCCCCCAGGCTGTGGCTAAGCCATGTCTTTGCAGTATACTTCCTTCCAGGAGTGCTATTTCTGCAAGGTTCGCAGGAGAGCTTCTGTGAAGTTTAGAAAGTAGGAGACGAGGTAGTGACAGAAGTGAAGCTGTGAGGACGGGTCGTGAGTCGTACTTGGGTAGCCCAGTTGGTAGAGCACTTGCCCGTGAAAGGCAAAGGTCCCGCGTTCGAGTCTCGGTCCAGCACACAGTTTTAATCTGCCAGGAAGCTTCATGTGGCCGTTGTTGATACTGCAAAACGTTAGCTTCGAGATCGACCAGTAGATGATGATGATGATGATGTTTGGTTTGTTGGGCCGTCAACTGCGCTGTTACCAGCGCCCGTGCAAAGTCCCGACAGTTGCTCAGTCCAAACTCGCCACTTTCATGAATGATGATGAAAGGATGAGGGCAACACAAACACGCAGTCATCTTCAGGCAGGTGAAAATCCCTGACAAAGCCGGGAATCGAACCCGGGACCTGGGAAGCTAGAACGCAACCGCGGATCACGTGCTGCGGACTGGAAAACGTGGGCACACAGGCCCTTGCAGAAACATGGCGTCAGACAGTGATATTGACCGGAGATTGTGTTAAAAAGTAGAGTTTTGTAGCCAAATGATGGGGATAATATGGTGTATTAGAGTCCTGAGTTAAACCAACGCGCTTTGACAACAAATGTGCTCCATTACTTATTGGACGCCCCTCGTAAATGTAAGCGTGCTATGGTGCCGACGCCAGTGTCTCAACCGTTTTCTTTCATCACTTTTGATTTTTGAAAAAAAATTATAGTTTTTTGATATCCATACGTGAAGTTGTTGGTTATCACAGAATATAGTCACAAAAATTATGGGAGCCAAAAAATAAATTGTGGCTGATGACCTCAGATGTTAAGTGCCATAGTGCTCAGAGCCATTTGAACCATTTGAACCAAAATATTGTAAAACTGACAGAGAAATAGCAGTTTTTCGTTTCGACCATCTTGATTTTTGCAAAAATATTAAAGTATAGTTACGTTTTTTCGCGGCCGTCGGCCGTCGTAATTTAATTTCTTATTTACTACACAAACTGAAACTCTACCATTAACTGAGCAAGATGTATGAGACAGGCGAAATACCCTCAGACTTCAAGAAGAATATAATAATTACAATCCCAAAGACAACAGGTGTTGACAGATGTGAAAATTACCGAACTATCAGTTTAATAAGCCACGGCTGCAAAATACTAATACGAATTCCTTATAGACGAATGGAAAAACTGGTAGAAGCCGACCTCGGGGAAGATCCGTTTGGATTCCGTAGAAATGTTGGAACACTGATCCTACGACTTATCTTAGAAGAAAGATTAAGGAAAGGCAAACCTATGTTTATAGCATTTGTAGACTTATAGAAAGCTTTTTACAATGTTGACTGGATACTCCCTTTCAAATTCTAAAGGTGGCAGGGGTAAAATACAGTGACCGACAGGCTATTTACAATTTGTACAATAACCAGATGGCAGTTATAAGAGTCGAGGGACATGAAAAGGAAGCAGTGGTTGGGAAGGGAGTGAGACAGGGTTGTAGCCTCTCCCCGATGTTATTCAATCTGTATATTGAGCAAGCAGTAAAGGAAACAAAATTAAAATTCGGAGTAGGAATTAAAATCCATGGAGAAGAAATAAAAACTTTGTGGTTCACCGATGACATTGTTATTTTGTCAGAGACAGCAAAGTACCTGGAAGAGCAGCTGAACGGAATGGACAATGTCTTGAAAGGAAGATGTAAGATTAACATCAACAAAAGCGAAACGAGGATAATGGAATGTAGTCGAATAAAGTCGGGTGATGCTGAGGGAATTAGATTAGGAAATGAGAGGCTTAAAGTAGTAAATGAGTTTTGCTATTTGGGGAGCAAAATAACAGATGACGGTCGAAGTAGAGAGGATATGAAATGTAGACTGGCAATGGCAAGGAAAGCGTTTCTGAAGAAGAGAAATTTGTTAACATCGAGTATAGATTTAAGTGTCAGGAAGTCATTTTTGAAAGTATTTGTATGGAGTGTAGCCATGTATGGAAGTGAAACATGGACGATAAATAGTTTGGACAAATAGAGAATAGAAGCTTTCGAAATGTGGTGCTACAGAAGAATCTGAAGATTAGATGGGTAGATCACATAACTAATGGGGAGGTGCTGAACAGGATTGGGGAGCAGAGAAGCTTGTGGCACAACTTGACGAGAAGAAGGGACCGGTTGGTAGGACATGTTTTGAGGTATGAAGGGATCACCAATTTAGTATCGGAGGGCAGCGTGGAGGGTAAAAATCGTAGAGGGAGACCAAGAGATGAATACACTAAGCAGATTCAGAAGGATGTAGGTTGCAGTAGGTACTGGGAGATGAAGAAGCTTGCACAGGATAGAGTAGCATGGAGAGCTGCATCAAACCAGTCTCTAGACTGAAGAACACAAGAACACAAATTGATGGTTAATGTGATTGTTGCCGACTTAAGTGGTGGGCCTTAATCAAAATTTCATTTCATTCAGTTTTGATTTACAATTAAATGCTTTGTGAAGTTGTCTCTTTTTTCTAACAATATTAATCTTCAGTGGAAATTATTTGTTACCTTAATGACGTAAGACTTGCTCAATCTTCAAACACGAGCATGTAAGTTGAACAATGGAATAAACTTTTCATATTAATTTCCTCGGCTAGTCAGTTCACTTTAAAGCAAAAAAAATCTTTAGTTATTAATTACATCTGAGGCCGACACACGCGCGAGAGTATTTCTACTTACCTCCGTTAGCCATTGCATTGTAGTCAGAGTCCTGTCTTTTGCTCTCGGCTGTTGTACTGAAAGTAAGAATCTTAAAGCTACGTATTTTCTGCAGCGTCGGGCATTACGTTAATGGCGGGCGAGTTTTCCGCTACCGCTCTTTTCATAAGTTAGTATCGTCCCGTAATGAACCCGACAGGTTAGCCGAGAGCCCTAACGCGGATTAACGACGAGGGCCAGTGTGCCAGCCGGCCTGGATGTGGTTTTTAGGCGGTTTTCCACATCCGCCTAGGCGAATACTGGGCTCGTCCCCACGTTCCAACTCAGTTAGTCGGCACGTAGACATCTGAACACTTCCGCACTACTCCATGGATTACACTAGTCGCCGACAGTTGGGGTACACTGATTCCTTCCCCGCGGGGGGGGGGGGGGGCAGGAAGGGAATCCGGCCACCTTTTCAATTAATCTTGCCACACCCGATTAACCATGCTGACCCTGTGCGTCTCCGCGGGAAAACAGGCACAGGCAAAACAAAAGAATATCGCCCTGTAATGGCGTCGTTGGGTGCATCGGCCCGCGATTGTCGCACTCTAAATTACTCGAATGCAGGTTAATTCAAGGAAGGCGGACATGAAACTGGGGTCACCTCTTACAAAATTAAAACTGAACAATAAAATAAAATCAATATATTATCTGCTTAATTGGTATAAATATGCTTCCATCTGCCGGCACTCGCAAAATGTCCGTCTATACGTAACCAAGACAAGCGAAGAAGTGAAGACGACTAAAAAAATTAACAAAAGAGCGCATCTTGTCGTCTCTTTGGATCATTTTGTTTCGACTGCATCTTTATATTTCTTTGCCCTCGAAACATTCTCAAAGAAATTATTATAATACGGATATATGAGAAAAATATATCTTCGCCTGAGCGGCTAGTGTCCACTTATTATTCAATTTTTAAATGTCAAATCTTTATAAATACTGTTTGTAAGTCTTTTCTTAGTATTCCCCTGGGGACGGTATAGTTTTTAACAATAGGTACACGCGGAAAGTTTAAATCAGTTACAAAAACTTTGAATTTTTAATACGTGACAAGAATTTAACGCAAAATACGAGGCGTGTTTCTTAAGTAAGAACCATTTTGCCACAGCCCGGACGCTGCGCTTCGTTCTGCGCATGCGCACTGAGTACCTACAGGGTGTTTCAAAAATGACCGGTATATTTGAAACGGCAATACAAACTAAACGAGCAGCGATAGAAATACACCGTTTGTTGCAATATGCTTGGGACAACAGTACATTTTCAGGCGGACAAACTTTCGAAATTACAGTGGTTACAATTGTCAACAACAAATGGCGCTGCGGTCTGGGAAACTCTATAGTACGATATTTTCCACATATCCACCATGCGTAGCAATAATATGGCGTAGTCTCAGAATGAAATTACCCGAAACCTTTGACAACGTGTCTGGCGGAATGGCTTCACATGCAGATGAGATGTACTGCTTCAGCTGTTCAATTGTTTCTGGATTCTGGTGGTACACCTGGTCTTTCAAGTGTCCCCACAGAAAGAAGTCACAGGGGTTCATGTCTGGCGAATAGGGAGGCCAATCCACGCCGCCTCCTGTATGTTTCGGATAGCCCACAGCAATCACACGATCATCGAAATATTCATTCAGGAAATTAAAGACGTCGGCCGTGCGATGTGGCCGGGCACCATCTTGCATAAACCACGAGGTGTTCGCAGTGTCGTCTAAGGCTGTTTGTACCGCCACAAATTCACGAAGAATGTCCAGATAGCGTGATGCAGTAATCGTTGCGGATCTGAAAAATGGGCCAATGATTCCTTTGGAAGAAATGGCGGCCCAGACCAGTACTTTCTGAGGATGCAGGGACGATGGGACTGCAACGTGGGGCTTTTCCGTTTCCCATATGCGCCAGTTCTGTTTATTTGCGAAGCCGTGCAGGTAAAAATAAGCTTCGTCAGTAAACCAAATGCTGCCCACATGCATATCGCCGTCATCAATCCTGTGCACTATATCGTTAGCGAATGTCTCTCTTGCAGCAATGGTAGCGGCGCTGAGGGGTTGCCGCATTTGAATTTTGTACGGATAGAGGTGTAAACTCTGGCGCACGAGACGATACGTGGACGTTGGCGTCATTTGGACCGCAGCTGCAACACGGCGAACGGAAACCCGAGGTCGCTGTTGGATCACCTGCTGTGCTAGCTGCGCGTTGCCCTCTGTGGTTGCCGTACGCGGTCGCCCTACCTTTCCAGCACGTTCATCCGTCACGTTCCCAGTCCGTTGAAATCTTTCAAACAGATTCTTCATTGTATCGCTTTTCGGTCCTTTGGTTACATTAAACCTCCTTTGAAAACTTGGTCTTGTTGCAACAACACTGTGTTGTAGGCGGTGGAATTCCAACACCAGAAAAATCCTCTGTTCTAAGGAATAAACCATGTTGTCCACAGCACACTGGCACGTTGTGAACAGCACACGCTTACAGCAGAAGGGCGACGTACAGAATGGCGCACCCACAGACTGCGTTGTCTTCTATATCTTTCACATCACTTGCAGCGCCATCTGTTGTTGACAATTCTAACTACTGTAATTTCGAAAGTTTGTCCGCTTGAAAATGTACTGTTGTCCCAAGCATATTGCAACAAACGGTGTATTTCTATCGCTGCTCGTTTAGTTTTTATTGCCTGTTTCAAATATACCGGTCATTTTTGAAACACCCTGTACATCTGTTGTCTACGCACTGACGCCATTACAATCTGATTCTTCCTTGTTTACGTTGTGTACTGAGTGTTTACGATGCCTCCGGTAATCGTGAGTCCCGCCGACTGTGAAGTACGGGCTGTTATAAGATTTCATAGTGCTGAAGGCCTAAAACCGATCGATATTCGTCGTGAGATCTGTGCAGTTTACAGAGAAAACTTTATGAGTGATGGAATGGTAAGAAAGTGGGTGAGAGCATTTAAAGATGGCCGCACAAATGTGCACGATGAACAACTGAGTGGGCGGAAAAAAAAATGGACCAAATGGCTCTGAGCTCTATGGGATTTAACTTCTGAGGTCATCAGTCCCCTAGAACTTAGAAGTACTTAAACCTAACTAACCTAAGGACATCACACACATCTATGCCCGAGGCAGGATTCGAACCTGCGACCGTAGCGGTCGCGCCACTCCAGACTGTAGCGCCTAGAACCGCTCGGCCACCATGCCCGACGAGAGGGCATCCTTCAGCCTTCAATGAAAGTTTGGTGCAGGAAGCGGACAATAAGGTGAGGGAAAACAGACGCTTTACGATTTCCTCCTTGCGGGATGACTTTCCTAATGTGTCTCGTAGCGTTTTGTATGGCACTGTGACCGAGCACTCGAATTACCGAAAATTGCGCGCACATTGGGTACCGAAAATGTTGTCGGATGTGCACAAAACCAAACGTTTAGACAGTGCATTGACTTTCCTTGAGTGGTACCGCAACGACGGTGATGATTTCTTAAGCCAAAGTGTTACGGGCGATGAAACGTGGGTGGTCTACGTCACACCAGAGTCAAAGCAACAATCCGTGCAATGGTGGCATTCAGATTCACCCAGAAAAGCGAAGTTTAAGCCAACAATGTCTGCCTGGAAAATCATGTTCTCAGTTTTTTTTGGGACAGAAAAGGAGTGTTGTTTGTGGAATTTCTGCCTCGTAATGAGACAATCGATGCAGCACAATCTGCGCCGTTCAATTCACATCAAAAGGACTGGATTGTTTGGGGGGAAGAGACCAGACAGTGAGGTCATCTGTCTCATCGGATTAAGGAAGGAAGTCGGCCGTGCCCTTTAAAAAGGAACCATCCCGGCATTTGCCTGGAGCGATTTAGGGAAATCACGGAAAACGTAAATCAGGATGGCCGGACGCGGGATTGAACCGCCGTCCTCCACAATCCGAGTCCAGTGTGCTGACCACTGCGCCACCTCGCTCGGTTAGATCGAAAGACGTGGCAAGTTGAGCAAGGGCAAAGTTTTGCTGCAAGAGAATGCCCGTCCGCATGTGGCGAATCGGACCAGAGGTCTCACCACGTCTTTGCGATGGGAAACTCTCGATCATCCTCCGTACAGCCCCGATCTTGTGACTACCGTCTGTCCCTGCACTTGGAGAAACACCTGGGCGGTCAGCGTCTTCAAGACGATGACGAAGTCAAAACAGTGGCGATGCAGTGGTTAACAAGTTCAAAAATGGTTCAAATGGCTCTGAGCACTGTGGGACACAAGTTCTGAGGTCATCAGTCCCCTAAGAACTAGTTAAACCTAACTAACCTAAGGGCATCGCACACATCCATGCCCGAGGCAGGATTCGAACCTGCGATCGTAGCGGTCTGGCGAACAAGTCAAGCGGCAGACTTCTGTGAGGAGGGTATTCAAAAACTGGTACAATGTTATGACAAGTGCCTCAATATTGACGGAAATTGTGTAGAAAAGTAGATTAAGGTACAGGCTTTCATGTAAAAACAAAATTATTGAGATATCTCAGCACGTCTTTTTTAATTTCAAAACGGTACTTACTTAAAAAAAAAACACGCCTTGTAGAATTAGTATGACATTATACAAAGTTTGCGCAGTATGAAGGAAAAATAAGTAAAAGACGACTTGATACCGCCGAGCTTTCAGAACAAACGTGTTGCGTAGTTTTTGGACGACCTTGGTATATGAAATAGCGAAAATCAGATTTTTGTAGACCGTGGGATGGATTAGGTAGGCAAGCTGCGACTGGGATAGTCCATCGTGTTATGAGTTCACTAATACGGATGTTTCGTGCCAATTTTCACTCACAGCGCCAGTAACAACACTGGGCATTGCCTGGAACGTATCAGCTAGCAGTCACATTACTTCCGCACCGAGTCCGCAATCAAATTAGCGCACTGAGCTGCGGAGAGGCAGTGTTTAATAGCGTGTAATTAAGAGACGCCTTGCATTACGCGACTCTGGTGTGCGTGTGTGTGTGTGTGTGTGTGTGTGTGTGTGTGTGTGTGTGTGTGGAGGGGCTCAGGGGGGGGGGGGGAGGGGGAGAGCGGCCTCTTTGTGGCTATGAACGCGAATTGCGTCGGCGGTAGAAGCCAATCGCAGCTTTCAGCATCAGCTTATAGACGGCAATTACATCGCCAGTTGCAGCTCGCTGCGAACCGGTGGCATACACCGGGCCGCCGCCCGTGTAATCTTATTACAGGCTCCGCCTGTGAAGTCCACCGACCAGTGGATCGGTTTAAATTAGCGGCGCCGACACACACACACACACACACACACAGCCAGCGCGTCCGAACCAAAAGTCTCACAAAGCAAAGGGGGAGACAGAAGTATGTGGAGTGAAAAAAACAGGAAAACGACATTTGCCGCTTTGCACCGTAATTAATTTCGTCATGCACGTTAACGGAACTCATATCAGTTCCACCTAGAGATTAATTTTACTGCGTGGGCAGAAGTACAGCGGAAACACATATACTGATCAGCCAGGACATTACGAGCATCGACCTACTTTCGATATGAACCCGTCCATGCAACAGCACCGTCACCTAGCGAGGAATCACTGCCAGTCAGACGCACACGTACGGCGCTGGTTTAAATCACCTCTTGGTATGACCAAAAAAATGGTCCAAATGTGTGTGAAATCTTATGGGACTTAACTGCTAAGGTCATCAGTCCGTAAGCCTACACGCTACTTACCCTAATTTATTCTAAGGACAAACACACACACACACCCATGCCCGAGGGAGGACTCGAACCTCCGCTGGGATCAGCCGGGCGTATGACCATGTGGTGCATTTGACCTGCCGTCGTCGCACGGTGGCGCTGGCAGCAGTCCACATACGCAGAGGTGGGTTGGTGCATGTCAGAGTACGGTGCAGCGAGTAAGTGTGCAGACGTTTTCAGGCGTGCTAATGGTGACTGTATGTTGAAAATGGCTCAAAGGACACATATTGATGACCTTATGAGGGGTAGAGTACTAAAGTGACTGGAGGCTGGTCAAACACAGCAGGTCGTAGCACGGGCCCTCCGTGTGCCACAAAGTGTGATCTCCAGATTATGGCAACGATTCCAGCAGACAGGAAACGTGTCCAGGCGCTACAGTACGGGACCTCCACAGTGTACAACACCACAAAAAGACCGATATCTCACCATCAGTGCCCGCAGACGGCCACGGAGTACTGCAGGCAGCCTCGCTCTGGACCTTACCGCAGCCACTGGAACAGTTGTCTCCAGACAAACAGTCTACAGACGACCGAACAGACACGGTTTATTCGCCCGGAGCCCTGCAAGGCGCAATCCACTGACCCCTGCTCACAGAAGAGCTCATCAAGTCTGGTGTCAAGAACACAATACATGGGCAACTTAACAGTGGTCCCAGGTTATGTTCACGGACAGGTATATATTTATATGGACATGGTGTCTGTTCTTTCAGACATGTCCGAAAGAACAGACACCATATCCATACATAGTTCTGGCTATACCGGCCATGACCTTCCTCTGCTGTGCGGATGCACTTCATATTCCCCGAACTCTTACAGGACTTGGAATTAATGTCTTCCACGAGTAACGAGTGTGTTGGGGTGGGACACTAAGGACGTAGTGTGTGGACGTTTAAGGTGAGAATGTGAGTCTCGCGGGAGGCGTGCGCGAGATAGTCCCTGCAGTCGCACTATCCTATGTGCCCTCGGTGGCTCACATGGATAGAGCATCTGCCATGTAAGCAGCAGATCCTTGGTTCGATTCCCAGTTGGGGCACACATTTTCACCTGTCCCCGTTGATGTACACTCCTGGAAATGGAAAAAAGAACACACTGACACCGGTGTGTCAGACCCACCATACTTGCTCCGGACACTGCGAGAGGGCTGTACAAGCAACGATCACACGCACGGCACAGCGGACACACCAGGAACCGCGGTGTTGGCCGTCGAATGGCGCTAGCTGCGCAGCATTCGTGCACCGCCGCCGTCAGTGTCAGCCAGTTTGCCGTGGCATACGGAGCTCCATCGCAGTCTTTAACACTGGTAGCATGCCGCGACAGCGTGGACGTGAACCGTATGTGCAGTTGACGGACTTTGAGCGAGGGCGTATAGTGGGCATGCGGGAGGCCGGGTGGACGTACCGCCGAATTGCTCAACACGTGGGGCGTGAGGTCTCCACAGTACATCGATGTTGTCGCCAGTGGTCGGCGGCAGGTGCACGTGCCCGTCGACCTGGGACCGGACCGCAGCGACGCACGGATGCACGCCAAGACCGTAGGATCCTACGCAGTGCCGTAGGGGACCGCACCGCCACTTCCCAGCAAATTAGGGACACTGTTGCTCCTGGGGTATCGGCGAGGACCATTCGCAACCGTCTCCATGAAGCTGGGCTACGGTCCCGCACACCGTTAGGCCATCTTCCGCTCACGCCCCAACATCGTGCAGCCCGCCTCCAGTGATGTCGCGACAGGCGTGAATGGAGGGACGAATGGAGACGTGTCCTCTTCAGCGATGAGAGTCGCTTCTGCCTCGGTGCCAATGACGGTCGTATGCGTGTTTGGCGCCGTGCAGGTGAGCGCCACAATCAGGACTGCATACGACCGAGGCACACAGGGCCAACACCCGGCATCATGGTGTGGGGAGCGATCTCCTACACTGGCCGTACACCTCTGGTGATCGTCGAGGGGACACTGAATAGTGCACGGTACATCCAAACCGTCATCGAACCCATCGTTCTACCATTCCTAGACCGGCAAGGGAACTTGGTGTTCCAACAGGACAATGCACGTCCGCATGTATCCCGTGCCACCAAACGTGCTCTAGAAGGTGTAAGTCAACTACCCTGGCCAGCAAGACCTCCGGATCTGTCCCCCATTGAGCATGTTTGGGACTGGATGAAGCGTCGTCTCACGCGGTTGCACGTCCAGCACGAACGCTGGTCCAACTGAGGCGCCAGGTGGAAATGGCATGGCAAGCCGTTCCACAGGACTACATCCAGCATCTCTACGATCGTCTCCATGGGAGACCAGCAGCCTGCATTGCTGCGAAAGGTGGATATACACTGTACTAGTGCCGACATTGTGCATGCTCTGTTGCCTGTGGTTCTGTCAGTGTGATCATGTGATGTATCTGACCCCAGGAATGTGTCAATAAAGTTTCCCCTTCCTGGGACAATGAATTCGCGGTGTTCTTATTTCAATTTCCAGGAGTGTATATTAACGCCTATGAGCAGCTGCCGGTATTAATATAATTCTAATTTCAAGTCCAGGTATAGTCTGAACAGTGATTCTCGCCGGGTTTTCATCTAGCGTGAACCAGGAACCAGATACCAACCCCTTAATGTCCTTGAAAGGGACCTGTATGGGCTGTGGTTTGATGGTGTGAGGTGCGATTATGATTGGTGCACGTACACCCCTGCATGTCCTTTACAGAGTAACTATAACATGTCAGGTGTATCGGGACGTCATTTTGCACCAGTACTTCCGCCTTTTGAGGGGTGCAGTGGGTCCCACCTTCCTCCTGATGGCCCCACCGAGCCGCCATCGTGGAGGAGTACCTGGAAACAGAAGATATCAGGCGAATGGAGTGGCCTGCCTGTTCTCCAGACTTAAACTTCATCGATCTTTTCTGGGATGCTCTCGGTAGACGTACCGCTGCACGTCTTCAAACCCCTAGACACTTCAGGAGCTCAGACAGGCACTGGTGCTAGAATGGGGGGCTATACCCCAGCAGCTGCTCGACCACCTGATCCAGAGTATGCCAACCCGTTGTGTGGCCTGTGTACCTGTGCACGGTCATGATATCCCATACTGATGTCGGGGTACATGCGCAGGAAACAGTGGCGTTTGGTACCACACGTGTTCCGGGACGCTTTTCTCACCTTATCACCAATACCGTGGGCTTACAGATCTGCGTCGTGTGTGTTCCCTATGTGCCTATGCTATTAGCGCCAGTTCTGTGTAGTGCCACGTTGTGTGGCACCACATTCTGCAATTATTCTTAATTTATGAGTGTAGTACTATAGTATCTGTGAGTGCGCTGTCAGTGTGTAGAATGGGGAGGCGCGTGATTTCTCTGAGATTGACCGAGGGCTGATTATGATGGCTTAGGGGATGGGCACATTTGAAACTGCACGACTTCTTCAACGCGTGGCGAAACCAAGGTGAAACCACGCCCAGACCTAATCTGGTTACCCCTGTTCACGAGTCTGGGTGTTTAGACATAGGCCTCTCAATAGACGAGGTGTGATTGTAAAGTTTTAAGAATGGGCTCGTAGCTGTACGATGGTGGTACTTCCACGCTACTGTGATGTGTCTCCTTCAAAATACTCCCTTTCTGACTGAACACACAGACTCCAGCGGTGTTTTCACTTTTGGAAACATTCCTGGAAATTTTTTTCTTTAACTTTGTTAAGGATGCTCTCCGTATGTGCCTGGATGTCTTCAATCGAGTCAAACCGCTTGCCTTTCATTGAAAATTTCAGTTTAGGAAACAGGTAGAAATCCGCAGAGGCCCAATCAGGGGAAAATGGCGGTTGTGGAGGCACAGCACTTTGGAATTTGGTGAAAAATTCAACGATGGAGAAGGCACGGTGAGCTGGAGCATTGTCACGGTGTAGCACCCAACTCCTGTCTTTCCACAATGGACGCCTTTTCTTCCGCAGGTTCTCGCGCAATCGCTCAGGGACACATTAGTAGTATTCCTGGTTAATTGTCTGTCCTCCAGGGGTAAATTCATGATCACAATACCGGTTCAAATGACTATGCAGTATAGGACTTAACAGCGGTGGTCATCAGTTCCCTGGTCTTAGACCTACTTATCCCTAAAGAAACATGCCCGAGGCAGGATTCGAACCTGCGACCGTAGCGGTCGCGCGGTTCCAGACTGTAGCGCCTAGAACCGCTCGGCCACTTCGGCCGGCCCTTTTTTCGGTAGGGTTAACCTGGAGTCTTCCACTGTGAAGACTGCACTTTTGTTTCAGGACCACATCCATATACCCACGATGACCCTATTTAAGTCCGCTTAATCAGTTCTTGGCACACTACAAGTCGGAATTGTCTCTGGTCACTTGACAACGCTTTTGGAATGAATTCTGCGGTCACTCGACGCATGTTGAGATCTTGAGTTGAAATTGACTGAACTGCATAGAAACTTAAGTTCATCAGCCATCTCCCTAATTGTAAGTCTACAGTCACAGCGCACTAATTCGCGAACTTTCACAACATTTTCACTCGTTTTTTGAGGTGGAAGAACGGCCGGACCGTAGTTCATTTTCAAATGATTCGCGGCCATCTTTAAATCTGTTGAACCAGATATAACCGTTTGACTGGTTCATACTATTATCTCTAAAAGCTGTTTTTAATAGTTCGTAAGTCTTAGAAGCTGATTTCCCAGTTTTAATACGAAATTTCACACAAACTCGTCGCTCCGTTCTTATGTCCATTTTCACACAGACAGAATCTGGTAACAAGCCCTAACGGACCCACACTCAACCATCTGCCACAACGAACTCAACAAAGGAAATGCAGTTTCCTGTCAGAGGGTGTTCAAGAACAAGGCAATGACTCAGTCCTCACCCTCCGTGTACCTGGCCGCCAAACCAGTGTGCAGTAGCAGATCCATTCTTAGAACTTCCCAATCTCACCTCATATATATTCCTTGCTGTCATTTCTTATTAACAATATAAGCCGTCCGTTGTGGCCGAGCGGTTCTAGGTGCTTCAGTCTGGAACCGCGTGACCGCTGCGGTAGCAGGTTGGACTCCTGCCTCGGGCACGGATGTGTGTGATGTCCTTAGGTTAGTTAGGTTTAAGTAGTTCTAAGTCTAGGGGACTGATGACCCATAGTGCTCAGAGCCATTTGAACAATTTTAACAATATTAGCTTATTCCCAATAACAAGCTTCTTTCACTAAGTTAATACCCGGCAGAAATCAAACCTGCATTTGTATTACACTTTTTTAACTCTTGTGCAGAAAGATGTGCAGTGTACTGCTGCATCCAGTTTCAACGAGCTACCACTTGAATTCAAAAATCGTAGCAGTAATCGACGCACTTTCAAATCGAAACTGAAGAGTTTCCTCATGGGTCACTCCTTCTGTTCTGTGGAGGAGTTCCTTGAGCAATTAAGATGATTCCGTGACAAAATAAAAACACTCACAGCCGCCCTGGTGATTTTATTATTATTATATTTATAGATAATCCATGTCCAACTGTCAAATAAAAATCATGAATAGTATTTAAAGAAGTTTTAATAGATAGTGTAATTGCACAATGTACTGAGTGGAAATTCCTGATGGTACATTTTAGATATGTGACAATGGATGTTCTTTCTGTCAATTGTTCGGTGTAAATCCATTTGTAGAGTCTTGCCATTGTTCTCATTGTGTTTTAATCTGTTTCTCGGTAACTTGGTTGATAAGTTGGTAATGCTATCTTTAATATTTTATGCATACAGGCCTGAAGATGACGCAATGAAGCGTTGAAATGGGTGGAGACAAAATAAAATAAAGTCATAAGGACGGCTATAGGTACTTTTATTTTGTGACGATTGTAAACCTCCTGCTAAAAGGAGACACACACAAAAGCAAGATGATTCCTGTTGTACTGTTGATTGCGTTTACTTAACCTTATGGATTGACTTTCTTCGGGTTCATATACATCTTATTTTTATTTGTTAGTACTTTTATATCGTAATTTCATGTGCTGACAGGTTTCATGACCTTGCAACTTTGATCTTCAGTTTGGTCCTACGGAACTAGACGTGTAAATAAAAAAATAATAACAAACTCGTGGAATTTGGCAGCCACCCCTCATTACGGATGCCGAACTTCGTATGTTGGGCGGGCTGGTGAAAACAGGACAGACGGCAAAGTTTGGCAGAACTGACATCACACTCAAATGCTCGGCAGAGTACATACAGTGCACCGAACATGGGCCTCAGCAGCCAACGACTCGTGCATGTGCCAATGTCAACACCAAGGCACCGGCAACAACGACTGAAATGAGCACGTGACCATCGGTATTGGACATTAGCGCAGTGGCAGAGCGTTGCATGGTCTGATGAACAGAATTGAAAGAAAACCAGCGCTCGGTCACTATTTTTAACAAATTAACCTGGTTTCGGAACTGCCAGGAGTGTCTTCCTCAGAATTTAAATCAAAGAATGGTCTATATTCTATAACACGGTCACTTGTACTCTATCGTACGTTTTTAGTCACAATTCTGTGACCATGTTATAGAATATAGACCATTCTTTGGTTTAAATTCTGAGGAAGACACTCCTGGCAGTGTCGAAACCAGGGTAATTTGTTAAAAAATAGTGACCGAGCGCTGGTTTTCTTTCAATTGTAGCTATTCACGGTCTCTGAACGTGCAGCCATGTACGAGATTTTGCTCTGACGAATCCCGAAGCCGATCGGAGGGCACGAATGCGTCGTCATCCAGGAGAACATCTCGTTCTGTACTGCGGTGGCGGCTCCATTATGCTCTGGGGAACGTTCAAGTGGGCATCTGTGGGTCCAATAGAATTCGTGCAAGACAAAATGGAGGCCAAAGAGTATCTTAAACTGGTGCAGACCACCTACACCCCTCCATGATGATCATATTTCCCGACGGCAGTGGCATTTTTCAACAAGACAATGCACCGTATCACAACGGCAGCAGTGTGATGGAGTAGTTCTAGGAACACAGGGGCGAGTTGCAGTTTACGTGTTGGCCCCCCCCCCAACTCGCCGGATCTGATCGAACAAATCTGGGATGTGATTGAACGTGGAGTCAGAGGTCATCGCCCCCCCCTCCTTGGAATTTATGGGAATTAAGTGACTTATTTGTGCAGACATGGTGTAAACTTCATCCAGTGATCAACCAAGGTACCAACGTCTCATTGCTTCCATGCCACGACCTGTCGCCACTGTTATCTGTCTCAGAGGTGGACGTGCTAGCTATTTCGTAGGTGCTCATAATGTTCTGGCTCTTCAGTGTGTGTGTGTGTGTGTGTGTGTGTGTGTGTGTGTGTGTGTGTGTGCGCACCCCAATGTAATGCGACATTAGCCAATGCGTCGGTGGCGACAGCTCATTGATTTCGAACATGCTCTGGTCACTGGACGTCACGTGACTGACTAATCCACCAGGGACATTTCAGCCCTTCTAAAGCTGCCCAAGTTGGCTGTTGGTGATGCGATTGCGAAATGGAAAAGCGAAGAGAGAGCCACCGCTAAATCGACACCAAGCAGACCTCACATTCGGATGGGCAGAGATTGTCGAAGATTTCGAAGGGCGATTAGGGGGGAAAACAACAAATGGCCATGTGCGACTTGGACTAGCTCATTGTGGGTCCCGTAGAAACTTAATTGTGTATATAGACAGTTCATCCATACCAGGAATCGAGAATCTCCTGTTATCGACTCTGATACTGGTAAGATATCGGTCCCAGGCACTCCAAGACTTAACAGAACATTTTAATTTTAAGTCGGATATCAGATTACAAAAAACATTTATTCGTTATACATACTTACAAATCAACACTTTCTGGATGTTTTCCTTTACTTGTACTGCGAACCCTTGTTTCTTGCCAAATGTCATAACTCTGTGCCGAGCGGTAGTACACTGTAGATTTTGAGGTGTGAGTTTGTACGTATATCTACATCTACATGTACATAGATACTCTGCAAATCAGATTTAAGTGCCTTGCAGAGGGTTCATCGAATCACCTTCACAATTCTCGTATAGCGTGCGGCAAGAATGAACACCTATATCTTTCCGTACGCGCTCTGATGTCCCTTATTTTACCGTGGTGATCTTTCCTCCCTATGTAGGTCGGTCTCAAGAAAATATTTTCGCATTCGGAGGAGAAAGTTGGTGACTGGAATTTCGTGAGAAGATTCCGTCCCAACGAAAAAGGCCTTCCTTTCAAAGATATCCAGCCCAAATCCTGTATCATTTCTGTGACACTGTCTCCCATATTTCGCGATAAAATAAGGAAAATCAGACATAAATAACTGTATCTTTTGGCTGCACTGACTTAAAAACTTCGCTTTTTTACACGGCCAAGGGACGGTAGACCTTAATATGTGACAGACATTTCAACTTGATTTGTCTAACCGTTCCTGACAAAAAGGGTTTTGGAAAGTCATACGGACAGACAGACAGACAACAAATTGATCATATAAGGGTTCTGTTTCTACCGATTGACGTGTTGAACTCTAAAAATGCACTAAATCAGTGTAAGGGCCCACTGTTAGGTTCGAAAGCGCTGGCTGCAACCTAGCTGCTACATTGATTGTGCGTAAGGAGTTTGAAAAAGATTAGAGCACTCTACTGGGGCTCACTTGTATGTAGCACCTGAATACGATAAAAATATTAATGTAAACTAAACTGAAACTAGTATGCTATGAACAACGTATGTCTGTGATACGTTTTATAAAGCGGAACGCCAACTCTCGACGACAGCAAAGCCTCTGGTCTGAGATTGTAGTGTCGTACCGAGACAGCAGCGAGTCCACCGTAGTGGGTGGCTGTCCGTGAGCGAAACAGGGCGCAGTAGGCAGTTTTTGTGGTGTGCTCTGTGAAGCCACCAAGTGTTAAATTACTGAAGGAATTAGGAGAACATGTTAGCAGAAGTGTCCTCACAAGTAAGGTAAAGGTGTTAATTAATTATGACTTTTGCTTTGCCAGCGCTTTACTATAGATGAGTTGGCTGATAATTGTTCAATGTACATAAACTGATTTGATAAAAAAGGTCTAGTTAGATATTTAACTTTTGTGATGTTTCTAAGATTTGTTAACAGATCCACATGTAATCTGATGAAATGCACTTATGCTGGTTTAGTAAGGTTAGTGTAGTGGACCGCGAAATTGAAGCGTCACCCATCCACCAGCGTCAGCCCAGTTTGTAGGTGAATATAAGTTTAATTTACTGTTTTGTTTATGTATTTTCTAATACTTGTAATGGTTATGAATTATCTAAAGTTTTATATTTATTTTCATGTTTCATAAACATAAACGAACGGAGACAGCATCTTCGCTGCCGGGACCAGAGAGAAAATTGCTGGCCACTATACGTCGACAGCCAAAGAGCGACAGAAGATCCTGAGACCGAGTTGTCGCGTTGTGCTTCTAAAAACTGAAAAAATACGAATTTGCACTGTTTCTACAACAATGACGTCATACAAAGTTTAATCATGTTGTATATGTTCAGTCCCATCTAGTCAAGGCTTATGTTCACTTCTATATGTAGTATATATGAAGATAATAAACTAGTGTATACTACAAAAGTTTAAATACGCGTTCCGAGAATTTATTTATGAAGAATTATGTTCAGGAAGAAGTATTACTAATTTATTTGACAGGATTATTAATTTTTGACAACGTTCATCGCGAGTTTGTCTTGAAAGTTTATTCAATGTGGCTTTAATATTTGCTAAAGCAGATAACTTGCATTAATATAATTTCTGAGAAGAAACAAACGACATCTAAATTGGAAAAAAGTTTGCGCAAACCAATACGACTGAGTGACGTAATTCTGCACATACGACTCAAATGATGATGTTTTAATTACAGTTTCGTTCAAGAACCATTCAGAGACAACTTTAAAAGAATTTAAATAATTTTGAAGTGTTTTGTAACTGACGTAGGTGACGAAGTCTGCACATGGTCATATGTCAAAAGAAAATCATTTATACAAAGAATGAGATTTTCACTCTGCAGCGGAGTGTGCGCTGATATGAAACTTCCTGGCAGATTAAAACTGTGTGCCCGACCGTAAGGCTGTGAGTACCGGACGTGAGTCGTGCTTCGGTAGCTCAGTTGGTAGAGCACTTGCCCGCGAAAGGCACAGGTCCCGAGTTCGAGTCTCGGTCGGGCACACAGTTTTAATCTGCCAGGAAGTTTCATTTATACAAAACTTACGTCGTTACTGTACAGTAGCTAATACAGGTTGTACATAAAGTCTGGGAACACTTTCAATTACTTATTGCACCAGAACTAAATACATTACGGATGTCATACATATTGCATTTTGAAGAGAAACTCTGAACTTTTTTTTTTTACAAACATTCAAAAATATGAGATCATGAGTGACCCAACAGACGTCAATACGGTAATCGAATTCTTGCCACACCCGTCCCAGCACAGCATCGTCGACTGTGGCAGCCGCTTCTCGTATTCTCTCCCGGAGCTCTGCTACATCACATGGCAGAGATGGCACACATACCAGATCTTTAAGGTGTCCCCACAGGAAAAAGCCACGCCGGTTATTGCGACCGAGCGGTTCTAGTAGGAACCGCGAGACCGCTACGGTCGCAGGTTCGAATCCTGCCTCGGGCACGGATGTGTGTGATGTCCTTATGCTAGTTAGGCTTACGTAGTTCTCAATCTAGGGCGCTGATGACCTAAGATGTTAAGTCCCATAGTGCTTAAAGCCATTTGAACCAACCAAAAAAAGCCGCAGGGAGTGAGATCTGGTGATCGGGGAGACCATTTCGTGAAACAGCTGTCCCCTCCTGTACCACGGCCGATCTGTCGATGCGGCAGCTCCGTGTTCAGGTACCCACGGACAACACGACGAAAATGTGGTGGAGTCCAATCCTCCTGAAAGTTGGAGAGTCCTACTGCATCTGAGGCATCGGCCGTTGCAGCAACAACTAGGAATATCCAGTGACAGAGCTCTCGGCGAAGAAGAATGGCCCGTACAGTTTTCGACGGGACGACGCACAATAAAACATTTACCTCTGAGAAATCACGCTCAAATTCAGCACATTCGCGTGCGTGCCTTGTACCTCAGATTCGACAATTATGCCTGTTTACTTTCTCATATTTATAATTTGTACAGAAACCAGATGGCAGTAATAAGAGTCGAGGGGCATGAAAGGGAAGCAGTGGTTGGGAAAGGAGTGAGACAGGGTTGTAGCCTCTCCCCGATGTTATTCAATCTGTATATTGAGCAAGCAGTAAAGGAAACAAAAGAAAAATTTGGAGTAGGTATTAAAATCCATGGAGAAGAAATAAAAACTTTGAGGTTCGCCGATGACATTGTAATTCTGTCAGAGACGGCAAAGGACTTGGAAGAGCAGTTGAACGGAATGGACAGTGTCTTGAAAGGAGGATATAAGATGAACATTAACAAAAGCAAAACGAGGATAATGGAATGTAGTCAAATTAAATCGGGTGATGTTGAGGGAATTAGATTAGGAAATGAGACACTTAAAGTAGTAAAGGAGTTTTGCTATTTAGGAAGTAAAATAACTGATGATGGTCGAAGTAGAGAGGATATAAAATGTAGACTGGCAATGGCAAGGAAAGCATTTCTGAAGAAGAGAAATTTGTTAACATCGAGTATAGATTTAAGTGTCAGAAAGTCGTTTCTGAAAGTATTTGTATGGAGTGTAGCCATGTATGGAAGTGAAACATGGACGATAAATAGTTTGGACAAGAAGAGAATAGAAGCTTTAGAAATGTGGTGCTATAGAAGAATGCTGAAGATTAGATGTGTAGATCACATAACTAATGAGGAAGTAATGAATAGGATTGGGGAGAAGAGAAGTTTGTGGCACAACTTGACTAGAAGAAGGGATCGGTTGGTAGGACATGTTCTGAGGCATCAAGGGATCACAAATTTAGCATTGGAGGGCAGCGTGGAGGGTAAAAATCGTAGAGGGAGACCGAGAGATGAGTACACTAAGCAGATTCAGAAGGATGTAGGCTGCAGTAGGTACTGGGAGATGAAGCAGCTTGCACAGGATAGAGTAGCATGGAGAGCTGCATCAAACCAGTCTCAGGACTGAAGACCACAACAACAACTTTCTCATTAGTGTGAAAAGTGGCTTGGTCGCTAAAAACTAAGCGATCAACAATGCCATACCCACCCGCATTCAATTGTTGCAGCTGCGAACAAAACTCAAAACGCTTCTCTTTTTCGTCGCCATTAAGCTTCTGCTCTGGCTCCAGTTTGAATGGTTTCACAGACAGCTTCTGTCGCGGAACTTTCCACACTGTCATTGGAGCCATTTCTAGTTCACGGGATGCACGACGCAGCGATTTCTTTGGACTCTTTACGAATGTCTCTCGTACGTGCTCCACATTCACCCTACTCACACTTGGACGTCCGCTTCTCTTTGCGCCCGTAACCCGTCGTAACGAATTTGTTGTGCCAGTGGTAAATGGCCTTCCTTGTTGGTGGCTTCTTACCGTACTTGGTCCTAAACATCCATTGAACAGCCATTTTTGTTGAACTCCCAACACACAGAAAGCTCGCTCCAGACCTGAACTCGCCATGTTTGCGACTAGCGCTCGGTGTCGGCAAATTTTGGTTTTATTCGTACTGGATGAGAGGTCTTGGTTGCGGATGTCAATGTTAAAAAATATATCGGCTCAACCACTTGTTTATAGTGTGAAACACTAAGATTGACGCGTTTCGGAAGTCAAGCTTCCCTCATCAAAATAATAAAAAATAAAGGAACCTGTTAAAACTCGCTAAAATGGAACATGCACCAGGCACAATAAAATTGAAACATTGTGGCTACTTCCCTTGTTGCAGCCGTGTCTTCCAAGGTGCATCTCCACATAGTCCTCAAAATATAAAAAACTCTAAAATGGTGTCGCCTATGGTGTTCAACATCTAACCACATGGCTCTCTCCTCTATCGTCGTAAACCGCCCGTGCGCCTTCGTTGATACCACACACCACGCAGCCAAACACGACACTCAAACGCGAGTGAGCTCACTTGCTGAATCAATCACTAAATATGATTTATTTCTCTGCCTAATGTTACTTCAATCGTCAGCTATTTTTGAAAAGACAAACTTAACTTGCAATATAATTTTGCTAAAAAAATCTGTGATAGTAATTCACCTCAATCAATACCACCTCCCTGTCCAGGTCCTATGGTATACAAACACGTCGGGTTTTCTTAAATGTTTTCATTTATCAGCCAAAAAGCGAAAAGAATTTCATGTGCATTTCAAACTACTATGGCCAGCATCGCACACTGCCTGTAGCTAGCATATATTTTTTTTTTTTTCATCAGAGACCAAAATATATCGCGTTCCACCGTTGCTGCTTTACAGGTAACACAATATATATACACATTAAAAAAATCTTTTTATAGCGCAAGTTCCCAGAACTACTGAAGATGATGTGGACCGAACAGATGTTGTTCTGGCATGGAGGAGATACAGAGAGACAGGAACTGTCGATTATATGCCTCGCTCAGGCCGCCCGTGGGTTACTACTGCAGTGGATGACCGCTACCTACGGAGGAACCCTGACAGCAACGCCACCATGTTGGATAATGCTTTTCGTGCAGCCACAGGACGTCCTGTTACGACTCAAACTGTGCGCAACTTCACTCCCGACGTCCATGGCGATGGCCATCTTTGCAACCACGCCACCATGCAGCGCAGTACAGAAGAGCGCAACAACATGCCGAATGGACCGCTCAGGATTGGCATCACGTCATCTTCACCGATGAGTGTCGCATATGCCTTCAACCAGACAATCGTCTGAGACGTGTTTGGAGGCAACCCGGTCAGGCTGAACGCCTTAGACACTGTCCAGCGAGTGCAGCAAGGTGGAGGTTCCCTGCTGTTTTGGGGTGGCATTATGTGGGGCCGACGTACGCCGCTGGTGGTCATGGAAGGCGCCGTAACGGCTGTACGATACGTGAATGCCGTCCTCCGACCGATAGTGCAACCATGTCGGCAGCATATTGGCGAGCCTTTCGTCTTCGTGGACGACAATTCGCGCCCCCATCGTGGACATCTTGTCAATGACTTCCTTCAGGATAACGACATCGCTCGACTAGAGTGGCCAGCACGTTCTCCAGACATGAACCCTATCGAACATGCCTGGGATAGGTTGAAAAGGGCTGTTTCAGGACGAAGAGACCCACCAACCAGCAGTGGGACAATCTGGGCCAACGGTGCCTTGGATGAACTTCTGGAAAGTATGTCATGGCAAATAGAGGGATACATCAGTGCAAGAGAATGTGCTATTGGGTATAACAGGTACCAGTGTGTAGAGCAATCTGGACCAACACCTCTGAATGTCTCGCTGTATGGTGGTACAATATGCAATGTGCGGTTTTCAGGAGCAATAAAAATGGGCGGAACAGATATTTTTGTTGATCTCTGTACCAATTTTCTGTACAGGTTCCGAAACTCACGGAACTGAGATGGTACAAAACTTTTTTTGATGTGTGTCTATTTGTATGCATACGCATTCATCCAATGTATTAAAACTAAGAAGAAAATCTTGAAAGAATGTTGGTACTCTGGTCGAGCATCTTTACGTAAGCAACACATTTCTGTAGTCAGTGCTATGAGACACGTGAGGTGGTGTAAAGAGAGGTGACGGAAGAATGGAAACGAGTGACTGTGAATGCTGAACCGCGCTGTGTCCTGTGGCAAGGGTTTGGGTTTGGCTGATTGTAAGGTGTCAGGCAAATCCAACACCTTACATGAAAACCATGACATGATAAGCAAATCCAGTAGTATGTCACATAGCTCCGAATAAATTGTGACATTAAATTAACCAAAGTAATACGAGTAACGAGTGAGCAAATGGAATACCACAGACTAACACAAGAATGCCTAAATGCATGTCGTACCTTCCCACCGTGAGGCAGACGCAGTTCCGAGGGGAGAAACGAGGACAGAAGCCGAGAGCAGAACCGTCTTAAGCTAGATAAGGGAGGGGCTGGGCACCCACGCTGCGAGCCTACCTGTACGACTATACAACCCGCACGTTTTCGCGTCAGGCTTTTTCGCGTCTCAGGTATGTCAAGGACAACCGCCAGCCCATGTTAAAAGCTAGAGCCCTCCAGAAAAGCAGTATAGATCTTACGATAACATAAAAAGGGCCACTACCACCCGTAAGTTTTAGCGTGAGACTTTTTCGCGTGTCTGTTACATTAGGATCACTCCCCAGCCCATGTTAAAAGATAGAGCCCTCCAGAAGAGAAGTATAGATCTTACGATAACGCTAAAAGGACCACACTAGCTGCAGGATTTAGCGTGAGACTTTTTAGCATCTCTGTTACGTTGCAAACTTTAAAAACATTGCCCCACCACGAAAAGTATAACGTTTCTCATTGGATAGACAGAATTTTTGTAGGCGGAGCTTAAGGTTAACATTGAGACCCTGATTGGTCAGATGAAAACATAGCCATATAGTTTTTTAAACTAACTTCGGTAAATTGTAGTAAGTAGAAGTGAAGAGTGAGTTCCGAGACGGCGGGCTGGATGGCTGCTGCGCCGGCCGCTGCCGCCCTGACGCTGCTTAGACACCGACAAGGTAATGAACGCACGCGATGCCGCATTTTTGAGCGCATAAGGCTTCACTCAGAACTGCAGAAGTCTCATCTGTTACACCCCTTTTTTTTGCGTAATACTAATCGTTAATTAAAACTCATGGTGTTCACATTTGCCACTTGAGGTTAAGATCTGAAACGCGATGATTTTTCTTTTATATAGTTATTGAGAAGCCACATCAGCCACTGTAATTTACGACAAGTTAGATAAGTTATTAAAGATAATTGAGGGTCACTGTAGACCATTTTGATACTTTTCTCTTTTGTGAAACTTAATTTAAACCTAGATTATAGATGTGATATGGCATAGGTCATCCTTCGATCGATTGTAGAACTTGGAAACCCATTTAGGGAATATTCGTTCACATTTTTGTTGAACGCAGTTGGTTTTTACCATCCTGTATTAAAACATTTCCTTTTATCAATAGTGCAATTTATAAACGATGTTTTGTGATTAGAATAAATTTCCAATGGTAAACTTAAGTGCTTTTTCGACGTTATTTTACCAGCTAACTAAAAATAGGAAAGCCTTGAACCCTTTCCACTATATTTAGTTAGAATTAAGATTCTTTTACAGGGAGTGCAGTGGAGCTGACGCTGAGATCATTTAGTATTTGGTTATATCATCGCTAGTCTCACTGAACTCTTCTGAATTCTACATGTCATGTGTGGTCTGGCGTCTCCTTACCAGCAACAGGTCCCAGGTTCAAACTAGTTAATTCCCTGAAAAACACGCTCAGAGCGTCGTTGCGCGAAAGTGGTAGGGAGACACGATATAGCACAATCAGACACCACCATGAATGTTTAGAAAATTTGGCTGATGCCTAGAGAACGTCACCTGCCATCATGTATGTAGTACCAACAACGAAGTACGGAGGAAGTGGTGTTACTGTATGGGGCCGCTTTTACTCTTTAGTGGGTACTCCTCTTATTGCGATTAAGGAAACGGAAAATGCAGAAAGGTATCAACACATCTTACAGCACTGTGTACTGCGTCCAGTGGACGGACACTCGGAGATGGTGACTGATTCCGTCAGCGTCATACAGCAGGATCGGCAATGCAGTGGTCTGTGGACAGCAGCATTCCTGAAATGGCCTCCCCAGAGTTCCAACCTGAGCCCAATAAAACACATTTGTGATGCGTTAGTACGTCGACTTCGCTCCATAAACCAGCGTCCAACATCACTGCTTCTCTCATATCGGTTCTAGAAGAATTAACTGCCATTTCTCCACAGACATTCAGACACCTCATTGAGAAGCAAAGCTCGAGCCGCCATATACGTGAAGGGTGGGAAACAACCTATTTTACACTACTGGCCATTAAAATTGCTACACCAAGAAGAAATGCAGATGATCAATGGGTATTCATCGGACAAATATATTACACTAGAACTGACATGTGATTACATTTTCACGCAATTTGGGTGTATAGATCCTGAGAAGTCAGCACCCATAACAACCACCTCTGGCCATAATAACGGCCTTGATACGCCTGGGCATTGAGTCAAACAGAGCTTGGATGGCGTGTACAGGTACAGCTGCCCATGCAGCCTCAACACGATGCCACAGTTCATCGAGAGTAGTGACAGGCGTTTTGTGCTGAGCCAGTTGCTCGGCCACCAATGACCAGACGTTTTCAATCGGTGAGAGATCTGGAGAATGTGCTGGCCAGGGCAGCAGTCGAACATTTTCTGTATCCAGAAAGGCCCGTACAGGACCTGCAACATGCGGTCGTGCGTTATCCTGCTGAAATGTAGGGTTTCGCAGGGATTGAATGAAGGGTAGAGCCACGGATCGTAACACATCTGAAATGTAACGTCCACTGTTCAAAGTGCCGTCAATGCGAACAAGAGGTGACCGAGACGTGTAACCAACGGCACCCCATATCATCACGCCGGGTGATACGCCAGTATGGCGATGACGAATACACGCTTCCAATGTGCGTTCACCGCGATGTCGCCAAACACGGATGCGACCATCGTGACGCTGTAAACAGAACCTGCATTCAACCGAAAAAATGACGTTTTGCCATTCGTGCACCCAGGTTCGTCGTCGAGTACACCATCGCAGGCGCTCCTGTCTGTGATGCAGCGTCAAGGGTAACTGCTGCCACGGTCTCCGAGCTGATAGTCCGTGCTGCTGCAAACGTCGTCGAACTGTTCGTGCAGATGGTTGTTGTCTTGCAAACGTCCCCATCTGTTGACTCAGGGATCGAGACGTGGCTGCACGATCCGTTACAGCCGTGCGGATAAGATGCCTGTTATCTCGACTGCTAGTGATACGAGGCCGTTGGGATCCAGCACGGCGTTCCGTATTACCCCCCTGAAGCCACCGATTCCATATTCTGTTAACAGTCATTGGATCTCGACCAATGCGAGCAGCAATGTTGCGATACGATAAACCGCAATCGCGATGGGGTACAATCCGACCGATAAAGTCGGAAACGTGATGGCACGCATTTCTCCTCCTTACACGAGGCATCACAACAACGTTTCACCAGGCAACGCCTGTCAACTGCTGTTTTGTGTATGTGAAATCGGTTGGATACTTTCCTCGTGTCATCTCGTTATGTATGTCGCCACCGGTACCAACCTTGTGTCAATGCTCTGAAAAGCTAATCATTTGCATATCACAGCATCTTCTTCGTGTCGGTTAAATTTCACGTCTGTAGCACCTCATCTTCATGGTGTAGCTATTTATTGGGCAGTACTGTATTATGAGCTAATAGGATAGGTCTAACGAACTCATGTCTGCAAATGTGTTGTTTCCATGCCAGAGACCATTTATTCAATCATACACTGTTACAGAGACTGCGGTCAAATAAGGGATGTACAATGCAGCCACATCTACATGGATACTCTGCAAATCACATGTAAGTGCCTGGCGGAGGGTTCATCAAACCACATTCATAATTCCTTATTATTCCAATCTCATATTGTGCGCGGAAAGGACGAACACCTATATCTTTCCGTACGAGATCTGATTTATCTTATTTTATCTTGGTGATCGTTTCTACCTGTCTAGGTCGGTCTCAACAAAATATTTGCGCATTCGGAGGGGGAAGTTGGTCATGCGAATTTCGCGAGAAGATTCCGTCTCAACGAAAAACGCCTTTCTTTTAATGACGTCCAGCCCAAATCCTGTATCATTTCTGTGAGACCCTCTGCTATAATATATTTCGCGATAATACAAAACGTGCTGTAGGACTAGCAGTCCTGAAAGAAAGGATACAGCGGAGACTCTGTTTCAGGAGTGCTAGTTCTGCAAGGTTCGCAGTAGAGCTTCTGTAAAGTTTGGAAGGTAGGAGACAAGATACTGGCAGGAGTGAACCTGTGAGTACCGGGCGTGATTCATGCTTCGGTAGTTCAGATGGTAGAGCACTTGCCCGCGAAAGGCAAAGGTCCCGAGTTCGAGTCTCGGTAGGGCACACAGTTTTAATCTGCCAGGAAGTTTCATTCCTATACCAGTTTCTTTGACGCCTAAGTGTGTGATCATATAAGGGGAAAAAAAGTGGTTCAAATGGCTCTGAGCACTATGGGACTTAACATCTGAGGTTATCAGTCTCCTTACTTAAACCTAACTAACCTAAGGACATCACACACATCCATGCCCGAGGCAGGAGTCGGATCTGCGACCGTAGCGGTCGCGCGGTTCTAGACTGAAGCGCCTAGAACCGCTCAGCCACCTCGGCCAGCTATATAAGAAAAAAGACAGAAGATTTCGAACTACTAGAGATGGGAGGAGGTTCATGTTCATAGAACACGTAGATTAGAATGTTCTGCAGAAGTAAACAGCAGTTGAACCACGTCGGTGCTGGGGTTCGAGGTCAACATGGACATCGCGGCGCAACACCACCCACCGGTAAAATGTGACCCCGGCTCTACTTGTCCCTATAAATCGAAGGTAACGCACCAGTCCAGGATGCCTCGCAGACGTGTGCACGAAGTGTACCGTTAAATCAGCGAGTTAGAAAGAGGGCGCGTTATTGGCATGAGACGATGTGATGCATCCATCCAGACGTTTAGGACCGTAGTGTTTCGGAATGCAACGAGTGTGTGTGTGTGCAGAATGGTTGATGGAAGGCTGCAGAACACGACGAGATGGGTCACGTCGCACCACCCAGACCACCGCTTGACAAGGTCGACACGTCATCAGAGAGGCGCTGCAGGGCAGACCTGTGTCCTCCTCGGCCCTGGCGCAACACTGGAACACAGTCCGCGCTATCAGCGGTGACAGTCCGTCACCGTGTATTACTGCACGGGTTTTGTGGGCGTCCTCCACTTCTCCGCCTACCTTTGGCGAATGTGCAGAAACATACTAGACGGCAGTGGTGTATGGAATGACGTCACGGGAGACAGGAGTGGCACTAAATAGTGTTTTCGAACGAATCCACGTTATGCTTCTTCGAAAATGATGGTTCACTACAGACGGTGTAAGCGGCATCACAGTAGTGGCTGCATTCACACAAGGCATACAGGCCAGCTGGATACCTTTTGGTGTGCGGTGCTACTGGGTACAACCACAAATCGCAGTTGGGGCGTGTCCAGGTCCCTGGCCAGTCTGATCTACCTGAATCGCATCCTGCGAACCGTAGCCATACCATTTCTGCACAACACACCCCCCCCCACAAGACGCTATTTTCCAACAAGACAATGCACGAACACGTGCCTTCTTTGTGTCACAGGATGTCAGCCTTTTGCCCTGGTCAGCAAGAGTAGCAAAGCCAGTGGAAAATGTTTGGGATACAGTGAAACGACGGATGCAGTATTTGAACTCTGGGACCAGGTGAATGCGCCTTGTATGCAAACGCCTTTGTTCTTGCTGCACATTAATTTTTTTTTTTACAAGACGTACAACTTTGCTTCCGCCGTCTTTTCCACAACATTTGATGCTTTAATGAAACATATTGGTCACACATGTATCATTCAAAGTACACTCCTGCAAATTGAAATAATAACCCCGTGAATTCATTGTCCCAGGAAGGGGAAACTTTATTGACACATTCCTGGGGTCAGATACATCACATGATCACACTGACAGAACCACAGGCACATAGACACAGGCAACAGAGCATGCACAATGTCGGCACTAGTACAGTGTATATCCACCTTTCGCAGCAATGCAGGCTGCTATTCTCCCATGGAGACGATCGTACAGCTGCTGGATGTAGTCCTGTGGAACGGCTTGCCATGCCATTTCCACCTGGCGCCTCAGTTGGACCAGCGTTCGTGCTGGACGTGCAGACCGCGTGAGACGACGCTTCATCCAGTCCCAAACATGCTCAATGGGGGACAGATCCGGAGATCTTGCTGGCCAGGGTAGTTGACTTACACCTTCTAGAGCACGTTGGGTGGCACAGGATACATGCGGACGTGCATTGTCCTGTTGGAACAGCAAGTTCCCTTGCCGGTCTAGGAATGGTAGAACGATGGGTTCGATGACGGTTTGGATGTACCGTGCACTATTCAGTGTCCCCTCGACGATCACCAGAGGTGTACGGCCAGTGTAGGAGATCGCTCCCCACACCATGATGCCGGGTGTTGGTTCTGTGTGCCTCGGTCGTATGCAGTCCTGATTGTGGCGCTCACCTGCACGGCGCCAAACACGCATACGACCATCATTGGCCCCAAGGCAGAAGCGACTCTCATCGCTGAAGACGACACGTCTCCATTCGTCCCTCCATTCACGCCTGTCGCGACACCACTGGAGGCGGGCTGCACGATGTTGGGGCGTGAGCGGAAGACGGCCTAACGGTGTGCGGGACCGTAGCCCAGCTTCATGGAGACGGTTGCGAATGGTCCTCGCCGATACCCCAGGAGCAACAGTGTCCCTAATTTGCTGGGAAGTGGCGGTGCGGTCCCCTACGGCACTGCGTAGGATCCTACGGTCTTGGCGTGCATCCGTGCGTCGCTGCGGTCCGGTCCCAGGTCGACGGGCACGTGCGCCTTCCGCCGACCACTGGCGACAACATCGATGTACTGTGGAGACCTCACGCCCCACGTGTTGAGCAATTCGGCGGTACGTCCACCCGGCCTCCCGCATGCCCACTATACGCCCTCGCTCAAAGTCCGTCAACTGCACATACGGTTCACGTGCACGCTGTCGCGGCATGCTACCAGTGTTAAAGACTGCGATGGAGCTCCGTATGCCACGGCAAACTGGCTGACACTGACGGCGGCGGTGCGCAAATGCTGCGCAGCTAGCGCCATTCGACGGCCAACACCGCGGTTCCTGGTGTGTCCGCTGTGCCGTGCGTGTCATCATTGCTTGTACAGCCCTCTCGCAATGTCCAGAGCAAGTATGGTGGGTCTGACACACCGGTGTCAATGTGTTCTTTTTTCCATTTCCAGGAGTGTATTTTCCATCGCTGGCCACTACCTTCTCCCATCTTTCGGGCAGTGTACGAATCCTGCGTCGAAAAAGTTGTTCGTCCTGTGGAGCGGTCCACCAATCGATCCAGTTTGTGAGACCGGAAGTGTCGGTCAGCCAGGCCATACTCCACTGATCTAAACACGTGGTAGTCAGAGAGAGCAATGTCTGGAGAATACGGCAGGTGGAGTAGGACTTCCTGCTTTAACGTTTCCAAGTACGTTTTGACCTCTTTTGCAACGTAGGGTCGAGCGTTGTCGTGCTGGAAAATCACTTTATCATGCCTCTCGCTGTATTGCGGCCGTTTGTCTTTTAATGCTCTGCTCAAACGTATTAATTTTGTTCGGTACCGAGCACCTGTGGCTGTTTCACTTGGTTTTAACACCTCACAGTACACGACGCTGAGCTGGTCCCACCAAAGGCAGAGCATGATCTTGGAGCCGTGAGTATTCGGTTTGGCCGTCGACGTGGAAGCCTGGCCGGGATATCCCCATGATTTTTTGCCTTTAGGGTTATCGTAATGAACACATTTTTCTTCCCTGTTCACAATGCGATGCAGAAATCCCTTCCGTTTTTGCCTCTGGAGCAACTGTTCACAAACGAACAAACGCCGTTCAACGTCTGTTGGTTTCAGCTCACACGGGACCCAAGTTCCTTCGTTCTGAATCATGCCCATATCCTTGAGCCGTTTTGCAGTGGCTTGTTGTCTCACTCCCACTAATTGACTCGAGTCTTCACTCTGCAATGTCTCCAATTCCTCATCTTCGAAAACATTCTCTCTTCCACCACTACGCCGGTCCACGACGTTAAAATCGCCGTTCTTGAAACGTTGAAACCACTCACGACAAGTTATTTGACTAATAGAGTCCTTACCGTACGTACCTGAGAGCATTCTATGAGCCTCAGCACTGCCTTCCTCATACTGAAACAAACAGTAACATATCGCGCAAATGAAGAGAACTAGGCTCGTAAACTGACATTTTCAATCAAGAACAGCTTTATGATGCACACACAAATCGACTAATGTTTGAATGAGGTTATGTTGAGCGAGGTCCTGGCTAACGGGCTGACGATCTGTTTCTTTGGACCGCTACTTACTACTGTCGCCACCTATTGGGAAACGGCGGAAGCAAAGTTGTACACCTTGTATTTATATGGCCATTCGGATTTCGTCTGTTGCAGACACCCTCTGTGAGTGTTCTAGAATACTGCATATTGTTCCGTTTTCAAATTTTCGTTTTTGATTTAAAACAGTTCACGTAAGTATGATATAACAACATGGAAAGCTGCTTAAGGTAAAACGTCTAATTCATCGTGTCTTGTACGTGATTTCTTCCTTTAAGTGACCCTAACTTTTCCAATTTTTTTTTTGTTTTTGTCTCTTTTCTGCCCGACTGTATGTGTATTTACGTATTAGTGTCTGTCTCGCTCTATCTCTCTATCTGTGTGTGTGTGTGTGTGTGTGTGTGTGTGTGTGTGTGTGTTTTAGCCACCGGTTACTCGGCCATTTCGTTAATATTATTAATTTAAACTTTCCCGAGACGGTGACGGAAGGGAAAACACTACTGTAACGTTCTGCAAAAAATATGTACGTTTAGGTCCAAACTTAAACTTTACAAGCACCGTAGTTTCGTAGTGAGAAATCTAGACAAACAGAAGAATTTTATTTTTTAAAATTTTATAGCATCAAAACTCACAAAAAAGTGTGAGGTAAAATTTAGAAAACGTCAATTTTACAATTTGTAAATGCACGACTAAAACGTTTGCGTACGAGCCGAGTCAATGAGGACCAAAAAAAGGTGTAATATGAGAAATAATTCGTATAGTCGCAAATATTTGTATAGTGGCAGGAGGGGATGGCATTAACAGTGTACTAGAGATTCTGGCCGAGTGTGATCGCCTTTTCTGTGTGCCTGTCTGCGCCTCAGCGATCATCTTTACGGTGAGTTGCTACCTGTCCTCATTATTATTATTAGAGGATATACGCAAGTTATCCGTTGCACGGAGAGCCGTGGCTGGCTCGTATTACGCTTTGCATTAAACCTCGGTTGCTATTCTGTGATTAGTCTCACACAGTTGTCACGATTATGCTGTCACCCCCTCTCTCTCCGCGAGTGGCAGCACTAGCAGCGTGTATCGATATTCGCACCCTTGTACTATCTTGGGCGTCGCGCTTATAGTTTCCGGCTGTACCGTGTACGGGCAGTTGGTCGGCTGGCGTGGAGCAGCGAGGACGTCTCCGTGGCGCGTGGTTTGGCCGGGGCTGCTGGCGGCGTCCACACGCGGTCAGAGAGTGAGGAGCTGTTCCCATGGCTACGAGGTCCGTGGCTCACCGATCCCGGACAACAAAGCTGAGTCTTTACTTGATCTACCAGCCGGCCCCAACTGCTCACATTGGGTCGTTTGAATTTTGTTGTCGGCTGTTGGGACATTCCCGCGAGTGTTTCCAAGTTGGCGAAATTCTACCCGCCTTCCTGTGGAGTTTGACTTAACTTGATTATTTTTGAATGGAAGTACACCAGCGGGATCTTCTGCCTTAACGTTCCGGTTACCTGCCCTGGCCGTTGAGGTTAAGTTCAGGCAGTGTGTTTTCCTCGTCGTGATGTGGCTGTCCTGTACGGCACGTAGTTTGGCAGTTGATGTGCAATTCGTTGTGGGCGCCGATACGTTCTGAGTGGTTCCATTGAACTCCCTGTTGTGTGCTGGTCG